>NC_142586.1:62669724-63294724 GCF_965207765.1 Zootoca vivipara
GAGAAATTTGAGTGTTCATAGTATAATATGAAAGAACTAAAACAACTGTAGCTCAACATTTATGTAGGGCTATTTTCTAAACTTCAGATTAAGCTGACTGGCAAATTTAACCCTTGTGGTATTATGTTTGGAGTCATAGAAGTGGAGATAGAGGCTGGGAGTGTTCAGTGCAAAAAAGGAGCAATGTTAGTAATGCGTGTATTTTCATATTGTGCAGTTTAATCACCAGGCAGTTTAAGACATAGCCTTTCAAGATTATTACTGAACAAGCCAAATGCAACTACTGCAAACTTTCACAAAATCACTGCTGACAATTGGCATGTGGCAAACACTAACTGTTCCAGTAAGAGAGCATAAAGAGGCCATAATCAAGGGAGAGGAGAGTAGAAATGGCGGTGGAGCTTGCTGAGCTCAGACTTTGATATGAGCTTCAGAGGCACATAAGATTTGCCTTAAGGAAGAGGTGAGATTTACAAGCCTCAATATTATTATTTTTACTTGAATTATAATTGGAGCCAGAGGGAAGGAATTCCAGCATCTTTCTGTGATCCCCAGAATACCCTACCTGCTTTCCTCAAAATAGTTACTGGTTAGCATTGTTGGGTGGCACATGGCGATAGGAAAAGAGGAAGGTCTGTCCCTTTCTCCCCTTTCTTTCTAGTGCCCTGGCATTCTGCATAGCCATCACTGCTCTTGCTGCCACTGGCCAGGAAGTATTTAAGGGTGCAGGGCATTTGGAGGAATCAAGCAGATGGGCTAAGAGTGCTGCATGTACTGTATTTTAAAGAAAGTACCGTAATATACAGCAACTTATATACAGTACTTCTTTTTCATTATGTATACATAGACATAAACAATTCAAAGGAAAATGGAAATGATGATGCTATTATTGGTATAATTTATGTTATTACCAGTATTAATATCCTGTTTCCCGATTGTCTTGGAAAATAAGACAAGTTATTAATAGTTTGGCCAAGCCAGTGTGAGCTTGCCATCTCTAATGGAGAACAATGAGGACAAGTTAGAAGGTATGAATGCTAACGGAGACAAGTGTAGATTATTGTGTAGTTTAAATTTATTCTACAATAGCTTCTGTGTTGGGTATGTTAAACATGGTCTCTCCAATTGTCCAAGTTCAGCTGTGCTAGAAAAGGTTTCTGACTTTGGAAAGGTCTGTGCAGATTATTGTTGGAGAGATGAAACTTTACTACAGTACCATATATAAATTATATCCAGGTGTTTTTAGTGTAGCAATTAGAAAGAAATATGTAACTTATTTACTGTGTCTTAGATCTTACCATTCCTGTTTGTATTTCTTATGCTATCCAAACCAAACATATGTTAGTGCAATGTAAGATCATATATTCCACATAATTTTTCATGACTAGCTTTCTTCTTCAGGCTGAAGTCCTAAAGATAAACTGCTAATGTTTGCAGTGGCTTTCCACACAGTTGACCCTTATGTCTCGAGTTAGCTCAAATGGTGTCTTTCTATCAATTTATTTATCTATGTATAGTCAGGGCTTAGCATGCAAAGTTTTTTACAGGAGGAACACCCTTTCTCTCTTTTCTAGTTCCTCTGTTATGAGAAAAGCATGTCTTTCCAACCCAAGCTCACTATTTCATTTTATTATCTGTAACTTGGTACAAATGTTAGCACCGACTCTTTAGCACAGGCTTCCTCAACATCAACCCTCCAGATGTTTTGAGACTACAATTCCCATCATCCCTGACCACTGGTCCTGCTAGCTAGAGATCATTGGAGTTGTAGGCCAAAAACATCTGGAGGGGCGAGTTTGAGGAAACCTGCTTTAGCAGAAGCAAAAATAGATGAACCACTCTTCATCCAAAAATGGATTCAGAGTGGTATAGAAAGGAATATGAAAAATCCAAATACAATATAAAACATAACAGGAAATGCAGTACAATTAAGAGGAATAAAACCTTTCAATTAGCTACAAATACCATAATCTAAAACGCCTGGACAAACAAAGGTTTTTACCTGGTGCCAAAAAGCATACCTCCCTCAAGAGGGCGTTCTACAGTTGGGGCACCACCACAGAGAACACTCTTATTATTTTGTACCTATGTAATGCAATTCTCCTAAAGATGGGCACACTGAGAATGGCCTCCTGACAACACAGGCAGGTTGATACAGGAGATATTTTGCTGATGGCCACTGGCTAATCTGTATGCATGGAAGGCTAACATTTCCTTCTTCCTCACATTGGCCCAACAAAGCAGCAATAATGCACAAGTTCAAATGGCATGCAAGAATATATCAGAACTGGTACTTGCTACACTAGCTTTAGATTTACTAAAAATATAATAATCCCTCTCTTATAAGCAGTTTTATGATGTAGAGCTGTCCTCCTCAACATCTATCCTGCCAAGAGGCAGGTTGCCCTTATCATGCTAATTCTTTTTCTGCATCTAGAGATCAGATTAAATCACTGAGGTGCCCCCACTATACATCAAATTCCCACCTTGGCCCATTTGTCAATATGTTCATGTAAACTCTAGTAGATTCTAAGGCTTGCTGGTTATTGATGATTGTCCATAGCACAGGGCTCTTCCACGAACGTTCTTAAGTTAGGTTGGGCTTAAAAAACAAAAATCTGAGCCAAAGACTCCTTCTTGGCAAAGCTTATTTCATTTACTTAATGCAAGATACCTGACAAAACGCTACTTCCTTTTATCTTTAACATCAAGTACAAATGATGTTGCCAGTACATTCATCAGGCTGGTGTGTGGTGACCAATAAATCTAGTTCAGTAAGTGCCAGATCATTATAACTTGTCTTTGTTATTCACTCCATTAACATCAATCATGATGGTTGCTTCTAGTATTCACATGGTCCCAGACTAATTCTCTAGGAATTCAATAGCAATTCATCATTTATGCTGTATGGTATTACGTTGCAAAAAAAATCTGAAGCATTTATAAAATGGGAATATTCCAGTGCAAATGACAATCTCAAAAGGAAGTGTTGAACACCTGCTGTTCTGAAGTGCTTTAAGTTCTTTACTTTTACTTGGTGTTTGCTTCTTCTCTCTTAAAATATGAATTTTTTCTTTCACCTGGCTGTTTCCTCTATACTGAGCCTTGCATTCTGTGAGCATGCTGTGAAACAGTATGTACTAGGAGATAGCACTTTTATTAGTTTTTATTAAAGTTTTAACTTATTTGATTCTAGAGTTTGATCAATTATGCAATATGTCTTCTGGAAGAAGTTTCTGCCAGTGAAGCAGCTATAGTTTAGCATTTGCCAACCTGATGACCTCCAGACATTTTGGACTACAGCTCCCCATTAGCCTCACCTACCATAGTCATTGTAATCCAAAACACCTGGAGGGCACCAGGCTGGCAAAGGTTGAACTATAGAATGAATTTACGAGGCAGCAGAGCTGATATTGGCAAAAACGCTCATGTTAACGAGTGTACATATCTTCTGGAAACTCGATATTGTTAGTGCTGTTATTTGTGTTTATATGTATACTGGTGTATCTACAAGCAGCATTAGCTACAAGCCATAAACAATAGAGCAGACTGAAAATAAAAGTAAGTTAAGCTTCTTGTTGTTCATGTTGGCATTGTTATATTGTTTGAACTGTGGCAGTTCCAAGTGAACAAGTGATAAGGTTACTGTTGGGTAAACAGGTAAAAAAAATAAAAAACCTTGTTTGGAATTTAATCTGCCAGACCTACAGGCTCAGAAGTTTTTCTAATCAGCTTGCCAGGTGCTTTGCATGCAAGTGATTGATCTTTGGCTGAAGTACTGGATAAATCAGAGGTTCCAGTTACTTTCACGTTGTGGGTCTGGCAGCTCTTGGCCCATGCAAGGATTCACAAATACAGTTTTTTATGGCTGGTTTCAAACTTCCTTGATCTAGTCAAGAATGTAATTCCCCAAAGGTGGTCTGCTATAGTTATAAAGTATACAGATTGAAATTTCCTAGGAAAGCAGTGGTGAGTTGTGGGTTGTGTTTGAGACTGATGGAGCTGGAGGAGCTGCCCTTATTTTTCAGAGTTAATTCTGCAACCTATAGCTGTTTATTCAAGTGTACTTCTACTTATTATGCCTAAGTAACTTGGGGGTTGCAGCTAAATTTATCTACAGCTTACCTTTTCGTAATTTAAAAGCATCATGGTAAAATAACATCCAGAAATGGAAGTGTTGGAAGGTTAAAATAAAACAGATTGGCCTTTGAAGAATGATAATGATTAGTTGTGGATAGGGAACTGGCTTTCTTGGTCTTATAACAAACTCATGCAATTCAAGCTATGTAGTACAAAGTTGTGAATGATTTTGTTTACATTAGGAAAGCTGTGGACCACATGCTACCGGTATTTATGATACTATTAGGCGGGTAGCAGCTCATAGGATGCAATTAAACAGCACTGTGCTGCTTCTATCTTATCTATCTCTTGCTACTTCTTCCATAGCGCTGCCATTTCTGGAGGAATTTTCAAATAGGTTGAGTCCCCTGATTGAAGCTTTGCAAGGAGTAAGACTGTAGCACTTCAAGGCAATAGGTCAACAGCAGAACTTGGCAGACCAGCAAGCACGCAACAGCAAAATCCACAGAAGGACAGTCCAGTGTCAGGATTTAAATTTAAATTTCTACCTCACCGTTCCTCCCAAAGGAGCCCAGGATGGCAAACACCAATGTGATAAAATAACATGAATGAAATTATCTGCAGGAAAGTGTATGTTTTAGGCTCACCTCTCTGCAGTTTAAACTTCTGTTAGACCTCTCTGCAGTTTAGATGGAGCATTGAATTTCTTCTACAGCAAGTACTCAGGCAAAACTGGTGTGTTTCTTGTTGCATCTGGGAGTGGCATGGTGGCAAAAATAGGATGCCCAAAACTAAGGAAAAGAGGTCATTGGTATCCAAGAGTGTTAGCAAGGAACCACTTGAGGGACAGCAATAGAGCAGTCTTGCTGCTAGATAGTCCAGAAACAATATATCCCCAATTATTAGCACACCAGGAGTTTCCATAGTCCTGGACCGTAACATTCAACTATTTTAAACCTACATTTGGAATTACTTAATGTAACTGTAGAACATGGTAACTTATCTGATAGCAGATACAAGTCTAGTCTTAAGTATGCGCTGAACATCTATAGCCTATACACACACACACACACACATACATTATATATATATATATATATATATATATATATATATATATATATATATATCCTCCTACCCAGTTAAACATTCATATTGCTTTAGTAATTCACTGGCATGCTCACTTTCTGTCTCATTTTACTTCAGTGCTTTCCAACAACATGATTTGAACACTGGTTTGACAGGAGATTCTTGTTGATAAAGTGATGGCTTTGTGCAAATAAAAGTGGCTTTCTCAAATGCTTTAGAGTATATCTTCAACACATCCTATGGATTCAGTATTGACAGAGCAGTACAGCAGTAAATCTTTTGTGGATTAATTTGAAATTGGTTTTTCCAGTTTCATTTATCTTTATAGTACAGGTAAAAATATGTTCTGAAGGAAAATATGCACTGGCTCAGTCAATTAACTTTCAAGTTCTAATACATTTTCTAATCTTCTGGTATATTGACAGACTACCTTTGTGTTGTTTATAGGTATCGCCTGTATGCTAATATAAACATAAATACTTTATTATCTGTTCTTGCTTTTAAACACTGCTTATGAAGTTTCTGAGTGGCTTTTAAGGCTTGGCATCATTTACTAGCTCAAATGCAAACATGTTTGCCTGAGAAGACTCTTGAATATTGGGGGAATGTTCTTGTCTACAAAAACAGTTCTTTAAAAGTAGTGATCACTGTAGTCACTATAATTCTTCAAGAGCTTTTTACATCAAGATGACAAACTTCACGTTGCACTTAAAATAGTTTATTCATGTCCACTGAAAATGGTTTAAAAATAACCATTCCTTTCTTATTTTTTCTATAGGATGGATCATTGGGCAACATTGATGACCTGGCTGAGCAATATGCAGATTATTATAATACCTGCTTTACTGATGTATGTGAGAGGATGGAAGAGCTTCGCAAACGGAGGGTTTCCCAAGACCTTGATGTGGTAAGTGGATAAGTAATACTGCTCACTAATACTTGCATTAATAGTGCAAGCTAATACTCATTTTAAGAACTCAGGAATGTTTAGCCTCGTGTCTAGGAAAACAGTATTCAAGATCAGTTTTGCATTGTGTTAAATACACAGATATAATCTGTGAATAGTACCCTTGTTAAGTAGAAATCCATCCTTTTAATAGTATTCTGGAAGGGCTGGGAGGGGGACTCATTTTAAATTACACTTTAACGCATTCCCCCCCCCCCCCAACCTGGTGTCCCCTAGATGTTTTACACTGATCTCCTAAGCAATTTTTTTCTGCGCCCCCACTCCTTTCAAGAGCTCACTGATTTTGGTGGTGGCAACAAAAAGAAAAAAAGAAACTAGGTTGGGGTGGATGAAGAATTTTGAACCTTTATGTCTATCCCAGCACCCTGATGGGGATGCATATTGATCTGATGATCAAGGAAGGGCCAGTCATCTAATGAGTGGAGTGGGTGATTTGCATCCCCATCAGCTGAGGTCCATCACTTGATGATATCTGATTACCTTGGTGCACACTGAACTGGGTGGAAAGGATTAAATTTATCCAGCTAGCTCACTTCCCTAAGGGCAACTCACCAGTCATTACACTGAAAATTTTATTGGTTGGAAGCAATAACACCCCTTTCCTCAGCTGATCTACATGGATCTACTGAGGAAGGGGATGCTGTGTGTTATGTCCATGTGCATCTGTAGTGAGGCCACACCCACTGTGGGCATGAGGTTTCCAGTGGTTTGGCTGAGGGTGAATGGGCCCTTGGGCCAAGAAAGGTTAGCCACACTGCTCTAAAGGATACTGGGTTAAAAGCTGCTCAGTTCAGATCTGACGATGGTGTTATCTAAACTTGCAGGGATGTCCAACCAGTAGATCGTGATCTGCTGGTAGATTGCGGGATTCTTATTGTGTACAAAAAGTTATGGGGGGGGAAGCTAAAAATCTCTGTGCAACCCTCCCCCCCAAAAGCTCAACAACTCTGGGCAATCCACCCACCCCACACACACCATACTTCTCCTCCCTCCAATGACAATGGGTAAATCACTGCCAGTTTTTTAATACTTGGAGTAGATCACAGTCTCTTGGGAGTTGGACATGCCTGAATTGCTAAAGAAAGGGTCATAGCTCAGTGGTAAAGAATATGCCTGGGACACAGAAGGTCCCAGCTTCAATTCCAAGCATCTGAAAGTAGGACTTTGAGAGATCCTTGTCTCAAACTCTGAAGAGCTGGTGCCAGTCAGCTTATACTGAACTAGAAGAACCAGTCTGTGACTCTATATAAAGCAGCTTCCTGTGTTACCTAGTTGTTGTGGTTGTTGGGCAGGAAGATTAGTGTTGAAGCCATGCTTATCAAAGTCACAGTGCTTGTTGATGTGTGTTTGTGATTTTAAAAGCCTCATGGGGTTAAAACTCTTCTAAATTGAATATCTTAATTATTTTTTGCGGCTGTGCAAGAGAGTACACCATTGCTGTGAGTCATGAGGCATAAGACAGTCTTTTATTGTTCTTTGAGTCACTACATTATTTGTCATTATCTGGTTACACAAATCTACTTTCAGAGATTGACACAATAAAAAATGCAAGATGCGTTCAAGCCGGGCTGACCTTAGCTATTTTCTCCTCCTAGACAAACTAAATTCTTTGTTGCCTCTCACACAATAGTGAGGATTGTGCCAGCTCTTTGGGAAAACACATGACTAAGCCAGTCATGTCTTATACATGATGGAGGGAGACTCAGCAGGGCACATGTGACTCTTGGCATACATGTTCCAGGCTGCACAAATCTGACCAGCTAAGCATCATAGGGTTGAAAAGTCCAGGAAGGACCCCTTTCTAAAAAAAGCATCTTTCCATGTTGCATAATACCACTTCTCCATTGATTTAGTCCTGGTATTCTGTAAATGTACTGAGCTACGGCTCAGTTTCACAGTCCAAGCTGTGATGATCAAACACGCTTTACTAACCAGTGGTGGTCTTGGGGGAGATCTCTTCTCTCTTTTTGGTGGCCTACTAGGATGAAAGGCTCAGTGGTCCTTGTGAGATGTGGGGTGAGCTGTATCTTCCACGGGCCACCAGGGCTTTCATCCTGATATGCAACATGCTAGGGAATCAGAAAGAGAAGCCATTCCTCACCATCTCCTTCTCTTAATGTAGTGCTACTGCTGCTGCTGCTCACACCACCAGTGGCTAGTTAATCTTTAAGGAGAGGGTCTTTTGAGGAGAAAGGGTTTGGCTGCTGCTGCTGCTGCTTTTTAAAGTCTGATCGGTTCAGAAAATAAGCCATTTCCCCGTGCCCCCAGAAATAGCCCTGCTCATTTCCAAGCCAGTACAAGACAAGTAGGAGGAAGCTTGCATATCTACATATGCATATTGTTCTAGAGTTGTCTGGGGCATGCTGTCACTTGGGAAGTTTCATTTGAATTTCTGGTGCTCTGTTTCTGGCAAGGACTAACAGTGCTCCATTTGCAAGTTCACACAGGGAGCTATGCTCTTCCCTGCCCAAAGCATGTAATAGAAATAATTGCTTTTGACTTGGCAGATGCCCCTTCCTGCACAAGGCGAGAGCATGCCCTCAGAAACTTTTGTGTAGTTACAGAGGACTTACGTGGACATATTCTCAAGTTCCAAGACTGGAACTGACATAAAAAACTTAACATGCATTTATTTTTCCTTGGCTGTTGTCTCTTCCTTTATGAGTTTCCCCGCAATCTTGGATTTCTGCTCAGTCCCTGTAGTAATTGTGGAAAACCCAGGGAATTTTTTTTAAAAAACACAAGTTTCCTCTTTCTTGCCATTTGCATGTGGCTCTTGGCACACGTGTTCCAGGCTGCACAAATCTGACCAGGGGCTTTTCAAGGATTTGATTTCATTTCTTCCATTACCAAGACATTGACAAAATATGGATTGACAAGGAATGAATGGTTTGATCCTTGCTAGACAAGGAAGTAGGCAAGTGATGAGACCTGGTCTGAACACACATAATGCAACAGCTTTGCTGAAGCCAAGTATGTCTGAATTCTGGTCAGTGTCTGGATGATTTTCTGCCTGGGGACCTATGTAAGCTCCCTTAAACTTTATGGAGGAAAGGCATGATATAAATTGAATTAATAATGAATGATAATAGTAGTTCATATATTTTGTTAACTTGATATTGGTAGAACAAATCCCAAGTTTATAGTGGCCTGCTAGAGATACGGCTCTCTATATTCACTGCCATGGCTATGAGTCTTCACAGGGTTGCCTCCAACTAAATCCCTGCTTCAAGAAGACCCATTGAAATTAATAAACATGAGTTATTCATGCCCATTAATTTAAATTGGTCTACTCGAAGTAGGATTAATGTTGAATACATCCCATATGCTCAGTTTTCTTTAATCCATTATTTCTGTCTTCTGCATAGAATATCCAAAGTATTTCCAATTGTTACTGTGGTTAAACTACTTTATAAAGCTATTTTATATTTTATTCAAAACATTGAGATCTTTTGTTAATTTTAGGTTTGTTAACATCCTTAATTTTCACATCAAGGCTGTCCAACAATTGCCCAAGGAAAGTGTTTTAAGCTCCAGTGTTAAATTATAGGTTAACACTGAAATATACCCCACAGAGCATTTAAGATCTCATAATGTGCAGAGTTCAGAACCTCTTTCATGACAGGGTAGATTGAATGGAATAGTGGAGCAGTTCCGTGATACTCTTTTATCCTCCAAACTGCAGGACATTGACTAATCCAGATAACAACTGAGAGTAATGAAATCTTTTGCCAGCCACTCAGGAATGTTGGAAGGCACCTTCTGGCAGTTTCTTTGCCAGTTAATGAAGCATAGTTTATAGGAGGAGAACTCCCTTCCATTTAAACAGATGGGCCTAATTTGGCGCTCATCATTACACAGCTGACAAAGGTGGTTTGGAAAAAGTCATGTGTGTTGGATTAGTTCACATCAAAGGTGTGGAACTATAAGGTGTGTTAAAAATACACGAGTAAATGCAAGTCTGAACTGTAGATGATTTTGTGGCTCATCCTTGCAAGAGGAAAGCATGAAAAGTGGTTTGAGAGGAAGGACATCTGGCGTATTTCCATACACACAGTGGTGTGCTTTAAATAATTAAATACATTTCCCCTTTTCATGCCGATCTGTGACTATTACTGCAATATTCTAAAATGGTTTCTGCACCCTGTCCCCATCACTGAATCTCACAATTCCTCAACCTCATTCTCTGTGTTCACTCAGTCTACCTGGTTTTATGGTTTGTCTAACCTCAGTGGAGAAAACTTCTTCATTCCTACATCTCTTCCACCGGTAGATCACTGGACGTCTGTGGTAGATTACTGGCTCCCCCCAAAGAAGCTCAACAACTTTGGCTCCTTTAAAAAAGCTCAACATTTTAGCCCTGCACCCCCCCCCCCAAAATGGACCTCTCCTCCTCCCTAAAAAAGCTCAACAACTTTGACCTGAACCCCCCAAAAGGGGGTAGATCACTGCTGGTTTTTAACTCTGTGAGTAGATCGCAGCCTCTTGGGAGTTGGCCACCCCTGCTCTACAT
Source organism: Zootoca vivipara (assembly GCF_965207765.1). Taxonomy (NCBI): domain Eukaryota; kingdom Metazoa; phylum Chordata; class Lepidosauria; order Squamata; family Lacertidae; genus Zootoca; species Zootoca vivipara. The sequence goes on from NC_142586.1 coordinate 62,680,374, forward strand.
GTTCAAAAGTTTGGCGTGTTCATGTGGTAGTTTTGCCGATTTTTGCAATCACAAATATATAGTGAGCTGTTGATCCTGTAAATGGGATGTCATTGATAGAATTTAGCTGGACATCTGTTTAAAATAATGTTTTGGCCAGCAAATTGACATTGTGAAGATGACACCTTGTTAGTGATCCTATCTGTTTCCCTTCGAACTTTGGAACTGCATCCATGCACTTCACTGACAAAAAAGTTTGTACTGCTATCATCAGAGCACTGAAGAGGAAATATAGCTGTGAAAGAGCAAGTTGTGCTGTGCTGTCTCATCCATCACTGCCAATGGCCAACTAGCATCTGATTCCACAAAGTTTTATTGTGGTTACAGATAACACAAGGCAGAATCTCTACTTCTTGGTAGTGACAGTTCAGCACAAATTATATGCTTTGTAGGAAATGAGATCTGGGTATAATTGTGGTTATCATAATTATGGCCCCAATCCTATGACTCAAGAAGACTGTTAGCAAATAGTCATAATAGATGATATACCAGGACATAGAAAAAAAGTATCCCAAAATGTAATATGCAGAATATATGCTGAAATACAAAAGCAAAAAAAAGTTTAGTATGCTTTGGTTATGACATTCTGAGGCTGCTGCCAATATATTTGCTCACAAATAGTGTAGAAACCTCACATGCCACTATATTTCAAGAAACATTGTATTGAAACAAGGTAATGACTCTCTCTAAGATAGGTTTGTGCATTTGTTAACTAAGGCTGTATAGGAATACATGTTTGCCTGAGTGTTAGCCATACTTACTTATGGACTTGCTTCTGAATAGACATGCTTTGCATTACTGTGTTAGTATTTTAATCCAACTTTTACCAACCTGGTGCCCTACAGATGTTTTGAAGTACAGCTCCCACCATCCCAAGGCAGTCCCAGTTTTAGTCCAAAAGTTATGGAGGACACCAGGTTGGTGAAGGCTCATTAAGTCACTATATTGGCACCAGCAGTATCTTACAAATGTGTTATATGCATTTAAAATGTCAGTCCCACACCTTGCTTACTATTGTGTGTTTTAGGCATTTGTTGATAGGCTAATCTATTTGAAGAATGCGGCTTGAAAGAAGTCCATGAGGATCATATGTAGTTCTAGTACAGTTACAGTATTGGGGCCATGAAGAAAGCATATGGATAGTAATTAAGTGCAGGTTCCTCAGTGGATTTACAACCCTCTATGAAATATTTCTGAACATCTGGATGGGTTTTCAGTTATGGTTTTTAAAAGCAAAAAATGTGGTGTTCTCCAGCATACATACACACACCAATTTGCAGAGGACAGTTGGTTTAAAACTGAACTCAAAGGGATTTTATCTGCTCCACATACCCTTTGTGGTTTAAGTTATGGTGCCCATACCATTTACAGTGCTTTGATCTCTTCATGGTTTGTCATTTTTCAGTATTATGTAAGGTCTTAATTACTGCAAAATAGCTTGTAAACAAAGAATTCTGTGATCATATGCAATATATATATATATATATATATATATATATATATATATATATATATATATATATATATATATTGTGTGTGTGTGTATATATATATATATGGCATCACTTGGGACAGGAATGCCCAAAATGTGTTGTTGGTTGTTTTTTTTAAAGGCGCATAGAAAATGTGATCCTCTAGGTCCTTCTTTACTTACTTATATAAAACAATTCCCTCCACTTTTTCCTTTTGGGTCCCTGGTAGCTCTGCCACTGTGCCCTCTGGCCTGGTGGTCTGTTCCTTAACTCCAGATTGGTTCATAGTAAGATACACTCATTCATAACTTGATCAAAGATTGGGGTGGGGGAAGCTAACACAGAGGCAGATTTAGGAGAGCATGACTGGTTCACCTGCATTGTGCACTGAGCTGAGAGGGCGCCGCAGGGGATGCTACAACAGTGACTTAGAACAGAAGGTGGGTGGAATTTTCATGTCACACAGGGCACCAATGAAATTTGGCTAACATGTATTATTTGAGTAGCCAAGTGAGCAGGGTTGACTTAATCCAGTCGTGCCCCCTCCAAGTTCTTGGTTGAATATGAACACAAACTATAGGGCAGGAAGGTATGCCACCCAGCAGCCTCTTTGACTGAGTTGGAAGAGCTGGTCTCAGAGGTGAGATTGGTAAATCCTAAAATGTAGCGTCATGGGATTTCAGCAGTCACACGAAGGCTGCGTTGATGATGTCATGGTCTCCATGACAGCCATGGGGCTGTCTCAGCATGTCATTGGCCTCATACATTCGGCAAGGCATACCCTCATTGCAGTCTTTGCCTCAGCATAAGAAGGATGGTCTGCAAGTAGGGATAGTGCAATAACCCTGTTGTCATAATCAGAACGCTTCCTGCTGAGGTTAGGCGTAGCATGAACTGTTTCCACCTATATTGCCTGCCCCATGAGATTTATGGTACCTCAGAGATTCATGAATGCTATGGGGGATTTTCCAATGGTTAGAGCAGGTGAACTTGCTGGGGAATGGGAACATGTGTCGTGCTGTTGACACTGTCGCTTCTGAATTACCTCTTCAGTACTGGGGATGAGATAATTATTGGGAGAGGGGCAGGTGGAGTGTAACCCTTCTGTTTCTCCTTGATCTTTCAGTGGCTTTTGATACCATTTGTCATGATATTCTACTGGACCTAACTCTATGTTTTGGGAGTACGAGACGAGACCCTGTGTTACATTTCCCCCAGTCCTACCTACGGGCCTAGTTTCCTAAAATGGCATTGGGTAACTGTAATTTGGTCCCATGCATAGCTGCCAAGTTTTCCCTTTTCTCGCGAGGAAGCCTATTCAGCATAAGGGGAAATCCCTTAATAAAAGGGATAACTTGGCAGCTATGCCCATGGGTGCTCCAGGCTTCTTTCTTTTCTGCAGTGTTCTTTAACATCTTTATGAAACCATTGTGGATAGTTTTTTTTGGGGGGGGGGAGGTGTCACCATTATGTGGATAATTCAGATCTCTAATTTGCATCATGAGCCAGGTGTGGACTTGCAGGTCCTGGACCAGGCATAGGCAAACTCGGCCCTCCAGTTGTTTTGGGACTACAACTCCCATTATCCCCAGCTAACAGGACCAGTGGTCAGAGATGATGGGAATTGTAGTCCCAAAACATCTGGAGGGCCGAGTTTGCCTATGCCTGTCCTGGACAGTACTTGAATTTGGTGGTGGGCTGGATGAGAGCCTAGATTTAGTTAGAGGATGGATAGCAGCCACCTAATATTTAACAGCAAGACACTGAATTAAAGGCAACAAGACTGTTCCTCAAGTCTTTCACAGCCCTGCACCATAGTGGTTAGTGGTTAACAAAGCTTATAAATATATTGACCTCAGATTGTCCATGCCAAAAGAGATCGGAGGGTATTGTATTACGCAGCATAATGATGAGAATTTGCCTGTTATAGAGCTCTTTAAAGAAATAGGGAGAATTGCGCGATAGCAGCCCTGTTTATGCATGTATGCATTCATGCAAAAACACTGCAAAAATTAAATGGAATGTTACCCAGACAAGTATGATATTATCTTGTCTCATGGTTTTTTGCTGAAGAAATGGCACACTTTGAATTAAGGCATCAAAGATCTTGAAGGTGGTGTCAGAACTGTCAGAATGTCTTCAGTAATACTGTTGTTGAAGTATACATTTCTTTGAACATTGCTATGGAAAAGGGAATGCAAAGAATAAAATTTTGGTTGCTCTATTTTTTTCATTTTTTTACCGTATAAAGAATGCTTTCTTTTAATAATTAATTTGAAATATTTTCTGAGCAGGGGACAAACGAGATATATATATAAAATCATGGAGGGGAAATTAGTAGAATTTTATGTTTAATACTCTTCCTGGTCTCAGCAATTCCCTCCCTGGAGCAGAATGCCACAGGGTTTCCAGCAAGCAAGGATATTACACTAAAGATCCAATCAAGGTGCATGTATGTGATCAAAAGATGCTGAAAATTAGCAGTAGAAAATGAAGATAGACTCAGTAGCGAACGGTGCTGCTTGGCTGCCCAGGGCGGTACATATGCAGTCTGCCCTGGCGCATGCGTTGTGATGTCACAACGTGGCCTGACGTATGCGTAGTGACGTCATGACGCACACGCCAGGATGGACTGCGCATGTCCACACATGTGCAGTCCGTCCACGGCGGCGGCGTACGAGGGTGGCGGCTGGCGCGCTCTGCAAGATTGTTTTGTCTCTGAGGTGCCAAGAAGCCTCCCATTTAAATGTCCTTTTAGGGCTGTAGCACAAATGTTTCCAACACTGAGGTTGAAAGTTACATAGAATTGGTTCAGGAAAGTGTATGTCACATAGACAACATGGCTAAATGAAAGAGTTGTTTTATTCATCATATCATTTTTGTCTTTTCTTTTTTGTTTTTGTAGAATGTACTAAATGAATATTTCATTTTTCAAATGTTGAATATAACACTCAACTGTTCTGTGAACTAAGAAGCAGATGATTCTGTGGTGTTTCCCTCCTCCCCCCTTCCCAGCTGCAAATATAATTTCCAACAGCCACTGGACTTGCAATCCTGAGAGCCCATTTAAGGACATGCAAAGACTTGTGAACTGTCTGTGGGCATTTTAACTCATTGTTTTCTTTTTAACAGCAGCTCCGCAGGCTCCTATGAGTTCCAAAAGCATTTTGTCTAATAGTTTGAGTGCCTGCTGTTCGGTGGTAGGTGTGGGAATTCAGAGTCTCACTGTGTGTACCCTACCTTTAGAAACCATTGTTTTTTAAGTTTAGCTGAGAAATGAAAGACACTTCAGTTATTTCTTTAATTATTATTTAAAAAAAAAGATATATTCAAATAGTTTCCCATAGTTTCTTTTCTGGCTCGTGGCATTTACCTTTCAATTTTTTTTCTGAGTTTTCCCAAATAGGTCTTTCAGTATTAAACACCTTTACTTGAAAGGCAGTGAGGGAACTGCCAAAAGACCCTTGGAGGTAACTAAGCACAGGTTGTCTGGGTTTGGAAATAATGAGAAATTACAGTTACTAGAAAATGGAGGAATAATAATAATAAAAATTTATTTATTGTACTGTGCTCATTTGACTCAGTTGTCCCAGCCACTCTGCACAGCTTCCAACAGAATGTAAAAGAACACAACAAAACATCAGGCATTAAAAGCTTCCTGATACAGGGCTGCCTTCAGATGTCTATGGAAAGTTGTATAATTGTTTATCTCTTTGACATCTAAAGGGAGGGTGTTCTACAGCAGTGTTTCTCAACCAGTGTGCCTCCAGATGTTTTGGGACTACAACTCCCATCATCCCTAGCTAGCAAGACCAGTGGTCAGGAATGATGGGAGTTGTAGTCCCAAAACATCTGGAGGCACACTGGTTGAGAAACACTGTTCTACAGGATGGGTGCCACTACCAAGAAGGCCCTCTGCCTGGTTCCCTGTAACTTCACTTTTTTCAATGAGGAAACGGCCAGAAGGCCCTTGGAGCTGAATGGGCTGAACGATGAGGGTGGAGATGCACATTATGCTACATTTTCAAGGACAGGGACACTGCAGCCCTCCATATGTTGTTGGACTTGATCATTGGCCATGTTGGTTGGAGCTGATGGGAGTTAAGAGTCCGACTATATCAAAATTCCCAATTTCTCTGCTAAATTATCATCTCCCATTCTATGGGAAAATAGTAAAAGGTCCTATAAGTAGGCCAATCTACAGAATGTTACTCAGAACAAAGTTCCATTGAATTCAGTGGGACTTCTTCTATAGTAAGCTTAAGACTGAACACTAGTGTGTTTGTGGAAAAGGTAAAATTTGAACTCTCGGGTACCACATTACACCAGCTTCCCAGTTAAAGTAACAATGCTTAAATGTTCCACTCGAAATTTTATAAATATTTTTTACCTGAAATTTTGCCGATGAGAAATAAAACGAGGAAAACTTTTACTTCACTTATTTGTGCTTTCTGTATTAACACAAATTATAGCATGATGACTACAAGCAAACATACAAACAAGCGTTTCTTGGGAGAAATTATGTGTTGGCAAAATGTGCTGCTTTTCGTGGGGTTTTTTCTCCTTCTTTTGTTACCTGCAAAACTGTTAATTTTCTTGGAAAATTAAAGGCAACGATGCAACAGAAACATAGCATTGGCGCACCAATCTTCCTTACTCAGCAAGAGACGGCTAGAATGCATGTGTTTGGCCTTTGCTGACTACTGGTTTCAGAGAGCCCAGATCACATAAATCCGGTGTTTCTGTCTTCATCACCCTATTATATGGGTGATGGCCAGCATTAGTTGTCAGCAAAATAATGCATTTAAAGTAGACCTGGATATACAAAACTGACTGTTAGCACCTCTGTTTTGAGTAAGTTTTTTCACTTTTTAAAATTTTCATGGAAGCACAAGTAGGAATGAATGTTGTTTAAGTGATTTCAGTGTAAATAATTGTGGAGATTGCTGTTCACAGAGCCTGATGTGAAACTTCTTTGAAATGTGCTAATTCATCAGACCCTTCTCTCTTGTCAGTCTGCATTTTATCAGCATCGCTGCTTATATGTAGGGGGAGACAAAAAGAATGGATTGCCACTGTGGCTTTTAAAACACATCAGCCAGGACAGATGAATACCTATTGTTAGGTGTTGTAGTGTCCATATTTCTTTTGGTTCAGTGCTGTTTCTCCTCGCAACAGGATGCAGAGGTCATATTGCAAGTCGAAAGGTCTAATTATGGCTGATCACAATTACGTCACCTTGGATATAATCTTAGTAGAAAAGGTGGCTGAAGCACGTTACAAATAAAGACATTGAATTAAGAAGGTATTGGATTTAATTTAGATTTAACATACAGTAGATGTATCTGTACAGTGCTAGATTACAATGTTTCAGAAAGATGGTTTAATTTGTTTGAGGAAGTGGCCTCAGTATCTGGTGCAGTGGTAACTGATACAATATTCCACTCTGTTCTGGAGATTTTACTTCTGAGTTTGAAAATGCCTTTTGAGAAACCATAGTGAATCCTATTAGAGTATTGTGAGTACTTTGTTTTATTTGCAGCCACCATGTCATAAGCTAGGGTAGCATATTTCTTTCTCATTTTGAGGTAATTGGGTTGGTTTAAGCCATGCTCTTAATAATTGAGCTATTGGCTTGATGTCTTGTCTTAAAATGCAACAAAAAAAGCATTCTCTCCAACAGCCGGTGACCATTTTTTCTCCACTCATCCAATCCTTCCCAGAATCAGAAGATTTTGGTGGCAGTTAAGTTTGGGGTTTGACTTACATCCTGAACTAAGTGAATGGTTGATGCCTTTGGTTGTAACATAATCATTGCTCAAAGTAAATTAACCAGTGAACAGGTGCCGGGTTAATTTTTGTTACTACTTCTAATTCTGCTCTCTATCTCTTTTTGGGGTGTGCTTGTGTGCAAGCTTGGAAGGGGTGGCCTAGAGCAATTTTTTAAAATGAACTTTTTGTTTGTATGTTTTGTTAGGTATACCAAATGCTTGGCAAAGCATTATATGAAACATTATTGCAGATTGGGAGACCCTAGGATACACAAGATTAGTTACAAGACTGATAAGGAAAATTGTGGATCCTCCTTCCTGGACAGCAATCAATAATTCTTAGAATACTGCTTAAGTTAGGGATAAAAGAAATATATGACATGCATTAATTTTTCCGGTCAAAATTATGTGTTTTTCTTGGCCCACTCAGGAAATATCGTATATTCTGGTGTATAAGACGACCCCCAACTTTTCCTGTTAAAATGTAGAGTTTGGGATATACTCACCGTATAAGAAATATGACCCGGTGTACAAGACCCCCGACTTTTGAGGAGATTTTCCAGGGTTAAAAAGTAGTCTTATACGCAGGAATATATATATGCTCTACCATATATATATATATATATGGTAGAGCATTCTACTGCTTCGCCCCTATTATAAACAGATACACCTGCTTACCGGTATCTGTTTTCACTAGAGAGCCTGGCAGTGCAATCCCATACATGTCCACTTAGAAGTAAGATCTATTGAGCTCAGTGGAGCTTCCTCCAAGGAATTACTGTACATAAGATCACAGCTTGAGTTACCCCCCCTTTTTTTAGGCTCAGTGGTATTTATTTCAAGTTATCTGCAATCAGATTGCATTTAAAGTATGGAGGATGTGTATGTGCATTCTTATGCACTGGATAACCTCAACACACTTCAGTCATGTTCTCTACAAAGCCAATATTTTTTAGGCGGGAGGGGCAACAGCAATTGATAACTTGCTGTGTCATTCCTAGTAGATGACAGAGAAGCCATGCCAACCTGCCTATTTTTTTAAGAATCTGTGGTGCCTGTACCAATAATAATAGTAATAATATATTATATATAACCCGCCCATCTGGCTCGGTGTCCCCAGCCACTCTGGGCGGCTTCCAACAGAAAAATAAAATACAGCAATCTATTAAACATTAAAAGCCTCCCTGAACAGGGCTGCCTTCAGATGTCTTCTAAAAATCTGGTAGCTGTTTTTCTCTTTGACATCTGATGGGAGGGTGTTCCACAGGGCGGGCGCCACTACCGAGAAGGCCCTCTGCCTGGTTCCCTGCACCTTGGCTTCTCGCACTGAGGGAACCGACAGAAGGCCCTCGGTGCTGGACCTCAGTGTCCGGGCAAAACGATGGGGGTGGAGACGCTCCTTCAGGTATACTGGACCGAGGCCATTTAGGGCTTTAAAGGTCAGCACCAACACTTTGATTAGTGCTCGGAAACGTACTGGGAGCCAATGTAGATCTTTCAGGACCGGTGTTATGTGGTCTCGGTGGCCGCTCCCAGTCACCAGTCTAGCTGCCACATTCTGGATTAGTTGTAGTTTCCGGGTCACCTTTAAAGGTAGCCCCACATAGAGCGAAGTGCAGTAGTCCAAGCGAGAGATAACTAGAGCATGCACCACTCTGGCTAGACAATCTGCAGACAATTTTAAAATTGTTTGTATATGTTGAATTGCTTAGCTATTGTTGCTGTTTTTACTATAATATTGCTTCAATATATTTTTTGGGATATTCATGACTGTAAATGAATGAATGAATGAATGAATGAATGAGGTCCATGGCAAGGGGATTCATGGAAGGCTTTTCTCTGCAGCAGCCTCATGCCCATGGAATGACATCCCCTTTAAAGTGTGTCTCTCTTCAACTGTTTTCTTTTTGTCCAGAGGTGAAGCTGCACCTCTGTCCACGCCTTCAGGTTGGGGTGTATTAAGTACTGAGAATGCCTTTGCTGTGGCTGCTTTGTTGTTTTATTATGTTGTGATTTTACGATGAACTATACTGATGATGAAATACTGTCTTAGCTTTTTATTGTTACATTTGTTAGAAACCAAGGTATGAAAGCTAGGAGCTAAATGACACCTTAAACATAGGTTATAGGCGCAACAAGGGAATGTCTAGGTGTGCTTTTTTTAATAACAAGAATGCAAAGCTGAAAATGAATGAACTGCAGCTAAAATATTATATTATGTATTCTCCAACCTCCTGGGACCTTCAGGTGAAGGGTGGATTATAAATGACATAAACAAACGAACAAACATATTCTGGAATGCTTTGAGTTTAGCAGACAACACAGTGTGAAACTGAATATATAAAAAATCTATGTCCCCTTTCACCCAGATGCTTTTATCTAACAGATAATACCAACTTAAGTCTTTGTTCTCCCACCCAATATTTGCTGCTGCTAACAGCTTCAGCAGACCAAAGAGCAAGGCTAGAATAGAAAGGAACGTGATGTGTCTCAATTTATATCAGGGGACATACCTCATGCTGAGAGAAAGAAACTTTGTCTTCTGCTGTTGCCTTTGAATCAGGTCAGTACTTAGGGAGGGGAGGGAGTGGGAGTGGGTGCCACAGAAGAGGCAGTCTTTGTATTTATTCCTAGGCTGTATTTGTTGGAGGACTATACTGTAGTTTGCAGGGAGCTAGCATTATATTGGCACCAAACCTGTAAACTTCAGATACTAAGAGAAAACTAACACCATACATGCAGTAGGTCTGTGCATGTTTTCTTAAAGTAGCCCCTGTTTTCACTGGTATTTACTGTCACTTAGTAGGTTTGCATAAGATGACAGCCTTAGCTTAATAGGTGATCCCCAGCTGCAGAAGGAATAGGCAAGGAAGGGGCAGGAAGGAAACAGGACAATGAGAGAAAGGAAAGTGAAGTTGAAAACAAAATTGATAGTCTGCCCTCAGTACTCTTGCTGCTGTAATGTGGAAGCACAAGCACAGTGCTACTCAAATTTCCCAACACTATTAAAATAATGATAAAAGCAAAAGAAATTCATGAAGGGATGAGTTGCAAAACTAGAATAAAGAAAGTAGCATTCTAAATGCGAGTGCAGCACTTGGGTTTCAGTGAATACAAAATGCTATGCTGATTTCCATCTACAAGATTTGAGATGACAGAAAGGGTTAGCCAAAAAATGGAGCATTCAGCAGTGTGTTGAAACAGAAGACGTGCAAGGAAAGCAGATCCATTTACCAACAAGCAAGCAAGGCCATGCAGTGTTTTAACATTTTTATAGAAGATACCTTGCAAAGCCACCAGAGAGTTTTAGAGTGGGAGTGATTAACTTGAGATAACTCCACATATTTTGGTATCCCGACTAGTCATAGCGTCTGAATTCTATGCAACGAATTCAAGGCTTTGTCAGAGATGCAGGTAGCAAATGAATTACAAGACTTTGTCCTTGGAGTTATAAAACACACACTATCGTGTTTTGCTAAAGTGGTTTCACAAGCTAGCAATATCTCATGGATGACAAAAGAATATGGTTGATAACAGGAAAACCCAAATAATGAGGCTTGGAATGTGAAATCAATTTGATTGTGTTAAATGAATTTTTATGACTGCAATTATAAATATGCTTACTCCATGAACATATTTCCTCCAAAATAATTTAATTCAGATTCTTGTGATGTAGGCATGATCTTTTGGGAGAGGTTTGGTTGGGTGGGTAGGAGGTGCTCTTATTGCCTGAATTGCTCTGGTGTCTTGCCTTTATGCAGATGAATGACAAATGGGGACCTTTTAAGCCTATGCAGATCTGTGTGAGGACCATACCATTTTTCTTTCTTTTTTGCTACTACTTTTGAAATTTCTAAGCTCAAAATATTTCCTTATACATTAAAGAAGCATACTTTGACTATCTACAATTTCTGAAATAACAGGGATAAGAAAAATGGAAGATAGCCATTCTGAAACAGTGGATTTTCTAGTCTGTGTGGGTGAATGTCAGTGAATCTTTGTGAATGTCAGTGTGGCAGAGACCTGAAGCTAGCATGCCTGTACCTTTAATACTCCCATATCCTTGGCTAGAATAGTTAGAAGCCCTCTGTGCCAACTCCCTTTTAATATGTGGCTGACACGGAATTCTCACCTTATTGATGGCTAACTAGGAATTGTGTTTTTCTTCCTGTGGTTTGCACTTGTTTCCAGTCGGCTCACCACTTACGACTGTACTGATTCAGGTAGCATAAAACAAAAAAAAAATTCTCCTGTGTTTTAATAAACTTAATTAATTTGAAATGTGAGAGTTGACTGGGTTCTATCCCATTCAGGAGATATAGTTTCCTTCATGCTGCCCAAATAACTTGAGATACACTAATGTAAGCTAATGGGAAGTTTGAGGTGAAGATGAGTTGATGCTTGACCTGTGCAGACTGCAAACCTACGGTAGCTGATGGTCCTCTATTCCTGGGTCAGTAAGATACTTATGAATAAAAGTTTCATGTTACCAAAGGTGCTTGTCTGTTGCAATGTGCCAAATCAGGAAACAAAAAGTTAAAACACATCTTCAGGCATTTACTATTAGGAAAGACCATGCAATTAATTATATAGGAGGAAGTTAGGATGTTTTGCATTCTAACACAAGTTATAGTCTTATGAGTTATAAAGCACCTTGTCTTGTCCAGCATGCCTCCACCCCACAAAATGTAGGTAACTGTTCTGAAATCTATTGTTCCTCAAAACTGTTCCCAATAGTAGGTAACTACTATTGTCTTTTTCAATTCTGACATGTTCAGCCTCAAAAGATAACAAGATCAATGTGACTTCACTCTGGTAGGAGGGAGGGATGATACCCTACTGAGATGACAGAGGCTTTATCTATGTGTGGTGGCTATTGTAGGCCAGAAAGAATTCTTTATTTTTTTGCTACAGCAAAACTCTGTGGGAAAAATACCTTTGAGAAGCTGTGAAGTAGTGATAAAGCTATGTAGCAGAATACAGATTAGCTCCAGTTATTCGATTACAGTAAGACCGCAATTTGTGTGCATTGAACTTGTGCGCATTCAGCTTTATGTGCTTGGCAACATTAAAAATAATAATCAGAAAGGGGGCAGGTGTCTGGGTAAAAATATTTTGGCAATCCCACCCATCATTGAACCCAGTGTGTCTGGACTATACTCAATTTGGGCTTTAGGCACAATCCTCACCTTTTTTTGCTGTTGTTTTTATTGGAAAAAACCTGTGCTAGCACCAACTGCCAAGCCAAGGTGTGTGGGTTATTTAAACCAACCTTCAGTCTTATGACACCCACCCATCCACACTAACAGAGCCACACAGCTCGATAGAATGGACTACAACTCTGATCAGGCCCAGCCAGCATGGCCAATGGTTGAGAATGATGGGGAATGTAGCCCAAAACATCTGGAGGGTACCACGTTGGCTGCCCTGGTTTAAACAAACCATACACGTTACACATTTAAACAAACCACACACCTTGGCTATGGGCGAATGTGGGCAGTAGTGGAGAAAGAAAATATAATGACAATCCCTCCTGTAAGCTCATTTTCTAATAGATGGAAAAATGAGGAAATGGGGAGACTTCATTTTTATATTTCATTGAAATATAAACTGACTTGATTACTGCCCAGTTCTTCCAGGACAAAAGCAGTTTCACAGCTCCTTCTAAACTCACATTTTAAAGACATTTGTTTCTTTCTAGCTTTATGGTTGATCTTCAGGGGGGAAAATCACAGTCCCAACAGCTGGATGACAAGACTGTTGTAAAAGTTGTTAATTGCACGTTTTGAAGCATTTGCTTTTTTAATTTATACCTGCAGACTTGCCTGTAGGCACGAGTTGTCATTTTGGTACTGCTACCCTGCTAAATTTTGTAAACAAAGATTAACCATTTTGTGTGTTGTTGTTCTTCATACTTGGCTTCAAGCTATTAACAGTTCACCAACAGGAATGCATGTAGTAGGCTTATATGTATCTCCCCCATGCAGCATTGCAGTGTTAAGTCTGATTTAGGTAACTCTGAAGATGCAGCTCTCAGAAATTCTAGACATTGTAGAGAACAGTAGATAGTGCTGTCAGCTCCAGGATTTAGAGCGATGACTTCTGTTCTCCTGCACCAATAAATATATTTTTGTTGTTGTTGCTATGGAAAATATATGCTTCTTTTTAGAAAGGGCTCTCAAGAGCCTCTAACAAATCATAAAATGAAATGAAAACACTATGATATATAAATACAATAGCCATCATGAAAGAAAGAAATGCAAATTTTGGGAAATATCATTGTCAAAGTCAAAATAGATACATGCTAATGCCGTGGGAGAGAAATAGTTAATGCTGATACTCCCATGGGTGCAAAACTATGGGTACTGCTGAGAGTGAAAAGTAAAGTAATTTTGGTCTACAACTGCCATCGTCCCTGAACATTGACTATGCTGCCTGGGGCAAATTGAAGTTGAACAACAAATTGAGAGCCACAGTTTACCCATCCATGGTCTGAAGGCTATGAAGAGATCTGCATTTGGCAACACTGAGTACAGGGTCAAAATGAAGAGCATCTAACAAACTCCTCCTTTAAGCACCATCCAAAGTGGATGCCAGGTTTTTGTGTCCACACTAAGCTGGGCCTTTTTAGTGGTAGCCACAGAGCTCTGGCATGCCCCTCCTGTGGCTGATTAATTTCAGTCCTGTGTTGATGTATTTCCACAGGGAGTGATTAATTGTCTTGTTGTGTTCTACAATACTGTGTTGTACATCACTTTTGGTGTGGGTGGGTGTAGATAGAAAATAAATAATAAATATAGTGGACTGTTTCAATAAGTGTGGGTAGTAATCAGTGGTGTGCAGTGAATTTTTTCATAGGGGAACAGTTAGGACCAGAGGCGATAGCTTGTGAGGGGCGTGGGGGGTCGAAGACATGCCTGTAATGTCCTGACATTGCACACATGAGCATTGTGCCTCCCTCCCTAAGCTGGGCAGAAGCTTCCCAGGCTTTGGGAAGGAAGGCATCAGGGAAATATTTAGGAGACTAGCCTAGTCCTCTTAGTCCAATAACCTCATGCCACTGGTAGTAATGTATTAGCATGTGAGAGTCAGCACTGTAATGTGTTCTCATCTCTCCACTTAGCTGCTTAAGGGTGTTCTCAATTTTTGCTACTTAGTAATCCTTAGTTGAGGAAGTAAGGAAAGCACACATAGTAGTAGTACAGTGTAGGAAGAAAGAGGAATAGTCCATTCCGCTTGATGTTTAATCCTTATAACAATTGGCAGTAATTCGTATTACCTCCTCTTCTAGGAATAATTGCAGTGTATAAAATTCCTATCATTCTACATCAACTTCATTTGGTCACATTTCTTTCCAAGAACTGTGATATGCTTTTCTCTCTTCTTTTGCTTTTTTAAAAAAAACGCTTAGGGATTCTATACAAGATTGTACATGAATATTTCAGAGAAATTTCCCCCCACGGTTTCTCTCTCTCCAAAAATAGGCCACCCAATAACATTGTTCTCTGGGTGACTCACTAAAATGCAATATTGAAACAACAACAACAGTTTAGAGTAAACTAATTTCAAATCATGGCAGAAAATATTTAACATGTATGTAGCAAATTGCAATTCAGAACTTAAAAATCATAGGTCTTAAAAAACTTCCCATGGAACTGAAGTAACGACAAAGAAGTTTCCAGGTGAGTCTCTGAGAAGGGTATTTCACAACTGGGGTGCTATCACTTTGCTTGGTAGTCATCCTTTTCATTTCACTTGGCTCAATTAAGGCTTTTGAAGGAGATTTTGGAATAGAGAATTGGCACACAAAAGATGCTCATTAATGCTCTGGTTATCATACTCAAGTTTTTACGTGGCAGGCAGCTTCCCCAAACACAAGAAATGTTTTTCTCTCTGGAGACACCCAAGTGTGATCAGCTGGAGTGCTTGTTTATGTCAGTAAAAAGCCTTAGTAAGAACTTTTCATTTCAGAGAAATCTTGCTTTTGTCCTAGTGGTGACAACAAATGTTTCTTTTTGAAAAAATAAATAAAAACATAGCCACACAGTTTGGATTCTTGCGGGGAGCACAAAAAAACTTGGGAGGCAGATCTAGGCAGTATTGTTTTTCCAGGAAAAAATATATAGTGGAACTCACCATGAACAGATCCCTTGTTCTTTTATACAGTAATGATAATGTTGCCCACCTGAGATATGCCGGAACTGAGTTCTGGCTGAAAAAAGCTCTGGATCTAGGTCACATGCTAGCCCCAGTTTATGGAAGCTATTGAGAACTAGCTGCATTTGTGTGTGTGGCAGGCAAACTTTCAATTAGGACAAAGCTCAAACTCTTCAGACACTTCCTTTACATCAGGCATGTCAAACCTGCGGCCCTCCAGATGTTTTGGCCTACAACTCCCATGATCCCTAGCTAGCAGGACCAGTGGTTGGGGAAGATGGGAATTGTAGTCCAAAACATCTGGAGGGCCGCAGGTTTGACATGCCTGCTTTACATGCAGCTTTATTCCACAGTATTGCTTCTTTGCTGGAGTCTCATACTGAGTTTATTGTTTGGGCTAAAAAATGTACCTTTTCTACCACAGAAGCTCAGATTCCTATTTATTTTATTTTACCAGATTTATTTATTTTTCATGAAATAATAGAAAATATTCCATTCATCCTACCAGTCTCCCTAGGATTGGTGCGCTACTTTACACTTTTAAGTGCAAAAAAGAATATCTTTATTCCTGGGCCAACCAGTGAGTCCTTAGCTTCCCTGTCTTATCAGGCATAGCACCCCATATATCAGGGGTGCCCAAACTTTTTCAAAGAGATTTGATGGAGTGAACATGCAGGGGTTGGATTAAATCGATCGGTGGGCTAGATTGGGCCCCCAAAACTGACTTTGGACATGCCTGCCATATATAGATGTGCCTGCTGTTTCTTCACTCCAGATAATAATAGTGAAGGGAATTTTTTACTGACTCAAGCAAAAATTTGGAAGGGCTACTGAAATGCTACTTGCATATATTAATCCTTAACATTTGTGTGCAAATCACATTTCCCCCATGTCGTACTCAGGTACCATTTCAGAAGCTATCACTGGTACAGTCATACCTCATGTTGCATCCACTTCAGGTTACATCTTTTCAAGTTGCGTCCCGCGGCAAGCCGGAAGTACCAGAACGGTTACTTCCGGGTTTTGCTGCTCGCGCATGGGCAGAAGCGCTAAATTGCGCTGTACGGGTGCGCAGACACGGCATTTCTGGATGCGAACGCTTCGAGTTGCGGACGGGCCTCTGGGGCGGATTACTTCTGCAACTCGAGGTTCCACTGTATCTTGTAATGCCTACAACCTAGAATCTGTAATGCTTATGAGCCATTAAGAAAATATTTAGGCTAATGTTTCTTCAAAGGGAAATGTGAATTATTTATAATAAAACTCAGTTTTAACCATTCTTCTACAACCCTTTTTTCTTTTGTCCGCCCCAGAGCCCCCCGCCCCATTTCATGTTGTGTAT
Source organism: Zootoca vivipara (assembly GCF_965207765.1). NCBI lineage: Eukaryota > Metazoa > Chordata > Lepidosauria > Squamata > Lacertidae > Zootoca > Zootoca vivipara. Next base: position 62,697,155 of record NC_142586.1, read on the forward strand.
AACAAAAATGTTTTCATTTAGAATACATCATACAAACTCTGGCAGTTACATGCAAAAGTAATGGAGCAGAAAATTTCCCATGTCCTGCTATAATGACTGAAAAGGACAGCTTGGCGGATTGCAAATGGAAACTTAAAAATACATTCCTTGCTAAACAGAAATATTGGAAAATCAGTGATCTGATTAATTTTCCCCAAATGCCTATATGTTCAATTTTTGGTGGCCACAGTATAATGTCTTGTTGTTGATGCCTCTGTTTTTATTACTGAGACATGCCTCAGAACTAGTTCTGTGACACTGAAGACCTGTAGAAAACCTATGGCTCACCTGCAGGGATTTGTGTGCTAGTCTTCATCCTTAGCGCATCTATGACCAGAGAAAGGATAGCCCATGTCATATTCACACTCAATTATACTTTTTAATAGATATTTGTCTGAGGCCTCGGTCTGTCTTCAGATATGGTTTTACCACTCAGTTGCGCTAGAATTTGCAGAAACTCCTGTCACATGAGCTGAATTTAATTGACAAATCAAAACAAGGCCGTGTATTCATCTGTTGTTAGGATGCTTATTAACTAAGATTGGAATACTGTTTCCAGTTCCTAGGGATCTAGGATTTCCCTGACTGTAGCCTATTTATTTCCATAGGCTGGTTCCTTGTGAAGCATCTCATAGCACCAGTTTCACTATCGGCATGCAATGGGAGCAAAGAACACCCAACAGTGTTGTGTTTGTAGGCAGGTTGTGGATGCGTGTCTACTCCGCCAGCAGCCTCTTGCGCTTCAGTGCTGCACCTGTGTATCTGAAACCTCTATTGAAACCTCCTGAGTGACAGGGGGAAAGGCTCAATGCCCAGAACATATTCCCACAGGCAAAGCTGTTCGAGTGACCTCTGTTCTATAGACATGGCATTCCTTTGCACATCAAACCAAGATGCCCCTGCTGGAATAAGATCTCAATGGAGATGTCAGCTTCATTCTAGGGGAAAAATTCACCACTGACACAACACATAACAAATGTGCTGAGTATTTTCTCAATATGGTGTCGCTTCAGGCTTTCTGAGTAACGACAGTCACCTAACTGTAGGTGATGGTTGCTCAGCATCCCCAGGCTTACACATGGTGGTGGCAGTGGCAGAGGGGATCTAAATGACCAACAAATTTCAAGTAAAACTTCCTAGTGTCTTTGGAAGCCTGCAAAAGTGAAAGTGTATCTCCTTGAATTCGTTTAGCTGGTAGGTATTGAAAAGGAAAAGGTATATGCCAAAAGAGAGTTGGGGTGAGGGCTGTGTTCTCACCCCAATTCTCTTTGGCATATTCTTCTTCCTGTTGCTCTCATATGCCTTCGGCTTGACTGAAGATTGTGTGTACATCCATTCAAGGTGTGACAGGGGTCTGTTCAATCTAGCGCATTTCCGCACCAAGTAAAAAGCATGTTGGGTCCTTATCCAAAAGATGTTTGCAGATGTCGTAGCCTTGACAATGCACTCCGAGGAAGCTCTGCAGGGACTCAACAACCATTTTGCTCAAGTCTGCAAGGAAACTGACCTTACCATCAGCCTGTTGAAAACCAACATCCTGGGTCAGGACGTTGCCAGCAATCCATGCATCAGCATTGGTGATCACACATTTGAAGTGGTAGACAATTTTGTCTGCCTGGTTTCCACTATAACCAGCAACCTCTCAATCAGCGCTAAGCTGGACAAGCGTATTGGCAAGACAGCTATGGGAAAGGCTTGCCTCTCTAAAAGGGTATGGGAGAATGTGATGTTCATGTCAATACTAAGATGAAGGTCTACCAAGCTTGCATGTTGAGCATGCTGCTTTATGGAAGTGAGTCATGGACAACTAATATCTGCTTCAACATCTTCCACATGTGCTGCATCAGGAAGAATTTGGGTATCACATGGCAGGACAGAGTTTCAAACAAGGATATGCCGCCTATTTCAGCTTGGTCATGTCCACAGAATGGAAGATGGCAGATTCCCCAAGGAGGTGGCTTCAGGCACTAGGCCTATTGGCAAACCAACACTGCATTACAAAGATGTCTGCAAATGAGGCATGAAGGCTGGCAACATTAACTCCACCATGTGGGAATCCCTTGCAGACAACCGCAGGGCCTGGAGACAGCAATGACTAGAGGAGGAATGACCACTGGGAGGAGTGCAGAGAGAAGAAACGCCATGGTGCGCCTGTAGCAGGACAGCAGGACACCCCCAGCTGCTACAAAACATGTTTCTCCTCTACAGCCACAGCAGGTGCTGTAACTCTCCAACAGTATGACTTCACCCCAAAGACACACTCTTCCATTGTCTCCTGAGACAGACAGAGCCAAAAGGAGCTTTATAGTATTGTGATGGTTTGAGTATCTTTCTTTGATCTCAGATTACTAGCACCAATGTGATTCTGGGCTTTGGAATCTATGCCTTTGACCAGCAGCCCCTGTGGGATAGGGAAGCACCCAGTTTGAGGGCAGTAGGCAAAATATATATAGGAATAAATATATTCATTTACTTATATGTCCACAAGCATTTCACAAGTTTATTTCACAACAAGCCCGTCTTCTGTGAGCTGTTCTATTTCAATCACATTTCAAACAGTCTATAGCTCTATGAAGCTATAAATATTCTTTAAACTGAGATTTTCCTAGATTAATATCCCTAGGTTGCACACACAAAAATTGCTTCAAGGACTGCATTTTTCTGTATTAGATATAAATGGAGAACTCTTGATAGCATGTTTGTGAGGTTAAGCATTGCTGAGGGCAAGAGTGCTGTGTTTGGCTGCCTTCAAATCTCCATTTCACCATGAATCTTGCAAGCTGGCCTTGGGTAACTCACTGGCTGTGCACAGCTGTCATGTTAAAGTAAACCATAGCCTCAAATTGGCTTGTTTCAAACAAATCAAAGTTCAGCTGACAGGAGAAGCTGTGGTTTTCAGAACTAGAACCCAAAGCTTCTGAGTCCTCCTCATAGCCACTCTATGGAAGATGAATTGTTTATACCAGAAGCTTACCTAGGCTTATTCATGTCATGCTTAAACTATTGCTTAGCCACAGACATAGCTAACTTGGTGCCCTCCAGTTGTTGAACTAAAACTCCCTCATCATTGGCCTTGTGAATTGTGATTTAACAACATCTGGAAAACAACATGTTGGCTACCACTAATTTGATATTGGGTTTGTTGCTGGTTTTCTTTTCTTTTCTTTTCTGTATTTTTATTTTAGATCTTATCACTCATGTGGAAATTGTTTATTTTGGTCATGTTCTTTTTGATGTTTTATTTATTGCTTATGACTACTTTTGTTATGTTTGTAGTTATGTATTTTTTTCCATGTTGTAAGCCACCTTAAACATGACATTAATCATGGAAAGGCAGCATACAAATAAAAATATGTATGTATGTATGTATGTATTATATGACTTGCAAACATTATCCCTTTATCTTGCCAAACCTAACTGTCATTGCTTTGGGTGAAATCTTAAGTCCCACCTAGTCCCTATTCAGTTCAGTAGGACTTATTCTGAGTAGACATAGTTAGGATTGTGCTCTCAATTCATTTGGTTTTAGGCTGTAATTATTTAAATAAAGACTGTAATGTACTTAATAAATGTGAGTGATCAGAGTTGTACCTGAACCTATGATGCAAATTGAAATCTTGAAGTGTGAGAAATAACCCCTTATTAAATATATTTACATGCTTCTTGTTAAGACTTGCTAAAGTCGATCTGCTTGCTAGCTCACATGCTTTGTTGTCATACAATCTGTATACTGCATGATACTCTCCAAAGTAACTTGAAACTTTGTTGATTCCTGCAGCAAAAGGAAAGGATATTGCTCAATAAAATAAGTAAACAGACACTGCATGCAGTTCGACTTATTTGACTTTTTTTGCAGCAGCCAGAATATTGTCTGCTTGTTTCTTCAGCTAATCAGATAAATGTTTAAACATTTACATGTCTTTTAGCAGGGAAGATTCAAGGCTTCCTTTAGCTGTAATTTTTGCAATGAAGGAAATTAAGAATTTGACATTTTTTTGCACTCTTGAGAGGGAAACTTTACTTCAAAGCTTTGCCAAATTTGTAAAATATTTGAGAGGTTTGATTATCTACATTTCAAATAGACAGCTCTCAGAAGCTTTGGGCAGAAGCTAGTCCTTTGTTTATACATTAATTTTATACCATCATGTGAAGTTTTATGTTCGTTCACAAAATGCATTCCTGGTGCTTACCTGCAGATCCAAAGCACCCTGGGTCAAAATATAATCAAAACTGGCCGTAATTAGCATCTGAGTCCTCTAGAATGTCTTTGAATATTTGCCAAGGAAATGCTATTTGTGTGAAATTCTAACTGAAGATACTTCTTATGCTCCCTCAAAAGTTCCAAGGAACAGCGTGGCTTTTTAGATGCAGAGACGAGAGAGATTGCTCACAGCATAAACAAGAGTAGAGAGACAGAGTAGAATCTGGATTTTGTTAACACAGGATGCAGCTGGTACTTTTCCCTAGGATAATTTGAGGTGGGGGGAGGACTCTCTCCACTTTCCTTTGACAATGGAATCTACTGTGCAGTGTAAATCTTACTCGTTTATAGTCAGCTTGGGTAACCAAAGTATCCCTTAAAAGAGATGAAAGGAAAACATGAATTTACAAAGATCATATCTAGGGTAAAGCACTTACAGCACAAACCTTTTCTTTTAAATACCAAATAAACATAGCAAAGCCAAATATTTGCTTCTCACAAACCAGAGAACAAATTTACTTTTTATATGTAGCAGCTTCTGCTGCCTCTTTGCGTGCAGTTTGTGGGTGAGGTGGCGGGTAAAATGTTCCCTCTCTCTTTGTTTCTATGGCAGAACTTGGCCTGAATGAACCGTATTCTCCTTAGGTACGCTGTCGCTTCCTTCCGTTTCGGGCTTCTTGTCATGGGGAGAACCTTGCAGTGATCCGGTTGCCATTCCAGCTGGAAAGCTCATTTGGCTTTTGGTTTGGTCAAAGTAATGAAGGAAAAGAAGACTGCATGCATTTGTTTTATATGGAAAATAGCTCTGGAGAGAAGGGGACAGGGAGAGACCGAAGAAGCTCTAGCATTATTTTTCCTAGTGTTTTTACTTTTGTGTTATGCTTCCGTTCTTTGCTAAGTTTTTACATGTGCCTTGTTTCAACCCAGAAAAAGAGACAGTGAAAGTTCCTTAGATGGTTTCATAGGGTGCTTTGCTTTCTTGCTTCAAAATAATTGAAATCAAGCTAACCAAGACATTTGCGATTTTCCAGATACCTAAGATGTGTTATGTCAAGGCATTTACAATTACACCCTGGTCCAGTGAGGTTCCTGGTACCTGCCCCATGGTTCAGCGAAGGAGAGCCCCCCCATGGGTTCATATGCTGCTGCTGCTTCCTCCCTTCTTGCTCATGATTCCTTCTTCCCCCTTTTAGAGCTTGCCACCATGCAGTGTTACGTCTGTAGCAATGTAAATGCCTAGCCAAAGCCTGCTTCTGACCATGGTTGAAAACTCCAGTTAGAATCCAAACATGTCTAGCTTTACCATCAGTGTTGACACAATGCTGTATCATCTGAAACCACAATGCTAGCTCTGAAAAGGGAACGGAAAGAGCAATTCACTCATAAGAGCAGAGGAGGGAGCAGGAAGGAAAACTCAACCCCACAGGGCACTCCTGCACTCCTAATTATAGCTGGGAAACCGGAAATCTCCCATCTGCATCATGTCTGAAAAATAACTTGACCATATTGTAATTCCTTTTAAATAGATGTACAGTGGACGTGTGGGTTGCGAACGTGATCTGTGCGGGATGCGTGTTCGCAACCCACAGCATTCACAACCCACAGTGCGGCGTCTGCGCATGGACGGGTCACAATTTGGTGCTTCTGTGCATGCGCAAAGTGTGATTTAGCACTTCTGCTCGAGCGCCGAAACCCAGAAGTAACCTGTTCTGGTACTTCCAGGTTTGGCGCGGTGCACAACCTGAAGCGTCTATAACCCGAGGTATGACTGTACATTTGTCTCACTTGTGTGTCTTAATGAGACAGGAAAAAGACATTATTAAACTAATTCCCACCAATCTGAGCTGAGGACAGGATTGGTTTAATGGCTGCTGATGTCACAAAGTCATCGTCCCCGTCCCCCCCACTAGCAACTGGCCCCAGATAGACATCTTGATAATATTGTTACAGGAATTAGCTGCAGCTGGCTGGGAACTGAAAAGAAGTGGGAAAAGAAGCAAAGTTAATTTAGTGTTGAGGTTGTAGAAGAGGACAGAGGGAAAGGAACTGTTATGGAAGTGCAGAAGATGTTCAAATCTGGGTATGTAATTTATGGTGGTTACTAGTCTTGTGTTGGTTATCTGGGCCTTCCCATTGTAGAAGGAAGAGGAAGGTTGGCAGGAGGTAAGACAGAAGGAACCAATTATGTGTCTTTTGGTAAATATATCTACCAATAGGGCTTGAATAGGACCGTGTCATAGTGAGAGTTAAAGCAGGTTGTCATCCCAAGGAGATTAATATGGTCAAACTACCACATCACTTCTTCATCTTTCACTGCAATTTACAGTGCTGTGTACAGAACACTGAGCCATCTAGTGACCACATAATATATTGCAAGGGAAACAAAAGATAATGGAAACACTCCGAGAAGAAAAATAAGAGTTTGGCAGTACTAATGAAATGATTTGTGGTGGTTTAGTGATATTTCAACTTAGAATACATGTTTGCCTTGTGTGTCATTTTTTTTTAAATAATTATCTGAATTCATGTATTTGTACAGAACTAGTGATTTCCAGTCAGTTCCTGAACGCATCTAGATTGAGACAACTTGCTGATCTCCTAACTTCCCCATCCTAGTTGCATTCACAGTTTCTTTATTTTGCTCCTTTTCTATGTGCTTCTGCTTTGCTTGTTAATACTGCTGCACTTGTATGTTATCCTAACCAGGCATCTTTTCTGTTTTAGGAGAAACCCAATGCCAGCTCCACATCCCTACAGCTGCGATCCCAGATTGAAGTAAGCACAATGGTTGCAATGATCTATTTTTGTTTCTGCCTTCAATTTGGTATTCTGCATCAGTCAGATAATAAAGCCTGTCGTTGTTCAGCCTCAACTCAAAGCAATGAATCTTCTCTTACAGGAATCCCTTGGCTTCAGCAGTGTGGTATCAACACCAGAAACAGAAAGAAAGTAAGTTTTGCTCTTCCCTTGCTCATTAAATTTTACACGAACTACCAATTCACATGAAAGTACTTTCTTTAAATAATCCAACAAAATAAGTTACTAAAACAAAATTAGTACCAAACTTTTCTTTCTCTGTCTGCTAGCGTCCTTTTTTCTTTCCCTACCTTTCCCAATTTATATTATATTCTGCCACTTTGTTGTTGTTTTAAATGCAGTATGTTAAAATAACAATACTGACAGGATTAAGATATGTTCCTTTTACGCTGTCCAAATAAGAAGGGAGAGAAAAACAGAGAGCAAAACAAATGCCTACTTAGGCATTTTCATTCATGCTTTAGAGTTTTATACATAAGTCTCAGCCTCTGAGTTTCATACCTTAAATGTCAGAAGTTGTTGTGTCGGTAGACAGATGAGTTTCCCCTGTAACCTTAGGAAGTGTCCTTAAGGCAGCTGCACGGTAGAATATTGTCTGAAGAGGGCAAGTCATTTTAAAATTGCCAGAGGTTATGGGCATTTGATGCCATGTAGAAAACTTGAGTGGCCAAAAGAGACATGATTTAGGCCTGCACTCATCAAATGTGACAGTTTGATTGATTGGTGCTAGCCTCATTCCCCTAGATGAGCAGTTTTGCCTCGTCAATCCAGGCAGTTACACGCTTGTAAAATCTGCTTGCAAAAGAATGTTCTTTTACTCTTCTAGCTATAGCCATTGAACTCATCTTGTCTTTTCCTTATGCAAAGTAGGTAAATGAAAATGCTTGTGTAGTTTTCTGAATAATGTGCTTTTGATACTATGCTTGATAGTAGTAGAATAATCTAGATATTGATGGAAATCACATGGATCCCAAAGAAAACTGGGTATGGGACGGTGTGATTTCTAGTCTGATGTCCTCCTTGGGCAGGGAATACGTGTGTGTGTGTGTGTGTGTGTGTGTGTGTGTGTGTGTGACTTGCTGGTGGTTGAACAGTGTGATGGGCCCATTTTTAAACCTTTTTTGCAGAAGTAGTGTTCCCATTTTAAGTATCACAATGATACCCTTCTTTCATTTTAGCAACTCGCCCTTTGGAGGAATTTGAATTTTAGTCCACAGGTTTAAAACAGTTGATTGTGTAAGCAAAAATCCGATCACAGCTTGTCTGTCTTGCCTCAGTTGCCCCTTGGAGGTGATTGCCTAAGTGATTGCTAGAACTTTTATCTCAATTTGTAAGAATCAAATAATCTCCCCTTAAAGGTCACTCTACATAAATAATTTTAAGGAGAAAGCTATTTTAAAAATCTGTAAATGTAAAAATCTGTAAACTTCAGCTGTACACTCTTTAAATGGAGTAGGAAAAAGGTGTTGGGTCATAAAGGTCCACAAACTGCAGTGGGGATGAGAGGCAGATATTTGTTTAAGTTATGGAAAATGTGTGAGTTGCAATCTATGCTGAATCGGTGAATCATTTCATGCCATGTAAACTCAGGTAAAGCATTACACAGTTAGAAGAGCTATACACTAGAGCAAGTCTTTCCTTTCTTGTGAGAAGTCTTAGCACCAAAATTAAAAAATCTTTTGGTTTCTCCTGACAGAGGAGAAATTGTCTAGAATCTACTGAGTCACATGGCAAGCCAATGCTCATGAGCAACTCAATATGATGTGGTCAGCATTTATATTACATTCCAAGTGTCATCCCTAACATTCTTGTTTTGGAAGCAGTGGCTCACAAAAGATGTGAAAAGTATTTGAAATTTCGAATATTATGGCATGATGATGCAGGTGAGGTACCCCTTCCCTTCCCTAAGGGATTATATCATTTATTTAAAAACTATAACATAGTATTAGTGAATAGCTAATTTGCCAGGATATACCATGGAGGGTTAAACCACAGAGCCTAGGGCTTGCTGATCAGAAGGTCGGCGGTTCGAATCCCCATGACTGGGTGAGCTCCCATTGCTTGGTCCCAGCTCCTGCCAACCTAGCAGTTCAAAAGCACGTCAAAGTGCAAGTAGATAAATAGGTACCGCTACAGCGGGAAGGTAAATGGCGTTTCCGTGTGCTACTCTGGTTCGCCAGAAGCGGCTTTGTTATGCTGGCCACATGACCCGGAAGCTGTATGCCGGCTCCCTCGGCCAATAACGTGAGATGAGCGCCGCAACCCCAGAGTCGGTCACGACTGGACCTAATGGTCAGGGGTCCCTTTACCTTTACCATGGAGGCCTCACTGAATCTAAGGGCGATAGTTTAATGTGTTTAACCTGGAACAGTCTTAATCACCTAGAAAAATGTAATTGGGGGTCTCATTTTGAAATGTGGGTGAAAGGTACTGAACCTTCCTGTTCCTGCTTGTAGCTCTGCTTCCAAGCACTTTTTGCCCAGCCATTGTCACACAAAATACTGTGGAAAAAAGTGCTTGTGAAAAGAAGGTGGAAAGTTTTGCACTATTGTTACTCTTACCAGTATTATGCTCTTCTGCTGTTAACAATCCAACACCACACACCTTTTCTATGCAGAGGGCTGGATTACATGACCCTTGGGATCCTCTCCAACTCTCCAATTTCATGATTAAAGATAGATTCATGTTAAAGTACACACAAAAAACCAACCATTGTCTAGTTTGCTTTTATGTCTCATTGTAGTTTAGTGTAACTTTCCAATGGGCCCAAGTAATTTGGGGAGCACATTTCTTTGACTTGAATGTGCACACTAGCCACAGCTTCCATATGTATGGTGTGACCATAACTAGAGGCAGCAGCAGTCATAATACACCAGGTAATGTATAAGCAGGGTTTGGCTATGCAACTGCCAGCTTCTAAAGCAAGGCAGTCTTATATAGTTGAAGGAAGGCAGCAATTTATCCCATTCTGATGTGTAGGATTTTGTTTAGAAAGAAATACCCTTTTCTTGTCACGGTAATGAGTGATGTGAAATTTCCAGCACGACATTTTAGCAGAAGTGCAACTGCCAGGAGCCATCTGCATGATGTAAGATTCTTGCCAGCAAAAAAACCATGTTCTTTTATATGTTTAAAAGCATGTCACTGCTGCGGAATATTTTACCAGCTGCTCCACTAGATTTGTCAAGGCTGAAGTAAAACTAGTGAGAAGAATGCAACTCATTTTCACACTTTTAAAAGTCTGAATCTTTCATAGTAAATTCTTTAAAGGGAGTTTCCTCAAAAGTATAGCTAATCCTGGATCACTACTGCAATTTTTAGGAAGTCTATAGATCCAAGGGTTCAGTATGTGCACAGTAGCTTTAAAGTAGCTTACTGTACTGGGAAATTGGCAATGAATGGTATTAAGAGACCCAGGTGTGTATTGCCAAGTTCATTTTGCAAACTTTAAGGATTTCAGCTGCCCTTAGATTCTTAAAGACTGGTTGGAATGTTGGTTATTTGAACCTGCTTTGTGCTTGTGAGCATGCATGTTTGTATGTAGTTATGTTGTCAAAAGTTGGGGGGGGGAGCTCTGGACAGTTTTGTGTATTGTGATTTAAAAACAGGTTCTCATGCTCTTTGTTTGGAGGTAGCACTTCTCCATGCCAGCCTTCAAGTAAATAGAAGATTCTCCCCAGTTCAGGGTTGTTACCATCTGTCCAAAGCCTGTGAGAACTGAGTTGGTGGTCTTGGTCCAATTCCTACTAGGCAAATACCACAAAAGCTACCATAACACTTGGCATTAGACTAAGGGAAAACTCAACTGCCTACTGTAAAATTTTACTAAATAGGCATACAGACTGAATCGGACAGTGGAACCTCCAGAAATAAAGAAGAGTGTGTAGCATATATTGCAAGCTTCCATTGCTATAGTAACTGTCCCTTATAAAAAGGAACAGCATCTATTTTCTGTGTATATTCTGTGTAAGTATTGTTTTTAATGAATGTGAGATTCAAATTGAACATACATTTTTCTTTGTGAAAGAAAATTAGAGAGCTTTCCCACTGATTAATTTTGTAACTACAAGTGTAACTTTGTTACAAAGGGATCCCCCTTGTGATATCTTGGAAGTGACAGTAGCTCTCCTGCAGTTGTTTACTCAAGCAAAGGAGGAGAGATCATTGTGTATTTGGAAGGAAATCCAGGTCAAACCAAGTCAAACCTTCTGCATCCTGTCTTTCATCCTGTTTTTAGCAGGGGAAGAGGACAGTGCATTTCCCCCTACTTTTGGGAATACATTTTGGTTTGATTCGAAATAAACCGATCTAAGCAGACTACCTTTTGCAGCCTCTAAAACTGAAGTTATTACCAGCAGAATAGGGAAGCCAAAGCAATTGCTTTCTTTTGATCTACTTGGGGCATTCAGGAGACCCATTTAGTTAACTTAAAAGACAACTGTCACCTGAATGTGAATTTGCACAGCATTTAATCACTCTCTGAACCCAACTCTTTGTCAGTTTAACAAAAACAGTTAAACCAGGGAAGTTTTGTGATATAATTGCAAACTGAACTTTGACACCTATGTTTCCTTATCTATCAAGATACACCAAAGTCCTTTCTGCCAAATTTATTAGAGACACTTTACTCCATAGTCCAGGGGTAATTTTGACCGATTTGTCCCGTGTGGGATGTTGCAGAGCGGCATGGTCATGAATGGTGTCTGTGCACTCTGAACAGTGTGACATTTTTGAGCAGCTTTGCATTTCAGACCATGGGAGCTTCTGTGTCTTCAGCAGCTGTGAGATGTGCTCATTGCTGCAGCTGTTTTGCAAGTGTAAAAATCATCATGCTGTGCGCTGGTCTTGTGTGCATCTCATGATGAACTACTCAGCCTGAGTGCATGCCCTGTGATATGATCTCTAGCCAGAGGGAGGAGTTTGATGTTGTTATGATTTGAGTCTGCAACTAACTTGGTTCCTGTATTAGCTCCAATGTTGTTAATGAAGGAGTCAGTGCAGATCGTACAGCAGAGTTGGTATACTTGCTAATTTAAATGACAGTGAGTCTCAGCAAGCAGGCTTTACGCTTACCATTGTAGAGGAATCATTCACATACGGTAGTTTTTTAAAGTTTATTGTCTTGGATGCAATTTTAAACAAACCCTAAGGCTGTACTGCAACTTGAGCTCTAATCCAATGGGGCAATGTGGGGCTGCTACATATCTATACCCAGTCATTTTTGGTTCCCCCACCCATGATACCACATGAGATCTTTTCACTTCAAAAAACTGCCCCTTTCATTACTCTCCAACATTCTACGCAGCAGGAGGCAGTTGGAAAGGAAAATTAGCAAGCCCTATGTATGGCACTGTAGGTTAAACCACAGAGCCTAGGGCTTGCCGATCAGAAGGTCAGCGGTTCGAATCCCCGCGATGGAGTGAGCTCCCGTTGCTTGGTCCCAGCTCCTGTCAACCTAGCAGTTCGAAAGCACGCCAAAGTGCAATTAGATAAATAGGTACTGCTACAGCGGGAAGGTAAACGGTGTTTCCGTGTGCTGCTCTGGTTTGCCAGAAGCGACTTTGTCATGCTGGCCACATGACCTGGAAGTTGTACGCCGGCTCCCTCAGCCAATAACGTGAGATGAGCACCACAACCCCAGAGTCGGTCACGACTGGACCTAATGGTCAGGGGTCCCTTTACCTTTATGTATATGTACAGAAGCAGTTCCTATTCTCAGCCAAATTTCTATGGGTCACAGTCAGCGTTTGAAACTCCCATTGTGCTCGGTGCATTTCATTAATTCAAGCAGTTTCTGAGCTCTGAGAGCAGTACTGTGCCTAAGTTTTTAGATTAATACTGCCACTGCTGGAACGAAAGGAGAACCTTTTTCTGCCTCCCCACTTCCAGCCACTCTGAGGACTGGAGAAGGGACCCTCACAATAATATTAGAGGGGGTTGAGCAGGTGAAGTATGGTTTTGATTTTTGCAGTCTTCAGATGAGGACTAGACTAGACCATGTGAAAAACGAATATAAGATTTTAGCTGCAGTTCATTCATTTTCGGCTTTATATACTTACTGTAATATTAAAAAAGTGGACCTAGACATTCCTTTGCAGCACCCATAACCTAGGTTTAAAGTGCCATTTAGCTCCTGGCTTTCATATCTCAGTTTCTAACACTGGTCCCAGTATAGATCTCCAAATTCTAACATTTATATGCAGTTTCTCTATCCATACTCAGGTGCACAGTTCACCTGATTTAAACAATGGACTTCTCAGGATTCTAAAGATAAGACTGTTGATCTTATTGTGGTTTATGTCCAGACTGCAGTCCTAATCTAGAAGGATGCTGAATCAGTACTCTGGGTGATATTATCAGTTGAGTGGTTTAAGTACTGTCATGTTTGATTCTGGCAGATTGTCACAGCAACCAAATTAACTATGACATTTTACTATGAGCTCATCTGTAATAAGCCAGAATAACGACAGTGATGAGAACTGCAAAGCAAAGAAAGGGCAAAGGCCAAAGCAAGGAAAAAGGAAAACTCTGGTATGAATGTTGGCTTTTAATCTAGAGAATGAATGCTTCCTCTTGGCTTTGTTAACCGCTATAAACTAGATTAAAGAGGGGAGGGGAGAGCAGTCTCTCTCAGACTTAGTTAACCTTGTTCCAAAGCAAATGGTGTTTGGGGATGGGCGAGAAGAGATGGAGTGTTATGTTTGAAGCTAAATTTCATTGGTGGCCAAATTATTCATGCTGCTTGCAAATAATTTCCCTGAGAGAAGTAGGGCAGGAAACTCCCACAATAACATTCACAATGGGAGTGAGAAACCAGCCAAACAGTGCTTGTGACATGTGACAAGCCAGACCAATGTGCCTCTGAGCAGCTGAAGGAATGTTTCCTGGCAATTGTTCTCAGAGAAACGAAAGCCTCCTTTCAGAAGAATGTAGAGCTTGTTGCTGCGAGTTAATGCTGTTTGTCATGACCCAAACACATTTGTAGATGGTGATGGGCTATGTACCTTGTGCCAAGCCGATCTTTCTGCCTGTATATTTTCAGACACCAAGTCTGCTTTTGTGTGTGCCTCCCTCAGCTTTAGAATCTACTGTTTACTGGCCTCTCTCTTTTTACACATTTCCTGGTGATCTTCATGTATTAACAGATAGTTCAGCATTCCCCCAACTTAGCGCTTTCTAGATGTTTTGGAGCAAGAAAGCTGCTGAGGTTTTATCCCTTCCTTTTTCATCTCTGGCCTTCAGGCAACCTTTGCCGAAAAGAAGCTCACCTCTGTAATCTGGAGATAGGTCTCAGCTGGCCAAGAAAATTCTGAAGTGGTACTCTGCCCTTTGATTTCAAGCAGGGAGATTGAACAGGGTCAGATAGTACTAGTTCCATCACTAGGACGGGTCAACACAGTCCAGACTATGTTCTCATGCAAACCACAATTAGCTCTGCTGGTCATTGGATACATTGCCCATCATCACTGGAGGGACAGATGGCAGAAGTGAGTAACCTCCCAACCCCAGGCCTCAAGCCTCCATCAGCTCGTGGGCTCTGGTGGAGAGTGCATGGCTCCACCTAGAGATCCTGGCACCTGGCACCTCAAGAACCAAAGGTTTTACAGAAAGAGGAAAAAATGCAGCAGTTCCAGGTGTGAGTAACTAGATCTAGATCAGGCATCCCCAAACTGCGGCCCTCCAGATGTTTTTGCCTACAACTCCCATGATCCCTAGCTAACAGGACCAGTGATCGGGGAAGATGGGAATTGTAGTCCAAAACATCTGGAGGGCCGAAGTTTGGGGATGCATGATCTAGATATTGCTGCACTCTTCACATTAGTGTAGTTCTCTCTCAGTGTCCCACGTAAGTGGTGGCACGTAATTCTGCCAGAGGTGGAACAGAAGAATGGGCAAAAAGCACTAATCGTCGTCTTGTTCTCTGAGTCATACAGTGCTTGCCCAGTCTCAGCAAAGAGAATTGCCATGAATTGCCAGCAGCCCCCTCAGGGATGGGGGAATAGAAGGCCTTCAGGTGCAACTGAGGGTGATATTTCCCACTGCTCATCTTTCTATGGGTGCTTCAGATCTTTTAAGAGTGGGCTCAACTTTGCTACAAATACTTTCTGAGGTATGGGAGTTCCTTTGGGAGATTATTTCAATTTTGGTTCTCATAAAGCAGTTCTTAGAGGTGAGATCGTAATGGAGGATGTTTGGAATTACGAAGTAGGTTGTAAACGGCTTCCTTTTATTCAAATTCATCACAATTTTCTGAACACGATCTCTTGGCACAATTTCTTTTGTAAGACCCAGAGCTTCCAGGATATCTTTCTGAACCTGAATGAGAGATGGAGATCTTTGTCTACCTCCACCCAACTCAAGAATGATAGAACATATTGATCCTCTATTGGTGTGCCTGATGTCTGCTTTGGACCTAGTTTTCCTTCAGTATTTGGTCCGTTCCTATAAGGCCTCCCTAGTGGTTGCTTTTTTTTTTAAAGGCTCTTCCAACTTTTCATACATGGCTTGAAGGAGACAAAGAGAAAAATCATGTTCTTTTCCTGCCTATTGTCATGCCAGTAAAGGGGTTTTCCCCTATGTTTTCTGTTTCGGACTAGAGACTTATAGATACAATAGAGATACCATACTAGAAGCCAGGTTCCATGATCTTACTCATGATCAAGGATGCAGTGAACTGATGGGACCAGCTTCCACTGTAAAGTAAGCACAATCAACATGGCTACCTCTCTGTTGCCTACATAGGGGGGAACAAAACAAAACAAAGGCAGTGCCATGTTTGTAACTGCTGAGAAAGTTTTGACCTGCTGAAAGAGCCATTGCTATGGAGACCTAATGACAAGATAATTGAATGGAACCTCTCTGCTTTCCATGTTTCTCACACTGATGGTAGCAGGGTCAGAGCCCCTCAGACTTGCATTTCCCTTCAGGTCCATGCAAATCTTTATTGGACTAAAGACCCATTTTCCTCACAATGTCACCCCCCCTTAAATAAATTATCTTGAAGTCAGTCAGCTCCTCTCATAAAGGTGTCAGTTTTCACAGTAGTTTAGTCACTAGGCATTGTGTAAAGCAGGCAGATAAACAAACTGCCTTCAAAGAAAGGAAGCAAAAGGCTTTTTGTGCTCCAAATATAAGCAATAATTTTATACCAGGCTATCTGTTCCATTTGCTTTGTAAATAGATGCTGGGAAGGGAGAAGAGAGTATAATTGATTTATGGGCGGTTTTTAGTAGCAGTCTAATTTTTAGGACCACATTACGCACCTGTGCTATTTGCATTCAATAAATGAGATCTGGATATATTTTAGAGCACATCTGTATTTATGATTCTTCATAGCAAAAAAACCACCAATCAGGATAATCTTATTCTCGGTTTCTCTTTGTGTTGCTGGGAAAAAACACAATGACCTTTCAGATCTAAACAGCATGTTCATAAAAGCAGCACACATGGTGGTGTTTGTTTCCATTTACTGTTCTGCATATTGCAGAAGCACAAGGCTATTTTATATTTAAGGTCACAAATGGACTCAGTGCCTTGTAAAGTCAGCTACTGTGTATGCAAAATAAACCCCACAGATGCCTGACACAGACTAGAACGAGGACAGGTCTGATGAAGTTAAAGCTTTACTAACTCACTGGAAGGAGAGCCAGAAAACAGTGTTTACACCGAAAGTAGCTTTCCCTTTTATCTGTGTGCAATGCACTCAGCCTGTGGAGTGCACCCCACTGCCAGGATCACCAGACTTTTGAAAATGAAGTTTTGAAGACTGGAAATGGGTGACTGTAGCAGTCAGGTGTGTGGCATCTACCACCGCAACCCAATGGTGGATCATCTTGGGCCTGGTTCAAAATAGAATTCTTATTTCTTCTTTGCCAAAATAGTTTCAAAAGCAACCCAAAAAGTCACTTAGGAGTATCCAGAAGAATAGGGATGGAGGGAAGGAAGGAAGGAAGGAAGGGTAGGTAGGTAGGTAGATAAAATCATTTACCTGTAAAATTGTTCGTATTGGAGTGTTCCACATTCTCGGTGCTTTTGCACCAGACCTGCTGACTAACATCCATTCTATTTTCTCATTCAGTTTGACCATTTGTTTGACCATAACTAAACAAGACCAGCTTTGCTGGAGCGTACTCTGTGGTCTGAAAGTGAGGCTTTGCAAAAAAAAAATTCTGGTTGTATCCCAGGTCATATGTTTGCCATTTCCATCTTTTTTCAACACCTCCTCTTTCACTTAACAAGTTTTGGGGCATGGACCTAGAAATAATGTTGACATTAAAGCATGAGATTAAAGTTATGAACATTTTTAATGGCTTTAATTTCACACCAGGACTAGAATTTGGTAGTAAGCAGATCTCCTTATCAGGGTCTGTAATTGGCCATCTATTCTATGTCTTTCTTCCTTACATGAGCAGGTATCTGTAGAGCCCTTTTACTATGTGCGTCGGAGTGCATTTCATTGGGAAATCTGCTAATGAAGCTGTACATCAGAGCATAGCAAAACCGAAGGGCCAAAGCCATGGAGTAATGGCATTTGGCTCCTTTTCAGACATGCAGTGCCGAAACTTCTGCCAAGTGTCACTGCATCATTAAGTTTCAGAGCAAGTTGTCAGTCCATGAATGGAAGAACACAAATTATGTCTGGTGTGTGTTCATAGAGAAGCTGCAGGTTCAACACAGTCAGAGTAGCATAATTGTCAAATCAAACAATAAGGCCATTTTCAAGTGCCATAAATTCTCATCCCACATATTTAAGGAAAGTAATAATTAATCATTCACACCTTGAAGGCAAAATACTTTATAGAATACAAAGTCAAAGGTGCTCCCCGCCCCTTCCAGCAAACATTGCTGTATACAGCTGTGAAAAGGAATGAAAGAAATATACAACTGGTACATGCCTTCTAGATAGGAAAATTCATATTTTGATTTCTAGCAGCTACCTGTGGGCTTTTTAGAAACAATGAAGGCAGCTGGTGTATTTTAGTAGCCAAGACATTGAGCAGTTAACCCAAAAGTCCCTGGTTCTGATCTTGCCTCTGTCATAAGCTGATTAAGTGCCTTTAGGCAGCTATGATCATTCCCCCCCCCCAATCCATAAGCACCAACTTGAGCAGAAGGTTGGGAAGACTGATGATGCACACATGACGCCAAGAGGAGCCAGAGGCAGAGCTGAACATGGTGGTGGCACAGTTTCGATGGTCCTCCTCCCTGATGCTTGGCCTCCTCCTCCGACTCTGGTCCAGGGCTGCTTACCCTCACCTTTCTCCTGTGTGGCAGGAAGCTGAGTGCGACAAAACATGCGGTCTGGGCTCTTCCCCAAGAAGATTTTTTTGGGGGTGCAATGGACCAGAGCCCCCTAGTGTAGGCACCTATGAAATCCGCCCCGATTGTCCTTAACATGGGGGGAGGTATTTTCTTGGAGGGACTGAAAAAACCTGGGTCCCTTAGAGCTGGTGCCCGTGCTCCCGCCCAAATCTTCAATATGGATATTGTCAGGGAGTTGTTGCGGCTACTCCCGAGTAAAGACACTCCAGTCCGTTGTGTCTTTAAAGGTTTTATTGTGCATGCTATTTACAGTGCAGAGATAGCAGAAAACATGACCTCCTGGTCACTCTCAGAACCCGGCAATGGCGCCCGTCAGCTTCGGGGCCAGCATAATAACCTGGGCACCCCGAAACGCCGCCCCTTCACCCTGCGGTTGGGCACGCGTCTCAATTTGGGCGCCAGAAGGAGTGGTGCCCCTTTTTCCCCTGGCCGGCTGGGGCAGTGCCTGGGCTCTGACGTCTCCCTGAGCCGTCCCTCCTCCACTTGTTGGTCAGAGTGGTGCAGGGGCTCTGATGCCTCGCTGAGCCCTTCCTCCACCGTCTGTTCCCCAGAGCGTTGGCAGGGCTCTGGTGCCTCGCTGAGCCTTCTCTCCTCCATTCCGCTACCTGCTGCTAGCGCTGACGCTGGGCAAAGTGCTGGTCAGGATGATGGGGGGGGGAGGCTCCCTCTGCGTGTTAATAGGCTTGTCTTCCGTAGACTGGTTTTAAGCATTTTTTTAAAAAGCCATCTAAGGTTGAACATATAATTTACATGCTGTTAAATTCTGCCTCTCATGAAACTCTTTAAATCAGGGCATAAGCAGTGGTCAAGGATGATGGGAGTTGGAAACCAACAACAACACCTGAAGAGCTACAGATTCTCCATCCCTGCTTTAAATGGTTAAAAGCCAATATATTTTCTAGCGGCTGAACAAACTTCTGTCTGCTTTCTGTGTGCTTTCCCAGGCTTCCACCCCCCACCCCCCATTGTATCAAAAGGGCAATGAACCCCCAAATTAATATATAAGTTGTATATTCTAAATCGTAGTAAACTTTTAGTGACAGAAGTATGCTGTTTTCCGTACTTTGCAGTATATTATGGGATAAAAATTCAGTATCATTCCTGCAAAGTGTTCTAATACCATTTTTTTAAGGATAGTGGGGATTCCTACAGCTGTTGTGCAGATGCTGTAGTGAAGATCAAGTAGCATGATGCTTTGTGGCTGTCCCTTCCTTTCCTGTTTCTCCTCTCTGTGGCACAATTTTTATTGTTTTAATAGCTTGTTTATGTGGCTGTGAATGCACCTGCATAACCTGAAAAGCTGGAAGTTAAGGTTTTTTATATTACTGATAGTGACCCTAAAGTGCAGGGTAGGGTCCCAGGTGAAATGCTTTCTCTAGGGCAGGCATCCCCAAACTTCGGCCCTCCAGATGTTTTGGACTACAATTCCCATCATCCCTGACCACTGGTCCTGTTAGCTAGGGATCATGGGAGTTGTAGGCCAAAACACTCTGGAGGGCCGCAGTTTGGGGATGCCTGCTCTAGGGTGATGTCTGTACATCTTATGATCAAAAGTAAAATGAACCCCAGAGAGGAGCCATCTGGGATGTAGGGTGAAAGCACAAACTTATTGATGTGGAACAACATTTGCAGGACCATATAGGAAATTAAAGTACTTTCACAAAACCCCCGAGTTTTAGAAATATACCACACTTACACTCCTAAATATTTTTGTGCCCCTAAGGGCCTATCTAAAGGCTGCTATATATTTTCTTCTGTGCCTGTTTGTTTGAGCTGCTTCCTAACAATCAAGCACTTGGCTGCTAGTGCTGTGAACCCACCCAAGCCATTAATTTTCTTTTTACAAGCTGTCCCATGTGTAAACTGCATCAGTAAGGAAACTAGCAATGGCCCCCTTCCAGCATGCACCTGGTGCAGCCCAGATCTGGAATTTGGTTGCATCAGTTGGCTGGCTGGCTAGGATTAAATTTCTAATCAGACTGAAGAAGAAAGATGATTTGCCATATCCAAAACACTGCTGTTACTGCCTTTGCTTGGGTGAATTTACTGAATCAAAATTAAACTTCATGCTATCGTTTCCCCTTTCATGATGTCCCTGCAAATTGATGATTATGTTTTTCATGCTTATAAACTGTTGGCCTCTAATCACTTGGATCATTTACAGTGTGCACTGGTCTAAAACAAAATACAGTTTGGTTTCTTCTCAGAGCTTTTGTTGATCAAAAACACTGCAGTGCCCTCTACTGCTAATCCTAGAAAGTGCAGATCGGATGGGTTTGCAAAGTCAAACTGTGTGTGTGCCTGTGTGTGTAGTTAAGCTTTGAAGCACACTCGAAGTAAAATGTTCCTCTTGTTTTCTGAATGTATATATATAAACATTACATTACTTTGGAATATAGACTTCAAATCCTTGTTTTTTCTCCAAGCTTGGTAGCAATAATAAATCATTTTGCAGCCAGGTGTAAACTTAAATTGAAGAAAGTAATTATTATTAGTACCATTACCACTATTTCTATTTCTAATTTTAATGCTGTTTATTTTCATGTATGGTAAACTGCCAGCCCACAAAAAGTGATTATTATCATTATTATTATTATTATTATTATTATTATTATTATTATTTTGCATTAAAGAATGCTACAGTTTGTTGCAGTAGTCGAAAGGCAGAGTTAGATGCACAACATAGAATATATTACCACTTGGTAGAAGTGTTGTATTAATTTTCTATGTTGACAGCCTGGGGAGGGAGGAGGAGAGGAAAGGACATTCTCTGGCACATTTCCCCCTTTGACCCTGTAACTTTAACTCTTTTGTTCTCCATACATATTTTTCTGCATCAGTCACAAGAAGCTTGTTTCAGAGCATTCAGGCTGGAGCTGAGCTAATGCCATTGTTTAAGTGTGGCTGGTGATGAGATACAGTTTCTCTTGCTGGCTTCAGTGTGCATTCATAGGAAAAGGAGCGCGGGGGGGGGGGGCATTTGATGCTTCAGATCCTGATTTACTGTGAGCCAGATAACCAGGGCTGGTCTTACCATGAGGCAGAGTGAGGCGACTGCCCCGGACAGCAAATGCTGTGTGTCCTTGCCCTCCCCCAGCTGTCCCCTCTCCCCTTCCCTCTGTCGGAAGACAGAGCGCTGTGTGCTGTGCAGCCTGTCCTGTGCCCCCTAAGTTAGGCTGCTGCCCTCAAGGTACAGTGGTGGAGGACACTGGCCTGTTGCCAGTTTGGAAGTGAGATTCAACTGTCGGTCTGGTCAGCTTCTGTACGTGGAAGGGGGAGGGGGAAGAGGGTGCATTTTGTCCTTCACCTAAGGCAGCCAGCCCTGCAGACAACTCTCAAGGCACGTCAGACGTTTGCCACAATCATTCTGTTTCTGTTTTGTGTTTTAGGTTCTCCCTTCATAAATCAAGTTCTGAAGAAAGTGCTGTCGGTCAGTATACTTCATCTTTATTTGGTCCTTTCTCCACCCCTTCCCGATGCCTTGCTTTTTGCATACCATCAGCGGTGTTGATCTACCTCGCTGTTTCAAGTCTTTTGCAGTAATGTCACATGTTTTGCTACCTGCTTGTGGGGGGAAGGGGGAGGGTTTTCAACTTCCTTCTCATCTTTGAGGATTATACCTGAAGCGTCTCCACCCCCATCGTTCTGCTCGGACACTGAGGTCCAGCGCCGAGGGCCTTCTGGCGGTTCCCTCGCTGCGAGAAGCCAAGTTACAGGGAATCAGGCAGAGGGCCTTCTCGGTAGTGGCACCCACCCTGTGGAACACCCTCCCACCAGATGTCAGAGAAAAACAACTACCAGACTTTTAGAAGACATCTGAAGGCAGCCCTGTTTAGGGAAGCTTTTAATGTTTAATAGACTATTGTATTTTAATATTCTTTTGGAAGCCACCCAGAGTGGCTGGGGAAACCCAGCCAGATGGGCGGGGTATAAATAATAAATTATTATTATTATTATTATTATTATTATTATTATTATTATTATTATTCCTTTAGGATAGTACTTCCTTATGCATTTTATAAGTGTTATACAGGTAGACAGAAGCATGGGATAGTTTTTGTTAATCACTGAAGTCATTTTGTCCAGGAGAGGGGCACAGACACTCTTTTCCTCCTCCCGTAAAGAAAACAAATGTATTGGAACCTTCTGGTACAATTTATTTAGTTCACTTGCATCTCAATGTTTGCTTTAAACAGGGATAGCTGTTATTTATCATTTATTTATAGATCTCATTTTTGCAATCAAGTGCAAGATAAAATAACTATGAAGCTTACTTGAAGTAGAAATATGAGTAATGGTCATGCAGCACTTTTAGATTACACAAACAGATTGAAATTGCATTTTCATATTAACTTTTAGGTAGCTTTTAACTTTTTAGGTGAACTAAAAACAAAAGTTCAGTATGATCTATATTGTTAGTTAAAACGAACATTAAAAATGTGTGTTCATTTTCATCTAGCATAGTATCTTTTGGTTGCTTATTGCAAATGGTCTACCGCCTTCCTTTTCCTAAATAATGATTGCTTATGACAGCTATTTATGGCATTCTTTCCAAGTGTGAATTAAAATTTAAAAACACGCCCAAAAATAACTGAAACAGGATGAGGGAATGGGTTTCCTTTGAAAATGTACACATATTTGAACCTCTAATGTATATTGTGTTCCCCTTTAGGTAAAGCAGATTGGAAAAAGAAGAATAGGTATTTCTGGCAAAACTTCAGAAAGAATCAGAAGGGACTAATGAGGCAGTCTTCAAAAGGTACAGCTTTTTTTTAGTATTGCTGTGTTTTAATATTTGTTACATTTAGTTCTGAGAGTAGTTTGAATTGTGCCTTAAGCAGGATTTACATACTAAATTGCAATAATTAAACAAGGGTAGACTTAATTATTTGACAGGACTCTTTTGTTCAATGAATTCCACTAGGTTATAAAGGCAGGTTATATACTGCTGCCTGTCAGACCCTGTCCAGTTTAACAGAAGCTGCTTTATCTCTGAGAACTATTCCATACCAAACTAAAGTTCAGCATTCGATGAAGCTGTTTCATAGTGTGGTTGTTCTGTTCTTGGAGCAAAACTTTTTGCATCAAGGAATACAAAAGCAGCCTCCTCCTGATCACCAACTTCTCTTTTTTTGTGTGTGTGAGCGCATGCATTTTTCATAAGTGCAATTTTAGTTATGACACTCTGAGATATAATGTCTGTCTCTGAATCTGCAGTCCTTTGCCAACTTTCCTAGGAGTTTAATGGGACTTACTTCTACGTGGGTATGCACAGGATAGATTAAATCCTTTATCTATTGCATCTGGTCTCTGGTGACCTTCAATTTTAGATTTTAGCCTGATGCATCTTTGGTTAAAAGAACTAATATTAAAGCTATGTTTTAATGTCTACACTTTTTTGCAATCCTACAATTCAGATATATTTGACTTTCATTAAACCTAACTTTAATTATTTCAGTGATGTAGGTGCATTCCCCAACATGCCTTAGATAACACCAATTTTATGCATTTTCCAAGTCTGCTTGAGTCACGTTCTACTGAGACCAGCATTAATAGTTTACCATGAATGTGCCTAATAGTAGGGTTCTTTCACTCCTCTCCACTTGCACTAGGAGGAAGTACACAATGAATTATGGCTTGGAGTTATGTCCTTACCAGGGGTTGTGGCTTGTTTTTGGCTTTTACTGATAGTAGTGTTTTGGGACTGAAACAAACTTGAAGCCCCTGGTTCAAGTCGAGGATTGTGGTTTGTTCCTTCTGTCTGCTATCAAGAAGGCGGATGGGGAAGACTAGCAACATGTGATCAATAAACTGAGGATGGTCTGGTTTCTCTGTATATGTCTGCTATTTGACAGATAAAACCTGGTGAATCTTGAGTTATCTGAAGGCGTTACTAACACAAATTAGCAACTTGAATTACTGTTGGTTAAAATGTGGTGCGCTGATTCTGTTTATGCAAGGTTTTCTGTTTGTGCAAAAGACCTTTTCCCCTCTCCACTCTCTGCCCAACCCAGATATGCTCCAGAACAGGCATAGGCAAACTCAGCCCTCCAGACGTTTTGGGACTACAACTCCCATCATCCTTAGCTAACAGGACCAGTGGTCAGGGATGGTGGGTGATGTAGTCCCAAAACATCTGGAGGGCCGAGTTTGCCTATGCCTGCTACAGAAGGTTGGGAGAAAACCCAAAACAGGTTTAGGAGCCACACAGGTGTACAGGCAGAGTAGTCCTGTTACTCAGCCAAACGTTTTGAACTGACAGAATTGAGTGTATTTCATAGCATCCTCTGGGCCCACTCTCCAATCTTTCTTAACGTTGTAGTGTTGAATTGTAAGCATAGTCACTTAAAGCACTCAGTCCAACACATGCTAAAATTATAGAATTCAAGACAGATGAGATGCCTGTTAGCAGTATATTGCAAATAATATTGCACAGTATCCTTCTTTGTAGAAAGTTTCTTTTTTCAGGTTGGTCTGAATTATGTGTGCATTAGCAGGGTGCTGTCAGAACATCAAAAGCCATTTTTGATGTTAAACAAGTCATATTCCTCACTGGCAATTTTCAAATTATCAGGCTCATGAGCAGATCACCTTTAGCCTGTCAGATATTCCACATTTCACAGCATACTCCTAATCCCGTTTTGTGCTGCTGGATTGGTTCGGTATAAGAGTTGTCCATCTGCCAAATTCTTCCAGGCTCTTTTGAAGATACTGTGGTTGAGAAGCTTCTCTGGTGGTGTTCCTACCGGCAACAGCAACTATAGGACCCCAGAATTGGGCAGGGCGAGGGTGGAGCAGAGCCAATCATGGACCTGATAGATCCAAAGCTTCTCAGTCACCCCCTTGAACAGTTGTACTCACAAAAATACATCATGCAATCATTAAAATACCACTTAAATATTTTAAAATATTAAGCAGATTATAATTGCCTTTAAATAAATGAATGAAACCACAGTTTAAAACAGCAACATTAAAAGTCCAGTCATTCTGCACCCTAAGCATAAAATATAGGACAAATACCATCTTATTCCATCCTTATTTGTTATATTGCCCCTTCAAAGACAGATGTTTCCTAAGATGATAAATGATAGGTTGAAAATATGGCAGGTTTGTACAAAGGCTGGTAGGAATCGGTTTGCAATGCAGAAAATCTCTTGACCCAACATACCAGGCTCTGGATTAGCATTTCCTTTGCTGCTCTGTCATTGTCTGTAATGATTTCCAAGTATGATAAATATATTCTAGGACATGCCTTCTTTCTAAGCTCTATTGATTTGAGGAAGCAAAATAGGTCTCTAGAGAGGAATATTTTAGCACTGCTCCTGTCATCAAGCTGTGGGGTGAAACTGGCCATGGCTCTCCTGGCATGGCTGCTGTCCTTGGTCTCTGGCAGTGTTAAGATCATCTTATTTCACAAAACCCAAATAAAAAAATGTTGCCATGTATCTCAGAATTTTGAAGCAGGGAGTTGAGTAGCCCAAATAGCTTGACTAACATAGGAACCAGTTTTTTGAGTTCAGTAGCCTGGGAAGATCATGATTTGGTACACGTTATCAAACCACCCACCCACCCAATTTTGTTTTGTTTCTAAAGATCTTTATTCTTCCTTTGTGTCTTCAGGTGAGGATGTTGGTTATGTAGCAAGTGAGATCACAATGAGTGACGAGGAGCGGATCCAACTAATGATGATGGTTAAGGAGAAGATGATTACTATTGAGGAAGCACTTGCAAGGGTATGTGATGAAATACATACTATTCAGCCTTATTATTCCTTGATATGTCAGTTATATCAGTGAAACACTAGAACCTTTTAAATAGGTTGCCATAATTTCTGAGAACGGTACAATGCAGGGGGAATTCTGGCTTGGTGACTTTGTGGATTGGAATAGAAGCAGGGGTTGCTTATACATACACTTACAACACAATTGTTCAGGTTAGCACCATACAATGGAACTGTTATTCTCAAACCTTTTAAAACCTGAGTACACCTGAGTAGAAATTTATAGGATCGTGCTGTTATTCACAGAACTGCTTATAAGCAACCCCTGCTGTCTGACCAGGCACAGAGATTCCATATGAAAGCAGTTCTGTGAATAACAGTGCGATCCTATACATTTCTACTCAGGTGTAAGCCCCATTAAGTTCACTAGGCTTACTCTGAGTTAACTCATTATAGGATTGTAGCGTAAGTGGTTTTAAAAGGTTTGAGAATAACAGTTCCATTGTATGATGCTAACCTGAACAATTGTGTGGTAAGTGTATGCATATATGGGTGGGTAAGTAAATTGCATTATAGCTTAACTAAGCATTAAAGCTCAGCCACACACTGATAAGATTGTCAACTCTGCAGTTAAGACTTAATGAGACCATGCTTTGAAGCTAACAATTCAGTTCACACATAACTTACTCTCTATTAACCTTCAGAGGGCTGATTTCTCTCTTTTGTCACTAGAATACTTTACTAAACAACATATTTAATTATAACAGAGCTAAGTAGTATGTATGTATTTGTGTCTGGTTTTTCCCCTGAACTTTCCAGAGCTTTCTTTTAAAAGAAAAGTATTATCATAACAATATGTGATAGAAAGCAGAATAATTGGGGGGGGGGGGAGAGTTTAAGAAAATGCAATACAGGTTAAACCACATACTTTAGCAAGGTAGAAAACCTTTGGTCTTATTTTCATTTCAGCTTAAGGAATATGAGGCCCAACATCGGCAGTCAGGTAGCATGGAGTCTTCTGAATGGCCTGATAGTCCTTACCCATCTTTTGACGGTTCCTCCAATTGTAATGTGAGTATCAGTCTCTACAATGCAGCTGCATATATTGTTTACATTGACATAAGGCAGTTGAAAGGGAAGCAAGAAGCATGGAGAATGTTTGCCTCAGACATGACGGTTCCTTTCCTCATTGAAAAGGAAAGATCACTCCACTTTTTAAAAAAGTTTCAACTCTCTTCAGTTGAATCTCATGGGTGTTGGATGTAGTGCTGGCATTCTTTTAGCCTTTGTTCAGCACAGACTCATGTCTGTGTTCTGCTCGAGTTGCAGGTTCTCTTCACACAACACCTTTTTTAACCAGATGTTTGCACATATTGCCTCTCAGCCTGTTGTGTGTATCTGCTCTTGTACATAGGGTTTGGTTCTGTGGGTGCAACTGCAAAAGTAAATTTCGAAGCATTTGTGGTGTCATGCCAAAAACAATCTAGCTCATGACATGGCACAAGCTAATGTTTCCATGGATGCCAGGTATCCACTATTCGCATGGATGCAGCCCTAAATTAAGCTGCCATGTCACATTAAACTTCCTCCAGAGTTACGAAATGTAAGCATTTCTGTGTCAAAACTCGTATGTTTCCATCTTCAGATTCCCCCAAAGCCTCACTTTTTCCACGTGAACATTTTGGCTCTTATCCTGTGGCTAGATAGATATGCCTGCTTGTTTGGACTTTTACCCTGCTCTATTGCAAAGTATACATTAAAAGGATTATCTGAGAACATGTCATATTTGATGTACATTACTGTTGAAAATATGGCAATTGACATTAATACCATATACTTTGTTTCTAATGCTTTCCTGTAATAGTGTAGTTCTAAGCTTGTTCTACTCAGAAGTAAGTCCTAGTGTGTTCAGTTCACCTTCAACTCTCACAAATTATTTTAGAACTGCAGCCTAAAATCTTTAAATGGTTTTGTAAACCCAATTCAAAGTGACGCCTTCCCATACCATGCAATTATTGAGGAAAGAAGTTCTAGTGGACAGCCATCAAACTGTGAAATGTAGCTTTAAAAAATAAAATAAACTCCAAGACAACAGATTTGCACTGTGTGTGGCTGAGCAGCACAGTTGTTGTTTTTTGCAAAAAGGGGGAAATGCCATTGACATGTGTCATGCTGAAAAGATTTAATTTCTATTGATCTTGCTTCTTTCTGTCATTTACACGTTTTTTATTGGCAAATTGGGATGTTCAGTCCCTTGCCAGGCCAAAATACAAAAACAATTAGCAAAGGACAGGGTGCCACCTCCCCTGTGTCAGCAGAGAAGCTGGCCTCTGTTGTCACTATACTGTTAATTCTAAGCTCAGTTTGGAGGACTACATTTATTCTATTTCTTTTGAATGTGCCAAGCCAACAGCTGTATTGGCTTTGTGCCAGATACATGCAGATTAACATTTAATCTTCTCATTGTGTGTCCAGTTCATACTTTAGGAAGTATGCATTATTAAAGACTTTACCATTCCAGTCATGTCTTTCCTTTCTGATGTGAAGTTAATGTTTCTGGATCAGGCTTGCATGCTTTCTTCTTTCATCCCCCCCACTCCCATACCATCCCCCCTAATTTAAAATGCATCCAAATTTCCTTTTGGAAACAAGGACTGCTCTTGTTGGGCCTTTTCCGAGTTTTTAGTTATGGCAAGCAGTTTATAACTTGCAGAGCTAGTCCCTCTCCTAGAATTCTCCATGATTACACTTACAGGTGTGTGTTATCTTCCCAGAGAAGCTGGGATGACTAAGAATGTACCTTAATTACTCTTTTTTTAAAAAAAAGTTACATTACCACTTGAAGTCTTCAAGGGCACACATCACGGAAACACATAATAAGAGTCAATAGAAGGTAGCTACTCAGAAACAAGTCCCATTGAGTTCAGTGAGACTTATTCCTAGAGAGGTGCTGTACAGGATTAGTTTCTCTATTCTTCCACATCTCTTTGAAACAGCATAATAGCCAGGATAATAGAGAGTTCCAGAAAAACGTCTACTTCTGCTTCATTGACTATGCAAAAGCCTTTGACTGTGTCGACCACAGCAAACTATGGCAAGTTCTTAAAAAATGGGAGTGCCTGATCACCTCATCTGTCTCCTGAGAAATCTCTATGTGGGACAAGAAGCTACAGTTAGAACTGGATATGGAACAACTGAGTGGTTCAAAATTGGGAAAGAAGTACGACAAGGTTGTATATTGTCTCCCTGCTTATTTAACTTATATGCAGAATTCATCATGCGAAAGGCTGGACTAGATGAATCCCAAGCCGGAATTAAGATTGCTGGAAGAAATATCAACAACCTCAGATATGCAGATGACACAACCTTGATGGCAGAAAGCAAGGAGGAATTAAAGAACCTTTTAATGAGGGTGAAAGAGGAGAGCGCAAAATATGGTCTGAAGCTCAACATCAAAAAAACCAAGATCATGGCCACTGGTCCCATCACCTCCTGGCATATAGAAGGGGAAGAAATGGAGGCAGTGAGAGATTTTACTTTCTTGGGCTCCTTGATCACTGCAGATGGTGACAGCAGTCACGAAATTAAAAGACGCCTGCTTCTTGGGAGAAAAGCAATGACAAACCTAGACAGCATCTTAAAAAGCAGAGACATCACCTTGCCGACAAAGGTCCGTATAGTTAAAGCTATGGTTTTCCCAGTAGTGATGTATGGAAGTGAGAGCTGGACCATAAAGAAGGCTGATCGCCAAAGAATTGATGCTTTTGAATTATGGTGCTGGAGGAGACTCTTGAGAGTCCCATGGACTGCAAGAAGATCAAACCTATCCATTCTTAAGGAAATCAGCCCTGAGTGCTCCCTGGAAGGACAGGTCGTGAAGCTGAGGCTCCAATACTTTGGCCACCTCATGAGAAGAGAAGAATCCTTGGAAAAGACCCTGATGTTGGGAAAGATTGAGGGCACTAGGAGAAGGAGACGACAGAGGACAAGATGGTTGGACAGTGTTCTCGAAGCTACGAACATGAGTTTGACCAAACTGCGGGAGGCAGTGGAAGACAGGAGTGCCTGGCGTGCTATGGTCCATGGGGTCACGAAGAGTCGGACACGACTAAACGACTAAACAACAACAATAAATAGCCAGGAAAAGGGTTATAGCTAAGTGGGAGAGTACATGTTTTTGCATGCAGAAGGTCCCAGGCTCAATCCCCAGCATCTCTCTTTTTAGAAAATAATTTTTATTGATTTATCATAAACCTATGCACAAACTAACACATAACCATACAAACAATAATAGAAGCAACAAGCAAAGCATATTCAGTATAAAAAGCAAATTACAGAGATGCAGTATTTTAAGATGTGTCTATATATCCCAATCACAAGGAGCGAATCATGGAAGTAGTACTTATATGACTCCCTATTTCTATCATCAAAAAAATGGAGACCAGTCCATGTCAAAATGGTCTAATTTGGCTTTGCCAAATATCTGACCAGATCTTCAGGTAAAGCATTAGTAAACTATGCCTCCCACATAGGAACATAGAATTACTATGAGTATCTCTTCTTAAAAGATCTCTTGTGGTGGAGCTGAGAAAGTTTTCTCTCTGACAAAGACCTTAGAGAGCCGCTGGCCACTAGCAAATACTGAGCAAGATGGACAAATGTTTTGACTCCATATATGGCAGTGTCATGTGTATTATTCCTTTGGTCTATAAGGACAAAGGAGCAGAGACTACTTATCCTTCACTCTCTGCCCATGGGCCAGGGGGAAAAGTGCCTGCAGCAAAGAGGTTGCACATACCTTCGTATATGTGCAAATAGTACTTTTGTATATCTTTGTGCATCTGTGACTGACTGACTGTCTGACTGACTAAATAAATAAATAAATAAAGGCATGTACATGTCCGGACTTGTAAAAAGGCATCTACTTACGAATTTAATGTGTTCCGAACACACATTTGTAAGTCGAAAAAATTTGTAAGTCGAATCCCATAGGAATGCATTGGGAGAAAAAATTCGTAAGTCGAAGCAACCCTATCTAAAAATTCGCAAGTAGACAAAATCCTATCTAAACCGCATCCAAGATGGCGGACGGAGCTCCATTTGTAAGTAGAAAAATTCATAAGTAGAGTTATTTGTAAGTAGAGGTACCACTGTATATGTGGAAGTTTATATATAGCTTTGAAGTGACTGGGTGGGTCGTTCTCTGGCTAGTTTGACATTTGGCATTGCAGTTCAGAGAACTTTCCCAGCTGTGTGCCAAATTCAAGCCAGGTGTGCTCTGATGGCTAACCCTATATGCGCTAAGGGCATGCTTGATACTGTTCTACTAGCCTATCAGATAGCAATAGAAAAAGAGACACCAATAGGATTTACAGAAATGGGATTTAAAACTTGCTGACATGTTCAAATTGCATCTGGGCAGAGCTAGCCCTAATTGACCTCCAAATCTGAGGACATTGGACAGAATAGCAAGGCGCCATTAACATTTCCTTCATTCTATCTTAGCACATTGCCATATACTTCCTCTCTCATTCCCCACATCTGACAGCTACCTAATTCCTCATTTTATATTCAGTAGAAACTGGGGACTTAACAAGTTCCTTGTGTGGAATATGCTACAGTATTCTGACTGTGAATCAGCCAGCAGGGGATGCTGTAAAAGTAATGAATTCCCTGAACTCTGCTACATCTCATAGTCACATGTCTCTCCCAAATCAAAACCATCCTTATCTTCAAGCTTATGTGTTTAATTGCTTTGCTGGGTAAAAATGGGTCCTTCTTTATCCCAGACACAGACAAAGGTTTTACGGGTGAAACCATTTCTTTGCCACCACAAGTAGGATTTTTCTTTCTGTTGCTTCTAGTGTTTGCTTCATTCATTTTTTTATTGAAAAATATTTTTACAACAGAATCATACTAATTGTATTCATGTGGCCCTCCTCCAATTAAAAAATAATTTATTTGATTGAGGTAGTATAAATTTCTAAGATTAATCTGCACAACTGCATATTTTTTGTTTGTATGTGTGTTGTAGCAGGACTTATCTTAGATAGGGTCTATGCATTAATACATATAACAAAATTCCAGTGGCCAAAAGCAGCAAATGGAGAGGAGGGGGAGTGTTATAATTGTAAAAGTTTTTATAACCTGTAGCCCAGTTCATCTTTACTTTTTAATTATTTAATTTTACCAATAAATAGACCGGGGGGGGGTCTTCTTGTTGTTGTTGTGAATTCAATTTGCATGACATATTTGCTATATGTTAATTTGGGTATCTGAAGAAGTGTGCATGCACACGAAAGCTCATACCAATGACAAACTTAGTTGGTCTCTAAGGTGCTACGGGACGCAGGTGGCGCTGTGGGTTAAACCAGAAGGTCAGCGGTTCGAATCCCTGCAACAGTGTGAGCTCCCGTTGCTCGGTCCCAGCTCTTGTCAACCTAGCAGTTTGAAAGCACATCAAAGTACAAGAAGTTAAATAGGTACCACTCCAAGCGGGAAGGTAAACGGCGTTTCCTGTGCTGCTCTGGTTCGCCAGATAGATAGATAGCTATAGGCTTCCAAAACTCGCCTTCCACATCACAACAAGCAGTTCTGGACAGGGTTATATGCTATTTTTGTCTTTCCTTTTACATGTGAATGTGGACTAGATAGACCTTTGGTTTCATTAAAGAGTTGCTCTTACGTTCTCATAAATTTTAAATTTTGATCAATGTATTTTTTTGAGTTACTGCTTTTTATATTACAAAAAAGTAAAGAATTTATATAAGAGTAGCAAACTCTGTGTACATTTTAAGTCCCTAGAATTAAGAAAGAACTTGTTCCCCTGTAGTGAGATACAGCATTTCCTTCCATCAAGTTACACCCATTGTTTAGTGCTTTTTAAATAACTGAAAACTCTGTGATTGTTTAACCATTTTGAAGCATGCCTCAGCAATTATTTCAATGTTGAGGTGGACCTAATGGGAAGAAACGAGAATTATAATTTTTTCCATCTTGAATGTATGACAGGAACTTTCTATTAATTTTCCCCAGGCAGTTCATCATTGGTTAATGTGCAATGTGCTTCTCACTAAAGTGGCCTTGGAGCATTTTTGTGGGTTTTCCATAATTAATGCCATGCCTCATATGCCCACTTTTACTGCATTCATTAGTTGACTTCAGTGGATTGACACCCAGCATAGAATTATTGCAAAGACTTCATTAATGCTATGTGGATGTAATTTTCCATGCTGGAGAAAGTTTATGTGTCAGTTGGGTTTGCTTTAAGGTAATTAACCCACCAATATCAGTGGCTTTACTTGTGTGACACACCCTATTGTGTTAGCAAACCATTGGTTTTAAACCAGGGGTAGGGAATCTTTTTCAACCCAAGGGTCACATTCCCTTGTGAGCAACTTTTTAGAGGCCTCATGCAAAAGGGTGGGCAGGGCCAGAGACAAAAAAAGGGGGCAGAACCAATGAATATGAGCCTTACAGTTTGCTATATTCCAGCCTTGCAAAAAAGTCAGAAGTGTACGCACAGCCTCCTCCATCAGGCAAGCAAGAGACATTAACACAAATCAGGGACATCTTCAATCCGTCAAAAGCGCTTGAGCAAGGCACAGAATGCATTGAAAGATTTTAGCAGTCTCACAATACAACATTTTGAAACAAATCATTATAGCAGTAATAAAAATTAAGCAAACAAAAAGAGCCATCCTGCCTTGCAAACCAGCTTGCTGTCACACTTAAAAACTAGCACTAATTTAAAAAAAAATCCAGTCAAGAAAACCCACCAGAAGATTATGATGGTCTTTGCTTATCTCCTAAAAATAGAATCATAGGTGCTAGGCATATCTCTCTGGGATGAAGTGTTCCAGAGACTTACCACTCATCTGATCTCTGCAGATGAGACTCCCAGGATATGTGATGATCTAAGACTTGGGTACTGTGTGAACAGACAGGTTAGTGCAAGAGAAAGCAGTTCTTCAAATACCTGATTCCTGGCCATAGTAGTCACTTAGGTTTGTTCACCCTAAACTGCTTAGGACTTTTCATAGCCTGTGTTTCAAGTTATATTCTGTGGTTTTTAAAATCAGCAGGAGAAGAAAGTCATGTGTTCTAAGGAAATAAAACTTTCACATTTAATTTAACATATTTTGGTTTTTTAAATAAATATGTGGGAGGTTTTTCCCTTAGTGCTTTCGTCTCCTCTTGTAGTGGTGGGAATAGTGTTTGATGGGTGGGTTACTCTGCCTTCTCCTTCTCCTCCCCCATTTTTCTTTTACTGAAATTCCATTGACAATAATTAAGAAACAGGGGCCAGCAAGAGGTCAATAAGTCTCTGCCAGTGAAACCAGGGATTGTTTCCCATGTACAACACACTCTATTCCGCCTCCCCCCCCCCAGCTTTGCCCTTGTGGCAAATATAACTCTGATGACTTCTGCCTTTCTTGTAAGTTGTGCAACTAGTGAGGAACCGAGGGTGGGGAGGGAGATGATTTATGTCAGCGAAAGACCAGCCAGTTGATTGTGTTTTTATTGTTCCCTGCTTCTCTTCACTTACCGAGTAGTGGTTAGGAAAGCCAATTTTATATCTGGTACTGTAACTCCCGACAACAGGCGTTTTGCGGCAAGGTTAGGATTCCTGCATAGTTCTTTTGAGGGAGAAATGCTTAAGCCTAAATTTTGAGGTTACACAACTGAGAAAGGGCAGTACTCAAGGGAGGATTATTCAGAACACAGTGTTAGGTCTCCTAAATGCCAACCCTGTTAGGTCATCAAGCCTGTGGCTCAGTATTCATAGGA
The DNA here is from genome assembly GCF_965207765.1 of Zootoca vivipara. Lineage (NCBI taxonomy): Eukaryota > Metazoa > Chordata > Lepidosauria > Squamata > Lacertidae > Zootoca > Zootoca vivipara. The sequence goes on from NC_142586.1 coordinate 62,732,044, forward strand.
TGTGCTTCCCATCTTGCAAAGTGATTGGGGGGGGATGGAAGCGAGGGCTCCTATAGCTATATTTAACTATGGGTGTTTCCAGATAGGGCTTAATATTGCAAATGGGATATTCAGATGCCGCAGACATTGGCAATACTTTGTTCTGACATCGGATTTTCCATGAAAATGGTGGATGTGCATTAAATGAGAGGGAGATACAGGCTGGCATCTTGACACTGCTAACATCCTGTGGGTGCTGTGAAAACCTACAATAACACACCCATCTGGAAGCACACAGTTTTCATGTTAAAATTCCTGTTTTTTTTTATTTAAAATTTTTATACAGTAGGCCCACAGCTAACGTAGGTTATGTTCCGGGGATCATGCCTAAAGCCAAAATCGCTTGTAGTCAAAAGCCATTGGGTTCAATGGCAGGTATGATTGCCAGAGTTGGTACCCCTAGTGGAGATGGGCCACTACGCTAACACTCAAGAGCTTCAGCATGGGCCAGAAGAAGCTAGAAATAATACACAATACAATACAATACAATACAATAGGAGCCAATAAATTGCTTCACAGGAAGTATTTGTCATCACAGAGCCAATTACTTTGGCATAGAACAGCAAGCCAGATAATATAGGAGGATGCACTTGAACAATCATAGGTCTTCATGTGCAGCATAGTAAGGCAAACCTGCTCCACTTTATTTAAATACAGTGCCATAACTGAGGCACTTCATGATGCTCTAACACTGTGCTCTAGGACTGAACTCCTGGAATATGAAATGTCTGAAAGTTTGGCACTTACCTGTATGTGTATGTACAGATGAAGCAAAGTAAACAATAGTACTCTTCTTCTTCTTTTGAAACTTTGTCTAACAACTTATTTTATGTAAGAACAAATCTAATAGTTACAGATTTGATTGTGATGCAGATGGAAATCAAGCCTGACCTAGGAAAGCATCTCTGTGAAATTTTAGGGTTGCCATATGCCCTCTTTTTACAGGACATGTCCTCTTTTTCATGGGTAGAGTCGTCATAGCGATCCATAGTTAGAAGTAGAAGTCGGCAAATGTGTCCTCCTTTTTGCTCCTCGAGATATGGCAACCCTAAACTTGGTGTGTACTTTCCTGGAATTAACTTTATTTACTTGATATATTTGACAAAGTCAGCAAGCAAAACCACAATCACAGAAAATAAGATCCATAAATGCAAACAAATCTTAGCTTTTGTGTTAGTAAAGTTATGCTTCTTTGGATTGCAAAACATGTAACTCTGAAAATTATTTGAAGTGAGCTTTGGTTGAGACATTATAGGGAGATTTAAATAAAGAGCAGAAAACTGAAGGATGCACAACTTCGGAAAGGACATATGGGGAATATGGGCAATTTCCTGAGTTACAGTCACACTTGTTTTTGTCAGAGGAACAGGGTAGCACTGCCAAAGCAGCAGTAACAGCTTGGCTTTATAGTTTCCTGACCATCTGACAAAAGGTTGTTTCAGTTTACTGTACACAGTTCTTGGGAACTGCAGATGCTGTTGATTTTGCTCCTGTTCCCCTGTGGTCCTCTGTGCAATTCTGGAATAGAATGACCCAAGCTGGCCCACTTTCCCTCAGCATTAGAACATTGCTGATGTGTCAGAGATGCACTTGTTCCAAAAGAAGCTGAAAAAGAGACCCCGCCTTAGCACACATGCCAAAAAATTGGGTCCCGTTGGTCTTGCACCATTCTGTTGGCAGCTGGATGGTGTGCTATCTCTTTAAAGCAAGTATAATTTTCTGAACTGGCTTGGTCAATTTGTTATGGTTTAAAACTGTGGAGCCAGCTGTCTGCAATCTGATGTAATGTTGCCATAGAAACTAGAAATGAAACACTTAAGCATTCACTACAGAATTTCTGCATCCAACATTAGCCAAAATAATTACAACTTGAGCCATTAGGGGCTTTTGGATGAGAGCGGGGGGGCGGGGAGAGACTTGTGGCAGCATGGATGAGAATCAAGCTGTTCCTGTTTACAGTGCTACAGATCCATGTGTTTTATTCCTTAGAATATCCAAAGAGATGAACTACTTTATACAGAAACGGCTATGCATATTATAAGGCTCTGCTTTTGGCACAGTGTTGTTAGCTGTGATGATGTGTTCTGGAACAGGATAGCTGTGAGCTTTTAGAGGTACAATACTTGGACTTGTATTGTAAGGGCTCTGACTTCTGAGTGAGATGCCTGTAGTGCAACATTCTGCAAAATGCCCTTTTCCTGACTGAGGAAAGACCTTACTCTGTAGGGAACCATTTAACATAAGGCAAATGTTCTGCATTTCCTGTAATGCTTTCCTATTCCACGCGGGGAGTCTTCGAAAGAGAGTTAATCTCTCTCATGTTCATATACAGGGAGGGGTAGCACCTGTACTGTACTAGATCATTGCTGCATGCCAGTCTATCCAGATCCATCTATGTCCTGTCCCCAGGCAGGATCACTGTTTAGCTGACCGGCTGGTTGCTCTCCCCTCACCAGCCACTTATTCACTTGGCTAGGTCAGATACCGCCTCTTTATCAGAGTAACTACCATAGCCCAAGACCCTGTTGCCTTAGAGAGGAGGTAACACTGCTGAAAGAACTTTCCAGCCAAGTGGAACATCTTCACACAGGGCAGTAGTTAAGTGCTTTCACTAGTGCGAGGACGCCTGCTTGCTCAACATAACTTCTCCTCCTTCCCTATAGGCCACCTGCATCTGTTCTGGGGTTTTCTCCAACCTTCCAGAGCAGATTTGGGAAGGATGTAGGGGCACACAGTGAGAAGAGCGAGGGGGGACGTTTTGTTGTGTAAGTGGAACTCCTTGCAATGATGGGAAACACTGAGTTGGATACCACCTAAATCGCTTTGAAATTTACCTTATATTGGGAGTACAGTATAAAATAGTAGAATGGTAGAGTTGGAAGAGACACCGAAGAACTCTGCCTCCTAGGTGAGCACATCCTTCAACCCTGCATGAAAATAACTAGGAGAGTGTTGTGGAGGAAAAGTCCCACCTTGCTGGATTCTGATCCTACTTGGATGGGGTCAACATTTTTGCTATGGAATTAATGCTTCAATCTGGTGGCCTCTTTGCTTCATGAAGCTCCAGGTTGGGTACATAAAAGCAATGAACACATTTCAGAAAGTTCCCACCTGAAATTAAAGGATGTGTATGTGACAGGAAAATCAATTCCAGCCCACAATGATCAGACGCTTGTGAAAGTTATTTAGTCACCGTGTGGCTGCAATGGCTTTATTTATCAAGGGTAGCTTAATTAATGAAGTAGATCACTGCCAATCTGTTTTATGTGAGGGTTTTTTAGTGGTTTTTGTTTGTTTGTGGCAATAAGCACCAAAAATAATGTTCATGAGAAGTTATTTCTCCCATTTCAGTACAGGAGTAAGTCAGACTTTACCTCCTATCCATGGTGGAAGAGGTATTGAATATTCTTATCCATTCATTCCACCATCACATCCACCAAATGTATAAACGAAACATATTTGCCTAAGGGCTGGTGAACATATGGAGGCCACTAAGTTGCTTCAGGTGACAAGATTGCCCCTGTGTAGGGTGCTGCTTTTTGTTGTATGGATTGTACGGTTTTCTCTATTCCACTAAAAAAAATTTATCACTAGTAATGTATAGAACAATAGAATCTACTTTCTTAAGTACTGGACTAATAACTGTTGTCCATCCTAAAAAACATCACTCTGTGCACCCAAAGGATTGAGGAAATATATTTGTCATTACTACTCAGAACCTCGGCATCCTTGCAAAATATTTTTGCAACGGTATAATTTATTTCAGAAGGTGTGTGTGTTTTAAACACACCCACCCAAAAAAAACCTAGTTTACATTATAAATACACCAGACAAATGATGCTCTAAGTGCCTGTTGGTCTTGCCTTGGACCAAATGGTTAGCTTCATGCTTACGTGTTTTGTAGGAGTCATTTTTTAAATAAAGCTTATTTTGTCAGGCTTAAAACATCACCAGAAAATAATGGTGCATTCCAACATGGAAACACAAGTGACCTGAAGTTCACTGACAGGAAGTTGCTCTTGAGATCTCTAAGCTGAATGTTCAGAATGTGATGAATTGGTCAGAGCTCTCTACATGGATGCAAAGTGAGGGATACAGTCTTCAGAGATTTCCAGCTGGAATATTCTCTCTTCCTTGGAATGCATTGTGTACAGTGGCAGTTCTGTACTGTAAAAGCAAAGAGAGCCCCACTCTTTCTTCCTCCCCCTTCCCTGCTTTCTACTCTCTCACACACAGATTCTAAACAGGGCACAACAGAGGAAGTAGCATATTGAGGACTGGATCTGGCTTGAAAATGGGAGCTCTGATTTGGTTCACAAGGAATGGATTGTTTCAGCTTGTGGTGTCACTGCTGCTGGAGAGGGTGGATTTTTTTGGTCTCTGTAATGTTTGATACTTGAGGGAAAACAGCTGGAACTGAGCATACTGCATCAGATGTGAGACAAAATGGGATGCTGGGGAATATGGACTATACTCAGTGCCTGTAAAGGTCAGAGTTTTCCTTTGGTCAGTTCTGGAGGAATGCTGCATCCATATTAACAGTCAGCCTTGAGAATCCTCAGAATGAGAAGCTCCGAGACAGCGAAGGAGAAGATCTTTCTGTGGCTAATAAAACAAGTCAGAGTGGATGAGATCTCCTATTTCCTTTCCCTTCCCTTCCTTTTACCCCCCTCCCATCATTTTTGCTGCTGCTGCTGTTTTTGATTTACTTGGAAGTCTGGAAAAAAGTAGTCAATGATAGAGTTTCAGTTCAGTTTGGAGAAGCTGTTTATAACCAGGTTTTTAAATGTCAAGAGCCGCCAGGCCAGACAAGACCAGTGCCTGACCCAAACCACAGGAGCCTAACTAGCATGGCTAAAAGAGTCCCAGGAAAGAGTTCTGCCTGAAATGCGTTCAGAGACAACGTGGAAGTAGCTATTATTGCACAATGGGCGGAGAGAAGGATGAGGGCTGCAATGCATTTAGGTGCCTGAGACCTTACCGTGCGCTAATTTAGAAGTTAAAATGGTATGTGCTGTTCTTTTTAAAGCAGTTTGTGTGTGAGAGAGAGAAGTTGCAGCGGGGGAGAGTACGTGTGACCCGAGCTTGAAAATAACAGTTTTAAGTTACAGGATTTTCCTTGTCACAGAGCACAGTAAGCCTGAGGCTGCATCGACTTGACTTCAGAAAGTGATTGAGCTGCGGGATAACTCTTTTATTAACATTTCCTTTTGTTTCCTTGCCAGTCAAGAGAGCAGTCAGATGATGAATCTGAAGAATCGGTGAAGTTTAAGAGGTTGCATAAGCTGGTCAACTCAACTCGCAGAGTGAGAAAGAAATTAATTAGAGTGGAAGAAATTAAAAAGCCCAGCAGTGAAGGTAAAAACCCAACAGCGCTGAAATTAAAAAGTGTCTGTTGCTAATCATGAAGTCGTTCTCTGTTGAAATATGCATGGACATTTTTCTTATGGGGGTAGGTGGGGAAAATCCTATGTAATGAGTTAAAGAGGTGGCTGTGTCTGGTTGCCATCGTGTGACATTCTTCCATGTGCTATGTTAAAGTTAATTGTCTGGATCGCCCTTTGCATTAGACCCTCACACAAGGAAGTTATCATTTTACTCTTCTGTTACTTTCTTATTGGTCTCTATTTTATTGAGTGTCTGATTTTCATTGTCCTTTTAACTGTTCTGTGGTTTTGATTATGGTTCCTTGCTGGTTTCAGTGTGGATTTATTATTGTGATTTTATTGTGGAAATGGATACATAGAAATACTTTGAATGAATGAATGAATGAATGAAAAAGGAACTTACCATTTTCCCCCTCTTCCCAGCTGCAGTCACCATCACCATCATCCCCCTGTCATATTGCACACCATTCTAGAAGGTCATCTGTACAAGAGGCTGCAACAGAAAGGGCGAAGAAAGCCCCACAGCATAAGCAGAACTCCACCCCTTAAGTCTTTGGATCAAAACCAATAATGTTTTGATATTTTACAAAGAGTGGGGGGGGGTGTCTGTTTAGTTTGTGAATGTCACTGCTGAAATTGTTAGCACAGTTGGTCTTGTGTCAGGGAGCACATTTTATCAGCAGAATAACAAAATGCATTGTAGTTTTCTGATGCTGCGTGTAGTAAGGATACCTGGAAGAAGGTATCAGAAATGCATTCTCAATCAGATCTTTCCAAGGTGTCTGTGGAAATCCTCTATTTCAAAAGCTGCATAGATTTCTCCATGATCAAATGTTGCACTGAGTTTATGCTTGAGGGACTTGTGGAGAGCAGAATACTGGCAGAAGCAGAAGGTGGCATCATCCTTTCTGGTAAATGCACTCTTTTTAATGTGAAACACTGCCACTTTGAGTATTTTACTCACACTTTATTTTCTGCAAGTTCTGGAGCTATGAATTGTGACTCTTCAGTGAGCTGTGCTGCTTTGCCGGGGGGGGGGGGGTTAAGACAAAGTGCAAATGGGAGGTTACCCCATAGGTTACAAGGCCAGTGGGTTTCTCATGGGATGCTGAAACATCTGCCTGAGTAGAGCCACTCCCTTCAGTCTCTGCAAGTTATTCTTTCACCAAGGAATAGAAATGACGAGTCTCTCAGAAAATCTGTGTGGTTCACTTGGGTTGAAGTGGGAAGCTGCCACAATTTTTTCCATGGCAGAGAGTGACTTAACCCTTCAGAGCAGATATTCAGCTCCATTTGGCATGCTGTTTGTTTGTTTGTTTGTTTGTTTACAGCTACAGTTACAGATAAAAACAAATCTGTTGAGGGTTAAAGAAGCTGTTCATAGAACATTTTAATAATAATGCATACTAGGAAGGCCTAGTTCTCATGTGGATGTAGTTTATTTCCCTTTTTGGCGAGTTGCGTGCTAAATGGTATCAAAGTGCATTTCTGTGGACCTTTGAGTGAAAATTTATGTACAGTACATGTAAAGAATCTTGCTGCACATATATACAATACTCAGTTCAGAGTTCAAGTAATGGGATGGTGGTGGGCCTCATCCACTCCTCCCCCCCCTCCATCACACATTATAGATTATTTATTTATTTATGTGGCATCTTTATAGAAGATCCCAGGGGAAGGGGGTGCGCTACACAGATTACAAACTGCATGTTACTTAAATAGACTGAGAACCATATAAGCTATACAGTGGAACCTCGGTTTATAAACACCTCGGTTTACGAATTTTCGGTGAACGGCATCTGGAACAGATTAATTCACTTTCCATTACTTTCAATGGAAAAGTTTGCTTCAGTTTATGAACAGACTTCCGGAACCAATTACACCCATGCTTCGGGTTAAGTACACTTCAGGTTGAGTACTCCGCGGACCTGTCTGGAACGGATTAATCCACTTTCCATTACTTTCAATGGGAAAGTTCGCTTCAGTTTATGAACGCTTCAGTTTATGAACAGAGTTCCGGAACCAATTGTGTTCATAAACCAAGGTACCACTGTACATCATTTTGTTAATAATAGCAACAAAGGTATGTGAAGACTACAAAACTAATAAACAGCAGAGCAGGCTGTTCACTCTGTCAGCAAAACCCTTTTAATTTTCTATAAATGCCAGAGAAAAAAAGTTTTCACTTGGTGCAACAACAACAAAAAAAGTTCCAGTGCCAAGCCTTTGAGTGGGAGTAGGATACCACCACAGAGATGGCTGTTTTCCTGCATCACTGCATAATGTACTTCCTTCATGGGTGGAATGCAGAGAAGAGCCGCCTCTGAGGATCTTAGGACATGGACAGGCTGGTACAAGGAAAGGTGTCTTCAGGTAATTAACCTCCAGGGAATTGGGCTTTATCAGCACTTTTTGTTTACTCCAGAAGTGCATAGGTAGCTAATGTAAATCCTTCAGATTCAGTAGTCTTGAATCTATTTGCTTGAACCAGCTAACGATCTGGCAGCTGATTAGAAGCTTCTGTCTCTAGTTTATGGCAAACACTAATTTGCTGTTTTGTATGATTGCGGCCAACTGTGGTTTGTTACGATCAGTTTGCCCACAAACTAGGATTATACACCACAACAAATTAGTTTTGATAAGCTATAGCTGGCTACATTCAAACAAAACAGCAAACTGGGCTTTGCCTGCAAATCTCTTATTTAGATTTTATTTTGTTGCTACTGCTTTTTTATTTAGCAAGTTTTAATTTGTTGCTGTTTTTATCTGCTCTTTTTTGTATATATAAATATATATATATATTTAAAAAATAATGTTGCTTATATTGTTGTCATCTTGGGCACCATGCAGAAAGGATGGCATATAAATCTGAATTGAATGAATGAACACATAAATACATATGAACTTGGTGGACCTTGATTCTGATTAAACATGTATGGAATGAGACTGTAACAGTGATCTGGATACATAAAATATAGATATATAAATATATATGGATATAGAAATATATATTTCTATATATTTTACTTGATGAGTTGTAGATCTTCCACAGGTTTAATATATTGGTTGGTGTTACATGCCACTCTGTATTACAGCCTTTCTTAGTACAGCCTTGATGTTTTTGTACTTGATGACACAACAGTGCTTTCTCTCTCTCTCTCTCTCTCTCTCTCTCTCTCTCTCTCTCTCTCTCTCTCTCTCTCTCTCTTTCTTTTTCTCTCTCTCTTTCTCTCTCTCTCTCTCTCTCCCCACACACACACCTTGTTAAACGAGTGAATGGTGGAGTTTTTGTATCCTATTTTATTGAAAGGAAAATCAAATTACTTTGCAACAGAGCATTTACTGAAGGTGTTCCTGAAAACCACAATATCTGGGGCATACAAAGTTAGATACATGTTTCATTCAATTTTATTGCTATTTTTTGTTTTACTCTGTCAGAATGGATGAATGCTTTCTGATGTGGTGTGCAGTTTTTTCTCTCTCTACCCATAACAGGAAAAAAGGATTATTATTTTTAAAGTTATCTTTCCAAATCTAGGTTTGCGTAGGGTGGATTTAAACCTCAGCAGTTCTATTCATACATAACTTTCCTTATATTCAGCCTGGCAGCTAGTATATAGAAAGAACATGAATTTTGCTACCTATCATTTTCTTTAACTCTTGACTTTTATAATCACAGACTTGCAAAAGACCCACTGGTTTCTGTAGCCATACCCTTTCCTACCTAGGACAGCATATCCTGTAAAGCAGGGGTGGCTAAACATTTTTTGCTCCTGTTTTCTCTCTCTCTCTCTCTCCCTCTCCCTCTCCCTCTCTCTCTCTCACACACACACACACACACACACACAGGGAGAGGGAGAGGGAGGGAGAGTTGCCCACTCATACATAACCTCATGTACACACAAACACACAAGCAATCACTGTTACACACAGATAAAGCAGCACTTCCATCCCTCCCCATTCCAATGCTGGAGTGGGTGGCGGTGTGGCTAGAAATGCTCCCTTTCACTTTACACAGATTGTTCTGTGGAAAGTAAAGTAAAGGGCAGCATTTTCTCCCAACCTCACTCCTGCAATGGGTATAGGGTGTGGGTGGAAATGGTACCTTTTACAGTCCGCTTGGACTACTGCAATGCACTCTACGTGGGGCTATCTTTGAAGGTGACTCGGAAACTACAACTAATCCAGAATGGGGCAGCTAGACTGGTGACTGGGAGCAGCCGCCGAGACCACATAACACCCGTCTTGAAAGATCTACATTGGCTCCCAGTACGTTTCCGAGCACAATTCAAAGTGTTGGTGCTGACCTTTAAAGCCCTAAATGGCCTTGGTCCAGTATACCTGAAGGAGCGTCTCCACCTCCATCATTCTGCCCGGGCACTGAGGTCCAGCACCGAGGGCCTTCTGGCGGTTCCCTCGTTGCGAGAAGCCAAGTTGCAGGGAACTAGGCAGAGGGCCTTCTCGGTGGTGGCGCCTGCCCTGTGGAACGCCCTCCCAACAGATGTCAAAGAGGAAAACAACTACCAGACTTTTAGAAGACATCTGAAGGCAGCCCTGTTCAGGGAGGCTTTTAATGTTTAATAGATTACTGTGTTTTATTTTTCTGTTGGAAGCCGCCCAGAGTGGCTGGGGAAACCCAGCCAGATGGGCGGGGTATAAATAAATTATTATTATTATTATTATTATTATTATTATTATTATTATTATTATTACAGTAGGCCCACAACTTAACATGGGGCACCATTCTAGGGATCATGCCTAAAGCCAAAATCACATATAGTCAAAACCCATTGGGTTCAATGGCAGGTGAGATCACTAAAATATTTTTTCCTGGAACCCCACCCCCTTTTTATTTTATTTTATTTTATTTTAATGTAATTTGCCACGTGCATAAAGCTGAATGTGCACAAGTTAAATGCATGCAAGTTGTGGGCCTATTATACTCGTAAATAGCAGTCATAGGATCTTATCTCTGTTCTTAGCGCTGTGGCATAGCACCAAGACTGGAGATAAAGGATCCCCCTGTCTACTATATAAAGAGGATATATCCAAATAGCAGGCAGAGCACTTTTTTCAATCAGACTGTGACTATAGGCCAGGCTTGCCGGAACTTTTGGGAGTCAAACAATCTCTGGAGGAGCACAAGTTGCCCACCCTTGTAATAGTTAATTAACCATAACTGAAGTTTTATTTATTCCTGCATATTAAATGGAATTATTATGTTTTGTTTCCTTTTTGCTCCTCTGCTCTTTTCTATTCTTTCCGTCCTAATAATTTTAAAGAAATACTTTGCTGCAAAGAGCCTATTTCCCTTTTATAAAACTAAAGCTAGATAAGATTTGTTCTGTTTAAAATGAATTCAGAATATTGAGCTGTGTACACCAGTATCCCTGCCTTGATTTCCAGACATTTGTATCATTGCTTGGTATCTCTCAGATGGTTCTGTTCTTCAGAAAATGAGAATGGCCGCATACCTCTTTGGTTGGAGGGGGTGCACCTCTGTTGCTTTTTCCCCCACACTCATAGTTAAGTATGTGAAAGCTAATGTGCTATTTTCCCCCCTTGTAGGTGTGGATGAGCATTCCCTTGACAGCTCTCCAGTACCAGATGACAGATCAGCACTTTATTCTGGAGTTCACAAGAAGCAACTTTACTCAGATAGCTCTTCTGAGAAACAGCCAGATGAGGACTCTGACTCACTCACTACATCTCCTTCATCGAGCAGCCTAGATACTTGGGGTACTAACAGGAAATTGCTCAAGACCTTCAGTAAATCTGAAAGCCGTGGCCTTATCAAACCCCCAAAGAAACTTGGAACGTTTTTCTCCTACCCAGAAGAGGAGAAGACTCCAAAGGTTTGCCGCTCCTTGACCGATGGAGAGATGAAGAAGAACCTTGGTTCTCTGAGCCACGGGGTAAGTAAAGAAAGCGTTTGCTTTTATGACAACAGGCGCAAGCACCATGTCCTGGTATCCTTTGAAGAAATCCAGAGTGTCAGGAAGCAGATCCGACTGAAAAAGACAGATTCTAACTACTCGTGTTCTAGAGCTTTTCTTTGCCAGCGCCCTGCTAGGAAATACATATCACCCTCAATTTGTGACCTGCAGCTGCTTCGTCACAAAGCCAAGGGGGTAGGAGGAGGAGGAGGCTGTGGCTTCCCAAACAGAAGGCTTCGAGGGCGCAACTCTGTCAGCGAGTTCAATATCACGTATGTGGTAGAAAGAAGTCTCTACAGTCACCTGAACCTGTCACATCTGGTGCGGCCCGTTACTGACAGGACACTGAGCAAAGCTGAAGAGCAGGATTTGAGGCGATGTCTGCTGGAAGAAGAGGATGAGGCAAAGAGGAAGTGGGCTGCCACAATGGACCGCTGTACTAAAAGGGTTCTTTTGAGAATCCACCAAAAGTCTGTGAGTCCAAGAGTTATCACTGACGGTGGCTTACTGGCTCCCATGAGGTTGCAGTCAGCATGGCGTGTTTTCCTCCACCATAACATCTGAAATGCATAGTTCATTGGCCTTCTCTTCTCTTCTCTTCTCTTCTCTTCTCTTCTCTTCTCTTCTCTTCTCTTCTCTTCTCTTCTCTTCTCTTCTCCTCCGCTCAATTATTTGCCAACAGGATGTTCTAGTAAGTGTTTGGACAGAGTGTTCTGATCCCCTGTGTCCAAACTGGCAAAATATTAAGGGGAAACACATTGCCCTTATGATTCAGGATGACTAAAGGAAAGAAAAACACTTTTTTGGTGCGGAACACAGGTTTGCATTGAACAGTAATAATAATGAAGCTATAGCATTCTTTAGCAGAAATGATAAAACTGCAACTTCACTCAGCTATATTCCTCCTTACCCATATAACTTTTTACAAACAGGCTACCCCCACTTTTGAGTACTCAAGTTTTTTTGTGTGTGTCCTTGGATAATGGAGGTTAGTTAGTTGTTTTCAGGATATTTATACCCCAACCTTCCACAATAAAAGCATCAGAGCAGTTTGCAAAATTTAAAGAATAATAAAAGGGCAGTAAAAGTATCAGGTGATCCTGTAGAACATTTAAAGCAGTGGTGGGCTGCAGGTGTTATTTGGCCTTTGGCTCCATCTTCCCCAAGCCACACCCATCTGCCTTACATCTGACGTCATATATGATATCAGGTATGAGGCAGGGAAAGATGTGACTTCCTGCCAAAAGCATGGTTTGCAGGTCCTGCTGATCAGCTGATGGGCAGTGCTTGAGAGGTGATTGACAAGGAGGCAGCCCCGCCCCATGTCAAAATGGCCCACAGAGGTTGGGGGACATTAGGATCTGTCCCACCAGCCAGATCAATTCCCCACACCTGATTTAAAAGAAGGAATATACAATGGATCTCTACAATATGTGACCATATTGTTCCTTTTTAGCTGTCAAAACACAACACCTGGTTTCAAACCTCCTCAATGTTACTTCTAGCGGTGATGGAGAGAAATATGTCTAAAAGTATTACCCACTGTGTGGCCCAATTTGTTTACCCACTATCACAGCTGCCAAGTTTTCCCTTTTCTCGCGAGGAAGCCTATTCAGCATAAGGGAATTTCCCTTAAAAAAAGGGAGAACTTGGCAGCTATGCCCACTATGTGGCCCAATGTGGCTCTTCAAATAAGAAAAAATAGCCTTACCCTGTGTGAGGCAGAAGTGGGTATAGTGGTAGTCAAGGTGAGGACGGAAAGTTCACACAAGTGTATATTCAGCAAGCCCGTCCTTTCCCAAGAGAATCAAACTTTTTTAATGCCTGTTGTCAGAAAGGTCCATTGTGTGATGACTGTACAAGCACCATGAACAAGTGGGAGTGGCAGAGATAGGAAGGGAAGCACCTTCCTTCTCATGAAGGTGATTATCATTAGAACCGGTTCTACATGTCTGATGAAAACAAGATTGCATTAATCCTCCCTAACCAGGAGGGGAATGGAAGTTCTACATAGGATGGTTAGGGCAAATGTGCCACATTGGCAACCTTCAAAAATACCCTATGCCAGTATGTTATTTCTTTTATTCCTACTGATCACTTACACTGTGCAAGTGTTCCTTAACTCATTTACAGTGTAGCCCCTAAATGGTTTCCTTACAACATAGTCGCACTGTGTTCAATGGATTAAGATTTAAGATTACAGCCAAATTCCTACAACTGCCTGTAAGTGGGGCAGTTTTAAGGAAACTGATATTTCCAAATAACAATGAATGAGCCCATGGCCGAATGGCATTTTGAACCAGGATCTCCCAAGGCAAGGCAAGGCAAGGCAATCACATCAGCTGGTTTTCAGAAGCTCTCCTGTTTCTTGGCCGCTGAGGAAAGAACAGATCATCTGTCCTAGTTTTCTACAGCTGTAAGATTGTTTTCTTTGTAGGAGGGAAGGGAGGCACATTTGTTAATAGATTCATTAGACCTAGAGGAGATTTCAGTGGAAACTATTACACAGCATAACACAATGAGAGGTTTAATTGACTTTTTGTTAGTTAATTTTTAAGGGTGTGACTGTGGCAGACAAAAAAAAGAACATAATCTTTGCTTAGGGTTGCCAGACTCAATAGAGGACAGGACTTCTGTGCCTTTAATTGCCCTGCTCTCTTTTGAGTCTGGAAACCGTAAAGAGAAACCAGCAGACCCTTTGTTTAATTTCCAAGCAATTGGTCTGCTGGTTTCTCTTTAAGGTTTCCAGACTCAAAAGAGAGCAGGGCAATTAAAGGCACAGAAGTCCTGTCCTCTATTGAGTCTGGCAACTCTATCTTTGCTGCTATTTTTTAGCCAGCTTTGTGCCTGCATTTGGCTAGCGGCCACTTTGTGGATATGTTAATTTCTGGCTAGGACAAATCCTTTCTTCCAGTTGTGTCATACATAAGTAGTTGATTCTGGCCTTCTTTGTAATGTACTTCACTAAAATTAGTACTCTCAAGTGATCTTACTTATGGGGAGCCATAAGAGAGGTGGGGGGAAGCATTTCAGAAGGTGACACACAATATATTTTAGCTTGATATATAAATAGGCAGCATGGATTTCATATTCCTTATAACGAACCTGAAATGTCCCAAAAATTATTCTGTTGTCAATGCAATGGCCATTTCATATAGCTTGTGGTTTTTGTAGCAAGGAGCCCAATCTCCTTATGCGACCGTGATATGTTTACCCTGTTCTATAGGAGAGAAAGGTATTTATTTCCTTTTATTTTATTTTATTCAGATAGACCCTTTAATTAACTACATCCTGTGGCTTTCTTCTTTTCAAAAGAAAGGCAAAAATTAAACTGTGTGTGAACTTTAAGCACCTCTTTTAATATCATAATTCATGCTTACTGCAGCCTCAGGGAATTGTGGAAGCCTCTTGTTCAGTATGATGAGTTATTTGTCTTGTATTCACATTTATTTTTGGCATCTAAATTTGTTTTGGTGGTCCAGGCATGCACAGAACCTTTTGAACATGCACCAATCTGTTTTTGATTGCATGACCATTCCATTGACTAGCCTACAACCTTTTATCCACAGACTTTGTTTGGCATGTATCTCATAAAATTATTAGAAGTTATAAGATACATATATTTCAAGGCAAGTTGTGTTATGACTATATAGTAGCACTGCTAGAATCCTGAAGAGAATACTGGCACTACTTTCAGTTACATGTTACATTCCAGCATTGTCAAAAACAATCCTTTGGCTATCATTTTCTCTGTATAATGCCAGATATCACATGTGCTAGAACTGTGGCTTCTGGGGTGATAAGTGCACACCCGTTGCACATGCATACCAGTGTTGCCTGAAAACTGATCTCTGCATTTGATATTTAAGGATTTCTGAATTTCTGACCAGCTGTTTTTGTTTCTTGCTTTTTGAGAAAGTAAGTTTAGTTCTTGACTTTTGTTATTAAGTTGATGCTAGCTTTTGAATTTCCTTAGCAGAAATGCTTCAACGGGCTCACCAACAAAGCCTTGATTGAGAAAGAATAGAATATATGTCTCTTAGTACAGATCTGCAAATACAGCTTACTAGTCAACTTGCAACTTGGTAACAACCTCAATAATTAATTTTAAAGGGAGAGATATTTCCTATAAAGCATTAGATGTGTGACACATTAGTGCCATAGGAGTTACTTCCGGTCTGCTGTGGAGGGAATGGTGGCGTGCTCCGTGTCGTCCGAGTAAAGGACGACACGGTTCTGGCTTATAGGACTCCGGGGCGAGTGCCAGAGCTAGGCGCCCCCCAAAAAAAACACCCCTGCAGACAAGTGGGAACCCCAGGAGTCCAGCAGAGCACCGGAGAACTCGCCGGAACCCCAATCTCCCCGCTGCCATTTTTGTGAGGGAAAGGGAAGAGGCTTGTGTCCGCTCGGCTCCATTGCACCCTACAGCCGAAGCCACATACTGTCACCGTAAGCAGTGAACTTTCCAATCAGAGGTAAAGACCAAATGAAGCTTTTAAAGAAGAAATTAGGCTTAAATTAATTGATTTGGCAAAACGGAAGTGAAAAAGGAAGTCAGCGTCCGTTTTCTGCGGACAGGCTCTGCAAGGGGATTTTTTTGTGAATGGGAGCAGAGCATAGTAGTAGCAGCTAATGGAGACTATTTAGCAACTTTGAAATACAAGAAATTTCCCTTCTTTTGGATACATATTGAATACAATTATGTCTGGTTGCTCTCCAATAGAGTAACTTTGAGATACAAAGCTGGGCAGAGATACAATTTGACAGGCTGAGCGATATCTGGCAGAGCAGCAAAAGACTCCTGTTTAAAAAGAGGTTCGGAAATACAGGAATTAATACTTTTAACCCTGGAACTTGGAGGCAGAAACCGAAGCTAGCAGGAGAACTCTCTATCTATTTGGGGGGGGGGGAGAGAATTCTCCCAGAAAGGGAAGAGAACCTGGAACAGCTGTAGTTGGGTTTGATTAAAGGTGCTTGCTGAAGACCAGGGATTTTATTGCAATTTTACCTGCTAGTAAGTAACTCTTCAGTATTCTCTGACACCTTTGGAAGCATACCTCTTGAATTTTTAAATCTGGAGCTTATATTATAATATATCAAGACTGTTTTACTTCTAGAGAAGGTAAAAGTTCTGCTTGTAGAACTGAAAGGGAGCTGTTCATCCCTAGGGAGTTTAAAGGGACCAGCACTTTTCAAGTACTGCATGAGATACAGATGAGGACCGTTTGAAAATGTGACTTTGCTTAGTGTGCTTTTTAGCATTTGGAAGAAAGGTGGTGTCAAAATGCTGACGTGTTTAGGCTGTCAGAACTTTTATAACCGGCATCAGTATTTTTGGCTTGGGCTGATGTTCTGAGTGACTCATTCCACTCGTCTCATTCCACTAAGCTGTGCCACTGTAAATATAACCTACTTTCTCTCGTAGCAGTAACAAAGCTCCTTTGTACCATGAAGGACTTGGTAACAAATGCAGAGCCAATGCTTTCCAAGAATGAAACTCCTATTAATATATATCCCTTGGAAGCTTAGACATTTGGCCATTTTAAGTAAGGTACTGTGGATCTATTTGAGAGTCCTATTGACCCTATTGCATTTGAGTAGATTTTCAGGCTTTTTAGTTGCGTGTCCGCTTCCAGAATTTATTAAATACTGAATAGGTTTGGGTCAAAAGGTTTTTTGTTATTACTTTGCACCCCACTGTCAAAGAGTTTGTGAGATTTAAGTTGGTTATGTAACATGATTTCTTACTTCAAATATTTAAATACTGTTTTGTGGGGCAACCTGAGCTAGGGAGCATGAATAAACAACAATAAGCTGAAGAGCCAGAGGCTTTGCAATGGTAAGCAAAAGGCCAGAGAGAGTTATCATGATGCATGAATGTAATGACAGAGTATTTTTAATTTCTCATCATGTTTTGCTTGTTACCATTATTTGTACAATTGGATGGTTTCTCATATGTCTTCCTATACCCTACAAAACATTTATTTCTTTGTACTGAATTTAATTGTAATGCATTACAGAGAACCTGCAGCTTTGGTGGCTTTGACTTGACAAACCGCTCACTGCATATTGGAAACAATTTGGATCAGATGGTGAGTATGAGCTAGAGGTCCGCATAGGAATATTTTTAATAATGAAGCACAATGGTGGAATTTATAACGGAGTTTAAAATGTGTGGTGACTGCCACAATCGTAGCTCTAAAAACTCTCAATGCCACCAGCAAGTCTATTCCTCAGACTTGTTTTGATGCATACTGCCGTACATGCCAAGTATTGAGAGCTGCTTTATACCATACAGAAAATGTTAAGCATTTGCTACATTATGTTATCAGTTAAGAATGTTAGGTTCAGTAGTCACTTCAATGGGAAAAAATGAATTGGTAAAAGTGTGTGTAATAGAAGTACACTCTGATTCCAAATGCTTACGGATTTATTATTACTGAAATGCAATAATGCCTGTCAAGGTAATTTACAGGCCAGAGCAATATTTTGGAATAGTTTTGACTTACACACTCTCCTTTTGAACATACCAAAGATAAAAAGATGGAATAGGACTGTAGGAACATACTGTTATATAGTAGTAGCAGAACAATGTATGGGGACTACCTTGTCCCCATGTCTTCATGTACTGTATCAGCTGCTACCATTGGCACATTTTCATCAACCATGGGGAAAAGAACCTACTCATGAGTGGTGCTGGAAGGACCACCACCCCCTTTTGACATTTCTAGCTTAAAAAGTTCTTCAGGTCTTCTTCTCCTCCCCCTTTCCCAGAGCTGACTTTGTTGTTGGACTCGGCATTTTTGAGAGTATAGAAAGCAGGAAAGAGAGGATTTAAATTAAACCCGTGATTTTGTTACTGAATCTCAGCCTCCTCATGTCTCCATGAATCCAAATGCTTTGAGTTCTTAAACTGGCATGGTGTGAGGGGAAATGAGGGAAATGGCTTTAAAAACATCCCAGCTGTAACACTGGCCAGGTGGCTGGACTCTCAAAGCGGAGGGGGAAGTGCAGCTGTGAAAGGCTTGATCCATGGAACACACATGAACAGAGTTTGTGTTATTAACTGGGCAGCTAGTCCATGCTGGAGTTTGGACACACTGCCCCTTCCCCAAACCTTGTATTTCCTTTCCTGTCTTGTTATTAATCCTCTGCCTAGAATGGAATTTACTTTCTCCCATCCCAAGGACTCATCAGATTAAATGAAGTTGATCTGAAATAATTTCAGATCACTACAAAGGGAAACACTACTTCTGACAACATACTAACTTGAGGAATTCACTCACTCACATGGATTTTTTTTTTAAAAAAAAAAGTCTAGGACAAAATCATGGAAGGCACTGTCATTAGCAGCTGTTCATGAAAGTTAAAAGATCTAGATTTCAGGGTTGTAAACCTCTCAATAGGAGATGCTAAATGGGATAATAGCCTTTGTGTCCCACCCGTGAATTTCCAGAGACATCTTTGACCATGGAATGCTGGACTCCTTAGATCTCAGTCTGATCCAGCAAGGGAATCCTTGTGTCATTATGTTCCAATGGTGGATGTTTCTTCTTGCATCTTGCCTTGCTTTCCCCCACCTTATTTGAACTTGCCCTTTCCTCCTCCTTGTTCCGTTGGTGCTGTTGAATTAATTCATCACTCTGAGTGCTCTTTTTCATTTTTGTTACCAATGTATTTCCTTTGGGGAACATAAAGCAGCTTGGGGGGGGTGCTTTTCAGTAACAAATATTTTGAGAGAAAAGAGCTAAGAACCTGATTCCAGTGCCAATCTCCCACTTTGCTTTGCAGCCTCTGCAGCTGCATTTTGTAAAACAACAAAAATTAGGGCAAATTGCACTTGACTGAATGTTATGCATAGTCTGGCTCTAGAGCAGAGAGCAAGTTTAACGTTAACATGTAGCGGAAGTAAATACCCAGATGTAACATCTGCCATAGTCAGTTCAATCTACCTGGATTTTAGTCAAGCAGAAGAAGATAGTTGTCCTTATAAACACTAGACTCCGCTGAAAGCCTGTTAGTACTTCCTGTTGCTAAAAAGTGCTCCAAAAATGAAACTTAACATAAGCAATAGGAGTCCAGACTTTAGATGCACTTGAAATCGTTGTTTTTTTTAGCTTCTAAAGTGTTCAAAATTGAGCCTAAACAAGAAAAAAGGAAGTTGAACATAAATATATATTGAAGACAGTGTTGAGCTTGATGAGATTCGTGCAAGAAGTGTAAAAGCTGTGCAAAATGTAACATTTACTTCCAGGCCAGTGTATTTGGCATGGTCCCCATTGAGACCTTTGGGTGGAAAGGGCTATGCCAGTATTGGATTCTCCCATCAACATTGGTGGCAAATTTCAACATAAAAGTTGCATTCATGGGTTGTCCATATGTTCATACACATATGTTCCTGACTTATTACCCTGTTTGTTAACTAACATATAAGCCAGAGTTTCCTGGTAACCATGCAAAGCAGAATGGATGTGCCAAATACACACGAGGGGAGGAGAAAAGGAGGAGGGCAAAAAATGAGTGCTTGTTCACAGCTTCATCAACCATTATGAAAATGCTCCAGCCAAAGTATATGATACCAGAAAAACTCAGTCAAGAGACCCAACCAAAATGCAGTGGCGTAGTAATGGGGAGGGCAGGGGGCATGCCGCCCCGGGCAGCAGGCTCGGCGGGGCTGACCACCTCTGACAGCCGCTGCGACGCGCCCGCCGCCACGGAGAAGCCCCGACACAAGCGAGACTGCCTCACTCCATGGCTTGCTCACGGGGTTTGCCGCGCCGCCGTATCACATGCCTCCAGTGCGTGCATGCGCCGCGTGCGTCGTGACGGACACCCCACCCCCCAGCAGGGTGCCTTCGTGTTTGCCACCCTGGGCAGTCAGGCGGCTAGCTATACCGCTGCCAAAATGCTTCTTCGGGACTGCACAAAAGCAGTTCAGCTGTCAATGTTTCCCTAAGACGCATTTCATCTGAGACTTGAGCAGAGAAAAATGACAATGGCAAATGGTGTTCTTTGTTTTCATCCTCCTTTCATTTTACAGGGCAAAGATGGTGATTTTGTTTATAAAGAAGTGATCAAATCCCCATCTCCTTCCCGCATGTCCCTTGGTAAAAAGGTGAAATCTGTTAAAGAAACCATGAAGAAAAGGATGTCTAAGAAATATAGCAGCTCCTTGTCAGAGCAGGTATGTGGTTTTGTTCATTTGCTTGTTTGTTTTAAATTAAACCACAACTGGGGGCTTTATTGGTTTGAGTAAATACTTGAAGAGTTGTTGATGCCTATGTTTTGCAACCTTACTGGAAAGTACAACAGCGTCATTCAAAAAAACTCCCCGTGGGAATAATGTAGTAAAGCAATTCCAAGGCCTTTTCAAAACTATTTACTGTGAAAAGAGCTTCAATAAAATCATAAAGGGGAGTTAGGATTGAGTTAGGGCAATAAAGTATATGATTTCATTCCATATACGCTGGTTTTAAAAATGAATGGCTTTATATACTGTGCCCTAGTCCTCTAGCAATGTCAAACTGCCTCCAATACATCCTCTGAATTACACAGCAACATGCACCTTGCAACAAATGCTTACACCAATTTTACAAAAAATTGAAACATCTTTCAAATATAGAATGTATTTACTTTTTAAAATGCAATTTGTGCTCTGTTGTAATGACATAACTTATTTTTATTTTTAAAAAAATATTTGTGGTTCCCTAGTACTTAGGTAAAAGCATCTTAAAACAAAGGAAACATCTAGGTAACATCTTCCACCATTAAAATAAGTAATAAAATAGCAATTTAAATCCTACGGTTTAGCTAAAAATGTATTGAAATATAAACACTATTTAAAAATGCAAATGAAAGACATAAAACACATAAATTATACAGAAAACACTGGAAAATATTTATCTTGGGTCAGGTACCTGATCATATAAGGAAATTTTACATTCAGCATACACCTAATTTCATTTCATTATCGTTGTATATCTTTGATTGTTTTCAATAAAATATTGTCCCATGTATGAGATCCCTCTTAATATAAATATCCATTATAAATATGATCTGTAAAATAACTCCATTGAATAGTAACAGTGGCTTTTCCTGTTTTACTTAAAAATAAATAAATCAGTCCTTTTGCGAGTTGTCTCTGCTGTGTTGAGGGCCACTGTATCAAGAGGCTATTCCCATTGAGCTGTTAATGGAGATTACTGGGCAGAAAAAGTAGTCTTATATAAAGCCCTAAAATCTGTGAAACTCCGTTTTGCCCAGCAAGCTTTTCAAATGAGTATGGTGAGCCATCAGGGGAGGGGAGTATTTCTCCCCCCCTATTATAACATATTAAATTCCACAGTGCAGATATCTATATAGCTGATCCTTAAAGTTCATTCTGAAAATATATTATTTTAAAGTTCCTCCTTCAATTTCCTCTGGCCAAAATCAATCTGTTTTTCCAAGCATGTTGCATTTGGCAGACTTCATTGAATCTGGTTTGGTGGGTTGTTAGAATACCCAACACTTTATTATTATTATTATTATTTTTCATCAGTCTTTCCACTTGAACTGTAAGCATAACAAGTAAATTGCTGGCAAGCAACTACTGGCATTGGCATCAGCCTTGAAAAGAGTTTCCATTGATTTAATATCGCCCTCTAGAGGACTGTTGAATAATCAGGATGCAGCAGTATACTATTATGATGTGTTCAGGAGCTGAAGGCTGGTCTTTGATAAGCAGAACGACATAGCATGTTTATCTTTAGGCCCTTTGAGATATGTTAGAATAATATTACCAATATAAATTCAGGTCTCTAGTTCCTGTATTTTACTTTGTCTCATTCTTATCTCCAATGGCACGGGACTGATTTCAAGCCAGAAGGCCTCCAAAAAGGGACTCTCACTTGGCTAGCGCGTTTTGCTCAGTACCCTGCCAAAGTGGTTCTGAAGCCCTTAGTTGCTGCTTTTGCTGTAAATAAAGAATTTGTCTGAATCTTTGGAGAAATGAGGCAATCTTTTTGTCTGTCCTGAAGCAAAGTTCATTGTTGTCTGCCAGACCATCCCAGCGTTAGACTTCTGGTATTAAAATAAGAGTCATTTGTTGTGTTGCTCGGTGACAGTAACACATTAGCACATTTATCTCCCAAGGTCCATTTCTGACACATCTGATTGGTACAAAGCTCCAGTATGATGCTGACTCCTTGTAATGCAATCTACGTGGCCCCTGTCATTTCTAAAATTGAATTCTGCCTTAACGTAGCCAAATATTTCCAAGTCATCGTTGGATAATACAGATCCGTCTTTTCTTGATCTGGATCATTGCTCATTGAAGCATTGCAGATACAAGTTTACAAAAAGCAGAAGTAAAGAGCATGTCATTACTTATTTTGGGCTGCATTCCTAACCCCTGGCCCCACTTACATGGGAGTCAGCCCTATTGAATTTCATAGGACTGACTCCCTTAGTGTGTCAAAAGCAAATTGACAGCTCTGCAGGTGATGAGTCAAGCAATACAGCATTCCTGCTGCATCTGAACCAGGAAACAATAGTTACTGGTTTCCATACAAGCCAGGATATTAAGCCAACTTTAAACCTGGCTTGTATTGAAGCTATGAACCATTGTTTCCTGGTTCAGATGTAATGGGAAACAGTGGTTGCCTGAGGCTTCCTAGCTTGTTTCCCCACTCACATGAAGTCAGAAGTAACATGGCTGTGTGTGGATGCAGGAGAAATAGATCTCAGATAATTAAGAGGGACATATGATCTTCCAAAGTCAGCCAAAGAGAATTTGTCGTACCTGCTGTAGTGTACAATCAGGCATGGTGATAAATGAGGTCCTGTCAGACCCCACTGTTCAGGCCAGAAATATGAGCATTTAAGATTATGAAATGATAGGTTAGGTATACAAGATTTTCCAATACAGGCAGCAAGCAATACCACGTTTTTACAAAGTGAAACACACCCCAACCCTGCAAATATAGTATGGTCCATTAATAGGCAATTGGCAGTGACTGAGCTGACACAAGGCAAGGATGCGACCACCTCGCACTGCCACCACATTTGCTTTCAATTCCTAGGTTCAGCGATTGGAACTGATGTGCCCATAATTTAGTTCTGATTTCTAATTCTAATTTTCTGAGAACTGCATGGACATTTCTGCAGCTCACATCAGGAAAAGTATTCCAAGACTAGTGTACAAGAAACAAACATTAGAAAAAAATGGGAGGCACTTTCTTATTAGCTATCTGTGGCTTCGGTTCTTCAATTCTCTCTGGAGATTTGCTTGATTTGTGGAAAGTTTCCTGATGACTCTGCAGCATGCAAATAACAGGCTTCATTCAGATGGTTTGTGATTGCATGCCTGTGGAATAAGTCAGCAATTCTTGTATATCAGCAGGTTTATTTTAATTTGTTGCTGCAGATAGTCTCTTGAACATTGTACCATGTTATTTTCTTACATTGTCATTTATCAAACAAAATGCCTTCTTGACACCAGCACGCATGCACGCACCCACATCCACTCACAAACATAAACGAACACTACTCTGACTGCAGTCAGCTCCCAAAAATGATTGTTTTAGCAAGCAAGTTGGCAAAATATCAGTATGGACGAGATCTTCTTGAATCTGTCTTGTTACTTGAATGATGAATGAATAAAACATGTCCATTACATTTCAAGTAACAGGTTTTGCTTTGTTTACCATTTTCATGCATAAGTTGCATCGTCAGGTTTAATTCCTTGTATGCAAACAAAAATGTGTTCGTTTTTCATTCCAAATGGTAACATTTCTATTGTTTCATCTGCCATTTCATTTCTACTATGTTCAGCAAACTTCACATGAAAATTTTGATTATAAGGCTTAGGAAAGCAACACAACTGCAAAATCACAAGTAAATATTGAAATGCAATGCTCTAGTCAAATTAGTATTTGCACTAACTGTGTCTAGGATAATACTTTTTTAAATTGTAATTTCCCCCCTTTTGCAAATCTGAGGGGGTTGTATTCATGTTTTGTATGTTTAAGGCAGCAATCCTATGCACACTTGCTTGGTGTAAGGGAACAAGCCCCATTGAACACAGTGTGACTTAACTTTCAAGTAAACATGAATAGGATTGGTTTGCACAACAAATACAGTTAAAAGAAGAGTAAATTACAAAACAAATCATTTTACTGATATTTCAGCGAATAAGGAAGAGAAATTTTTACCGGTTATCTTCTTGTTTATTATGGTAGCCTCCCTCCACCACTAAAGAAAAATCAACTGTAAGATGGATCAAAGAGATCAAACAATATATGAGAGACTTGGGTGATCTTCACACACACACACACACACACACACACACACACACACACACACACCTCTTCTTTTTACAGAAAAAGCCTTGAACACACAATTTTACTTTCACAACCTAACATTTTCCAAAGGCAAGAGCAACAGCAAATGGTGGTTCTATAGCTTGGTTGCAGAGAATGTGGTTTCCATGCACAAGGTCCTTGGTTCAATAGTTTGCAGATGGCATAAAGCCAGATGATATGCAACCTTTGTCTGGGACCCTGGTGAACCACCCCTCAATGTGTTGGGAAGGAAGAACTTTATACTATTACACTTCCTAGGTTTGCTACTTAATCTTCATACATATTGTAACAGATTCTAACCTACATGGTACCAATTGATCAACTACACAAGCCAGCACAAGTTGTCAATAAGTTGTGTGGTGATTTTCTTTCAGGACTCCAGCCTGGATGTAATGCCAGAATCTCCTCAGTCACTACAACCAGATACTGATTCTCTGGATAAACCCAAACTGAAAGCTGGTGGTTCTGTAGAAAGTTTAAGGAGCTCTCTAAGTGGTCAGAGCTCAATGAGTAAGTAGTAAATAGAATGCTTGTTACAGTCCAGTTTAGATTTAACATTCACGATTGAATGAATTATGGTTTATTAGATCAAAGACTAGCATTATGCTTGCATATGCCACCCTAAAATCATCCCCCTTTACATGTGTCTACACCCTTCCCTTCTTTCATGGTTTATTAAACAAATTCCCCAAAATGGGAAGCTGGAAGTGTTTTATGAAGATGCATAAGATAAGGAAGCAAGAAGCCTATGTCTGAATCAATCCTACTGTATCTTTTTGGATGAAACTCAAGAGTTCTCTTTTTTACAGCAGCACATAAAGAAAACTAATTCTGAAGCGTAGTTGAAGTCACAAATGCTTGCGGGCAAGGTACTTGGTTCTTAGAACAGCAGTACTTCGGCTCTTATCTTGGGCAGACAGACAGCATGTGCACCAATATTCCTGGGGTATTTTCACCTGCAGACTTGTCAGACTCAAAGAAATTGTTTTGCTTGAGGTAGTGAGAATTGAGCCTGTGATTATCCAGTGCATGGCTCAAATGAATGGTTAGTTTTCCCACCGAGCAGTGCTTGGTAGTACATAAAAATCAATGCTTTCCAACATTCTTTCGTGAAAAGTGAGGTATTCTCACTTAATGAGGAGTAAAAAAAAAATACTAGACTTTGCAGCAAAAAGTTAATGCTTGGGCAAGTCTTTAGGAAAGAAGATTTTCTCATCCTTTCTTTATATATCTTTGTTTTAGGTGCGGGGGATCCTTTCAGTTAAAATCAGCCCAGCACTATTGAGCACTCAGCTGAAGCCTGGGCTTCTAGATTAAACAGTGGACAGGGACTGTGTGGCCTCCAGTGTTTCAGCATGTGCTGTAAGATTCTGTGCCAAGCTATTCCAAGAAAGTGCTGCAGCAGGTAGATTCCTAGGGAGCTGGTAAATGTTTTTAAAAGTGCCCTAAATATCCAAGAGAGGCTCAGAACCTGCTGTTTGCTGCCATAATCTTGCTGGAAATAAATATCAGATGAGTTCTTCTATCATGTTTTTCAGTGTATTTTATAGTTGGGTTTTGTGGGGGGGTAAACTCTTCCCTTTTTATTGATCACAAACAGGTGGACAAACTGTAAGCACAACAGACTCCTCAGCCAGCAACAGAGAGAGTGTCAAGTCTGAAGATGGTGATGATGAAGAACTACCATACAGAGGACCATTTTGTGGCCGGGCCAGGGTTCACACTGATTTTACCCCCAGCCCCTATGATACAGATTCCCTGAAACTCAAGGTACTCTTTCTGGAATAAATCCATATTTGAATCCAGGGAGTGTTCATAGGTATCTTTTACAAGCTGGAATTATTAATACCTTGGGCATGCCCTATTGTCAGAATCACATACACCTCAGTAATATTGCTGTCACCAGATGGAGAACATGTAGCCCTTGTATCCAGAGAACAGCGCTGGTTTTCTGTGAGTTTCTGGGACATAGCTGCCAAATCTCCTGTTTTTCGCGGGAAACCCCCATATTTTAAACCATTTCCCGCTGGCAGCCAGGATTGGGAAAATCCCGTAAATCCCCCCGATTTCCTACCTGCCAGGGAGGCTCCATTTTGAGTCCTGGCGCCGCCCGATTTCCAGTGCCCAGACATGGGTAGCGCAGCACTGGAAGTCGCTTCTACGCAAGTCCGGACATGTGTAGAAGTGACTTCCGGTGCCACTTTGCCCATGCCTGGGCACCGGAAATCGGGTAGAGCAGCACCGGAAGTTGTTTCTACGCATATCCGGACATGCGTAGAAGCAACCTCCGGTGCCAACGGCGCCCGATTTCCGCTGGACATGTGTAGAAGCGACTTCTGGTGCCGTGCCACTGCTGATCCTGCATTTTTCAGTGGGAGACTTGGCAGCTATGTTCTAGGAACAGACCGAAGTGCTTGCATTGACTTCATATCTGCTGTAGTACCCCAGCAAGTGGTCTTTTGCCCTCTCTAAGGTAGTAGGTGACCCTCTGGGAATTTGTTGGTTGTCAGTTCCATTTTTTGGAATATGGAATATGTTGTCAGTTCCACTTTTAGGAATATGATGAATATCATCCTTTTCCTTTTCCCATAGACAACATAATAGCTGTGTTCTGCTGCTGTATAAATGGTTGTGGAGCCAAACTGCAACCTTGTATTCATTCTATTTTATGTTTGTTGTTATGGGTGGGGTTTTTTTGGTGTGTGTGTGTGGATAATTGTAAGCTATATCTCTGCCTCAGAAATAGTAGAAATGTAAATAATAAATGAATATGCTGTGTATTTTTTTTAAAAAAAGGAAATTTACTAGAGAGGCCCACTAGAGAGGAAGAAAGATGAGCAGCGAGCTAGAAAAAAGTTAATTATCAGAGAACTGGAAATGTATGCTATGAATTCATTTCTGCTCTACTTGTGGATATGACAAATCAGCAAAAGATTTTCATAGATTTATCCCTTGCATCGGGCAATTAGAAGAACATTGTAGTCAAGAAGAGTTGTGCATGCAGTTTTCAAAAACTTTTGCATAGGTGAACCCTTTTTAAAAGGGTGGGACAAGAAAAAGTTTTTGTTTTATATACTTAGTTTAGAACACTGGTAACTCACATTTTACATTTATTTAACTTACACAATCACAGCTTTGCACAGGTGGGGGGAAATAAAGAGCAGAAGAAACCCACTCTCCATTTATTTATTTCCACCCACCTGCGCCAAGCTGTGATTGTAGGCTTACCCGGCTTAGGGAAGGCAGTGTGAAGGCTCTGGCAGCCTCCCAGAGCCCTTGTGCAAAGGTGCCAGGCTTTGAGGAGGAGGTGTGAGGGTTCTGGCAGGTTCCTAGAGCACCTCCTACTTCCTTCCCAGAGCCGGGAAGTGCTTCTTGGGCTTTGGGAAGGACCCTGCCAGAGCCCTCCTGCCACCTTTCCAAAGCTGGACAAATGCTTGCTGGGCTTGAGCAAGGGCTCTGGGATGCACAGCCTTCCGAAAGTTTGGGTAAGCAGCATTCCACCTTGCAGG
The DNA here is from genome assembly GCF_965207765.1 of Zootoca vivipara. Classification (NCBI taxonomy): domain Eukaryota; kingdom Metazoa; phylum Chordata; class Lepidosauria; order Squamata; family Lacertidae; genus Zootoca; species Zootoca vivipara. The sequence goes on from NC_142586.1 coordinate 62,760,258, forward strand.
GGGCCCAATTCTGGAAGTTCCTGGCTTTATACATTTTTGCATATACAGTGGTACCTTGGCATCCGAACAACTCGACATCCATAGGTTTCGATTTCCAAAGTCGACAAACCCAGAACTGGTGTGCGCGGTCGGCGCATGAGCAGAAGCGCGAAATCACGCTTTGCGTATGCGCAGAACGGGCGCTTCGACAACTGAAGACTTTGACTTACGAAGAGCGCCGCGGAACGGATCGTCTTCGTAAGTCAAGGTACCACTGTGCGGTATGCGTGGACCCCCAGAACCAAACCCTCACATATTAAGCAAGTTACCTGTATTACAGAGTTGGGAAATGAGTTCTGGATTGTCATTTTAAAAAAGAAACCTGGTCAGCTAGATCCTTCTGTTGATAAAGATCCCACCCCTTTTTCTATTTAAGTCTGCATGCAATAAAACATGCATTCCTTTATGATACAGTAAACATTGATCTAGTAATTTGCAAGTAACTATGGAGCCTTCAGGTAGATGTATTCTGCTTCTCTCATATACAGAAGGGCGATATAATTGATATAATCAGCAAACCACCTATGGGTACCTGGATGGGCCTTTTGAACAACAAAGTGGGTACCTTCAAGTTCATCTATGTGGATGTGTTACATGAAGAGGAAGAGAAGCCTAAAAGGCCTACAAGAAGGCGACGGAAAGGCAGACCACCTCAGCCCAAATCTGTTGAGGATCTCCTAGATCGCATCAACTTAAAGGTGGGCTGTAATTGTCTTATACTTACTTTACTCTTCTACAAGCACTTCAACTCCATATCTATACAATAAATAGGACTAAATTCACAGCCTTAAAATCATATGCACTTCTGTATCCCAGCATTTAAAATAATGTGTGAGGAATCAAGACATGATTTCATTTGCAAGATCTATGTGGCATTGTGGAATTCCCTTGTTTAAAGATTTGGTCGTTTCTCAGATTATAAGGCATTCATAGTTGAAAGTGAGAGCAAGTTGAAACCCCAAGTTTCTTGAGATTTAAACATATAGTGTGTTCTTTAGCTAGGAAGCTGGGCAGGCAGTGGGGAGTAAACTGATTGGGCCAGCACAAGAGACATCATCAGTTTTGAAGGCTAAGTCCTCTTCCCATTTTTCTCCCTGGTTACTTCAGGTGAAGTACAATTAGCTCTCCAGAAGAGGAAACAGCTGGCATATATAGGAAAATTGTATGCTGTGTAACTGTTTTATTTGATTTGTTCAGTAGTCCTACAAGGTGATGTTTAGCAAAAGCAGCATTACCGAACAGAAGCAGCTAATATAGTAGAGCACAGCTGTTGAGCTGCCTCCTAACAGCAAAACCACCCTACCACACCAGCCCAAAGTGTTTGCATTTTATTTATTAAGTGGACTTTTATTTTGTATTGCTTGATGCTCAATCAGGCAGGCTGGAAATAAGACATTCTGCCTGCTGTTTATCCTTCCTACTCTGCTGTTAAAGGGAAGTGGCTCCCCCCCCTTTTTTTTTTAGCAAGCTGATTTAAGAAGATGGGATTCTGAATTCAGCAGGAACCTTGTTAGAGGGCTAATAGATTCCGTAGACATTCTCTGATCCCATAATTTCTTTTCTATGTGAATATATTCTAAACTGTTGAGTTTTTATATCACGAGTAAAAAAATAATACTGTTTTGTTTTCATGGCTGCCATGCACAGGATCATGTTATGATATTGTGATGATAACTTTATCCCTTTATTGATACAAACTGTACCTGTTTAACTGGCCTGGGAAACCTTTCTCTTCATTATTTAAAGCCACTAAGGGTCTGTAAAAACAACAGCAGCCAGTAAAAACTTGGCCTATCCAGCTAAAAAGGCTTTCTACTCAGGACTAGTTCTCAAATGAGGCAGGCTACACTGGAAGTCCAGCTTTGGACAGAACCAAGATATGGTCTGGTTATAACTGAAATTCTGGCTATAGAGAAGGATGAAGTGTTGGGCAAGACAAAGATCGACCAAGTAGTGAGAGTTCAGAAGGTCTTGAAATCTTAACTGCTTTAAGGAGAGAATAGGTAGGAGATGAATTCCAGGGTCTGGAATTGGGAGCCAAGGCAACAGCAACCCAACACTTGTTGGGAATGCAATCAATCAGGGTAGAACAAATGGTGAACTCATTTGTGGACCCTGTTACCTTACCCCAAAATCCTTTTGCATACTGTGCAGCTAATCAAGCTATTTGAACAGAGCACCTCCTAACAGTTGAGCTCCTGTCGAACACAATACTTATTATTAGAGCACCTGTCCTCAGCAATGAAGATTCAGTGCTTGAGCAATAAGCAATGGCCATATGAATGTATGTTCACTGAAACATACCCTGTTACTCTGGAGCCACAACTGTGTTTTCTAACTGAAAACAACCTCAAGTTGAAAATGTTCAAGCTTGCCCTTCCCTACCCCTGCTTCCCACAACCATCCCCAGAAGGCGTCACTCCCTGAAATCCAAAGTAATCACTACTCTTGTTATACAACAACATCTCTTCCATTTCTTGCTTGTTACATAATTTATCGAGTCACAAACTGAAGCTTGAAGCAGGAGAGAAAGGGTTGCAAAGTTTTTTCTTACTTTCTGAAAGTTTAACATGGGTTATTTTTGAATATAATGCTACCCTTGTCTTTTTTTTGAAAAAAACAACAACCCTCAGACCCCTCTGAGGCATCTGCAAGCTTAAAATCATTACTTTTCTCAGCTAACATGCATATATGATGGCATGAGGGCGGGTGGATAAATCTGCTTTCTTCCCAAGGTATTATGTCTTGCCGTTAAATCTTATGATTCTTATTAATTTTAAATAGATTGTTCCTATATTTTAAAAATAGTTTCCTTTTCTTGTTTTGTTGAACCTATGCTGGGATGGAAAGGGGAAATTACCCTGCAATTATCTGTGATTTTATAAATGTGGTGCTAGTAAATTTCCAAGATCCATTTGTTACTTATCTTTTTGGAGCATCATTGACAGCAGCTGTGATCGCCTACTGTTTCAAAGCTAGCTTAAACATAAAAAGGGACTGAATAAAAGAACAAATGGCTTTTGAACCATCCTTTCTGTACCACTACCTGATTGGTGGTTGCAAGGCTCACTTACTCTTTTTAACACTATGTGTCTGTACATTAATCATAGATATGAGAAGGTTAGATTAAATGACATAACAGACCAAAAGTTAAGAACCTTGAACTTGGCCTGGTAATGTACAGTCAAACCTCAGTTGCCGAACGTATTACCTTCCGGAAGCCCGTTCAGCTTCCAAAACGTTTGATAACCAAGGCACAGCTTCCGATTGGTTGCAGGAGCTTCCTGCACTCAAGCGGAAGCTGCGTCAGACATTCGGCTTCCGAAAACCAGAACGTTTACTTCTGGGTTTTCGGCGTTCGGGAGCCAAAGTGTTTGAACACACAGCCATTCGGGAACAGAGGTTTGACTGTATTGGCATGCAAAAAAAAGCTTTTAAGCACTGGTGTTGTGTGTTGGCAGTAATCTTTCCCCACCAGTAGTTCAACCAATTTAATGTTTAAATCAGGCATAGATTTCTGCATTGCACACTTTGATGTAGAGTACGGTAGTTAGCTACCATTATGGATGACAACATCTATGTTCTTAACAAAGAATCACGTAATTCAGGGGTTGCCAGACTTTTGATGCACCTGAGCACATTTACAAACCAGAAAAACTGTTGCAAGCACCCACACCCAAAATCACCTCTGCGCAAGAAGGCTTCTTTTCAAGTCTAATTTCAGCAGCAGGGACAGGACCCTGTGGCAACCAAAAACCAAGAAAGACCTCTGCAGACACATGTGCAACAGCAGGCACTACACTGGCTGCCCATAACATACAGAACCAGTTGCCAGTAGAGCTTTGTACTGTCTGAGGTCTAACTGTAATACTACATACAATCTTTATTGTATCTAGTGGGTACGGAGTTACTTGAGTGATTTTTTTATGTTACCTGCAGTCAGTATAAATAACCACCTGTAATCACTGATCAGAAAGGTGGAAAATGTATGGATGGCATGGAAAGTGGCATCTTGTTTTGAGTAGTTCCGCACTGCTGTTTCCTTCTTATGTGCCACAACTGTTCTCTTCCTTTGCCACAGGAGCACATGCCCACCTTTTTATTCAATGGCTATGAAGACCTGGACACTTTCAAGCTCCTAGAGGAAGAAGACTTGGATGAGCTCAACATACGGGACCCACAGCATAGAGCTGTTCTTCTGACAGCAGTTGAACTGCTACAGGAATATGATAGTGAGTGAGGCTTTGAATTTCTTCTGTAATGCACAGCTAAGGATTTGTAACCACTTAGGGGTTGGATCCAAAGAAAAGTGTACACAACATGGCTTGTAGAAGTTCACGTCCCACCTCCTCTTTCCCCAGCAACATCCCACCCTTTGAAAAGGCTCTCCTTGCTTGAATGGTTTTGGCTGTAGCAGGGGGAACCGAGGGAAAAGGAAGGACCCTCCTCCCCAGACAGGGAGAGGCAATTATTCCTTCTGCCTCAGCCTTCCAGGCCACAACCCAGCTGCCACCAGCCTAGTTACTACATGCTTTTTTCAGGATCCATCCCGTCTTCCAACTCTGAATTACAACATTTTAGCAAGACCAAATTGTAAGGGCAAGACATCTATGATAGTGATTTCATTTGTAGAGTACCGTATTTTTCCGTCTATAAGACACCCCCATATATAAGATGCCCCCTATTTGGGGGGAGATGGCCCCCATGTAGAAGACGCCCCCAAATTCTGGACATTATTTTTAAGGGGGGAAACCTAGTCTTATACACGGAAAAATATGGTAATTTCATATTAGTAATGACTCATTATTTTCCTTCTAACTTTGCCAGCTATAATTTACATAGTTTATAATGAAAATGTGAATTAAGTCATCTAGAAATCTGGATTTCAATGGAAATATCAGAAACTGCAAATTTCATTAGAAGGGTTTTGTAAATTACTGCTACTTTTTAACCTTTTCTAGCAGCAGCCAATTCCACCACAGCAGGATTCTCCAACCTGGTATCTTCCAGAAGAGTTGGACTGGGTGGGTGAGGGTGATGGAGATGTAGTCTAAAACATCTGCAGGGCACCAAGTTGGAGAACACTACACAAGAGGAAGCCTGATAGCAGTTCAAGACAAAATAAGAAACGAGTTTAGGAGATCATGTAAATAACAGCTTTTTGTAAGAAAAAGTCAAGGTTGTGTAGAGGTACTTGACAATACGGAAGGACCATTATGTTTACTAGGGAATAAGTGCCATTGAGGGCAGATGAATTTCCATATAAACACAGGTGAAACTACTCATAACTTCAAACTTAGGCTTGGGTATAAGCTGTGGGAGGCTTGTAAAGATCACCTATAATGAAGCTCTGAAATTATCTTCCAACTCAAATAGTTATCTTGGCTCTTCCCAACAGATTCCAAAGCATACTCCACCCCCCTTCCCTCTACAACTTCAGCAGAAGCAGCACATCTCCCCCCCCCCCCCGGTCTTTGTTTCCTGGATATGCTGTGTCAGGGTGTAAAGCCCAAGAAACTATATGGCGTATAGTTCAAGGGTTGCTTGTGAATTCTGGATTTTACTTTGATTTAAATTTGAAAAAAAAATACTGAAAACATAATAAAACACACACAACTGTTTTAGTCAGATCTGCAGGTGCAGGTTAGGTCCATCCCATTATAACCATGTGATCAGCTGCCTAGCGCATTAAATTGCTGCAACTTCTGTATAAATTCCTAGTGGGTGCAACTTAAAAACTACTGTATGTAATATTCCCAGTAATCGACTCTCACCCCACTCCCTTCTTCCACTATGTCCTCTCAGGGCAGCAGTACTCCTGCATTATCTGATGCGGAAAACGACTCATGGCTCTTATTAAAGGATGTCCTTTTAGTATGCTGCTGGGTATTTTGGTAGGACAGAAGTGAGGTTATTAGCACTGTTCTTTGTGTAAGTTATGCTTTCTCACTTCCTCTCTTTCCTTTCTCTACTCCAGGTAACAGTGACCAGTCAGGTTCTCAGGAGAAACTCCTCATAGATGGTCAGGGCTTAAGTGGATGTTCTCCCCGGGATTCAGGCTGCTATGAAAGCAGTGAAAACCTGGAGAATGGTAACAATTGATCTATATCCATATCAAAAAGCATGCCAAATTTGTTAGATTTTAAGGGGCCAAAGGACACTCTTGTGGCTGAGAAAAGCAATTATGCAAACTCTTTGGCTCTGCTTTTGCTCTCTATAATTTAACGACGGACTTGTGTGTGGCCTAGTTTTCCCATCCCTACATACTTATTTAGTGAATCTTACATTTTAAGTCAAGGCACAGTTTCAAGGCAGTGAGCAAAATGTGCTTCCCTCCCAGCAGTGTTTTTCAGCATTATCTTTCATATTACTGCTTTTTCATGTCAAGAGAGAGAATAAAGAGCACTGCCTCCAGATCAGTATGATGCCACACTCATTTTATTTGCTGGAGGACATTTACTTCTGTGATACAAAAGCATAACAAGGAAGTGCTGTAAATGAGGAACTAGCTCCCACACTTACAAGGACTGAAGAACATTTATGATCAAAGATTCTGTTTTTGTATTGATTGTCACTATTTCACTCCTTATGCATGCTGCATCTGCCTTTGCTCATATACCTCTCTTAACATTAAATAGTGTTTGGGGGGGGGTCCCTCAAACTGGGCTTGAGGCCAGGCCTTTACTATTCTCCCTCAGTGCCGCAGTTCAGATTAAATCCCCCTCTATTTGAAGCCGTCATGAGCTCTCAGAAGAAAGCTGAGACCCATATAAGCTTCTCTCCAGTGGAGAGTAGCAGCTGGAAGAGACACGTTACACAAAAATATTCCCAGCCTCTGTAATAAAGATTTATATAGAGTTGCTTCTTTGCAGAAGGACAGCAGTCCTCCTTGCATCCTGGTACCCAAGTTCAGTTTATTTTTTCATTTCTTCCAACTCCTTGTTACCAGATGATGACCAATTTTCACACTCTTTTCATGTCACTCCTGCTATAAATTCAGGATGAAGTTTTCTGACTCCTGTGGATGTTATGTAGGAGTGCAGGCATGGTGCACAGGTACAATGGTGATTGATATATTGGAACTTTGCAGCTGAATTGCTTGCCATGATAAGCACTGCTTCTGAAGCAGTGTGAAGTAATATGAGGGAGGGGGCCTGCCATGGAGTCTCTGACTCTTTTCTAAGGACTGCTGTACTCCTCAAGCAACGAGCAGACATTGGTGAACTCATGTGCCATGAATACTAGGGTTTGTTTTAAATCTGGAGGAACCCTAACAAAATCCTGGACATCTTTCTGATATCAAAAGTTGATTTTCCCTCAACAGTGATATGTCCTTTGCCACAACCTCCTTGTAAAATCCATATTAGACACTTCCTTGTAAGCAGGTCTCCCATGCAACAGCATACTTAAGTAAGCCCCATTTCTGAGTGGTGCCTTACTCAAGAGGCCAACTTACGTGGGGCTCCATGAGGCTGCCACACAATATTGCAAATATGGACATGTAACACCAGGAAGGAATAAACCAGTTGATTTTGCCATCATACAAGCTTCTCCCATTCTCTGCTCTTTAATGCTAACATTTTGTAATGAGTGCAGGCTTTTTCAATGAGAAAGCTGTTGGGAGCCTAGATGGAAACCTTTGAAAACAGCCATTTACTGTTAGGAAATATCATCCACTTTCTTCTTCACCACCAGCTTCTAAAGCTTTCTGCATAGCAAGAAAAAAAAACAAGGGAGGTGCAGTGTTCTATTTTAGATTAAAGTTTTTCTTTCTGCTTGTGCTTTGAGACATCTGAAGAGACATTGTGTTCTGCAGTGAATGTGAATTCTATGCAGATTCAAAGCAGTCAACTGTGTATTATTCAGTGCCAAAGTTTAGCATTTTGAAGATAAAGCTCTAAATTGTACATGCATTGAATGAAACATCAGTTCCTTTAACAAACTAACTTCAACTTTGTAGGAGAGAAAGGTACTGTATTCTTACCTCTAGGGTCCTTGGGCTCCACAAGGTTCCCTCATTATAGGATTAATGTAGACAGACTTCAGATGATCCAGGAAAAACCTATTTTCTGAACTGAAGTCACATGAATAAATGAAGATGAAATAAATTATGACACAGAAAACAAACTCAAGAAAATACTTTGCAAATAAAAATCAGGTTTGTAGCCCATATTTTACTTCTGGGCTAAGAGACCTTATAATGAAGCTAACTCAGCACAGGAGAGTGGTTAGAGGTCAAGTCTGAGACAACATTGTTTATGTTTATTACTTATGATATCAATTCTGCTTCCTTGACCAGTGACACATGTTGGTATTATAAATAAGTTGAAATACAGTGTGACATTGCATTTAATTTAAGCAAATGACAAGGCAGCATACCACTATTGTTTGGTTTGGTTTTCTGTTGATAGAAAATCAATGAAATACATATTTTAAACAGAGTCCTCATAACAAGTTATCTTAACAAAGGATCACAGGCCAGTGTAAACATCCCATGCTAGTCTTGGTTTGGTTTAGTTTTTTCTCATGTTCTATTTTGTTATTTGTACAGCAAAATCCAGTAGAAATGATATATTTAAACTTTTCTTTTGCACATTACATGCACAAGTCATAAATGTTTTTCCTCTTTTTGTTTCAGCTAAAACTCGAAAGCCTTGTCTCTTACCCTCAAAGTTGGCTTCTGAATACAGTTTTAAAGATTTCCACAGAAATCCACGGGCAAATTATCCAACCCTGCCCCTAACTAAATCAATAGATGTCCCCCAGCAAGGAGAGAAGACACAGTTCACTTGTACAAATCCTGTTCTGAAAAGCTGCCTCAAGCCCCCAGCAGTCGTCATCCTCAAGAACAACCGCAGAAGTTTACCAGTTGGTATCTGTCGGAGCTGTGAGACTCTAGAAAGTGGTCAGAAGGTTCACATGTGGCCAAGATCTCATTCTCTTGGCGACCTTCATGGAGAAGCTGGCCCCGACTCTGCAAAGAAGCTGGATGTTTTCCCTCAAGGCGTACTGGATTTAACAAACATGCCAACTGGCTCTGGAGGTATGCACATGGCAGAACAGTTGATGGCTGAGCAGAGCAAAGCAGGTGTTGATTCTCTTAATGGGAAAGCAAAGGAACTGCACTTGTCTGCAACCATTCCTTCTAGTGAAACATTTCCACTGTTTCTGCCTCAGAATTGTGGAGTTCATTCATCTTCACTTTCACGTGGTGTAACTTGGACTACTTTTGAAAACTTCAAAAAGACCACGCATGATCTTGGAAGGGCCGATCATTCTCCCTTCCCCAAGGAAGCTCATCAGAAGGGCACGGGTGAGGCAAGAGTACAGCCAAAAACATCTTCACAGCCACCACCAGTCCCCGCCAAAAAAAGCAGAGAACGCCTTTCTAATGGACATTGTCACCTCCCATCAGCCATTTCTTGTCCAGATGTGCCATCCTTGCCAGCGAAAAAGAGCCTCCAGCCTGTGTCCTCCGATTCCCATCTACTGACCGTGTGTAGATCATCTCCTGGGCAGGAGCCCAGTAGTCCTTCGGGCGTACGACCTCCTTGGTTTTCAGATCTTCCAGAGACTGCTACTGTCCAGCAACATGTGCTAAAACTTGATCCTTTGTCGGTGAGAAAAATCTCTTCTAATAGAGGACTGGATCTGGAAATGTTGATAGAAAACAAGCTGCAATCTGAAGATATTGATCTCACAGAAGACCCATATTCTGACAAGGTACAGTGTGAGGAGGCTGAGAAATGTTTAATCTGTTCATATTTTGCATTGTTTTCCTTCCCCACTTGAGTGTTGGAGCTGTTCCTTAAAAATGGGCCTTAAACTGGCAATTAAAATGAAAGATATGTTAGACTAAACATTCTTAAAACTTTTCATACATTTCAGACACAGTGTGAAGCAATCTCAAATGGCTCCATGTGTATACCATGCAGATTTGCCATTTAACAATTCACTTTTCATTTTACGTGCTTGTTTCATCCATGTGGTGAGCCACTGCATGTAAAACAATTCAGTATTTGAAGTAGTCTCCCTATGGTGGTCATATGCACATTGGCCCTTACAGCTCTCAGCTCTGCAACATTATATAATAAATTACTGAATAATGTCAGTATCAATGCTTGTAGCATATAAAAAGCAACCTCTGCCATGTGGCAACAAGGCTTGAAATGTTCATTTGTCCATTATTTGACTTGGGCACAGCCAACCAAAAGTTAAGGGTATTTCAGTTTTATTAAATTTAGACTTAATAATGTAGAACTCAAGAGGTCTTTTAAAGTGGTTGACTTCAGAGAGCACTTTTCTGAGTTATCAGCCATAGTTCTCAAACAAAGTAGCATGTAAAGTTATACTTTCCCAATAACTTTAATAAACCTTTTTAAGGAATATATATATGAGATTCAAGACTCACAACCTCCTCTGTACAAATTATTGAAGTAAATGAACAAATTTCACAAAGGTAATTTTCTGTGAAACTGAAGAAAGAACACATTAAAACCTATTGTAGTTTATTAATGCAAAGGGGCCAACCATTTTGTTGTTATTATGTGAAGAGACACATTAACTTGACCCACCCCCTTTTATCACTCATCTCTGGGTGCAGCATGGCCGCTGTGGGATTCCTGAACTTTTGGTACAAAGGTACTCTGAAGACTTAGAGCACGCTGAAAAGGATGTTGCTACAAACCTGGACCAAATTCGGGTGAAGCAGCTGAGGAAGCAACACCGCATGGCGGTAAGTCTACATTCAGTGATCAAGTTCCAGGAAATGGGAAAATAAAGCTAAACAACATGGAGTTCTGGGGCTTTAGCATGTCTGATTGCAGAAACTATTTGTGAATGATCTCCATTTAAAAAGAAAAACAAATTAAGATTACAGTGGTGCCTCGCTAGACGAAATTAATTTGTTCCAGGACTCAATTCGTCCTACGAAAACTTCGTCTAGCGAGGCACCGTTTCCCATAGGAATGCATTAAAAATCAATTAATGCGTTCCTATGGGCTCTGGGGAAACTGGTGGCGGCAGCGGCGCTTGCTCTCGAGCCAAGAGAGCAAGCGCCGCTGCTGCCAACGACAGAGCCGGATCGGACGAAGCTTCAGAAGCTTCGTCGGATCCGGCTCTGTCGGGCAGGGTGGGGGAAAGGTGAAGGAACCGATCCTGCGCCTTTCCCCCACCGCTGCCAAGCCCCATGCCGGCTTTTCACAGCAAGAAGCGGCGGCGGGGGAAGGTCTTCCCCCGCCTCTCGCCCCGCACCCCAGGCACGGAGCACAACTTCGGAGACCTCCGAAGTTGCGCTCCGTGTCTGGGGAGGCTGGCGAGATGCGGCGGCGGGAGAAAGACTTCCCCCGCCTCTCGCCCCGCACCCCAGGCACGGAGCTCTGTCGGGCGGCGGGAGGGAAGAACGGAGGACCATCGGATCCTCCATTCTTCCCTCCCCCCGCCCGCAGATCCGCCGGTGCGGGGGTGTTTTGCAGGCTGTGTTCCCCTTGGCAAGGGGAATGCAGCCGGCAAAACCGCCCCCGCATCGGCGCGCTTCAGCCCCTTCACCCGGAGCCAAAGCGCACTGATGCGGGGGTGTTTAGCAGCCCCCCGCAAAAGTAGGCTTGCTAGCCGCCGTTCCAACGGCGCCTAGCAAGCCCCTGTTGGGCGTGGGGGGAGCGCAGGATCCTCCGCTTCCCCCCCACACTGCCCGGGGATCGGACGAGGCTGGAGAAGCCTCGTCCCATCCTCGCAGTGTCAGGCGGTGGGTGGGAGCAGGGGATCCTCAGCTTCCCCCCCACACACACACACACACTGCCCGGGATCGGACGAGGCTTCTCCAGCCTCGTCCCATCCCCGCAGTGTCGGGCGGTGGGGGGGGGGAGCGGAGGATCCTCCGCTTTCCCCCACCACACACTGCCCAGGATCGGACGAAGCTGGAGAAGCCTCGTCCCATCCCCGCAGTGTCCGGCGGTGGGGGGGAGCGGAGGATCCTCCGCTTCCCCCCCCAGGCGGCAGGGGGGGGGAGAATCCACTTGTCCCCCCCCTTCTTCCCGCACTACAGCCTTTGTGTTCCACTGCTCTCTGCTGGTTGCCCCTCACCGGCAGAGACCAGCAGAACACAAAGGGGAATGAGCTGTCAGCGCCTCTCAGCTGATCTTCCTTTGCCTTCTTCCTGCACTGCAGCTCGTTCCCCTTTCGCTAGAGGAATGCCCTGTAGGTTTTGTGATCGGAGGTTTTTATGGCCATGCTTCGCAAGACGAAGCGGTGGCCATAGAAAAATACCTCGTATTGCGAGGCAACCTCCGATCGCAAAACCTATTTGTATAGCGGAAAAATCGTCTAACGGCATTCGTCTAGTGAGGCACCACTGTATAGCCTTGGCTTCTTAGTTTTTCATATGCAAAGAATTTTTGGTGCTGCTTCTATTGCTGATGAGACACTGCTGCTTTTCTGCCAGTAAGAAAGTGATTATAATAGTAACACCACAAGCGATGGCCATGAAATATGGAAACCCAGAGGAGCATTCAAGTTAAAACAGTGTATGTTATAGTTGTTGCTGCTGCCGCCAATGAAGCCGTATTTGTGAACTTGCATGATTTTGATTGAGGAAATCAATACTGAGGTAGCAGCAGAAAAGAAATTGGGGGGTGGGGAGGAAAGGAAATGTGTATTTTGAGTAGGCCAGAGTGCAATGGCTACTTCACCTGGCGGTATATCGCAGATGAAACAGCAGCTGCTCTGGCCCTCATAGCTCCAGCAGGTGGTATATTTAGACTGCTCTGCTGCGGGGAGAGGCTTGGTCAACTGCTTTGCAGCCACACACTCCTCAGCGGAGCAGTCTAAAGAAGCCACCCACCTCTGTCTCACACGGGTGGGCCACCTCTTCAGGAGAAAGAGGTAGCCCACCTCTGCCAGGCAGAGGCAGCCCTGCAAACAGAGCCTGACAGGCTCCATGCACTTGGCAATTGCTGGGGCAGGGCAGACGGGCTGCGTCTTTCCTCCTGGGTGGTCAGTCACCCTGGGAGTAAAGATGCAGCACGCCCACTTGGGCAGAGGCAGCCATGCGCCTTTGAGGGATCTCCCCCCCCCCCCCGGCTCACATCAGTAGCTTGTTCCCTCCAAACCCAGTGGGAGGAACAAACTGCATTAGCCCCGCGAGGCACTGAGTGAAACCACCACATCTCCCTTGGTTGCAATTTCAGCCCAGCTCCAATGCAGCTTGTTCCGCCATTCTGGTATATTGTCAGATCACAATGTTTGGCTGGTGATACATTGCAATGTTGAAAAGCTGGCATTGCAGAACCCCAATTTTGAGGTGACTAAGCAAGATAGTATCTAGTAAATGTTACTGCTAAGCTAATAAATGAGCAAGACTCATAAAAAGGACTGCTTAGAAATGCCCAGATTTCTGCTTCACAATATATCATCACAGATCACATGGTGCTTACTTCCAAGAGGTATCTTTTTTTAAAAAAAAGAAAAGAAAAAGTCAACCAGCTGGTTATATTGCATTTTCTCTTGCTACAGATTCCAAGTGGAGGCCTCACTGAAATCTGTCGAAAACCTGTGTCCCCCGGCCATATCACTTCCATAGCCGACTGGCTGGTTTCTATTGGCCTTCCGATGTACTCAAGCGCCTTCATGACTGCAGGAATCAATGACCTAAGCAAAGTGCCTTCTCTGTCAAAAACATCACTTCATGAGGCTGGCATCACAGAGGAGAGGCACATAAGCAAGCTTTTGGCGGCAGCAAGACTACTCAGTACCCTCAACCCAGAGACAATATAACACACTCTGAAATGTAGTATTTGCCAGTTGGAAAAGCCAGAGTTTCCTACCGTGTCAATTTCATCTTTAATTTCTCCAGACAGCTCTTTGGCATCAGGCAATGGAGGTCTTTGGGAAGACGTTGAGGCCCTTGTGTTTCTCTGTCAACGATTCACAAAGGAGAATATAAGAAGTTGTTTTGAGAGGGAAATGGTGCTTTCCTATTACTCCTTAAAGAAAAGGCACAAGAAGTTATGTTAGTTTCTTTATGACTGTGAGGCTGGCTTCAACCCATTTAAGAATATACTTGTCCATTACAAAAAAGGGAACTTCCTATTTGCTAGGAGATAGTTATAAAAACTCTACATCAACTTTTAAGCCCCAGGAACTTGAAGGAGTAGAGTTAGGTCTCTGTACTTTGGGGCTGCTCATTTGTTAAAGTGCAGCTCATTGATAAATCATGGATCTACAGTCCTAAGCAAACAACACCACAGGGGATGTTTTTACAAGTAAAAATCTTAAACATTACATCTCTTCATAGTAGCTTTATGTTTATCCTTTTCATTCCACCAATTAGTTTTACATAAATAAATAAAACTACTCCTTCCTATGTTTGGTGGATTTTTTTCAGGTTTCTGAGCCTCTATGTAGGCCAAAGATCCTCAATGGATTTAGTTTTATTGTGGATCTCCTTTTATGCCAGTGCAATTTCCAAGACCAACTCAGAAAATCCCTTCCTTATTTGTATAGAATTAAAGTCATTTTTATAACTGCTTCTTTAGCACTCAGCTTTTTATTTGCCTTAAAATGCTTTTGAGCAGTTCACTTACAGCATTCATGTTTCAGAGGCATTTCATTGTTGACACTATTATCTGGCACCTGACAGGTTTGTGTCTTATAGCTGTTATTGTAGATTGTAACATCTGTTTTGTAAAGTTTTCTTTTTGAAGTCAGATTTTGGTTCTCAGGCTAACAACTTGTTTATGGCAGTTCATATGCTGGTATTACTAAAAGGCTAAAAGATATTTTGCCTTGTGTATGTACATATATAATTATTATTAAAAAAAAGGTTTTTCATGTTACTTGCAATTTGGTGTTCTGTATTATATTGTCAGTTGAAATGCTGCAGCTTTGACTTGGTATCCTGACCATATCAGTGGAAAACATTGGTCTCTGAAAAACAAAAGGTTATCCAGGGAAGTAAATTAACTGATAACAAAATTGTGTGTCTCCACACAGTACCAAAACAAGAATCACATTCCATTGTATTGATGGGGAAAACAAACAAACTTTAAGCTGTCATTGTTGCAAAAAGTCAATATAATACCTCTTTTAATGGGTGTTAAAATGACAATTACAGTAGAATAAAAGCCATCTGGTTGGCACTGTGAGAACAGGCTGCTAAACTAGATGAGCCTTTAGTCTGATCCAGCAGGGCTCTACTTAGGTTCACCTGGGATGCTGAAACAGCTTGTTCTTTCTTCACCATGTTCTTGTTTTCTAAAACTATTAAACAATGCAGTGTAGAATCTCTTACTCCCTTCTGTGAATATAGATGAAGTTTATTTTTGTACATGACCAGACATTTTATATACCAAATAAGCTCAGCTTGAGTTCTAATGTATCCAGATTATTCTTTAGTGTCCATTAACAAGCTAAAATTGTAGAGGCTTTTCAGGATAAATAACAGCAAGTAAACTGGAAGATGTAATGAGCTCAGCATGGAATTGGAAACTCAGATCTGGTTCAAAGCTTTGTAATTTTACGCAAGTCTCGTCACCTCTCTAACTTGCTTTGTCCTGCCTATGAAAAGAAAGTAGTTTATCAACCTCTTAAAGCACATTCAACCTTAAGAGGAAAGTTGGGTCACAAAGGCAGACAGCCTTCCCCAAAAGTGTTTTTGACTTTTTGCAGTATTTTTTAAAAGCTAAAAGCAAAACATGATAAAGTAATTTAAACTAAGGTGTCCAAAGCTGCTCTGGATTTTCTTTCCTTTGATGAGACACAGGGAAGAGAGATGCTTTAACAGGATGGCTGTAGAGAATGTGAGACAGCTGAATGTGGGTTTTGGGTGGGGGCCAGGGTGGGGGCTGGGGGAGGTTAGTAAGTAAACCCTTTAACAAATGGACAAAAGCAGTTGTTAAGGCTTTAATCTGAAATAAACTTGTTTAAAAGTGCATCCATCGAAGCACATGGAACAAGCTTCTAAAAGTGTTGAAGCGCACAAAAAAGTTTCATTTTCTGAAAAGGTTTGCACTCTGGGCCTAATACCATGGGTCTGAAAGATACCAGCATAGGTTAGCTTCCACATGATGAGCACAAGCCAGTTGAAGTTAGCTCTTTGAAACTAGAGCATTAAAGCAATGAAAAGGGACTTCAGGGTGCTTCAATTTAACTGAATTATGTCCAGTATTTAAGCTTAGTATGCTAGGCTATGTAATATGGATAAAACTGTCCTCCCTCCAATCATTTAATATGGACAATGTAGTTAAAAAGTACCGTAAATACTTCCAATATCCATACACAATGACGCATTGCTTTCAGGTCCACTTTCTATTTAAGTAGATTTACAGACTAAACCTGTGGATTTTAAAACAACCATAATACATTTTGCAATAGACTAATATGACCCTTCCTACCAGCATAGATATAAATATGGGCAAAACAGAACACATGGTGCATGGGAAGTGAGGATTGCTTCATATAAAGAGGATTTAACATATTCTTCCTCCCTCACTATTACTGTCCCCCCCAAATTATACCATCTCCAGAAAAGTGCCTTGCACCTGCAACAGTCTGTAGTGGTCAGTCATTTCTCACATTACATGTCACTTGATTCACGTGGAGACCAAGTTAAAAGTAGAAACATTCCTTGGTGGCAACATGTATTGTCTGTCTCCAAGACTGTCATGTACAATGCTAATTCCCAGGAGACCATTTTTGGTAGGGGTGTGCTTTACAACAATATTTTCACGCAGTAAAAAACGTAATATAGCAAGTGGCCCCTATGACTTCTGACTGTCAAGGACCCCCAAAATGAACCCGGTTCCACCAAATCTGTTTGGTGTATTCTGATGGGCACACACAGTTGCCACACTTAGAAACAGTGTTCCATTTATTAAATGGAGAAAGTAGATCATGGACATTCATTTACATTTACAAATGTGTTACTGGAACTGAAGTTAATGAAGCAATGCACAAAGTACATCAGAGCACATGTAGTACACTGAATTTGGGTCATACGGTTGCAAATACATGTGGTATGACCAACAGAATTTTCATTTAGGTGTTAAGTTGTGTTTTAAAACAAATATTTTAAAAATGAGTACCTTGCAATATTTATCCTTCTGAATCAGGGGCACGTATGTGAGATGTGGCCTGCATCAGGTTTCCATCTCCTCCGCAGTTCCTCTGCACCCTCAACAGCAAGCTGCTGGTGGAGACTTTCCCTGCTGGAGCCTTTGAAAGGAAAGCATAGCCCTGACAATTGTGTGAACAGAGGTATTAGTTGCATGGAAAAATGTGGGTGGGTTAGTGTGAATGGGGTGTCACCCCTCCATAGGCGTATGCAACCCCTGACCTCTGTCCCCTGACAGAATGCAGCCCTCACCTCAAGTTTTTTCTCCTTTTCTAGATACACCCCCATAAAAGGCAGTTGCTTTTTAAAAGAGCCAATTGAGCAAAGGAAAGAAACCAACAACAATTGTTCTTTTAAACAACAAAAGCAGTCTAAATTTGTTAGGCTATAGAAGCTGCCTTACTGGTTCAAACTTGAATGACAGGAAAGGAAAAAACCAAGGTTCACTCTTATCAAAAGTGTTGCATACATTAATACCCCTAAGCTACATTAGGAATGAAACAATGATGATTGCTTAAACTGAATGACAAAGGGGTAGAATTTCTATGCCCGTTTACAAATCCAGTGCCAATTTTCCTGATTTTTTAAAATATATACATTGCTTTTTAAATGTTTTTACAATTTGTTCATCCTTGAGGTAGACTTTTGCTTACAGATTATTTTAGTTTATTGTTGATTTAGCAGTTGACCATTTCAACAGTACACTATATATATCCTGGAAAAGCCTTAAGAAGTTAGGTACCTCTTAAACATTATGTACAGCAATGAACTCACTGTAAACAATAGCATGTTATTTACCACCATCTCCTTATATGCAGGGTTCCAAGTAAATGTTGGATTGGAGACTGTCAAAATACACAAAGCCAGAAGCATGTGCCAATTCAATTCAATTCATTTCTAGACATACAGGGCCACTTAAGTCTCCATGGCATACTGTTTCAGTTGGCATCAAATCACAAGGTTAGCAAGGTAAGGCCTGATGGTCCTAACACTTGTAATTGTAAACCTGGCTTTGGTGCAAGTGGAAACTCTGGAAATAAGATCTTGAGCACAAATCCTTATTAACCCTTTTCACGCAGATCTAAGTGCAGCAATAAAGGTCAATTCACCAAGTCATGGCTGTACATCTGTATTGTATTATTTTTAGACTAAATGCATTGACTCCAAGCTAACTTTTACTCAAGACCTCTTTTTGGAAAACAAAACAAGTTATGTAACAACTAACAAATGTTGCACTTTCTGTATATGAATCAATATTTAAATAACTTATTTTTCTCCATTTGCTGTTCTTAAATAATGTAAGTAGCTGTAATATACCAGTACCAATAAGTCTTTGCAGTTTGCTTCAACATGAAAAAGCTGTGTATAATAAAAAAAAATGAGAGAAAATGAGGAGGGGGGGGAATCTTACAAATTTGTAAATATTACTGTGCTGTGTTACATTTAGCAAAAAGAGGAAACAAAAGGAATTTTCTGTGTATGAAAACTTCTCTATAATTATGACTTATTGTTCATAGGAAAATAAATAAATTCTCTCAAGCTCATGTATCTTCTTTGTTAGTGTTAGTAATTTTTATTATAAAAGCTGAATTAGGGTTGGTAAGGTTTGTTAAAGGGGAGTTTGTTAAAAGGGAGATATTAAAAGCACAACTTCAGGCAATACCAATGAGACGGAAACATGGAAGGTGCCTAAAGAAGCCAGGCTGGCTATCTAAAGAACTTTTGACTGAGTTAAGATTTAAAAGGGATATGTACAAAAAATGGAAAAGGGGGGAAATCTCCAGAGAGGAATTCAAACATATAGCCAGCACGTGTAGAGACAAAGTCAGAAAAGCTAAAGCACAGAATGAACTCAGGCTCGCCAGAGAGGTTAAAAGCAACAAAAAGGGCTTTTATGGGTATGTCTGTAGCAAAAGGAAAAACAAGGAAACAGTGGGGTCACTCAGAGGAGAAGATGGTGAAATGCAAACAGGGGACAGAGAAAGGGCAGAACTCCTCAATGCCTTCTTTGCCTCAGTCTTCTCCAAGAAAGAAAAAAACGCCCGACCTGAAGAATATGGAGCAGATGATTCAGCAGGGGAAACACAGCCCAGAATAAGTAAGGAGGTAGTACAAGAATACTTGGCTAGTTTAGATGTATTCAAGTCTCCAGGGCCAGATGAACTACATCCAAGAGTATTAAAAGAACTGGCAGAGGTGATTTCAGAACCACTGGCAATAATCTTTGAAAATTCCTGGAGAACAGGCGAAGTTCCAGCAGACTGGAGGAGGGCAAATGTCCCTATTTTCAAAAAGGGGGAAAGAGAGGACCCAAACAATTACCGCCCAGTCAGCCTGACATCAATACCAGGAAAGATTCTAGAGCAGATCATTAAGCAAACAGTCTGTGAGCACCTAGAAAGAAACTCTGTGATCACTAAAAGTCAGCATGGGTTCCTGAAAAATAAGTCATGTCAGACTAATCTGATCTCATTTTTTGACAGAATTACAAGCCTGGTAGATGAAGGGAACGCTGTGGATGTAGCCTATCTTGATTTCAGCAAGGCCTTTGACAAGGTGCCCCATGATATTCTTGTAAAGAAGCTGGTAAAATGTGGGCTAGACAATGCTACCATTCAGTGGATTTGTAGCTGGCTTACTGACCGAACCCAAAGGGTGCTCATCAATGGCTCCTCCTCATCCTGGAGAGTAGTGACTAGTGGGGTGCCACAGGGTTCTGTCTTGGGCCCAGTCTTGTTCAACATCTTTATCAATGACTTGGATGATGGGCTTGAGGGAATCCTGAGCAAGTTTGCAGATGACACCAAATTGGGAGGGGTGGCTAACACCCCAGAGGACAGGATCACACTTCAGAATGACCTTAACAGATTAGACAACTGGGCCAAAGCAAACAAGATGAATTTTAACAAGGAGAAATGTAAAGTACTACACTTGGGCAAAAAAAATGAAAGGCACAAATACAGGATGGGAGACACCTGGCTTGAGAGCAGTACATGTGAAAAGGATCTAGGAGTTTTGGTTGACCACAAACTTGACATGAGTCAGCAGTGTGATGCAGCAGCTAAAAAAGCCAATGCAATTCTGGGCTGCATCAATAGGAGTATAGCATCTAGATCAAGGGAAGTAATAGTACCACTGTATTCTGCTCTGGTCAGACCTCACCTGGAGTATTGTGTCCAGTTCTGGGCACCACAGTTCAAGAAGGATACTGATAAGCTGGAACGTGTCCAGAAGAGGGCAACCAAAATGGTCAAAGGCCTGGAAACGATGCCTTACGAGGAACGGCTTAGGGAGCTGGGTATGTTTAGCCTGGAGAAGAGAAGGTTAAGGGGTGATATGATAACCATGTTCAAATATATAAAAGGATGTCATATAAAGGAGGGAGAAAGGTTGTTTTCTGCTGCTCCAGAGAAGCGGACACGGAGCAATGGATTCAAACTACAAGAAAGAAAATTCCACCTAAACATTAGGAAGAACTACCTGACAGTAAGAGCTGTTCGGCAGTGGAATTGGCTGCCAAGGAGTGTGGTGGAGTCTCCTTCTTTGGAGGTCTTTAAGCAGAGGCTTGACAGCCATCTGTCAGGAATGCTTTGATGGTGTTTCCTGCTTGGCAGGGGGTTGGACTGGATGGCCCTTGTGGTCTCTTCCAACTCTATGATTCTATGATTCTATAGGTACAAAGTTGCTTGGGAAAGGGAAGCTGTTTCAACCCAAGGATCACATGCCCTCCTAACAAACCATCGGGGGGGCACGCTAGTGGTAGTTCCAGAAGGAAAAAGTGGGTGGAGCAACAAATGTTAATTTACTGACGCATTCCTCTCTGTCCACCATCCAGACAACAAAGAGTAATTATCAGAGAGTTCAAGGACACATTCTAGTCAGGCAATAGAACACTCAAGGAGGGTGCATAGCAGCTCCAAGCAAGGGGAGTGGCCTTGGGAGATTTCCATGGACAAGCAAAGAGGAATGGAGGGCTTCGTTGAGTTTTGGGGACCAGAGTTTTCTCATCCCCACAATAAGGTTTAGCAAAGAGCGGGGAGCATTGCTGAATCTGCAGAGGCTGAACATGAGCAGGGAAGTCATGAATATCAGCTGTTGATTCTTTCCTGATCTCCAATGTTCCTTCTGTGGCTTTGGAGATTACAGAAATGTCTCCTAACTGGCATTCATGGATTTACATGTTACTTGAGTTTATTACTTTCCGTTTAGGTTGCCCATTGACCACAGTTCTCTGGGCCATTTATAAATATTTAAAAGCAACAAAAATTACTTTTGACCCAAGTAGCATGTTTGCCCATAATGCTAGAAATGTGAAAAAGAGTCTTTCAAAGAAAGAGAAGGGCTGGAGTGAATTGTTTAGAAATTATTTATTATTTGATGGTGGTGATGACCATCAAAGATGCAGGGTTGCATTGGTAGTTCAGGCTTGGAATCATTGTAAGAGTTCACATTCACTTCAAACTGCTTTTCCCCATCCCTGTCAAATTAACAGTCAACTACCTCCACTAGGCTGCCTGGGCCCAGCCATCTGACTATATTATTGCAGTGACTCTCAAACTGAGGATTAAAACTCACTGGTGTGTGATAAATTATCTCTTATTAACTCAGGCCAAAAGCATATTAGGTCCAGCATCCTCTTTCCTACAGTGGACAAATGGATGTTTTTGGTAGCTGACCACTGGTTTAATCTTTTTGTCTGTTGACATAACCTCTGGGTACCAGATGTTGTGGATAGCCAGTTCATAATAAAAAATACACTTGTTTATAGAAATAGAAGATTTTTAAAAAGCAAATGGTGGAAATATTCCACAGAATAACAATTGCCCCAAGTATCCATTTCCAAAATAAAAGCAAGAGTTTAAATATTGCAGAATGGTGGAAGAAATTAATGAAAGTTTAATATACAGCCTGGAAAAATACAGTACATTGGAACCTTGGTTCCCGAACGGCTTAGTTGCCGAACAAATCGGCTCCTGAATGCCGCAGACCCGGAAGTAAGTGTTCTGGTTTGCTAATGTTTTTCAGAAGCTGAACGTCCAACACAGCTTCCACTTGAGTGCAGGATGCTCCTGCAGCCAATCGGAAGCTGTGCCTTGGTTTTGGAACGGTTGGACTCCTGGAACAGATTAAGTTCGAGAACCAAGGTACGGTACCACTGTAGCTGGTAATCAGCTGGTTCAAGACTACTGCTCACATTTGTATGATGATCAGGCTGAATGTGTAAGTCCATCAACCACAGTTTAAAAAATTCTCTCTTGGAAATTATCCTGGGCAGTTGCATCATAAACTCTTATTCAAAGAATGAACATGCAGAAGTCTACATAAGGTGTTCATAGCTACATAGTAAAATTAGATTGTGTTTTGCTGTCAACACTGACTGTAGGTCAGAGGGCATTGTTCTGCTTAACTAGAAATAGGACACTGGGCTTTTCCTGCAAGAATTTTGAAGAGTTATGATACAGCCACAGTCTGTTTCCAAGTTACTTCTGAGTAACAAAATAGAAATAAAAACAAAAGCAACATGACAGCAACAGCAATTGATTTTATACATTCCTTAATCTGGAAAGAATTATGCCTTCCAAATGGCTGCAGCCTGTGATATTTTGGGGTCAAGCACAAATCCTAGAAGTATTCTTATTTCCTCTATGTGTGTGCACATGTACACATACGAAGATCAAATCCAAGTTACTAGTGAAGAATGGCATTCACATTCCAAAAATACAGAAACCACTTCCTGAACGCCATCTGCAAACCATTCAGTTCCAAAAGACAGATAACACAGCAAGTCCTCAGTCAAAAATTCACAATGTTCTATTTTCCAAAGGGTGGAAATTACCCTATTGCTTTAAATCTTTTTAATATATACCTGCCTTATGTCTTTGAAAGTCATGCTTGGTTTCACTCAAAACAAGCCATGGTTGGTGAGTCAAGAACAAACCTTGGATTCACATCATGCTTTGAGTGAAACAAATCATGATCCCTGGTTCAGACTGACATAACATTAAGAGTCATGTTTTGTTGCTCTCACTAGGCAAGCAGCAAAACACCAGCCATGTTCATGTTCATGGTAAACTATGATATAACTATGACATGTGAACACAGCCAATATGTTCCTCATTCACATGAAATGGACAACAATATTAATTAGGCTGGGTTTCTTCCCTGCAACTTCTATATGTGGCGGCTGATTTTTGTTTTTAATCTGCTAATGAAACAGAATCTGCTGCATAGCTTGAAAACCTCAAATTACTATGGAAAAACATCATTGGTTCAGAATCTGCAGATGCTCAGATTTACTGCAGCTATTACTGTAAGCTTCTTTAAAAGCCTTTGCTCTGTGGTTTACTAGGTCTCCAGCCTGCCCAGTTTCCTCCAGTCTACTCCAACAGGCAGTTGCTTTACACCATGTATCAAGCAGACCATCACAAAACCAGTATTCAGAAAGTTTGTGCAATTTCAAATTCTGTACTATATCACAAACAAAACGATGCTCATACAGTACTTATCACTCCACCCGCCCCCCAGTCTCCAAACTGTACAAAGTGGTCTCAGATGCAACAAAGCTTTAAAGAAAATAATCAGCTCTTGAGATAAATTATTTGGGTTGTATCTAATGAAGTTGTCCTGTTGGTGCAAGGACTTCCGCCTGTGCAATGAGGGTCCCCTCCCTCAACTCTCCCTGTGCACCGCTACCTATCCTGCCCTGTCCAATCTGTTCTGGGGCTTTCTCCAGCCCTTTGGAGCAGATGGGGGTAGGGAGAGTAAGTCCCATTGCACTGGCAGAAGTCTGTCCCGTAACAGTGGATGGCTTCATATTCATACAACCCTATGGTGAAAAGTTAAATGTTTTCTTGGAAGCTCACAACAGTTTATTTATGACAGAATGCAAATGAATCTCAACTGTTTATTTTCTCTATACCTGCTCAAGGTCTGCTGGGACAGCAAGAAAGTAGCAAGAAGCCTTGCAGGAAAAAGTTAACAATCAATCTGCTCACTAGAAAAAGGGGTGAGTGGGGGTGATTTCCACTTATTCAAGTAATCGGCCTCGGTCCAGTATACCTGAAGGAGCATCCCCACCCCCATTGTTCTACTAAGGTCCAGCGCCGAGGGCCTTCTGGCGGTTCCCTCGCTACGAGAAGCCAAGTTACAGGGAACCAAGCAGAGGGCCTTCTCGGTAGTGGCACCCACCCTGTGGAACGCCCTCCCACAAGAGGTCAAAGAGAACAACAATTACCAGACCTTTAGAAGGCATCTTTAAGGCAGCCCTGTTTAGGGAAGCTTTTAATGTTTGATGGATTTCTTTATTTTAATGTTTTGTTGGAAGCCACCCAGAGTGGCTGGGGGAACCCAGCCAGATGGGCGGGGTATAAATAATATATTATTATTATTATTATTATTATTATTATTATTATTAACATCACATCTCCCTCCCCCACTGTAGCTTAAGAGGCAGAAATACATTCAGATTTAATTATCTGAGACTGCAATATTTACTATAAAGTAGGCCCCAATGCAGTAGAACTAAAGCAGGTTTCATAATTAAGCACAATAGTGTACACAAAAAACAGAATTAAAGATCTCTTTGAATCGACTCACAGCTTGATCCTTTGGCATCAGTTAAGTTGTGTGGCCTACAACTTGGCCCAGGATCCTATACTGTAGTATGCATGAGGGATTAGCCTTCCCACATGAGCACTTGTACTATAAAAGGTCTGTAACAGGGATGGCTCTCCAGACCTTATTCAGTTCCAATTAATCCCTCAGCATTGCTGGCTGGGACTGATGGAAGCAGGACTCCAACTCCATCCCTGGCCTATAATTACGTACATATATCATTTTTCCTCACCAGAGAATTGCCTTGTATCATAGATTAGGGAATAAGGGGTTACAAATCAAAGTATGCTACATCCAAGCAGGCATAAGTCTCTTTGTTTACACATTGAACAACTGGTTTGATTACAACATTTGGCTATGTCCCAGAAAGGGATGTCATCAGGATGGGGAGGCCTAGACCAGGCACCCCCAAACTGCCGCCCTCCAGATGTTTTGGCCTACAACTCCCATGATCCCTAGCTAACAGGACCAGTGGTCGAGGAAGATGGGAATTGTAGTCCAAAACATCTGGAGGGCCGAAGTTTGGGGATGCCTGGCCTAGACTGACTGACTTAGTTGTCAGGGATGGGGAACCTGTTGCTCTCCAGATGTTGTCAGCCTACAAACCCCATCATCCTTGACCATGCTGGCTGGGAGTGATGGGAGTTGGAGTCCCACAACATCTAGAGGACCTCAGATGGCTCACCTCTGAGCCACCTTTGTGGCACAGTGGGCCTTTAAGTCACTGCACAGAGACCCATAGTTAGTAGGCATTAGAAAGTGCCACAGTGAATTTGGTGGCCTGAGCTCTAGTTTGCTTTGGCCTATGTGAGGGAAGACTGGCATACAAAGTATGTTTGCAGTGTGGTCCACACTTGGTTGTGTTTTTCCACCTCAGAGTTGTGGCCTCTCAAATCCTCCTATAGGGTTTATTTTTGGACTTGGGCAAGACCACTCATGAAAGCTAGTTTGAAGCTAGCGTTCAGAGAATTTAAATAAACTTCAATTTTCTTGGCTCCTTACTAAAGTCTTCTGTCCTGAGATGATGAGGGATGAAGTTTTCTAGAGTCATTAAATACATACTGACTTGAAATCAGGATGCTGACTTGGCTAATTTACTTATTCAGTTCCAGGATTTAATTGTATAGATGTCTTTGTAACACAGAAAAAAAGTCTGAAGCAATTTGATGTTAATATTTAAGGAAGAGAAAAACATTACATAAGGCAAATTACAAGAGCAATTTGATCTGTCCCCTGTTTGGGGGCAAGTGATAAGTTGATAGTGCCTTTTGGCTCTTGAGACTCGAAGAGGAAATGGCAAGCTATCTGAAGTGAGAAAGGAAACATTCCCGAATTATTGCCTACTTTATATACATTGAAATATCCCACTTTGAATGCTAAATGGAAATAACTGCCAAGTTCCATCTGGTCCCAGTAAACTATTTTGGCTGTGATTCAAATGAGCCTGTAGCACACATACCAGAGATAGCATGTGTGTGTGTACAGCTGGGAGTCCTGGGACTGTCTCTAGGCTCCAGGGCAGCCCTCTCCCTGTCTCAAAACCGGAAAGCCCCCCGCTCTCCAGAAAGGCACTGAAAGTGCTTCGGTGCAATGCCTGTGTCTCTTTGTCAAACATTTTTTGTAACTTGTACAGGAGAATTTCCTACCTGATTGCAGCCTTTAAATTTAATATTCTTTATTTGCTTTTTCATAACAATCTCTTATATTTTTCTAATTCTCCAAATTGTTTTAAGGCTGGTGTATAAAACTTAAACTGAAGGATCGACTTTTGCCACATGACCTGCCTATTTATTAAGATCTCCACCTGACACCCTATTATGAGTCCCCCTGTACTGAGGGGCTGCGCCTATGAGCATCTTATTTGCCTTGCTGTTCTCCAGAGATACTTGCCTGGCACCCACTCATTTAGGTAAGAGGTGAAGGCCGTTTCCTTTTGAGAAAGGATACTATAGTTTTTATCTTTGATCCCGATAGTTCTCTCGGTGTTTCGTTTTTATTTTTCATCAGTGACCAATTCTTTTTCTGTTCATTGGTTCAATATTAAATTGTGAAGGCACCTTGAGCACATTTCATGGGAAGCTGAGATTAATTTTCATAATTATTTAAATACAAGTGTTTGACATGGACTCTAACTATCTTCACTGTTCCCTTCTGCATTTTGAGAAACCCAACTAATTAACAGTTGCTGCTATAAAGCTTATTTGTTTATTTTAAGAATTTATAAACCACTTAATATAAACTAAAGCTACGGTATTGGCCTCAAAACATAAACCAATAATTCAGCTGAAGTAGAAAAAAAAGGTCTTCATCCTATGTCTAAAACAGAGCAGTAACTATCTATTCACCAAAGGAACAGGGTTCAATAATGTTGGTGCCACCACAGCGAAGGCCTTGTTGCCGCTAACCACACACTGAACGTGTGGCACTGCCAAAAAGACTTCATCAGCTGAGTGCAGGCTGTGATACAGGAGGCAAAAAGGTGTTTAAGATAAGCTGGTCCTCAATTGGTTTGGTCTTTATGAACTAAAAAGCAGGATCTGAAACCTGGCCCAGTTGCATACAGGTAGGCAGTGCAATTCTTTCAACACGGAGACATAGAGCTGCTTCCAAACGGATTGGGCTGCCTCCCTAATCTACAGATAAAAGTCAAATCTTGCAGATAGTGCACATCCCTGTCCAGGAATCATCATTGTTGGCATACAAATTGAAGCTGGCAGAAAGCATTCCAAGCCATTGAAAACACCTGGGCTTCCAGCAGTAGTGATGGATCTAGGAGCACTGCCAGACTACAAGCCTGCTCCTTCAGAGAGAATGCAACCCCATCTGGAACAGGCAATGGACCAGTCCCTCAGACCCTAAAGGTTTCCTGAAAAAGGTATAAATGTTGATCATATTTCTCATCCCAATATATATAGCCCTGAGTCTTAACTGTTGATCTATCAGTTCTGAAAGTTTAAACATGGGGGGGCGGGGCACAGCTCAGTAGCAAAGGACATACTGTGCATGCAAAAGAATCATAGGATCATGAAGCTGGAATCTAGTCCAGCTCCCTGCAATGCAGGAATCTTTTGCCCAACGTGGGGCTCAAACCATGAGATTAAGAGTCTCATGATTAACCAAGTGAGCTATGCCCAGATTTATTTCCCAGCATCTCCGGGTAAGGCTGGGAAAGACCCCCGCCTACTCCATTCTCCACATTCCTCATAATATACAGTAGTTTGGTTTTATCCGGGCTATTTTACATTGGGTATTTTGTTTATCTAGCAATCATTTTAGTAATATTTTGTGTGTTTGATGTATTATTTTATTGCGTGTGGTGTGATCAACTGTAAACTGAGTTACAAAACTTATGGGTTGCATCTACCCCTGTCCATGTGCAAGATGGGGCTGCAGAGGGGAGGGGAGGGGAGGAAGGCGAAGACCTGCTAATCAGGAGTGTGCAGGGCAATTAAACCAATTACCTGAGGGGAAGGTCTTGAAGCAGAGGCTGGATGGCTATCGGCTGGGGATTCCATACTGTGCATTCAGTAAGGGGTTGGACTAGATCAGGCATCCCCAAACTGCGGCCCTCCAGATGTTTTGGCCTACAACTCCCATGATCCCTAGCTAACAGGACCAATGGTAGGGGAAGATGGGAATTGTAGTCCAAAACATCTGGAGGGCCGAAGTTTGGGGATGCCTGGACTAGATAGTCTACAAGACCACCACCACATACATTATCTCACTCCTTCCAACAGCTCTGAAAGAGAGGTCAATATAGTGTGACATGAACAGAGCTTGCTAAGAGCCCCATTTTTCCTTCATGACCACAGTGATGTCAACAGATTGCTACAAGGCTGTCAATACTGCAGCATCACAGTTTCTGAAGAGCTTATTATCAGCAGCAGCCATTTCATCAAAGGAATGTCGATGTGGGCTTAGTACCATAGAGCCCTAGGTGACAGCAGCAGATGGAAAGTGTCCTGTTCCCCATTCTCTGCAAACTGCCTTATCACTCTGCTGCAATATGGTAAGTAGTCAAAAATAAATCTTCCTGGCCCAAAGAAAGCAGAAGGATAGATTATTCATCTTTCCTATTGTGCTTTTAGGGTTCTCTATGCAGTCACAAGTGGCTTCTGCAAAGCCCCACAATAGGAAAACTGTAATTTTCCAGCCCCTTATTTCTGAATCCTTCATTAAACCACCTTTAACTTCAGGATTAAGGACCCAGGTGGCGCTGTGGTTAAACCACTGAGCCTAGGGCTTGCTGATCAGAAGGTCGGCGGTTCGAATCCCTGTGACGGGGTGAGCTCCCGTTGCTTGGTCCCAGCTCCTGCCAACCTAGCAGTTCGAAAGCACGTCAAAATGCAAGTAGATAAATAGGAACCGCTACATCGGGAAGGTAAACGGCGTTTCCATGTGCTGCTCTGGTTTGCCAGAAGTGGCTTTGTCATGCTGGCCACATGACCTGGAAGCTATACGCCGGCTCCCTCGGCCAATAATGCGAGATGAGCGCGCAACCCCAGAGTCGGTCACGACTGGACCTAATGGTCAGGGGTCCCTTTACCTTTACTTTAACTTCAGAATTAAATCGCTGTTATAATGTGAAATCTGAAAAGAGAGGCATTACAGAGCTGCAGAGTTAACATCTGTATAGCAGGAATCAGACCAAGTGCCAGAGATGCTCCAACATTATCATCAGAATGTGACATTAAACTCATTAGGGGGTTCTGAAAATGCCGCCATGCATCATTAGCCAAACAATGAATGCTTAAGGGTTTCCTCAGACACACTGTATAATATGATAATACACTTAAACTAAAGTGATATTCAATGAGACCCCCGAGTCCTATTTTCAGTTTACTGCATGAAAGTAAAGAAAAGCAGCTGTGCCTTGTAAAGGCAACAAAGCAGTTTCTTACCCAAGTGCATACAGCCATCTACTGGTGACCAGAGGAATCAAGCACCATAAACACACAAGAGAGAACTATTTATCTTGAATTTTAGGTAGCGTTGCTGGTGCATTACAATCCAAAAATGCCAAGAGGGTAAAAAGTAATGGGAGAGGTGCTGTGTAAAACCTAGCTAGGGCAGGTCATGCCTGGTATCAACCTTGTCACCAGGTTGCACCAAATGCTGCAGGAGGAGAAAAGGGTGGGCTCATTCCCCATGGAAGGCAGCTGTTACTTGGTTCAGCACTGAAAAAGGACACAGGTCCCCTGCAAGGCAGAGAACAAAAGTACAGTGGTAGCTCTGGTTAAGAACTTAATTTGTTCCGGAGGTCCGTTCTTAACCTGAAACTGTTCTTAACCTAAAGCACCACTTTAGCTAATGGGGCCCCCTGCTGCTGCCACGCCACCGGAGCACGATTTCTGTTCTCATCCTGAAGCAAAGTTCTTAACCCAAGGTACTATTTCTGGGTTAGCGGAGTCTGTAACCTGAAGCGTTTGTAACCCGAGGTATCACTGTAAAGGAAAACATGGTAGCCCTTACATTGGCAAAGCTGGAGATGGATTTTAGGCAATCACCACACATCAAGTCAACTTGTGTCATATTGCCAGCGGTAAGAAACATCCTGCATGGAGGTTGTCAAATATCCTAACTTATAATTGTCAAGTCTACTCCCCCCACACGTTGTGAGGTTCAATTATTATTCCTTCTAAAGTTGACTAAACCTCTTCTGGCGCAACGGAACACCATGATGGAAACCAGAGCACACGGAAATACTGTTTAGCTTCCTGCCACAGCAGTACCTATTTATTTACTGGTATGCTTTCAAACTGCTAGGTTGGCAGGGGCTAATTTGAACTGCTGACTGTAACAAACCTCTTTTCTCTATTACTGTACTAACAGTATGCTGAAGGAATTCAGTTGAGGATCACACAAACCCCTATTCCTTCTTTCTCCCAAATAAACACCCTGTTTATATATGGGTTTGCTAGTACATAAGAGTTCAATTCCAGCTTCACAGTTAACGTGGCCCTGTATCCTTAAAAATTCCAGGCAAATTTTACAGGAACAATCTTGTGCCCTCAGTAAGGTTTCCCTCTCAACTCAGGTTCACCTCAGCAGCTGTTTGCCTCATCACTTTAGCTACTTCAAGGCACTCTTTCCCTTCACTTGCCTCCTCTGTGCTGACTTTGAGATACAAACTATCCACCTGCTCCTCAGGCTTAGTTTTATCTCCACTCTTCAGTCACCTCCCTTTTGAGTTTAGATACGTTGCTGGAATAAGGAGGAACATCCGATTTGACACAACATAGATGAAAGTTTTATTTAACTGGAGAACATATATATTTCTTTATGGTTGCATTTGTTTAAACTCTTAGTTCATAGTATTCGATTATTCCATAAAACTAGCACATTCGAATAATCCTAATATCCAACCAAACCTCCCACTCTATCTCTCTCACTCCCTTGTCCCTCTTCTTCCCTCTCAACTGTCATTAACTGCCGTTCCCTCCTTATAGAATGTCCCTAACCCCGCCCCCCATAATCATGTGCTGTCACTCAAGGTAGGAGATGTATTAATCCTTTTTCTTACAGGTGGAAACCAAAATATTTCCTACTAGGGTAAGTTCGTCACATTGACCTTCCAATCAAGAAGCCCAAGAGGTTCAGTGGTTTAGACCACAGTGCCACCTGCATCCCTCATTTGTTATATATGCCACTCAATGCTCCTTTTCCTGTTGGTTGATCCCTCCCACACATCAGTTAGTATCCAGTTTTAATTGTTTAAAATTATATTATGTCTTGATGCTCCATTTTATTTTGAATTTACCCAGATTTAGAAGTTTAATAATATAACCTATGATTGCTCTCTACAGATTGGCGTTTCTTTGTTTTTTCCTTACCTTCCTCATTAAAATATGTATCTGATCTTGTACCCCGACAAGGAGATTGCATCTTACGTCTTTTATGGAAAGATGGTGGCTATCTGTCTTTAGCATTGCAAAACATCCAGTGCAAAGTTAAAAGGCTCTAAAGCCCATTGATTTCATTGTTCAGGATTTGCACGTGACAGAACAGTATGGCAGACAACAGTAGAATATGTTTCCTGCAGAACTGAAAGTTGCAGCAAGTATATTTTATTTTTTAGCACACAGGAAGTGGCTTATAAACCACAAAGATATACAATAAATCATCTTCACTGTGGGGGGAAAAAACATCTTACGTGTTTTGCATAATACAGAATGATTCCAGAAATCTGAGAGCTCTCACCAATCATATTCACCACCCAGACTCAGTACACTTATTTTGACTGCACTCCACTTTTGATGCCACTTTTATGACTGGAATTTGCACTTCCCCATGCTAACCTCCCCCCCCCCCCGTCGTTTTATATGGTGGAACCATGTCCAGCACAAGCACAACTGGAGTTTGTCCTCCCTCCTCACATTCTCACCCTATGGGACAACCAATTGTTACAAGAAAACCACCATGAATCTACACTTGGAGGACAGTCAAGCACACACAGAACAAAAAACAGAATACCACAGCAACTCTACTTCTGAAAACACAAGGAGACAAGCGCTTGGTTATCTTTGGGAAAGTCATCGTGAACTACAATGCTTTATTGATAGTTCATTTAAAAAATCTATTGCCACATATTTAATATGACAACAAAAGTCTGGAATACAATTTGTACACATTATTTTGCTATTACAGTCGTACCTCGGGTTACGAACACCTTGGGTTACGAACACCTCAGGTTACGAACTCCGCAAACCCAGAAGTATTTTTGCCGCATGCGGTTTGCGCATGCGCAAAGCACGGAAATTGCGGAATTTGCGCTTTGTGCATGCACAAAATGGCGCTTCGGGTTATGACCATTTCGGGTTACGAACTGCGTCCCAGAACGGATCGTGTTTGTAACCCGAGGTACCACTGTAACTACATATTTCCCAGCTATTGGAACTCACCAGTGGGCAAAGGTAGTTTATAGAATTTCACCCCTGTAATTCCTATACCAAAACTTGAACAAAATTGAATGGGAAGCACAATTATTACCATACTTAAATGTGGTTCTGTTTGTCTAATAAGCATTTATAGAGAAAACATTTAGATTTTACTCCAGGGACCAGTGGCAATTAGTGACCACTAAACCTGGTGTGGCAGTCAAGGGGTCCTGGGGACACGTAAGCAACACAGCAGTGTAATTACTTAGCATCTAAGTGAACTCAACACTGTGAGGCAGGCTAGCCCGAGAGACTGTCTTTAGAACCCAGCAGCTTTTTAATATTTTATTTGATAGCAGAAAATAGATAATAACTCTTTTCAACATTTGGAGTGGGGGCAGCTGAATTATCAGTTACAAAGAAAAATAGCCTTTTGCCAGATTCCACAGGTTTTAGACATGTGGCTCCAACTTGGTAAATAATAAGTGCTCATCTATCTGAGGTGGGTGCCATTTGCGGAGACACGGCGGGTTGCCCTGGCTGGCCCGCCTTCCCAGCACTGTGGAGCGTTGGGGGTTCCCGCCAAACCCACCATTTAAATTAACCAATCCACAGTGCTGATGGGGATGGGGCCTCGAGTGGACCGTGAGTGTGCAGGCTTCACTCAGGTCCGCTCTGGCAGCAAAAAGGGGGGCAGAGCCAGCACACATTGAGGCACTTGGGATCCACAAGTAAGAAAGAGAGGAATCTCCACACCATTTCAGATTGAAGGGTAGAAACTTAGTAGCACATATGAGAGGATTCTTGCTTGTGCAAAATGTCTGCTTCTACCTGGGACCCTTTTTCAGTTCCAAGCCCTGGGTGGCCAAGAGACTGGTCTAGGAATAATCTGAGCAAAGCAAACTAGCAGCAGCATGCAAGAAAGAAAGAAAAACACCTTGCAGTTTGAAGGCTAGCACTTGCTGTTTCATAGGCCAACAGCCTAGTCTTATAGATCCAAAATAAGTTCATGCTTTTCTCATTTGCTCTGTCTCCATCAGTGATCTAATCCTGCGTGTGCTATATGATTCAAAAATACTGACCCCAATTATAGGCCAGTGAGTTCAAGCCTTATACCTTAGAGTATTCAATGCTCCTTGCCATGTTTCCTCAGAAAAGCATACTAAAAAACTCTTACTGCTGCATTCCATGTGGCTGTCCTGCAAACAGTGCCTGCAATGATTGACTATGTGTGGGGATAAAAGCTCCTTCCAAGGGTTGAGCAATCCATCTGGCAGAAGGTTTCTAGCACTGCAAAATCTGTTGTTATGGTGCAGAAGCACCAAGAGCTTTTTTTTAAATAAAGAAAACGCATTAGTCATCAAGCAGTTGTCCCACTAAACTTGGATCTCTTTGAGCAGCGTTGGCCCCATATGTTCCTGATCATTTTAGCTGGATTGCTGGAGCCATTTTATTCATGTTCCTCACATCCTCTACTATCTCCCCCCCCCCCCCGAAGCACAGAAGAAAACCTTAACTGGATTAATGTTTGATGTTTCTAAGATAATATTTAGGGTTCATAGAGAAGCTCATAAAGAACCTTCAGGACAGCTGATCCAATTCCCTCCTCTGGATCAGGAGATCCTTTACTATATATAAATACATCCATAATGGATGCCTGACCAACCAGCTGCCTGAAAACTTTCAAGGAAGCAGGTCCAACAAACTCATTACCTGTGGTTTTCTAGAATGAGCCGCAATGTACAAAAAAGTAAATGGAGTTGGTCATAGATCCGCATTGGATATGAAGATCAAGCGTCTGGACACTAAGCCTTATGAGAAACAGTTGAGGGAGTTGGGTATGTTTAGTCTGGAAAAGAGGAGACAGGGAAGAGATGTGATAGCCATCTTCAACTATCTAAAGGGCTGTCACATGGGGGATGGAGAGAGCTCGTTTTCTCCTGCTCTAGAAGGTAGGACCTGAACCAATGGATTCAAGTTACAAGAAAGGCGATGGCAACCAAAAACTAGGAAGAACTTCCTGGTAATAAAAGCTGTTTAACAGCAGACCAGATACCCTTGGAAGGTGGAGGACTCTCCTCCACTGGAGGTTTTTAAGCTGAGTTTTGATGGCCATCTGTCATGGATGCTTTAGTTGAGATTCTGCAGGAGCTGAACTAGATGACTCATTGGGAATAGTGCTCCTCTCAGGTGCACAGGAAGAATAGTCAGCTGTCTAGTGGGGCTAAGGAGAATTTGGAGCAGACAGCCCATGACAGGAGCAGACAGCCCATGACAGACTACAGGGAAGACCTATGAGGGCTGTCCTCCTTTTCCATGGGGCCTGTACTAAGCAGGTTCTAGCACCCATATTCTCCATCCACTGGCCTTCAATTCCTCCACCCACTTGGCCAGCAAAGCCTTGTTTCCCTCAACCCCCAGAGAAGGGAGTGTAACAGACTCTCAGGGAGTCCTGCCTGTCTTCTCCATCCCAACTGAGAGACACATGGATAGGATAATCAGGAAACCAGTTGTTCTATCGGAAGCCTCTTTCCCCTTTCTCATAGGTCTTAGGGCTACTTCTGGTGCTAGTTTACCATGTAAGCAAAAGACTGACCATACAGTCTCATATACAGTATGGCTCTGTTACAAGGTTTAGGTGATGTTTTGAGGGGTCATTGCCTGGCTTATTCAAGGTTTAAGAGATTTGAGAGTTTGCAGCCAGTGATCCTACCGCGGAAACCCGTTATTTCCTGCTCACAAATCAAATAGTCCACTTCAAATATAACTGCAATGTAACTTGCTTAGTCAGGAGTATAGGAGTGTGTGCATGTGCCAGAGAGAACATAGCTTGCCTTTCAGCTCCAGGTTGCATATGCTGTCCTAGCATGTTAACAGAAAACTTGCTCTTGCTGTGAAAGTTGCTGGAACAGTCCAAAAACCAGAGTGGCAAAAAGTAACCTATAAAAGCTGGAATGAGGGTTCCTAAAAGAGAATTTCAGAACTGTGCCACAGGTATTTCTTGAGTTTCATTCATGCAGGGGGAGCCACATGAATGTAAACTGGAGGATGTGGATTTTTCATAATTTCTATGGACAATTTTGTGCTTCAGTTTTCTTTTTAGCCTTTGAACTCTGGAAACTCTTTCCCACTCTATGATTAGGATCACATTTCAGAAGCTGTAACATATCACTCTGATGAAATCAGAAAAGTGACACCTTTCTAAATTCCTTATCTAAAATGCACTGTGCTACTACTGATGCTGTTCTGCTCCTCAGCTACCATATTTTCAAGCTCCAAGAAAGAACAGGCACAAATGCTAACATTTCCAAAACTGGGAACTTAATATTTGATGGGACAACCAACCAGCCAGCAGGCTATTATTCCATGTTCTTGCTGTGATGGAATGATTATGAATAAAATTCTATTAGCATAACTATCCTGTTGTATAAGAGGAATGGAATGATCAGGCGGTTCTCAGTCCCTGTCAATCAGGATCAGCCAGCAAGCAAGGGCAACAGAGTACACCTCACCTCCTCACATCCCAGTCCTGGAGGCTAATTGAGACTGAGAAAGGCGAGGCAACAGGGAGTTTAGCACTGACCTCCCAGCCATCTCATCCCCCATTTATAGTCAGCACAGATGACACCAGTGCTAAGAGCACCCCAGCACCCCTCTGCACCAGTTCCTAATGTTGTCGATTACACATGTGCTCATTTATAAGCCCACTCCAGTGCTGTTTCTGCAAATTTTGTTTTAATCTCCAAAAAAGATATTTAAATATGCATATATTTAATCAAAATACATATTTAATTAAGATTTTGTCCAAATATACAAATTTCTAAATCTAATCTACACTAAAATTCACATTTTTAATATATTTTGGTACATTTTAGGAGCCAAGAACTGCATGACAAAATTCAGGTAGATGGAAAATCTGAGGGATAATTACCGTTATGTTGTAATCTGCACTTTAATCTAGAAGGTATGGGTCTGTTAGCAGTGGAATTCACAGAAATCAAATTTCCTGAGCATCCCTATTGTATACTTGACCTTCAGAAAACCTTTGACAAAGCTACAAATCAAAGAGTCTTAAGGGAACTTTGAAGTCAAGTGATACTAAGAGAGGCCCTCTTATACCAGCTACCGGTAGTTAAGAAAAGCAAAGATACACCAACAATTGGAAGGATGATGTTAATAGCAAGCTCCCCAAAGGATGTGTATTAGCACCAGTGCTACTTAACTCATAAATGATCATGAGTCAGGCGTGGCTAGTATAATGCAGCCTAAATTTGCAGATGACATCAAATTACACAGGAATATAAAATCCTAGGTAAAATGTAGAGATCTGCAAAACAGGTTGCAAAAAATGGCCTGTTAATAGCAACTGCACACTGGGTTTTGTTTCATTTTTAAATAGCTACTGCAGTGGAGCAGCAGTAAAGAAAAAATCAGTTTTAAAAATCATAAAGAAAGGGAATTACCGGTAATCAAAAACAGTTTAACAGTGCTATTGGATAAATTATGGTGCATATATGAAATATTTGTGAATTTTTTGCTAACTGATTCAAAAGTGACACTGTAGAGCTGGAAATGTTTCAGAAAAAGGCAACAGAAAAACAGGAATTTCTGCTGGTAGCAGAATGATGGGTAAAGGAACTTTAGGTCTTTGGCCCTTGCATTTTTAGCCAGCCCCATCACTCCTTCACAACTCCATTAACAACAACACCGACCCTGTCTTAGTTCTTGGCTCCCTCTATTGCCAAAATCAACTCTAAGCTAACTTACCTCAGCTCGGTTATAGTTTTCTCTATGGCTATCTTATAATTTAGGTCTAAAGACAAATAAAATTTATGTCCTGCCATCACTTAGTTCCAGTCAAGGCAAACATTTATCCACATGAGTAACCTCAAAGGAATAAAAAGGCTATTCATATTTATGGATGGAAGCACGTGTTTCAGTACTTCATTGGAGGACTCTGGGGCATTCAGTATTAGGCAATACCAAGATCCCAACATATTGTAAGGTTCCTAATGATAGTAATAAGTTCTGATTCAATATGTGCCTTATAATAATAATTAAACGTTCTTATCCAATCTGTGGCTTTGCTGTTGGAAGACAGTTTTTGATTATTTATTATTATATTTATATTCCCACTTCCTAGGAACTCAAGGGAGCATACATGTCTCTCCCCCTCCCCATTTTACCCTTACAGCAACACTGTGAGGTAGGTTAGGCTGAGAGATGGGGACTGGCCCAATGACCTTCATGGCTGAGTGAGAATTTGAGCATTTGAACGCTGGGTTTCTGAGGTCCCAGTTCAACATTCTGACCACTACACCTCACTAGCTTGATAGAACGTTGGCTTCTACATTAAGATTGAATTTTAGGAGTCTACTTAAAATTCTTCAATTAAGATGAAGACTGGATACCTCAAGACACCACTACAGCTCACCTTGAAGGTGGGGTGGCCCCCACCTTGCTAACCAGCTTCAGCTGATTGTAATGGGAACTGTGTCTTTCCAAGACCAAGAGTTACCACTACCATCACTGGAGGCTGGGGAGGCTAGGCAAGATCCCAAACTGCAACCATCCCTCATCATTCCAGTTTATCATGCTCAATGAGGGTGGTTGCTGATTTTTTTTTAATGTAGCTGCTTAGGTCAGATCAGCTTATTTCCCAATGCCTCATTGTCTACATAGGATGTACTTAAAAGCCTTGGGGCACAAACTGCATAACATCTGCACATGCCAATTTATGTACAGAGGTGCAAATTTAAGCTTACAAGCAGATCCCACTATCTGCACGCTCACTATCCAAAAATTTACTTATCCACTCATAAAGAATTATGCCCTAATCTCGCTATACATTCTGCAGATTCAGATATTCAAACAGCCAACTTCCTTGCTTGTTTGTGCTTTGCTAGTCAGCGGTAGCCATTTTGGACAAGAAACCATTGAGAGAGGAAGTGGGGAGTGAGATCGGATAAAACAGAGCCGGAGAATTCGCAAAAATCAGTTTTTTCCTTTGTCTCTCTTTTGCCGATTGGCTGCTGCAATTTCAGGAAGAAAACATGGAGAAAGGTCAGAAAGAGGTCAGGCAAATCCCACATTAGATATATTTCCATAGGAAATAATGGAAATCACAGACTTGTTACATGAACACTCTCCTAATAAACGATTTCCAGGGAATGCATTGTGTTCGGTCATTGGGATCTGTGTGTACTTTCAAAGTGGGGGGAAACTCTGGCTGTGAGGGCTTGCACTGAGCTAAAAGCCAACAGAATTTTCCAAGCCAAGGACAGTGCACATGGTGGGTTGAATATCTGCTTCGTGTACAATCTACTGGTAACAACTGCTGCTAAAACTAAAGCAAAAGCCTCTGAGCAAATTAAAATGGCTGGGGTCATGCTGGTATTATAGTTTATAAAATGCCCAGGGTTAAAAGGAAGGGTTAAAAGGTCTGGATCTGATTGTAGCCTTAAGAAGAGTCCTGAGGGCCAGACAGAAAGGCCTGAACAGCCATATTCAGTCCCTGGGCCTGAGGTATCCTACCTTGACTAGAACATATCTGCTACCAGAGGCAGAGAGAGAGAGCAGCAGACTAGTGAGGAAAGTCTGAAGGGACAAAATTCACCTGGCTACAGTTGGAGAGTGGCAGGTGGAACCAGGGCCGTCTTACCCATGGGCGCTAGGGGTGCGGGGCACCCAGGCGACGGGCTCTCAGGGGCGCCAGGTCGCGAGTCCAGGGCCAGAGAGTTTAGTCCGGGGAAGAGCCCGCCCATCGGTTGGAGTGCTACGGCGGGCTCTTCTTCTGCGGGTGACTCTCCACCCCAACCCCCACCCTCCTGCCCAGCGTCTGATAGTGGAGTCATCATCAAAGTCTTAAGGTGCTGCGGGAACAAAGCGAGCGGGCGCTCCGAGTCCCCGGACGGGCTTTCGCGAGCCGCCCGCAGAGGCTTGCCACTTGGGTGCCTGGTGGCCGCTAGCCTTAACTTTCCTCCTTCCCTTTCTCTGCCTCCCAAATTTTAGGCACCTTGCTGGAGATGAAGGGAAACATGTGAGCAGGGGGGACAACACGGGCAACAAAGAAATTGGCTTGGTGGAGTCTCTGGCCATTTTATTTGATTTGTAAACCCCCCCCCCGTCGCCAACACCCGGCATCCGGCGGAGCTCCGGCCGCAGCAGCTCCGTCCAGAAGGCGGGAGGGGCCGCCGGGCAGATTTTTGCACCCTGGCGCCGCATATGCTTAAGACAGCCCTGGGTGGAACACAGGAGAACTAAGGGAGAACTTTATAATATGCAGACACCTTTACCCTACTGTAGTAACTGCTGCACTACTGATTTATTTTAAATATTTTGCAAGCTGCCTAGAGAATTATCTAAATGGAAATAAATGCTCCAAAATAAATAATATCTCAACATATATTCAACAGCTGTGGCTTTTTTCCTTTTTCTAGTCCTGACATAACTGCTTCTGTTACCACCAAATCCTTTAGCCCACTATAGTACCCTTTACTGTCGTGTGATTTTGCGTCCTGGTTCAGTTTGCCTCTTGATAAATGCACTGCGTACAAATGCTCTTCTGCATGCTTCGACTTCACCGTTCCTTCTCCCGTCTGCTCTATCAACCTCCAGATGCTGTCAACAGGCTGAATCTTCAGTTGTTAACAAAAGCATTTCTTTGCAATCAAAGAGTGCATATGCTGGTGTGATTACTCATTTTTCCAGCTTGAGCAAATGTGTTACTTATTTCCAAGAGCAAAAAACCCTGGTATGCTGAGTAACTGCATTTCTGTTTTCAAACAGCCAAGCTTGAAAAAATGACATTCATGTGAATCCATGGGATCAAGTTCAAAAGCAATTATTCTTTTTGACATTTGTCAGGGCTGCGGGGGGCTTGTTTTAATTTTGGGGAGTCATTGCTAACATGGCTATATTGAAATGGATGATCGTAGGTAATGGAAATATATTTTATGACTAACACTGGACATTAGTCAGCAGTTATAAATAGCTTTTAAGTGATGCATACAAAGAAACTGTGCATGGCCAATACATACATTAGTATTTTATTTAAATGCAGAAAATCTACACTATTTTCCTGTTGTTGGTTCTCAAGGCTAGAATTATATCATTTATCAATTAATGCTGCTTCTGGGAATGGCAGTATCCAATATATAAATAATATTTAAAGCAATTTTGACAGAGCACTCACACCCCCAAACATTAGCACAAGCTTTCTGAGAAATGATACCATCACAATTTAATTGGGGTGATTTGCTTTTATTAAAAAAAAAAATCTGTCGAGCTCCCGGTAGCAATAAACAATAAAAAATAGCATTACCGTATTTCATATAGTAGAGGTATAAAGCATGAATAAAGATAAAGGGACCCCTGACCGTTAGGTCCAGTCGCGAACGACTCTGGGGTTGCAGCACTCATCTCGCTTTACTGGCTGAGGGAGCTGGCATACAGGTTCCGGGTCATGTGGCCGCATGACTAAGCCGCTTCTGGTGAACCAGAGCAGCGCACGGAAACGCCATTTACCTTCCCGCCGGAGCGGTACCTATTTATCTACTTGCATTTTGATGTGCTTAAAAACTGCTAGGTTGGCAGGAGCTGGGACTGAGCAACGGGAGCTCACCCCGTCACGGGGATTCAAACCGCCAACCTTCTGATCAGCAAGCCCTAGGCTCTGTGGTTTAGACCACAGCGCCACCTGCATATGAATACCATCTAGCCAATGAGGCACTGTGACAGAGATGCTGCAAGTAACCTCCCTTCCAGCGCAGGAGCAGCCCCCATCTCTCCATACCAAGGTTTGGTGCCCAGGGTACCTGAAGCCCAGGGACTAGGTTCAGAATGACCAACATTAGTCATGGAGATGATGGAACATACAGCTCATCCTATCACTTCTAGCTAGAAAGATCAGTAGCCTGACTTGGTGTAAGGCAGTGGCTTTGTCTGGGGAGTGGGCTCAGCAAGATGCCATCTAACACTTTCCTCCCAAGGTTTGAGGCTACCACCATTGTTCTCATTTCCTCCTCCCCATCTTCCTTGTGTGCCAGTTGCTGTCTCCAGCTACCAAGCACCTGGCTGCCCAAAAGGCAGGCAAATGACAAGAGCTGCTAGGAGCAGCAGTGAATGAAGTGGGCAGGAAGGCAGGAAGGTAGCAGCGGCTAAGATCTGTAGCCACCAGATTCAACTACTCTCTCCCTCTGGACAATGTTGGTGAATCAGTGACTGAAACAGGTGGGTGGACAACCTATGCCACAAGAGGAGCCACATGACACACAAAAAATCAGAGTCCGTGGCATTGCTGAGCAGGACAGTCCACGAGCCTGACTATAAGTCAAGCCTTGGCTCTGCCTCTTCCATGTTCCAGTTTACTGTACAGTACGCTGGCTCAACAGATCAGAAGTAAAACTGTTCCAATGAATGTTGGCAGTGCAGGACATCCTGTAGAATTGCAACCGTTACATTCTCCAAAATATGGGTTCGACTTTCTGGTCCACTTGCCATATTCTATCCACTGACAAATGCCTATTCTAAACATATTTGAGACATGCAACCCCATGTACATTATGATAAACAAAAACCTAGAGTTCACCCACTATGGAAAGCAGGTGTTTACCCGGCTCAATGATTTCTTTCCTTAAACCAGACAATGTGTGGATTACAAGCACTTTAATTGTCTGTTTTGGTTGGAATGGTTTTCTATCAGAACAACAGAAAAATATCTGATTTGTGGAGGGGTGAAAGGATCATCATCACACATTTCTTTTCTCCTGCAGGAGGGAGAATATCCCTGCTGGAAAATATCACTTCATTATCATAAGTGAGAAGAATCACCCTTTTCCCTAATGCTTCTCAGTCATCCTATGCTGAAATGAAGACTGACCTTTCATTCAACCCTAACCATGAGGAAGGAACATGGCATCCAGAAGATTGGGGGTGGGGGAATGTCATAGGAAAGCCATAGGAATAAATTAAGTGCCACAAAAGCATCGTGTGAAAATTGTCAAGTATACATATGTATATACACATGAATTTTTATTCAGCTGTACTGTCCAAAGCAAACAAGCTGCAGAAAGAAACAACCCAAAATCAGCAGCCCAGTGGTAGGGCTGGCCCTGTCCGTGGCCAATTAGTCCATGGTCATGTGTTTGCACACACATTATATGGAATACATTCGACTTTTCTAGAATGGCTGTGTATCTCTCTCAGTAGCATAGAAGCTGCAATCTGTACATGACCATACATTAAGTGATAGCGTGTTTTTAGTGACGGTGCCCAGTAAAGTCTCAGACAATGACTGGCAGAGTTGCTCTAATGTTGCAGAAGTTGCTTGTGGTCTTTTGCTGCCACTGGCTGGACAGGCAAGCCTGGAGGAAAATTAGG
The DNA here is from genome assembly GCF_965207765.1 of Zootoca vivipara. Lineage (NCBI taxonomy): Eukaryota > Metazoa > Chordata > Lepidosauria > Squamata > Lacertidae > Zootoca > Zootoca vivipara. Next base: position 62,803,275 of record NC_142586.1, read on the forward strand.
GCCTGGGAGGATGGGGAAGGCCACAGGGAGGAGTCTGAGAATGTAAGAAGACTAAGAGAGAACAGGCAGAGGTGAGAGACTATGCAGGTGTGACTATGGCTGGCGCTCTATTGATTTGAAATCACCAGCCAAAATCTCTGCTGCAGGCCTCTAGTCATGTATCATTAATCATTAATCATTACTAAACAAGTGTCACAACCACTTGTTGATTTGTCAGCACTTAAGACGTGCTCTAAAATGTCTATCTGCATAGCAATTTGAGAATTAATCACAGAAGTAAACATTAACCAAAAAGAAAAGTTAGAAACCCAATAGCTCTAACATCTGGAGTACTGGAGTACCAATCTGGAGTACCAATAGCTCTAACATCTGGAGTACCTGGAGTACTGTGTCCAGTTCTGGGCACCACAGTTCAAGAAGGATACTGACAAACTGGAACACGTCCAGAGGAGGGCAACCAAAATGGTCAAAGGCCTGGAAACGATGCCTTATGAGGAACGGCTTAGGGAGCTGGGTATGTTTAGCCTGGAGAAGAGAAGGTTGAGGGGTGATATGATAGCCATGTTCAAATATATGAAAGGATGTCATATGGAGGAGGGAGAAAGATTGTTTTCTGCTGCTCCAAAGCGGACACGGAGCAATGGATTCAAATTACAAGAAAGAAGATTCCACCTAAACATTAGGAAGAACTTCCTGACAGTAAGAGCTGTTCGGCAGTGGAATTTGCTACCAAGGAGTGTGGTGGAGTCTCCTTCTTTGGAGGTCTTTAAGCAGAGGTTTGACAGGCATATGTCAATGATGCTTTGATGGTGTTTCCTGCTTGGCAGGGGGTTGGACTGGATGACCCTCGTGATCTCTTCCAACTCTATGATTCTATGATTCTATCTTAGATTCCATTTCCCTACACTTTGGCTGGGGTTTTATTTGGGGGGTTTTTGTTGGGGGTGTTGTTGCTGTTGTTGGTTTTCTGTATCTTTATTTCAGATTTTGTTGTGGTTTATGTATTTTGATGTTTTATTTATTGTTCATGTCTACTTTTGTTATGTTGCAGTTATGTATTTTTTGTATGTTGCAAGCCGTCTTAAGCAAGGTTTGAATTGTGGAAAGTTGGCAAACACATAAAATTATGTATGTATGTACTTTATCACCTTTCAGTCTTCCCCTTTTACTGAGTACAGTGGTCCCTCAACTTACGAATTTAATGCGTTCTGAATGCACATTCGTAAGTCGAAAAAAATCGGAAGTCAAATCCCATGGGAATGTAAGTCGAAAAAATCCTATTCGCACCGCATCCAAAATGGCAGACGGAGCTCCGTTGTAACTCGAAACCTTCGTAAGTCGAGGTACCACTGTATATGTTTTCATTTGGTGTATTCCTGTTTTCTTCCCTTGAGCACTTTCCCAACTTTCCCTTACAATCTCCAATAATCACACCCTACACTTAAATACTTTATATAGTAACCTTAAGGCTTAAATGTGCTTATATCATAAGGTTAGTGCAAGTAGCACAATCTGTTTGGACAAGTCATTAAAGTGTGTTCAAGTACCGTACTTAGCAACATGCTTGAAATTCAGCTTCCTAGCACTTAATACTGATAAGGCATACATAAGTACACATTCTATCTGTAGGGACATATTTTCTACAAATTTTTGGCAGCATAATTCATCTGGCTGTGTTTATCAAATTGCTTCTTTTTTTTATTTGATTCTTTCAGTGTTGTATATGTGCAAGTAGAAACCTGCCAGGAAATCTCAGCACAATCTCATTTGGCACAGGGATACCAGTTTTCATGCATGGCCTACTTTTGAGTTACCAAAACCCACTCCCAGCCTCCAAGGATGCTTTCTGAATGTGCTGATAGCATTCATTCGTTAATTGTTTTTCTTGATACGGTCCTTTGATTGCCTATTCACAATAAGTAAAAACCTTCCATAAAATTGATCAGAATTTACATTTGAAAGTTTTAAAATAAATTATTTATGTGTACCTTCTGGATTGGCTCGACACTTACCATCTCAGATGCCAAACTGCTCTGTTGCCAACCCACCAAATATTTTGGATTTATATACTAGTTTGACCTCAAAATAATGTTGGAATTTTGTTTTCCCACTTTATGGGTTTCTAGCATTAGTCTGTAGAGCAAAACTAAACATTACATGCAAATGCATAAAATAAAGCCCCAATAGTTCTAAAAATGAAAGGAGGCTTCAATTCTGAGTGGATGTAGCTGGGAGAGAGAGGGAGATATTTAACCCTTTGGCTCCCAGCCATCTATCTGCTCAAAATCTCCCAAAGTAGTTTTCCCAACATTACAAGTTTTTGTATATATATCTGCAGATACTCCTACACTACCCTTGCTACTTCTCAACTGCAACCTGCCAAAGCTTTTCCATTTTCTAAAACAACAAACACTGGGCCTTAATTAAACACATTTGTATGTAACCAGCCATTTTGCCCCTGTGAGTAGTTTCACTGAAATAGCTGAAGCAGTTTTGTTTCCAAATCTATTACAGGGAAGGCTGATGCCTCAGCTTTGCATGCAGAAGGCATCATCAGGCCTAAAACCCTGGAGAGCCACTGCAAGACATTATAGACCAGGGGTAGGCAACCTAAGGCCCATGGGCTGGATGCAGCCCAATTGCCTTCTCAATCCGGCCCACGGATGGTCTGGGAACCAGCGTGTTTTTACATGAGTAGTGTGTGTCCTTTTATTTAAAATGCATCTCTGGGTTATTTGTGGGGCCTGCCTGGTGTTTTTACATGAGTAGAATGTGTGATTTTATTTAAAATGCATCTCTGGGTTATTTGTGGGGCATAGGAATGCGTTCACATTTTTTTTCAAAATATAGTCCGGCCCACCACATGGTCTGAGGGACAGTGGACCGGCCCACAGCTGAAAAAGGTTGCTGTCCCCTGTTATAGACAATAATGAGATAAATGGGCCAATGGTGTGACTTGATATAAGGCAGCTTCCTAGGATGTGAAGTCTTCACATGTTTGCACTTACATAGCCAAAACTGCACCACCCATGTGAAAGAGGGAGCAAAGACTCAGAATACCCCTGTGGTTTGTATAAGTAAATCTTTTTAAAAAGAAATAACTTTAAGGGGAGAAGAGTCTAAAAACAGCTGGATGAAGACTAAGCACCCTCAGTGTTCATAGAATGCTGTCTGACTATTGGGTCCAGTTGTGACCAACACTGCTAGGTTGGCAGGAGCAGAGACAGAGCAACGGGAGCTCACCCCGTCGCGGGGATTCGAACCGCCGACCTTCTGATCGGCAAGCCCTAGGCTCTGTGGTTTAACCCACAGCGCCACCCGTGTCCCTTACTCAGAAGTAAGTCCCTTTAAATCCAATGAGGGCTTACTCTCGGTTTAAATGTAAATATAGGATTACAGCCTTCCACTGCCACATTTCATGTTGGCAGCTCTTCTAGCGTATTAGCATCACCTAAGCTTCTGAGTCATCTTCATCTCCCAGGTTTACTGGGGCAAGGGCAGGCACAAGGTAGATCAGGATCTACTGTTGCATATAGATTGGTAAGAATTCCTGACTCTCAATCATTTTACAAAGGTAACCAAAATACTCTTTCCCCACCCACAAATTGTAGTGAGGAAATAAAGAAAGCTTCAAGAGGGCAGGAGGCAGGAACAGATTTTTGTGTAGAAGGACTGTCAGCTCCATTCAGTTTTAGTACTAAAAACAGATTCCTTGGCTTAGAATTATTTAATTTATGTGTCTATCTTTTGCACCAGGTTCCATCTGGTGGATCTCCAGGTTCTAATAAAAAACAATATACATCCTGGAACCCTGAAGTCTATCGACCCCTGTGCTGGGGATACCAAAGCACCACCACAAGTTATTCCATTCTCCTAATGAGGCAGAGGTAGCAATTAAGCCTGGCTTTAATTAAACCTATATTTTTAATGCATTTCTGCCCTATGTATGCATGTGCCAAAAATAAATTCCATTAGCACCAAAGGCAGCATAATCTCTTGTGAAGGAAGTAACTTCTAAACATATTTAACATTCCATTTTGTTCTGCATACGGTGTCCTCCAAGTAAGAATTTATTATGATGGCCTTGGCTGTTCTCTCAAGCTAATAGCAATTAATACGTAACCTATACCTCTTAGAAGAAACAGCATCCACAGTACAGTCTGCATCTGTTTCATTTTTCAGCTTCTTTAATGGCTGGAATTGTTTTCCTGGAGTCCAGCCACACCACCTTTTAGCTTACGCAAAGGAACAAGCTTTCCTCCTATTCCTTGGTTTAAAAACTGCCAACTTTTCAAGTTCATAAAGACAGAAAATATTTAAACAAAATTATCATGTCTTGAAGTACGCCTCTCAAGGCAACAGAACTTAACTTTCTGGACCCCAAATTTGAAGACCACAGTGCCACACAGAGTTATCTGCATGTTTAGTTTCCTTGGACTGGATTCTGATTGAAGTCTGCCCCCAGTTTCTTTATGAATTAAAGTTATAGGTGTTGTCAGGCAAGGCATTGGACATTCTCGTTGCAATTTTGCAAGCTATCATTTTGTTTCACATACCGGTACTTGAGCAGGACAACTGACTACAGGCCACTTTATATTGTTGCATGTCATCCCAATCTCTGGGCAGTGCAAGAATCCAGGGTTTGGTTTCCTCAGAATGAGGGTCAGCGGAGACTGTGGTGCATATGTAGCATATGGTTTATTTACACATATATACAACCTGAGCCTACGATGGAAGGGTTCACAGCATTAACACCCCATGAGGGTCTTGCTTCTCTCATAGCCACAGCCTTGGATTCCAACAGAAATCAAGCATAACTCTGTCTCCCAGCTGCCCAGCCTTCAGCCTTATCAGCTTCCAGCTCACATAACTGAACTCTCAACTCTGGCCTTTGTCTTTCTAACTATTAGAGAGTTTGTTGTCTGGCACAGAACCACTTCCTTTGTTACCTTAATGGCCCATACTTAGAGGACCATTACCTCACCAGGAAGCTAAGGTGGCTATTCCAGAAACTGAAGCTGTGCTGGATCCATGAATTTGAAGGGGGCTCAGCTCAAGCATACAGCCTACCCCCGTCCCAAACTCATAACACTACAGTATGTTACCTTTAGGAATTTTAATCTTTTATACATGTCCTCAATTGGCTGTCAGTCCTGGAAGACCTGCTCCCTACCTTGTAGGCCTTTTCCCACCTGGCTTGGAAGAGGAGGGCCCTGACTGACTCCAGCTGCAAAAGCTTAGGGCGCTTTACAGACTCAAGTTGGGGTATTGTTTAAGGGAAAGGTTTGATATTGGACTGCACATATTTCTTGTCAGGTATTTTTACATCCTGATGAGAGGATCTCACTACAGCATTTTAACAACTTTGTTCTCCACAGTAATCACCTTTGGTCCCAGGCAGTACTTAATTGGCATGACTTACTGGCTGAAAATGACTGTCCATAACTTAATTATTGGCTTGGATCCCAAGCTAACCCCCCCCCCCCACACACACACACACACTTTTTGGCAAGCAAAGGGAACAACTGACAATCTGTTTTCAGACTTCCTCGAATGGGAATGGACCTCCTGATTATCGAGAGCAATGTGGGCAGTTCACCTGGAGCCAATTTCCTAATTATTTCATATTACTTATGCATGACACTTGTGATTACTTCCAGCTCTACAATTCTATGATTCTACGTTGTATTTTTAATGCTCTGTTATGATTTATTACATTATTGTTGTTTATTGTTTGTAAGCCTCTCTGAGATTCATTTGAATAAAAAGCAGCATAGAAATACAATAAATCAGATCAAATGTTCTGTGAACTGCCCTGAGACCTCCAGGTATAGGGCAGTATATAAATTCAATAAATAATAATAATAATGATAAATGGCTTTGTATTTGTGGGTAGGTGGGTGTATTTAATACACATAGAAACTTGATCCTTCCTTGGTTGCTGCTTGTGTGTATTTTGAAAGAATCTATAATTGCTATCTATGCCCACTATTCTTAAATGATGCTATGTGTGTCTATTCCATATGCAGGTACTGAATCAGAAGTACAAGATATAACATGAAAAATGTTGCTCAGCCAATCACGTTTCAAATGAAGCCAAACTCTTAATCCCATAGAAAATACTTCAATCCAAGTTCTCATCACTTCATAACTTTAGAAGACAATGCCACGTATAATTTTTTTGTGAGACTGGAAAGAATGACAACTCCACACACACACACACACACACACACAGAGAGAGAGAGAGAGAGAGAGAGAGAGAGAGAGAGAGAGAGAGAGAGAGAAGTGAATGGGAAAGCCTTTGCATGCAACGAAGTCTGTTCTCTGCACCAAGGTCCCCATGCCAACAACAAACTGCTTGTTAAACATGAGTCTTTAATTACACCCTGAAGTGACTTTTCCTACTTCTGGTATATATATAGTGCTTTTGAAATACCACAATTTTGTCACATCCCAATAACATGCAGCTCAACTCTGTTCATATTAAGCATGTCAATTATTTGTCCATATTTGAACTTCATTGTTAAGACCTGTTGAAAGCCTAGCCTAGTTTTTTTCATTGCTCCATTCTGGATCATTCCATTAAATTACTGCTCTTCTTTCTATCATGTCCCATTTCTCTTTGTAAGAACTTAGCACAGTACTGGCAGCGGCTATTTTTCTTGTATTGGCCAAGGCTAACAGAGTGCAAACATGTGTTTCTTGTTTTCTCATTCTTCATAATTCATTTCATGCATTGTATTGGGGATATATTCAAATTGGAAGCTTCCTGAAAAGAACTTGTTACATGCACGATTTGGGGGTTCTATTCAAACAGATTTCTTCACCGTCTCCTTTCCAGTCTCCTGATAATTGTTATTCCACTGTTCAGAGCTATTTTTAACACTGCTTGATTCCTTCCCTACTATCAGATAAACAGTTTTTAACCAACTGAAGTCCCATATGACCATCACACAAAGGATCTTGAGATGTGTGAACTGATATTGGGTCTCTGGATATCCTGTTACACAAAACGTTAAAAAGAGGTATGTCCAGTACTTCCCAAAATCTGGCTCTTACAGTCTGGCAGACACTTTATTAACATTGGACTGAGTTAATAGGGCTAATCTCAGTATTTCAGTTTAATTGGTTGTAAAACAAGATGTTAGGTCTGGTGCCTCGTGTGAACTATGATTACATATTGTTGTTTTAGGCTGTAGTTTAATTAAAACCTGATAGAACAGTTCACGTGTGGATGCTGCTCACTCATGCTTGCTTTGCTCCTCACCTGCTCCTGACATTTTCCAGTCAGGAAGAAACAAATCACAGTGCTGATTTAGTGTTACATATGTACACACCGGCACCCCTGATTTCTTGGAGAGATACAAGCCATGAGCACTGGCTTGCACACAATGCTAATTCAGCACTGTTTGTTTTCTCCCAGCTGGGGGAAAGGCTGGAGTAGGAGAGGATTGAAGCAAGTACAACTGAACAGCATGTACTACTACATTGCTTCTTCACATTAAACCAGAGCTTATTTTTTTACTATGGCTCAATGTAGCATGTGAACCAGGCTATTGTGTGTGGGTGTATCTGCCTGCCTGTCCTGAGTGTATGGAACAGTGAGATAATATTTATTTTTAAATGCGGTCTTGAAAATATGGAATTAAGATTATGAGCAACTGAATAATCTGGCTGTAACAAATTGGCCACTGTCACAGGCCTTACACCCTCCCGAAATTTCCTGCCATGAATGTAAGTCAGATGATAACAGATAAGAGCCCAAGGTCTTCCAATAAAGCTCTGCTCTGGATTTCATCTCACATGGAAAATAGGCAGGTTTTCCCTAAACCTGGACTCAACAGATAGTATTCAGACTTTACATTCATTCAACAAGTGTACAATCTGTGTACACAAGTAGTTAAGCTGTGCACCCTCACACAGTTATTCACAGGCAATATTCAACAAACATACAATTGGTGTTTCTGTGTACAGAATACTTAAGCTATATGAATAAAAATGTGCGCACTTTTTGCACTTGTGCTCATTGTGTGAAGAAGCTAACATTCAGAAAGCAGGTTTAATTGTCAGATCACTATGTGGCAGCTTCTTAAAAACTTGCTGTATGACAGCTTGGAATGGGTTAGGATATTGCTTTGTTCAGCCCAAGTCGAGTAGTAACCTATTTTTACCAAGCTCCTTTGTCCAACCTTCTCATTTCCCCAGATTTTCACCAGGGGTGGCAGTGTAGAAACCACTTGACCCTATGGCATTAGCTATAGTGGGCTGCTTCTCTACATGGTTACGGTCGCTACATGATAAGGGACACCAGTGTTATTTTTCTATTTTTTAAAAAAGTGCCAAAACTCACCATGAACTTTGTTCTCTTTAAGAGTGGCAACAGTGCCCACCTGAGAGGTGCCAGAACTGAGTTCCAATGAGTTCTGGTTGGGGGAAAAAGCCCTAGGGGCCACTATGTGGTCAAAGGTTAGCCAAATCTACACAAAAGTATCCAGAAAAAAGAGTAAGGCTACAATGGAAGTAATGGAAACATAGCCATAATGGGGAGAATTGATAAGACAACCTTTGGTATATACTGTACTTCCTCAGGAAAATGGGAGCCAGCAGCCCAAACCCTCTCCAGGAATACAAGTAACAGTGGCCATAGCAGGGTAGCACAGATTTTCCAGAAAGTTCCAGCTCATTTATTCAAATAGCTTTTGTGCTACTTTTCAGGATCCTAGATCCTCCCAAAGAGCCTAGAGTAAGAAATCATACTGAAGCAATAAGAACTTGTTATCCGCACTATTAAAATCAACACATAGTTTTAGAAGCCAAGCCCCTGGTCAGCAGCAACAGGACCTGACAGAAAAGCAGAGCCTATGCCATATTCACAGTTACACCAGCCAAAGAGGAAGGTTGGGTGGAGCGGGGGAAAGGGCCCTGTGTTGTGCCAACGAGAATTGGAGGCAAGTGCTGCAGACACTTCGGGATTAGCAGTCTCCCTACTCACTCTGGGGGGTTCCAGCAGCTATCAGGCAGGAACAGAGAGGGGCCAAGTAGGACGGGTTCTAAAACATAAGAAGCTAAACTTTTAACCTTCTGCCAGTCCGAAAGCAGGCTTGGGGCCCTCTTTCCACGGCCTTCCCAATGCAGCCAGACTCACCTTGGCTCCCCATGTGGCCAGCGACCGCGTCCATCCCAACTCCAGTGCTTCACCAGTCCTCACAGGTGGCTTCTAAGCTGAAGCTCTAGGTTCGTTTTACATATATATATCTATACACACACACACACACGTACATGCACAAAGTCTCTCTACCTTCTTTCCTTTCCCTTCCCTTCCTCTCCTCTCTCAGGAAGGACTACTTCCTCTTTCCAGGTCAGAGGCAGAAGGGCCCTCAGCTGCCCACAGCATTTTAGGCATAATGGGAGGCACCTGAGAGCAGTTCTCTGGGGTTGGGCCAGCTCTCTTGAGCTTCAATTAAAACCTGAACTGGAACACATAAATCCAGGAGCAGATTCCCTAATATTAGGTGGACGATTAAGAAGAACTGTGGGCAAATCCTGAACTCTTTGTTCCCAATGAATTATAAAAACAAACATACCTTGCAACTTTGTAATGTGTGCCAAATGCATCTGTCCGTCAAGAGAAACAGTTTTCCGCAGGAGGGGCCATGGAGTGAACTACTTACCACTCCTTAAGAGTGAATTTAAAATTTTGAACATTTTGATCCTATAGGACACAGGCAGAGCAATCCTAACAGGAGCTGGGAAGGAGCAGAGTGGTGGATTCACAGCTGTGCTGCAAGCCTTCCTGCCTTTCACTGGCTGGAACAGAAGGTGCAGGAGCAGTCCTGCCACCTTGCTATGCCAGCTCTAGCCTGGCATAGCTGAGGGACCCGAGAATTGGACCCTTGGGGAACAGCATGCCTTTGGGTCCAGTTAATCCAAAATCACCAGAGCCCCACCTGTTTCAGGGCTTGCTGCTGCCAACAGAAAAACCACCAACTTCCTACTCCTCATTCCAAGGCACAGCTAGGTCCCCATCATGAAAGAACCCCAGCAGAGGAGACATCTACACACCACCCTAACTCTCCCTCCCTTCATAGGAGGGGGGACTAGGATTGCACTCTAACCTTTATTCTAAGGCACACTTACCTGAGAGTAACCCCCATTGAACACACCAGGACTTGTTTTTTAGTAAACACACATAGGCTTCAATTTACTTAAATGCGGGAAACAAGCTGTCTTTAAATGAATGGGATTTGGTTCATTTGCAGTGCTTTTCTCTTGCTGGATCATACTCATTGTCTCTCCACCCCTACCACGTGCATGCTGCCATAATCAAGGCATAATCATTTACAATACTGGAAAACGAGGCTCTGGATGGAAACTTGTAGGCCCAGATCAACTAGCTATTAATTTGGAACAATTTAAAAACAAAACAAGAGTTTTAGATGCTATTATGGTGTCACAGGAATTGAGAGGAATAGAAGATGAAATTACCAGCCATTTGTCAATCAAATTTTGTTGGCCAGAAGTATTCCTGCAAATGCACCAGAATGAAATTTGCATTTGTGAATAAACCACCTGAGCCAAATTCTAAGGCCTGAGGCAGTTTTATCTGTATAATAAAGATTTCATTGCCCCCCTCCTTTAATAGAAAATGTGGAGCAGAAAATGAATATAAAATGGTACGTTTATGACAGCCAAAATGATTGATTGGAAGAAAGTAATAGATGCTAGTTTCATTCTAATTTCCTCCTTCCACAGAAAAACCAATGACCCAGAAATGTGTAATAAATTAGCCAATTATCCTCAGATGTCAGGCTCTGCAAATGATGTAATCATGGATTTTACAAATCAGAACTGTCCAAAAGAGTAGTACGTCTTCCTGATTAAAATGTCAGCATAAAGTACAGTTTCTCACTTCAATTTCCACAGCTAAAATCAGCCTCTGTAATGGTGCAATATAATAATTAAATGAGTAGCAAACCTCACAATGATAGTCAACAGAAATTCAAAAAAAAATAATTCAGAGGTTTCAGGTAAAAATTTAATGTCCTAGTAAAGCTCAGCCAAAGTGGTTGCAAAATGTGCTGCAAAGTGCCCCCTCAGCTGCTCAAATAGATAGAAACTGTCATACACAGCATATTCCCATGCATGCCTACTCAGACACAAGTCCTGCTGAAGAAGGGACTACTCAGTAAGTGAGCATAGGCTGAAATTCTATACTCACTTACCTGGACTTACTTTTGAGCAGTCATGTATAGGGTTATGCTGTTAAAAGCCTACATATCATACAGAAATTGAGAGGACAAAGTTATGTCTAACTGTCAGATAAAATAATTGAGAATTATCGTAGAGATCTGCAGTCATCTCCAATAATGAACATATCCCAGAGATGTGGAAGTTGTTGTTGTTTCCCAGGTTTCCCAAAAGAAATGACACCTCAGTCTGGACCTGACTGATCCCAAGAGTAAGTTAATTAAAAGTTTGGTATTATGTTACTACTGGATAAACAGCTGTTAAAGTTCATTAACTAGAAAGCTATGAATTGGTCATATGGCTTTATTTTGAAATGGTGGATAGAGGGTGCATAACTAGCCCACATTGGACCTTGATTTTGAGCCCTAGCTAGCATGGTCAATGGTTAGTGATAACGGGAGCTGTAGTTCAGGAATGTCTAGAAGGGACCATGTAGATGGTATGTTGATTAAGGCCTCACCAAGAGATGGCTGGGCTGTACACAGATAAAAATGATGAGCAACATTCTCAAAAATAAAATCACTCCAATACATTTTTACACCCTGCTTTACCTATTTTCGTCTGCAGGCATTTAGAGGTGGAACAGTGTAGTGGTCAAAGTTTATTGCCTATTTTCAGATGTTTTTTCCTTAATAATATCTTATTGTTCTAGTGGTTAAATTGGGCTTGTGATTCAGAGTGGTTCATTGCACTCCTAATGTGAAGACTGCCTGTGGCCTGCTGTGTTTTTATTAATTTACTTAATTAATTTATGAACCGCTTCTTATGAAGCAATTTCACAGTACAATAAAATGTATCTAAAACAATTACATATATGAAAACATTTATAGTGGTGCAGCAATAAAACTGCTAGCACATTTACAAAGCTAAGCAGGGTCTGGTCTGGTTTCAGACTGGATGAAGAACCATATGCTCAGATTTCTACATTGCAGTGGGGTTGGACTAGATGACCCTGGGGTACCTTCTAACTCCAAAACTTTATGATTCTATCAAAAGTAATTTCTAACCCAATTGATACTGACTGAGATAAAAAAAACCTCCACTTACAAGGCTTGTTGAAAGGGGAAAGTTTTCAACCGATGCTAAATACACAATAGAGACAGTGCCTGCCTGGTATGTAATGGGAGGGAGTTTCAAAGACTAAGTACTAAAAGCTCAAGTCCAATATCATGCAAAAAGAACCTTGAGATAAAATGATTTCTAAATTTTAAATTGTTGTAATCCTGAAACCTGCTGCTGAAGGATAGGTAATAAATATTATTATAATAAAATCATCATTGTTTTGAATTTGCTCCACTAGCTAATTGGCAGCCGGTGCAATTATTTAAACAGCAGCATAATATGGTAGTGATATTCTGTCTCAGTGAGCAGTTGAGCTGTCACATTCTGCCCCAGCTGCAACTTCCAGGTCAACTTCAAGGGCAGCCCTACATAGAGCACATTACAGTAATCCAATCAGGAGCAAGGGATAAACTAATGTTTGACCTTGAACTTTATAATTTGCCCTGCATACCATTGGCAATACAAACAGGGCTGTCTTTAGCAGATGTGGCGTCGGGGTGCAAATATCCTCCCGGCGCCCCTAAATTACCACAGATGGGGGGGCGAAGCTGTGCACTGCCAGCCATGGGGTTTGTGGGGCGCAGCTTCCATCCTAAGCCTCTGTAAGGATCACTCTCCTCCTGCAGAGGCTTGGGAAGGAAGCTGCACGCCCGACAGCCATACAGTTGGCGGAGTGCAGCTTCCATCCTAAGCCTTTGTGGGGATCAGTTTCTTCCCACTACGGGAGAGCAATCCCTGCAGAGGCTTGGGAGGGAAGCTATGCGCTGGCCAGCCATATGGTTGATGGGGCGCAGCTGGTGGGCGTGCAGGGAAAGGGGAGGTCGCTGGCAAAGCCGCGCAGCTCCCCCACTCGCTGGGCGCCCCTGAGAGGCTGGCGCCCTGGCGCAACGAACCACTAAGCTCTATGGGAAAGACGGCTCTTGAATACAAATCTGAGGAGCTTCCCCCTCCCAACAAAAGCCTGCCCCCCTAACAAAAATCCTGGCTACACAGGAACAAACAAAAATCCAAATAAACAGTATGATGAGCAAGCTAGCTAAACTTTGCTTACCCAACCAGTGCAATGATAAATGGTGAGATGGGTAGAAAAATGATAACACGGAATGACCCATTCAAAACTTAATATGGTGGTACCTCGGGTTACGAACTTAATTCATTCCAGAGGTCCGTTCTTAATCTGAAACCGTTCTTAACCTGAGGTGTTTTCGCTAATGGGGCCTCCCGCTGCCGCCGTGCCACCAGCACTCAATTTCTGTTCTCATCCTGGCAATCTGAGGTAACTACTTGCAGGTTAGCGGAGTTTGTAACCTGAAGAGTTTGTAACCCGAGGTACCAATGTACCTTAATTGGTAACTTCTATCAGTATGATAGAGGTTTTCATATATCTACCAAGGAAAATAAAAGCCACATTATGCTGCCCTTCCTTTATTAAAGGATGATTTGGACTTTAAGAAGTTCTACAGTTAAAGTGTTCAAGTCAAGCATCTGCTAATGATTAAGGCAAGTAGTAATTTTTGCTCCAAATATTTGACTCTGGACAAAGGCTGTACAAAAATAAAACAGTCCAGAATGAGAGCTTGGATGTCGATTAAGAACACAACTAACAGAGCATTATAGGTAGGTAAACAAAATGATCGTGTCCTACCACTTCAAAGTGTTTGTCATATATTTAATATAAACAAGCTTTATTCTTTATGCCAATTGCATTTCATCTTTTTGTTTCATTCTGTTTAAGTTTTGTTTTAGAGTTCCTGCATAATTTCAGTGTTGCTGCCAGAGTCTAATGGGCAATTTCCTATAAATTTTCTTCCAGATGTTTATCATCATCTACTGGAAAACAGGATTTAAGTGTTTGCTTTGATATCTCAGGAGTAAGAGTCCACAAAAATGATAACTACAGTTTCCCTTATTGTTTTAGTATTAAATGTCTGAAAAAATAGCTTGAAGCATGAGAGTGGCAGATTTAAAATGAAAGGAAGCATTCAAAACATTAATCAAAAATAAAAACAATCATTTTTTAAAAAAATACCCTGCTCCTATATAAGTTAAGTTCCATAGTTTTATACAAAATTGTTTTGAAGAGAATTGTATTTGCAGCTTAAGAACATTCAGATTCACATCGGCATTTGTCAAGGCAATTACCTGCAGTCAAGGTTATATGTACAAGAATGAATGTAAATATAGCTTGCTATCCAGTGCTAATTAGAATAGTCCCATTTAAATAATCAGACATGAGTAAGTTCATTAATTTCAGTGCGTTTACTATGAGTATGACTTGGTTGGATATCAGCATAGTAACCAAATAGCAACTGTCCAGAAAAAGCTGCCACAACCTGCTCATATGGCATTAGCAGTGGGGATATTTGCAGAAAAAATAAGTACTGTAAAGGTTTTCACCTTGGATTGAATACAGTGGTGGATCTGAGCTAGCAGAAAGCACTGTGTCGTTTGCATGGCACTCAATTATGGATATCTTCCCGATATTCTGCAACCCTCCTGAACGATATCCTGTGCTGCTGTTGGTCTCCCAACACCCATAACCACTTTTTAAGGGGTAGCAGCAGGAAGGGACCATGAGAGGTGGGTTAGGGTGAGAGTGAGCTTCCTACCGTAAGTGAATGGGGATTTGAACCCTGGGTCTCCGAGGCCCCAATTCAACACTCTATTTACACCACATTGGCTCTATAGAGATATAACTTGCCTATCTCACATAAAGGCCATGAAATGGATTCTTTTCCAGTTCCGGACCCTGAAATCTACACCATGGCACGTGGCACAAAGCAGCTGTATAAAAACTGAACATTTGCTTTATTTCTTATAGTTAGGCAGATATTGTGATGATTGCAGTTCCTCAGACATATGCTGCCTGCCTGGCCTACATTGCTATAAACCTACACTATTAGTGTCAGGTGTGAAAGTTCCCAATGCGAACTGCAGTAAAGTTTTCGCATGGATTAACAGCGTTTGGGTAAAGTTCAGTTTCCAACTCTTGTTTTGCATTTAGGGGCTTTGCAGGCAGTGCTAAGTTAAGGGCACTAGGGAGGAGAGCTACGAACGTGATATAGCGGCAAGTAGGGAAAGAAAGAACCGCGGGGGAGAAGGAGTTCGAGCTCTGCACTCTGTACATGCGCTTGTTTCCGGGCCCCGCCGGGATGTCGGCGCCAGAAGGCAGCCTCTAGGGGTCGCTGGTGCGGCAAATAAAGGCCGCCTCTGGGGAACAAGAGAGGGAGAGAGGGAGGTGGGCGGGCTGAGGAGACGGCGAGGAAGGTGGCGGCGGGGCTGCGGCCGAGAGCGAGAGACGCAAACAACTTTTTCGCAGCGAGTTGCAGGCACCGGCCCGTCGTGCATGAACTGTAACCTGACACTGGAGCGAAGAGAAAGGGAGCGAAGCAGCGGAGGAGGAGGAGAAGGAGAAGAAGCGGAGAAGAGGAAGCCCCGCCAAGGAGCCGCCGAGGGGGATGGTGGTTGCCGCCGCCGCCGCCTCCAGCCGCTCCTAGGGGCGTCCGGCACCCGGGCGAAGCCGGTAATGGGCAGGAGGGAAGCCGCCTGAGCCTCCGGCGAACTTTCCCCCACCTTCACGCCGGGCAGTCGGAGCGGAGCAGGCGGATGGAGGATGCGCTCTGCCCGGCGGGCTGTCTGAGCAGGAGGCGGCGGCGAAGGAAGCGACGGGGGCGCCGACGACGATGAAGAAGCTGCTGCTTGCGCCGCCGCCGCCGCCGTGCTACAGCGCGGGTTTCCCGGAGCCCCGTCCTCATGTGGCCCCGCAGCCCACCGCGGGGGCTCCCGGGCAGGGAGCGGGCTGGCGGCGGAGGAGGCCCCTCTCGCTGCTGCCCTTCCTCTCCCTGCGCGACTACGGCTTCTGCATGGCCGCCTTGCTGCTCTTCTGTCTGGGCTCCCTCTTCTACCAGCTCAACGGGGGCGCCCCTCGCTTTCTGCTGGACCTGAGGCACTATCTGGGTAAGGAGGGCGCAGGGAAGGATGAGGGAGTGGGGCTGCTGCTGCCCGAGGGAGGACGACGACTCCGGATATAGGGGTGGGGGTGGGGGGTGAAGAGCGAACCGGTAGCGCCTCGTGGGCTTGTGTGGTGAGTTGTGAAGCGAGCCGTCTTCGTTAAGGGGGTCTGGAGCTGGCTTCTTCCCACCCTTACTGGACGGAGCTGGTTTCTTCCCACCCTTACTGGACGGTGTCTGTGCTATAGTTCTTCAAAGTTGGTACGTACCGTAGTGCTGTCCGCTGTCAGGAGACACCCAACCAACTTCTTATTTGGCGTCTTTACCATTCTACCTAGTGAAAGGGTCTAAGTTCTACTAGTAAGGGTTGGAGGGGCGTTTGTTCCCAACACACAAACATGCAAGAGCAAGTGGCATGTTTTTCCTCACTAGGGAAAACTGCCGCCTTATCGAGTAGCTGTGCGCCTGCAGCGGTCGGTTGCGTTGGTAAATGGTCGCATTTGAATCGAAATGTTTGAAAACTTTTTGCAGTTGGGAAGAGTGTCTTGGAGTATTTCGGTTGCATGCCCCTTCGTCCCTCTCGTATTCCATTAGACCGTATGAAGGAGGAAGTGGGGGGGTCCCTTTTATTATAGCTGCTGCTGCTGCTGCTGCTGCTGCTAATCGTACAGAAGATGGTGCTTTTGATCAAGACATTGAAAGGTCATTTGCTTTGCAGTTATGTAGTCCGGTAGTGTCAAGTCCAGGGATGAGGCATGCATCTGTGGCCCTCCAGTTGTCGGACTCCAACCCTCATCATAGCAGTCAGACAAGGGGGTGGGGTGGGGAGTTTTAGTCCAACAGCGGCTGCAGGGCCACCGGTTTCACAGCTGTGGTTCAGTCCAACATGTAAGTCCTGAGGTAAGAGTAAGATATACTCCAGACATTCACTGCAGATGCCTGCCTAGCCTTTTAATTCAAGGCAGCAAGTTCCATTGTTTCCTTAGGCTTGTTCCACTGACAAACTGCTCTTCTAGAACAAAAATACTTCATCCAGCATTCGGTATAAAAGTTCTCCCCATCTGCCCCCCCCTATAGTCTTTTAAATGCTTGAAAATTGTCAATGGTGATCCCCCCCCCACTAGTCTAAATCAGGGGTTCCCAACAAAATTTTCTCGAGGACCCCTCATCGAGCCGCTATTGTGACAAGGACCCCCATTAATTCCTAATCCTAAAATTAAAAAGTGAGAGCCAAATTAAGAGTCTTTTTATATTTTATATTTATACGTTTTTTACAGTTCCTCTTCATCTGTAGGCCTTTGTCGTTTTAACGAACCACTTTTTAAGCAACGGTCCATTTTTAACTACGCGAACTGTAGCTTCCATGAAAAACAACGCTTTGTTTACAAACACTACTGTTTTGCAAAGAGGCAACACGCGCCAGGGAGGGGGAGAAGACAGGGTACCTGCGCAGTAGCGCACAAATGAAGCTGACGCGCGCAAAGCATCTTGGGGAGGTGAGCGTTAGTAGAATGAGCACGCTGCCTCTTTGCAAAACAGTAGTGTTTGTAAAGCGCCACCTAACGGCATACAGCAGAACTACTGCCTCTATCTAATTCTAGTTTTGCGCTAGACTCTGCTCATGCAGGAAGCGGCCAAAACAAAAAATCTGTTATCATACGAAATATATTTAATATATTTTTTATTCTAATAGCATCTTGCGGACCCCTCTGGCATAGCTCGCGGACCCCTGGGGGTCCCCGGACCACCTGTTGGGAACCACTGGTCTAAATGAACCCATTTCTTTAGCAGGAGCAGCTGGCATGCTTGCTAATTTGCACTCTTATCTTCCATGTGGGGACTTTCTATTTGAGTGTTGGAGGAGCTGCCTGCATGTGTGTTGGAGAAAGGAGGAGGAGGAGGAGGGGGGTGTCCTTAAGGTCACCCTTGGCCTGACCACAAAATAAATCATTGTGGTTCACAGCCAGTCCCAGTGGTAAAATAAATGTGAGCTGTGGACTGACAGTTAGAATTAAGAGACTGCTGGCAATTCAAATGACAGTATTACTGGATTAAGTTGGCTACAATGAATATTAAAATAAGAATTTTACAAGAGCACAACATATTACAATTGGGCTGAACTGGCTATGGCAGGACAGCAGTGTTGGGCAAAATACGCACCAACTGAGTGGCAACAGCGGCAGGGTCGACGAAATAACAAAGTCGTCTTCAGTATCTTTGCTTGCTTTTATTTACAATTATATACAACACACTCCTCTACTCCTTTCCTCTCATTTCACAATACATCACCACCACCACACCCATGAACCATTTGGGTAGCTTAAATACAGAATTCAAAATAGTCAATTACCCAATCACATTAAAGTAAGCAAACTCTACCTTCAATTATTCAAATTAGCAAAAGCTCACAGGTGTGCTATCATTCAGAACAAGGTTACAAACACACATCTCTGTGTAGCACCATTGACCACATCAGTCTTAAAGGAAAAACCTAACAACCCCCTGCTGGTCAATGATGTGTAGCAGTAACATTCAGCATCTTCTGTGTATGTTTAAGATGCGTAGCTGTTGGCAAAGCTTTTGTGAAAATATCTGCTATTTGCTCTAGTCCAGCTACATATTCAAAAGTAATAATTTTTTCATTAATCATTTGTTTTTCAAACTCCAAGCGTAATCGTAACGTTCTGGTACGTTGGGTATTGCCTTCTGACATCAAAATGGCTATTCCACTTTGGGAATCAATGTGCACGGGTATTGGTAATTTTACTTTTATTTTTAGATCTGCAAACAACTGCAAAAACCATTCAATGTCTCTAATGGCTTCAGAACATGCACAAAGTTCACTTTCTGTGGTTGACATACAAATTATGCGCTGCCTGCGTGTTCTCCATTCAAATGGACATTCATTGTATCTGTAAACAAAACCGGACACACCTTTATATTTGAAATGTTCAGATGCATGAGATGCGTCACAAAAAATATCGAACCCTGTGTCATTATGCACCTTAAAATGTAGCCTGTAATGCAGTGTGTGTTTAAGATAAAGCACCACTCTTTTTAACGCTCGAAAACATTGCTTGGTTGGATTCTCCACAAATGTGGAAAGAAAATTAAAACTGAAAGATATGTCTGGTCTGGACACGCGCTGAATAAAGTTCAGCTTCCCTAATATCGACCTGTAAAGTGTTTTGTCATGAAAAGGTGCATCCTCTTTAGTAAAAGTAAATCCACATGTTAATGGGGTTTCTTTTCCTTTTGCGTTCTCCAAATTTAGCACTTCTATTAAATCTCTTATTTTTGCAGTTTGATGTACAGCAAAGGAACCATCTGCTTCCCTGTCTATTTGCATGGACAGGTAATTCTTAACTTTCCCCAAATCTTTTACATCAAAACGTTTACCAAGTTGAGAAAGAAACAACTGGTATTCCTTTAAATGTTTACATGAAAATAATAAATCATCAACATAAACGGCCAATTTGACAACAGAATTACCACATTGTTTTGTAAAAATGCAATTATCAGCTTTCCCCTGCACAAATCCAAATTCAATCAAGGTTTGTTTTAAAGTTTCGTGCCAATTCCTGCCACTTTGATGCAGGCCATACAGAGATTTGTTTAATTTACAAACTACTCCAGGTGCAACATCTACACCATCCGGAACTTTCATGTATATGTTTTCATGCAAATCAGCATTAAGATAAGCTGTGGAAATGTCACAATGGTACAATTCACACCCATTTTTAACAGCGTCTAGCATCATCAACTTTATACTTTCAAACTTCACACTCGGAGAAAACACATTCTCATAATCAATGCCTTCCAATTGTTGATAACCCCTTGCTACTAACCTAGCTTTATATCTCATTACTTTATTTTTATCATTAAGTTTTACTTTGAACACCCATCTTGAATCTATGACTCGCATATCAGGTGTTTGCTTCACAAAAGTCCAGGTGTTATTTTGATTTAGAGATGCAAGCTCAGAGTCTATCGCTTTTCTCCATTGTTGAGCTTGTGACTTTGGCATGGTTTGTATCTCTTTAAAACTTTTTGGTTCAAAACTAACTTGGCTACAGTATACATTGTTTGCAACTTCTTCTATTTCCTCATCAACAGTAGCAATATTTCTACGTTTAAACAACTGCTCCTGTCGTTTCTGCCTCTGTAGCTGTTGTTCATTGATGTATCGCTGTGGCTGTCTAGTTATTCTACTGGAGCGTCTAAGCTCTGGTAAACTTTCACTGTCAGCTTTTAAATTTCCTTCTAAAACTTCAGACATACGGCTAGTAGAGGGCTTTGGACTTAAAGTATGGTCTGAGTTGTCCATTGCCTCTTGTTCCCCTTTAAACTCACATTCTCCAATCTCTGACTGATTACTGTCAGGATCGGTATCAACTGGCTGCTCATTAGCATCAGCTGTACTCTCTGGGGATATTTCTTTTAGACCATCACTATCTTGAAACTCAGCTACACCATCCCAGTGTACTGATGGTATAATGCTACGAGTAAGGTGAAACTTTTTTGTGTCTGGTAAATAAATGCGATAATTCCCTTGTTGATATCCCATAAATTTACCTGGGATACCTCTTTCCTGCAGCTTCCCTTTAGCTTGGTAATGCATCATAACATCACTGCCCCAAACACACAAATACTTTAGATTGGGACGCTTTCCAAAAAGCATTTCATAAGGTGTTACTGTTAATGCAGAATGATAGGATCGATTCTTTGTATGCGTGTAACAGCTCAAACATTCAGCCCAGAAGCTATCAGGAAGTTTAGCGTCATGGAGCATTGTTTCTATCCCAGATTGTAGGTTTTTGTTAACAACCTCAGCAATCCCATTCTGCCAGGGACTCCTGGGTGAGGACACTTGGTGTACTGTCCCCTGCGCATTTAGGAACTCTTCAAAATCCTGCGACATAAATTCACCTCCAAGATCAGAGTACAGATTTTGTATATTTTTACCAAAATGAGTCTTAACCCAATTGCAAAACTTTTTATACATTTCTAGTGCTTGAGACTTCTTAGAGATTGCATATGTCCAAACATATCTGGTTTTCTGGTCCACAAGTGTTAGCCAGAATCGGGACCCTCCAAGTGATTCTGGCAATGGTCCTACTAGATCACAGTGAACCCTTTCAAAAGGCTCTGCTACTTCTCTCATAGTGCTTTTGCCCTTTCGTGCCACCTTAATTTTATGCTTGCAGCATGACAGGCAGTTCATGTAAAATTTACACGGTTTAATTTCTAGACCATGCACTATATCCCGTGTTTTCAAAACATCTGCAAAGTTTTTATGGCAAAGTTTGCGGTGAGCTTCATGTAAGCAGTTTTTATGTGGCTGGCAATTTGCCAACCCCTGCCTGCTCCTATTGGCTACACCACAACAGCTATTGCTTCCTCCTGAAGAGGAGTGAAACTTGAGCCTGTAAAGTCCATGAGTCTGTTTTGCATAGAGAACCTGCTTGTTGGCCCGATAAAACCGGCACATTTTTTCAGTAAATTTAGCTCTAACACCTTGACGTGCAAACTGATAAACTGATAATAAATTCCCACACAGTTCAGGGCAATAAACAACATCTGATATAGTAATATTCAAACTATGCAGTTTTATAGTACCCTTTCCAAGTGAGGGCAAAACTATTCCATTCGCTAAATGCACATTTCCAGTCTCTGGTGTGTAAGTTATGAAGAGACTGCGATTGCTGCATAAGTGCTGCGATGCGCCACTATCGATGATGAAAAAGTCCCAATTACCTCTTTTAACATCACAAGGCTGTTGTTCTGCAAAGAATGCTTTCGGCTCGGGTTGACTACCTCGCTGCGGTCGCTGTGAAGGCTTCCACGCCTGAGTGGCTGTGCGTCCCTTTTGCGACCTAGAGGAAGTCTTTTTACTCTTTGCTCTGCATTCCGAAGCAAAATGTCCCAAAAGGCCACAGGCAAAACATTTCTTGTTGGCTCTTAAAGCTACAACGTCCCCATTGTCATTTGAATGTACATTCTGCTCTTTGGGAACAGGCATAACAGAGGCGTCTCGCCTGTCCAGCTCCGCCATCAGTTTTGCAGTCACACCTTCAATACTCAGCTGGTCAGGAGGGACCAAAGCGAGCTGGCTTGCGACTGCATCATACTCTTTGTTTAATGAGCAGAGGATTATAAAACAAAATTAACAGGAACCACAATGTCTCTTCTCAAAAGCTCCAACCTGATTTCCTGTAAATGTCTCAGGTGAGCTGCCAAGTCACCGCCAGGTTGCAGCTTTGCCTGATAAAGCTGGCGATAAAAAGCCAAGGCTGATGCGGACTCTTTTCTCAAATGGACCGCAGCCAAACTCTCCCACATTTCTTTAGCCGATGTTTTATCTCTGATATATACAACTTGCTGGTCGGACACTGCTAAGTTTATAAAAGCTTTGGCTTTGTTATCCCCCCGTATCCATTCAGGGGTAATTATCTGAGGAGGGTCATCTGTGGCGTAGTCAAACAGGTCCTTACATTCGAGTAACCCTCTCATTCTAAAGGACCAAAGACTATAATTACCATCAGTTAGTTGAGGAAGGGTAAGCACCATCTTTTCGCCGTCATCCATCCTGGATATACTTCCAGCTCCTTTTCGACTGGCAGATAGCTCAGCTTCGCAGCCCTCTTAGCAAGCAGTTCAAACACCCATGCGCAGTTCCTGGGCCCATAACCGGATGTTGGGCAAAATACGCACCAACTGAGTGGCAACAGCGGCAGGGTCGACGAAATAACAAAGTCGTCTTCAGTATCTTTGCTTGCTTTTATTTACAATTATATACAACACACTCCTCTACTCCTTTCCTCTCATTTCACAATACATCACCACCACCACACCCATGAACCATTTGGGTAGCTTAAATACAGAATTCAAAATAGTCAATTACCCAATCACATTACAGTAAGCAAACTCTACCTTCAATTATTCAAATTAGCAAAAGCTCACAGGTGTGCTATCATTCAGAACAAGGTTACAAACACACATCTCTGTGTAGCACCATTGACCACATCAGTCTTAAAGGAAAAACCTAACAAGCAGCTACATTGTTGCTTCATTTCTTCTCCAACATGAATGCTGTCATACACTTATTAAGGAATATTTCACACCTAGCAGCTTCTTCCTGGGATTTTACTTATGTGTAAACAAGCCTTCTGTATGCTACTTACTTATTACATTTGTTTCCCACATTTCCTTTAAGGGGGCATACATGGTTTCCCCTTTTCTCCATTTTATCATCACAAAAACCCTGTGAGGTAGGCTACTTGTGTGAGAAGGGCCCAAGCTCACCTACCTAGCTTCATGGCCAAGTGGGGATTTGATCTCTGGTCTTCCAAGTTCTAGTTCAGGGGTAGGCAACCTAAAGCCCGTGGGCCGGATGCGGTCCAATTGCCTTCTCAATCCAGCCCATGGGCAGTCCAGGAATCAGTGTGTTTTTACATGAGTAGAATGTGTGTTTTTATTTAAAATGCATCTCTGGGTTATTTGTGGGGCATAGGAATTTGTTCATTCCCCCCCCCCCCAAAAAAAGTAGTCTGGCCCACCACATGGTCTGCGGGACGTGGCTGAAAAAGGTTGCTGACTCCTGTTCTAGTTCAACACACTAACTGCTAACACCACACTGGTGCTTTTTAACTATCACTGGCACGTGCATTGAGAAGATGCAGACAGACACGTCAGTTTATGTGGTTCTTTCTTTCTGAATTTTTAGAAAATCTCTGCATTTTTAATTCAAAACCTTGCATGTCCAGCTCTCAACTGGTCACTTCCTTTCTCTTTGCCATGCTTTCTCTTGCATTTTGTTGTTAGGCTTCCTTGCAAATCTTGTGCCTACCACCCTGCATTGTAATGGGTAGCACAATCCTAACCTTCAAACTGCTCTGCTGGAGGAAGTTGGAATGTGGTTGCAGTTTCTGAGGGGGGGGGGGAAGGTGGTGTCTCCACTGAAAGCACTGGTGGAACCTACCAGTGGTGGTATTGTCATTGGCAGTAGCCAGTGTAAATCCTCAAAATGGGTTGTTTCAGGGAACAGAAGGGTGGGGGGGTGAGCTGGGCTGGCCAAGCATCTGCTGGAACACATGCCAATCCTGTTATTTGCAAGGGTGTGGAGCACGATCCAGTCTTCTCTGCTGTGCCATCCCAAAGCTGGTGCAGCAATTTTTGGAGGAAATTTTACTGCCCCCCCCCTACTTTCTGCCTTGGCCTGCGCAAGTGGCAGGGCTACAGTTGTGATTGTGGCTCTGCTATTCTGTTCATTTACTATGGGTGGGAGGTAGGATTGTTCTGAGTTAATATAGACACCATTGTGTCTTCACAGTATATATAACACACCCCACTATCTTCTATCTTCATTTCAAATTCCAGTAGCCTCTGTTTCACTTGCAGCACCATTTACTGATAGTTGTTTTTGTATGTGCCCATGTTGTAGCACCTATTTCTGAATCACTTTATTCTCAATAGGGTTGTTTCGGATTTGGTGGATGCATTGTCAGGACCAGTTATCACATCTTTGTGCCTGTAATACAGTTTTTCTGCTAAGACATTTTTTTGAAGAACCTCTGCCCCTCTCCTCCTTCAGCAATGGAAATAACATGTATTTTAATTTATTGAAAGTATTTATGAATTATGCATTTCTGCTCCCAAGGTGATCTACAGTAATTAAAAATGACAATCTAGGTAAACACCAATAAAAAATTATTAAAGCTTCTCTTTATTTGTTGCCCCAAATTGTGACTTTTGGTACTTTCCAAATCACTGTGCCTCCTGAATGCATTTAGCACTGAAGACTTTATTGAAGGAATGTGAATCTCTCAAGTATGTGGCTGGGAAAACCACAGGGGGTTGCAGGGACTGAACTTCTAGTTTCCTGAAGCAGAAATAAGTGATACCCAATCAAAACAGTGCAATCCAGGCTTCTGGCTTGAAGACTGCAAGTAAAAGAGTTGGGAGCGGGGCAGGGGGGAAGAAGGGATTATGAAATACTTGGAAGTAAAAATGTGCTTTGAGTTTTATTCTGGTTTTGTGCAATGAAACGGCAACATACTGTGCTAATTGGTAATAAGCAAGAAAATAAAATGGTGATCAGTTAAAATCAGTAAATGAGAATTGGCATTGAAATAACATGTAGTGTGTAATGTCATTCTGAAACATGTTGGTTTCAAAACTATTTTAAAAGCTGCATAGTAGAAGCATAGCATTTTGTTGCACAGGTGAAAACAATATATCAGTGGTACAAGCTGTAGAAATTCAAATTTATAGAATTGTAGAGTTGGGAGGGATCCTGAGTGTCATTTATTTAAGTATCTCTCTCCCCCATCCATTTTTAGCTGACATGCTGACAGTTGGAGCTTAGGATGCAAGTTATAAACATTAACAAACTTAAATTTAAATTGAGCCTAGCTAAATTAGGCCATAAATTGGTTGGATGTGGTCAGAAATTTAATTCTGGTAACTAGTGGGGAAACCTCACAGGAGGCAAACAACAGAGCAGGCTGTGTCTTGTGTGAGGTGTGTGCTGTAGGTTGGAAGAGAGGCTGCAACATATAGATATATATAGATCCAGGATCAAAACGGGGGGGGGGGGGCAAGCCATGGTCGTTCAGGTTGTGACTTCAGCACAGAAAAGGCGAATGAAACCAAATTTTTTTATTATATATGCCGTATTCACGATGTGCTATTATGTTTTATTATGTTACGGTTATTTATTGGTTGTAAGCCGCTTTGAGATTCATTTGAATGAAAAGTGGCATAAAAGGTAAAGGTAAAGGGACCCCTGACCATCAGGTCCAGTCGTGTCCGACTCTGGGGTTGCGGCGCTCATCTCGCTCTATAGGCCGAGGGAGCCAGCGTTTGTCCGCAGACAGCTTCCGGGTCATGTGGCCAGCATGACAAAGCTGCTTCTGGCGAACCAGAGCAGCACACAGAAACGCTGTTTACCTTCCCGACAGAGCAGTCCCTATTTATCTACTTGCACTTTGACGTGCTTTCGAACTGCTAGGTGGGCAGGAGCTGGGACAGAAAAACAATAAATCAAATCAAATCACCTTTTGGTAACTTTTCTGTTAGGGACTTCAGAATTTTTGAAACGGAAAGTGACACTTTAACATTTAGCCATGCTTCACTTATTTTGTGGGCTTCTCTCTTAGGGGGGAAGGAATCTGTGGCACTTCACATGTTGCTAAACTACAAATTCCATCATCCTTCATTATTGGTTGTGTTGGCTGGGCTGATGGGAGCTGGGAGCCCAACAACATTTTGAGGGCCAAAGATTCCCTGCCTCTGCTTACATGTAAGTAGTTAACTGCATCCAGATTGATGGATCACAAGTTGTGCAGGTCTGGGCGAGGAAGTTCAGTTTCTTGCTCAGCTAGGAAACTCTGTATGTGACCTTGAGTCATGTGTTCTTGCTTAGCCTAGCGTACCACAAACACTTATTGTAAGAATGAATTAGGGAAACCCCATGTATGTACCCGGAGCTTCTTGGAGAAGGGAGGGGCATACTGGCTTGTTTGCTGTGAGTATGTTATGCCACAATTTAATCAAATTCCCAGGCTGATCGACATTAAAACGAAAAATGGCAAAAGTTAACATTACAAAACACACACAACCCCCCCCCAAGAAGAAAGCATGTGTCAAAGCAGCATAAACTCCATCAAAAGAATCAAAATTTAAAACTAATTGCACAATCCTGTACCTCTATTTAGAAGTTATTTGAGTTCATTACTTGCAGGTAAGTATTAAAACCAATCAAACCTGCGAAGAAATGTGCAAGATTTAAACTTCGGCAGAACTGGATGATGAGCAAATAAATAAGCAGTGAAGAAACAAAAACAAAAGCATGGGAAAAACTACTTAATTTGCCCCCCCTTTTCTGTTTTGTTCGGGTTTCCTTTTTTCCTTGTTGTGGTTTATTTTGGAGGAGCACTGTATTTGCTCAGTGTCAAATTTGAGGAAGAGTTATTGCACTCCCAATTTAAAACCTTTTGCATTATTATTGCTCAGCTGGTTAGAGCATGGTGCTGATAATGCCAAGGTTGCAAGTTCGATCCCCATATGGGACAGCTGCATATTCCTGCTTTGCAGGGGGTTGGACTAGAAAGATGATCCTCAGGGTCCCAATTCTACAACTCTGATTTACAGGAAATGGTGGCATGGGGCAGAACTGTATAAACCAGCACTTGTCTGCTGTCCCGGGACCTTGATACAGCACTATCAAAACTTTTGGGGCTCTTGTTTGTGCTTGTTTGTTCGTTGTCTCCAAGATCCCTGTTGCTAACGAGCGTGATTGCTGGCCCCTTAAAGCCTTGGTCAAGTGGCAAAGGAGTTCCGCAGACGCCTATTTCGCAGCGAGAAAGGAGCGTGCAGATTAGGGCTGCAGGCTGGAAGATTAGGACGCCCTAGAAAACAAACCACGTGAGAGGAGGGGCTGCAGTGGAGACGCCGCGGCCGAGCTTGCTCTTTATTTGACTTTTCCAGCTCCTCCATTCTTCCTGTAGCCGTCGAGGCACTCCGTGGAAAGCTGTGCCTGCCCTGCGCAAATCACAGGGCTTCGCTAGGGCCTGCACCATCTGCAGGCACCCTCGGCCAGCGCTTCCGCCTCTTCCTTCCGCAGGTTCGCAGCGCTCCGAGCTGGGAGAAAAGGCGCAGCTTGAGCGCGCGTGCGCGGCTCTAGCTGGCTCGCAGAAGGGAGGCGGGGTGAAGGGCAGGCGAGGCGAGACCTGTGGCGCTTGCCCGCGCAGCAGCGCGTTAGCCATATTGCAGCAGCAGCAGCCGCCTCCGGGGAGGGGCAGCAGCATCGCCCAGGGGACCAAGAGCGCAGCCGGAGCGGACGCCCAGTAACAGCCACAGCAGCTGCCTTGCCTGGTCGGAGCCACACGGACCTGCCACGGCGCGCTGGGGCTGCTGGTGGCGTTGAAGCAAGAGCCGAGCCCTTTCCCTTCTGGGCGGCTGTATTGCCAGCAGGATGCCTGCCTTCCTCGCTCGGCTGCTGCCTGTTTCATTTCATTTTTTCCTTCTGGGGGGGCAGCTGCCCCCCTGTCCCATGCTGGGTACGCCCATGTATACATCTTATTCCCTGCAAAATCTTCACTGGACAGTGAGTACAAAACTTTGTCTCTGCAGAGAGAGAGAGAGAGAGCGCCTCATTGGCTGCCAGGCCCAAATTCTCCTTGGTATGAAAATTATCAAACCTCAATCTAAGAGGGGCTGCTTATTTCCAGCTTCCTACAAGTAAGTCACCTCTGTGGAGGCGAAATTCCCCCCCCCATGAGGCCATAACTTCTTAAGGCCCAACAAGGATGTGCATCATGTACATGCATCGGTTCATACAAACAAGCATTTGGTGCTTTACTCTGCCTTCCTGAATTTGCAGAGATGTGTATTGTTCATCTGAGGTCATACCGGTACTTGGAACAAACATCAGTCAAGTTGCAGTATGCATCAGACCTGTATAGATTTCTCTGTACTACAGTATTATTTTGGTAAAGAAAAAAAAACTTTGATTCAGTCTGTTACTATAGGTCCTTTCACCTGCCTTGAATAGGGCAGTAAGAGTTTGCTGAATAAAAAATATGCATATTCAAATCACAGATACAGGAGGGAAAGTGCATTCTCGCCCCAGTACCTACAGGATTTCATATTCTTGCCTGAAGGTAAGGGTTTGTCCCTCACTTATGTGTTACTTAAAAGAGAGACATATTAAATGTCCACAGTACACTCAACAGCAGGCTTTAGCACATAGATGATCTTAAAACTACAATGACTGATTATCTGTTTGTTGCACAGTGTAAGAACAGTGTCTTCTGTTTGTTTGTTTTTACCCATCTTGATCCTTATTGGACTTCTTCTTCTTCTTCTTCTTCTTCTTCTTCTTCTTCTTCTTCTTCTTCTTCTTCTTCTTCTTCTTCTTCTTCTTCTTCTTCTTCTTCTTCTTCGTCATGGAAATTCATTGTGTGGAGACTGATGGTTGAAGTTAGTTATTTGTTGTTGTTTAGTCGTGTCCAACTCTTTGTCACCCCATGGACCAGAGCGCATTACAATCAGTTGCTCCAATCAAGGAGTCATTGAGAAATAAGTTTACAACCCCTTCAGAAAGATCTGGGGTGAGAAGAACTGCAGCAAATTTTCACTGCCCAAAGCTTGTTGTCGTTTTCTGCTTTTCCTGTGCTGAAACTCTTTTAGGGTTGATTAATTTCTCTCTGTATCTGGGGGAATTCTAGGGTTACATTTCAAAGCATTATTTATTGGAGGTGTCAGATATATATAAAAGTGCCTAAAATCACTTGCGCTATACAATTAAATTGAAACAAACTCTGCCTATAGGCTTCTAGTTCAATCAGCCTTAAGAATGCACCCCACTTAGTCCACATACTTGCATGCCAAAAGATACTGTAAGTGAGTAGTTGTGCACACATAATCTGCAGGAAGTAATTACGTAATAGAAACATCTGTTCAGAAGCAGATAGTGACTGCAGATTTGAGACTAAAGAAGTGTTTGGGGAAGGGAGGGAATGCCTAGCTCTTTATATGCCTGCCTTCTGTTTCACTGCTTGATATGCCCCCTCCCAAGTGTGCAAACCACACATTTGAAATCGCTTATGACTGCTAATGGAATTGGCCAGAAAAAGCATTGGGTCTGAAAAGAGTCACTTCTCTGATCTAAATTCTCCCTTCCCCAAATGGCTTTTTCGTTTTTAATGTGTTGTGGTACTGTTGTCATATAATGTGTAGGAAGCTCTTTGGTTTTCTTGGCACTTAAAATTCTCTAAGTACGGAGTAGTAAAGATGTGCATGCAACCTGCAGTACACCAAAAACTGCTTTTCTCCGGTGTATGCCTTTTTATGCTCCTCCCGGTGACATTAGAATTTTTATTTGTAAAGTTATCTTAGTTATATTTTGCTCAGCTGTGCCTGTTTAAACAAGGAGAGATGTAATTACCTTATAAACAGGGTGACACTTCAGACACCTTTACATTTATATGGCATGATTTTCTCTGCCACCTTGAACAGTGAGGGTTTTTGTGTGTGTTAGCTGCGTTTCTCTCCTGCTGTACCTTTTATCTCTCCTGTAACCTGCTTCACTATTTGCCCCATTTTACTCAGGTTTTTGCTTTCCTTTCACTTCCTTTGTCTGGCTGCTTGCTCTTGTCACCTACTGCCCCCACTCCCACCCCCATCATTATCTATTGCATGAGCTAGAGTGCAGAAGAGGTGCTCTGGTGGGTTATCAGACTCACACAATTGTTTATATTTCTATTAAAAACCTATGGAACCTAAGGGGGGAAATGGAATAGCTATAGAAGATTTAAATATAAAGCAGCTTGGGAAGTAGTGCCAAATGTTACTAGGCAACTTCTTTATATAAATAATACTTTGAACATAAGAGCCCTGCTGGATCAGACCAAAAAGCTCATCTTGTGTCGCATCCCGTTCCCACAGTGGCCATGCCACAAGCAGAATATCAATCAATCAAAATACTTTATTCGACCGATAGTCAGCCAGAAAAAAAATTCTCAATTCTATATAATAATGTCCAAGATGTCCCTGCGTCCAAGCTGTCCCGTGTGTCCCTGGGTCACTGCGCATGTGCCCCAGGGATACAGGGATTGGACAGCAGAGACTGCGCGCGCGCGCACTCTCCCCCCACTCTGCCTCCTCCAACCGCCGCTCCCGCCGGACACCGCCTCACTGCAGGGCACGTCAGGAAAGCGAGGGTGGAGGCCGGCGAAGGCCTCCTCACAACCCTCCCTGGCCGTGAGGAGCGGCGGTTGGAGGAGGCGGGGGGGAGTGTGCGCGCGTCCTTCCTGTCGGCGGCTGCGGGAGAGAAACGGAGGAGGAGAAAGCAGCGCTTTCTCCTCCTCCGTTCCTGTCCCCTGCCGCCGACAGCAAGGACAGGTCCCAGGGTTCGGAGAAGCGCTGCGCAAGCGCTTCTCCGAACCCTGGGATGTCTGCTTCCTGTCGGCGGCTGCGGGAGAGGAACGGAGCAGGAGAAAGCAGCGCTTTCTCCTCCTCCGTTCCTGTCCCCCTGCCACCGACAGCAAGGACAGGTCCCAGGGTTCGGAGACGCGCTGCGCAAGCGCTTCTCCGAACCCCAGGATTCTAGCGCCCGTTATTGAACGGGCTGAAAACCACTAGTACAAATATAAAAATATATAAATATATAAAACTGAAGGGATACATAAATGAAGTATGACTGTGCTACTGAACCTCCTACAGGTAACCCACATCAAGGCATTCGATTATACGTTTCCGACATTTGAGCGCCAGGAAGAGGAATTTAGCCACCGAAAAGGTTATTTTCCCAGTGGGCTTGTTTAGCAAATATGCTGCCTGCCATTCTCTTAGTCGGGAACTAAACTGAGATAAATCTGTGGTATTCCACGTAGTGGATATCCGCCAGGTAACTGGCTGGTGCAGCCCGATACACCTGCTCACGAGCAGAATATAAATGCAACAGTCATTTCCCACTTGTGATTCCCAGCAAATGGTATACAGAGGCATGCTGCATCCAAAGAGGAGTAGATATTGATTACCTTATGCTCCACACACCGCTACCCTCACAGAGCGAAGCTCCAAGCCGGCAGCGGAGGAGCGGTGGATTTAAAAATTTTTTTAAAAAGGTTTTGAAGACATTGGACACTGTGAGTAAGAGAAAGAAATTTAAGAAAAATTTTCAACTCAAAAGAATTGGTCACGGGAGGAGATTTAAACAGGAAGTCGGTCTCCCTCATCACTGCCATGTTTTGCTGTGATGGTGTTTACATATATAATGGATTGGGGGCAGCAGATAGTGGGTTTAGTTTACCCTAATAATGCCGGAGTATGCGAGCGGTGCTGTGGTCTAAACCACAGAGCCTAGGGCTTGCCGATCAGAAGGTCGATGGTTCGAATCCCCGTGACAGGGTGAGCTCCCATTGCTCGGTCCCAGCTCCTGCCAACCTAGCAGTTCGAAAGCACATCAAAGTGCAAGTAGATAAATAGGTACCGCTCTGGCGGAAAGGTAAACGCTGTTTCCGTGCACTGCTCTGGTTCACCAGAAGCGGCTTAATCATGCTGGCCACCTGACCTGGAAGCTGTCTGCAGACAAACGCCAACTCCCTTAGCCTATAGAGCGAGATGAGCGCACAACCCCAGAGTCGTTCAGGACTGGACCTAACGGACAGGGGTACTGGTACCTTTACCTTTATGGCTCAACACTTTCCAGTTTTTCAATTCATCCAATGCATTTTGGAAAAGGTTCAGTTCTGTGCAAATGTAAATTTACCATTCTGTATTTTGCTCAGATGCTTTAGGGACAATGGACATGATAGAGACCAGTTCAGTCTGCAAATTTTCACATTTTAATAGGTATTGCCTTAGTTGTCAGTCAATCAGATGTTTTTTGTGGTCAGCCAGCCAAGAAAAACAAAATACGGAGTGTAAAATACAAAATCATAGCCTCCATAAATCTAATTATCTAAGATGACTAAGATCGAACCATCTCAGAAGGTATAAGACACAAAGCCGTTTGGATATTTTGGTACCTGCTCAGTAATAAATTTGTGGGTTCCCCTTGTAGTACTTTTAAAAATATAGTAGTTGAGTGATTTAAAACAGCAAAAAAACAAACATAAGCACTAGAAAAGATATTAGTTTATTTTAAAAATTATTTTCATACTGAAATCCCTGAAAGAACTGTAACCTTGATTAAAGTTTTGGCTATCTGTGGTTTATACTGTGAATTTGGGATGAATCTTGGCATGTTTCTATTTGCACAAGATAATCCAGAAATGTATCATCTATCGCAGTGGTTCCCAACTGGTGGTCCGCGGACCCCCAGGGGTCCGCGAGCTATGCCAGAGGGGTCCGCAAGACTGGGACTTCTGGCGAGGCAAGATGGCGGCGGGCACGCTGGCGCGGAGCTCCTAAAGTCGGCCAACGTGCCAGCGCCGCCAAATCAGCCCCCAGAGGCGCCGAAGGGGCACCGAATGGGTGCCGAATGGCTGGTGTCTGGCTGAACGCGGCAGCCAGGAGCTTCATGTGAGGCGGCAAAAGCTTCCTCTCCTCCTCTTCTTGCAGAACCAGCGAGACTCCTGCCTAGAGTGGCACCACATGCCTGCTGCCACTCTAGGCAGGAGTCTCGCTGATTCTGCCTCAAGAGGAGGAGAGGAGAGGAAGCTCAATGGCCACGCGCCCTCGCTGCGTCGCTCCAGGTGCCGATGCGGCGGTTGGGGCTGCTCCTCCTGCTGTTGGCCGTGCTGTGGGGCGGGGAAGCGCTCCCAGCTCAGGGGGTCCTGAGGCCACTGGCGGCGGTGCTGTCGTCCGAAACCCGCCTGCCAAGGAGCTCCACGCTCGGCAGGGCCTTTGCCCTCGCCCGCCCCAGCTCCACCCTCTCCGCTCCCTTCCCAGGCGCCGAGGCCATGGTGACTCCCTGGGTGTCGCGGGGTCTCCGAGCTCTGCTCGCTCACCCTCCACCTCCTTCCCGTCGCTCTAGCTTCTGGCTAGCGGTGCCCGGCGGCGTCCGCCTCGGCAGCAGCAGCAGCACCAGCTTGGGCGCAGCGGCACTCGCCAGTTCCCTGGTGCACACTGGAGGCTTCGTGGGAGGCTGCTGGGTGCAAGCGGTGGGTGCCTTCCCCGTGCGGGATCTGGCCAGCGGTGCAGAGCTGAGCCGGGTAGCGGACAGCGGGGCGGCGGAGGTGCAGGCCGCGGTGAGAGCCTCATCAAACCTAAATCCGGCCCTGATATGAAGGGTGGGTTTTTTTGTTCTTTGTTTTTCATAAAACCCTGCCCGTCCGGCTGCCGCGTCCGGATCCCATCCCCCCCCAAAGGCCAGTAACTCTGTGAAACGGGGGGGGGGGCACCAGAGGGACCTTTGCACCATGGCACCGGATGGGCTTAAGACGGCCCTGCCCCCAAACAAGCAGAAAGCCACCCAAACCGCAGCCGCTGCTGCGTGGGAGCCAAACCCTTCCCCCGCGCCGGATCGGCGTCATTAAATTTTTTCCAAAAATAAATTAGGAGAGTTGAAAACATCTCGTAAAACAATTGCCAAACACTGTGGTGCAAATGTAAATGAAAATGCAACCCTTGCGTCTTATGAGGTGGCTCAGCTTGTTGCTAAATGTGGGAAAATAATGGACTCAAAGGACAGATTTAACTCATCTCATTAAGAACTGAAAATTAAAACTAACTGTATACTGATGGAGTACTCTGTTGTAACTAAAAAGACTCTTAATTTGGCTCTCACTTTTTAATTTTAGGATTAGGAATTAATGGGGGTCCTTGTCACAATAGCAGCTCGATGAGGGGTCCTCGAGAAAATTTTGTTGGGAACCCCTGATCTATCTTAAAATTCCATGTACTGTAAAATGAAGAGTGTTGGGACTGATTGATTTGAGTATAGCCTGAATGGAAATGAAGTATGTTTAGATAAGTTATTAGGTGTTCCTGTCCTGGCACTGATCGCAAGTTGGCAGAACATGTGCCTTAGAATGCAAGGCTTGCAGTATTAATGTCCTGCTGAATTTACTTAATGGTAGAATAGCATGCTATGCCAAATATATGGGTGGGTTTCCCTGTGTTATTCCTGGCTGATTGATCAGAATGATTGGAATACATTTCTCTTCCCTCTTGGGTGTTGTACAGGGGTTATTGTTTTAAATGAAAATGAAAGGTACAGTCTTTAGATATATTTCCCTTTAATTTTTTAAAACAGTATATAAATCCTACTTGTGGTAAAGGGCATAACCGGGGGGGGGGCAGGAGGGCAGCTGCCCCCCATCAAGTAAATAAAAAGAAATACTTAGCAGCTTGGTTCTGCCCCCCCCCCAATAAAGAAACATAAATCTTGTTTCTGGTTTTTAATTTTAATTAGGGTATGCCCTGTTTTTCCAGTTTTGCTTTCCTTCATTGACTTCAGATTTTAAATGTTTATTAAAGGTCACCAGCAGTTTTACTTCTGCAGAACTAATGCTGCTTAGCCCATATGGCTTCTTTCTCATCTTTACCACACCTACCACATTCTCCAGAATGACAGTTTCTGACTCTAATTCAGCTTGTGAAGCTGACCCGTATACGGGATCCTATTCTCTTCCATTATGCTGTATACTGTGATTCTGCAGAGTGCCAAAAATGGTATTGTCAGAGGCGTACCTAGGGGTTGATGAAATGGGCCCCTGCCAGAGGTACAGGCTTGGGGGCACATGTGCAGAAATCACCCCAGAAATCTGTCTCCGGTTGTGAGTTTAGACAAGAACTAGGAGCTGAGCAGTAGGAGAAATGGTAAGGTGGTATGAAGGTAGAGCAATCAAAGAGCACGACAACGAGAATTCACCACCAAAATGGCAATAGTAGTATGGCAAGATGCAATGTTGAACAAGAAATGGAGACTGCTAGGGGGTGGGCCTCTGGCTGTCAATCAGCCTGCCACATAGCAGGCAGCTGCAGATCAGCATCAATCATTTTCTCTCCTGCTGCTGCTCCCGTTACCAAGTTGAATCCCTCTCTCCTTTCCCCCAAAGTCAGAAAAAGAATAAATGTGATATGTGCCTTTTCAGGAGGGGAGAGGCTCTTGTGTTTGGGTCCTGCGTGTGGGTTTCCTACAAGCATCTGGTTGGACACTGTGAGAACACGATGGGCTATTGGCCTGATCCAGCATGCTCTTGTTATGTTCTTATAAACTCTAGCCATAGCATTCTATATATAAATGAAATACATGTTGATGATAATTACCACAGGTTTCTTTATGTAGCACGAGATCATAAAAGCAGTGTCAACATTTGAATTGCTCTTTCCCTTTTTCTGTTATTGTAAATCAATCCAGGACTCCTCTGAATGTGTGAAGTGATATGTAAATATAATAAATTAACTTATCACACCTGCCATAGTATTTAATTAATTAATTATTCTGTTAAAAATTAACTTAGCTTATAGCAAACAAACAAGCTTCTCCATAAGATGAGAGTGTAGGAGCTGTTCAGTGTCATAACATCTGGGTAGCAAGAACATGTAATATTTGGAATAGGCATGAGGATAATTGAAGTGAAAATGATTATGAAATGAGATGAAACACTGCTATGCAGTCTTCATGTCTTTACTTGACACCACACTGCAAAGTGAAAACCACGATGTCCAGTTACTGAAGTCCAGAGTTTTCACTTTGTACACACTTTTCAGTCTTACCAAGCAGTCCAGAAATGTTTGTTTCTTGCTCTATCTCCTCTCTCTTTTGTAACATTCAAAGTGGAACTTTGCCACATCACCTTTCTGAAGTGTTCAAGGCTTGTGAGGGCAAGAATGATTTCTGCATCTTAGTTTGCTTCCAAATGACTTGTTTACCAGGCATTTTTGGCCAATTTGTTTGCATGAATTTGAGGGTAGGTTCATTATCACTCATTCTGGCTTGTCTGCAGGGAGCTAGGGCAATGTTGCATTAAGCAAATGATGTTATATGAACCTTAAACAGCTCTGGGCTATAATACTTCCAGGACCACCTCTCCCCATATGAACCGACACGGACTCTTTGATCATTACCTGAGGCCCTTTTTGGGTGTCCCCTCCATGAGAGGTCTGGAGGGTTGCAGCATGGGGACTGTGGTTATGTGATTCATTTGCACCCAAAACTAGCAATAGTCCAGAAGCTAACTGGTATAGTGTGGTATGAAAATGGCTTTCAAAAGTTACACATCTCACCCTCTCTGCGTTATGCCAGCCAGTGGGAGAAGCCAAGCACTCACAGATAGGGCAATGTTCTTTGAACATAGCTGTGGATCATCAGAGGCTTACATGCCTTGTTAATGTGCACAAGAACTTCAGTAACTAACAGGCAATGAGCTGATGCATCACTGTTAAGGGCTCTCCTCATGTGCCATGATAGTCGTCTTTCCATTCTTCCAGTGCTTCTCTTCTTTTCTTCCCCGGAGAAGACTGGATTGAAGAAAGAAACCAAAGTGCAGGAGCTAGAGGGAGAAGTTTCCTTCCTCTAATACATCTGGCCCCAGCCTGGCTTTACATTTGCCACTAGGGATGGACAAATATGAACTACTGGCAAAATATTTCATCCATCCTTGTTGCTAATCTTAGATTACAAGCATAATACAATGGGCATTTTGGTAAAATATATTATTCAACTTCATCACTGGGAGTTTGTTTCCATGTAAGAAGTGTTAAAAGAACCCTAACTCAAGCCTAACAGTTTTGTTTTTGAAAGTAGTTACTAATTCCTCTGAAAATTATGGTTGGCATCACAAACCAAAATTTATTGTCTGTATTTTCAAAGAAAGTGCCAGTATGACAGTCTTAGTAGTTCCGTTTGGCTCTTGCTCAGGGAAGCGCTCCAAATTAGTTCTGCAAATAAAAAATAAAATGTATTCCTTCCCCTTTTCTCTTAACCTCTCTGCTTTAAGCTTCAGAAACGAAACAAAATCTAAGCCCTTGTGTGCTTGATCTCATAGGCATGTGACCTTTAACGCTGTTCCAGACAGACCTGTGGTTATAGCATAGTTCTTTTTCTTCCATACAAATATTTCTGTTCTTTACCCGGGTGAAGGTGGAGAACTGCCACCATTTTTAACTTGGCAGGAGGATGTACTCAGTCACTAAAGGGGTTTCCCAGCTACCCTTAATACCCAGCAAACAGTAATGTTATAAAAGGTTAAATACTCCTGGGATTACTATCTCTTGATTAGAAGTGGACATCCAGAAAAATCTCCTGGGATTACTATCTCTTGATTAGAAGTGGACATCCAGAAAAATCTCTGCTTCTGCTTAAATTTTTTGTCCTTTCCAGTTGTGATAATAAGCTTGGGAATTTGGCAGGCATAAACTAATAGGGAAGGTCCATAACTCAGTGCTATACCACACATTTAGCATGTGGATGGTCTCAGGTTCAACACCTACTGAAAGGTTCAAGTGTCAGATGATAGAGAAGACTTCTACCTGAGAACTCTGGAGACTGGCTGCAAATTAGAGTCGAAAACAATGGCTTAGGACAGTGAGTCTCAAAGTTTTTCTCTGGACCACACTTTCATAATAAAAAATTGCTGAATATTTTTATTCGTAAGAAATACATTGGAAAACAAACAGGAACATATCCTAGCAGTGCTTGATTTATAACATAGAACACAACTACTTTATAATATGATAATGGGGCATGTGGAAAATATGAAACAACGCAGCTACGTTGTTCGCGGATTGAGCGGACTCGACACATAATGGTTCCAATGGTCAAGAAGGTGGCTACTGCACATCTTGTAGAGGGAAATGAGGGGAAGATGGGGCTTGTCAACCATGGAAGGTAGTCCATCTACGAGAATGAAACTCTTATCCCAACCCTCCACTGCCTTGCAGCTATACTCATTTGTGAGAGAGGTTTTGGGAGTAAACTCCGAGGAAAAATCTGAACCCGCTGCCTTGCGAGACATCTTCGTGAGAAGAAAAGGCTTGGGGAGTAAAGAGTGGAGTCGTGAAGATGGTTGGATGGCATCTTGTACTGCAGCCAAGCTGGTGCCAAATGTATTGCTCTGCTTTCTTTGGGACCACATCAGTGAGGCCGAAAGGGAGGTCTTGTCATCTGGGCAGCCCAGGACCTCCATACACACTGCCCGGGCTTGCAGCATCCCAGGAAGGTCACTTTGGTACTAAATGCAGCAAAAAACAATGCAAGAGGCAGCAGGTATGAGGTCTCTGCTGCCACAGTAGGTACTGTGGTTCTCCAGCAGTTGGACTTCATCGCCTCAAGCTTCACTTCATTGTCTCTTGAGACAGATGGATGCCAACAACTATATTCAATCAGGGATTAGCCACAAAGCATACTGTATAACAATGAACAACCTTGTAAAGTAGTTTTAAGGCTCCTGATTTTGTTCCAGGGTGTCTGAAAGGAAAGCAATGCTCATCTCTAGTCTTATTTTAGTCCCAGTTAAATTTGATTTTGGCAAGGTGCTTGTTATAACTAATAATTTATTTTTCTTAATAAGATGTTTATGCAGCCTTCACTTTTCTAATTCTGATATATTAGCTTCCTACTGAGACAGCAAGTTAGTCTTTTCTTTATTTTTCACCCAAATTAACCCGAAATATGTATTTGGCAGTTTCCCCATAAAACTATTGGCTATACATTTCATTATTTTAATACTTATCCAGCTTTGTCTTGGGTTTATTTTCCCTGGAATTTAGGCTCGTAGTATTGTACAAGATCTTCTGAACTGCAGTCCCTGAGGATAGTTTGACCTTTATAGTTTGCCTACTCCTGTGAACTTGTGTTTAAGACACCAGTGTTCTGTTTGAGTCTACAAAATGGAAATCTGAAAAATGGAATTAAATTTGTCAGGAGAAATTCTTCCTCTAACTGTTCATTTACTGCATTAACTTTAATTAAGGATGAGCAGGCTGGGAGAAAGTGGAACAGTTTTAAATTGGAATAGCAGTATTTTTTTAACTGGATTTATCCTTGACAGTCTATAGTAGTTATCGGAGTCCTGTAGTGGAGGTGCTGACAGTTGTAAAAAGGTAAAGGGACCCCTGACCGTTAGGTCCAGTCATGGACGACTCTTGGGTTGCGGCGCTTATCTCGATTTTGTATTTGGCAGAAGAAGAGAAGTTTGGATTTGATATCCCACTTTATCACTACCCGAAGGAGTCTCAAAGCGGCTAACATTCTCCTTTCCCTTACTCGCCCACAACAAACACTCTGTGAGGTGAGTGGGGCTGAGAGACTTCAGAGAAGTGTGACTAGCCCAAGGTCACCCAGCAGCTGCATGTGGAGGAGCGGAGACATGAACCCAGTTCACCAGATTACGAGTCTTCCGCTCTCAACCACTACATCACACTGGTTCTCTATTGAAAGCGCAGATTATGATGAACTATATAAAAGTCAGAAGCAGAAATGATGTCTTAGTGCAGATAGCATCTGTGTTAGTAAAACTCTGATTGGATTTGAGAGTATATTTTACCAGTTTTATTTTGATGTTTTCCCTTTCATATGTCATGTTATAACTTGAGATCAGCTATATAGCAGAGCCAATGCAGCAGGGTTTAACCCTGCACTTAATAGCTAAAGTTTAGGTGTTGTCATATTTTTATTTATTGATAAATGAAATGGGAAAATAGTGAAAATCAGTATTTCCATGTTTCACATTCAAGAATGTTAAAAAACAATTTTTAATTTGATCCTCCCCAAGGATATGTACTGGGCACAGGGTCGATCAGATGATCTGGAGGCAGGAGTGAATGGCTTGTAGATGATATCAAGTAGACAACAGACATGTTTAGACTTTCACCTGAACATGGAAACACTCAAAGTGTGGGTGGGGGCAGTGGTGCGCCTGCATGGCCCAAACCACCTTGTATGTCTAATAATAATAATAATAATAATAATAATAATAATAAAAATAATAATAATTTATTATTTATACCCCGCCCATCTGGCCAGGTTCCCCCAGCCACTCTTACGGTCATTGTCCCCCCACTGACCTTTGCTGCATATTCTGCAGGGTGTTTCTTCTCACATTTGCTTGAACAGAAGTAGACTCTTCCACATGACCGGCGACCCTGCTTTAATAAGGTTCTTGATTGCATGCTTTGAAGTGAACGCAAATAGAAGTCACTCAAAGCAACATGGGGAAGGTTGAGGACTAAGAAAAATCATGATGAACACAAGGATGTTAGGGGAAGAGCTTATGTGTGCAACCTCTGCCTCTATCCTCACTTTGAGTGTTCTTACGTTTAGGCAAATGCCTTAACAAATTGCAGACTGAATAGCATGTGATTAAATTGGCAAAACATTACATATTGTAGTAGAAAAACCCTAACTTTTCAGAGGTAAGTTGGCTATTAATCATTGGGGATTGGGGGCGACAGAGGAAAGTTTAGTAGAAATGTCAACTCAGTGTGCTCTGGCAGTAACAGAAACAGCAAATTCAATTGTTTTGAGTCAAGGGTTGATGTGCTGGCTGGCTGAAAACCATTCAGTGGGCATCATAGTTGAACAGCTACTTGAATCCAATCCTGCTAATATGGGAAAGTGTGCGGCCAGGGACTGTCAGAAAGGGTCACACGTCTTCCAGATAGATGGCTATGTGCTCTTAACCATAAAGAGTTGAGAGAGGAAGCTAAGGGATTGTATGGAAGGGTGGCCAAGGAACTGACGTGCTTGTAACTTTTGAGTTGTAAACCTGAGAGAGTACAAAATCAGAAAGCATTACTTCATCTGAGCCCTTTAAGAATAGTGTAAGTATAATCATAGCTGCCAAGTTCTCCCTTTTTTTAAAGGGAAATTCCCTTATGCTGAATAGGCTTCCTCGCAAGAAAAGGGAAAACTTGGCAGCTATGAGTATAATATGGACATGACTGATGGGAGCTTTGTGGTGACATTTTTGAAATTTACCAAAGGGAATTATTTTTAAATTCCTCATTGTTTTAATGAGCATTTAATTAATACCACTTCTGTAAAGCGAGCTTACTTTCCTGTTTCAGAATTGTTTGCAGGTATTATTATTTCTAAATAAGCCCAGTAGAAGCCAAAGAGCTGCAAGCAAATATTTTGATATTGCTTAACTCCAATTCTTACAAAAATGCTTGAAAACACAAAAAATCTGGTGCTCTTAATTTTTATTTGCTGTCTCTGTGTTGTACCTTTAGGGTACCGGTATATCCCATTAAGTTTCCAGGCTTATTTCTGCAGCTGCAATAGTTGGAAGATGTTAAACAAAAGCTGACTTTTTAAAGAACCTGCAGGATCCAATTAGAAAGGAATATGATTATGTCTAGATGGCATGACCTTGTGTGATACTATCCTTGCCCTCTTTACTTTTTCAGGCATAGAATGCTACAGGCTTGGTTATCTTTTTTTCTCCCTCCAGTGTAGTTCTAACAGGCCAAACATTCTAATTTGTTTTCATGGAAATGGTGATGTAGATTTATGTGGTAAAACAGATTGCTTTTGCAAGTTGGCTATAATTCAGGCCACTCTGCCTGCAGTGGGCAATAAGCTTGGAAGTTTGAGATTAAAACAACTGGAAACAAGACAAAAATAAGTATTGCCCCCCCTTTAATGATAGGTTAATTTAATATAACAATGCCAGTACAGGTAACTTGCATCTTATATGGGAGTTACGTTACTGGCCATTCACGTACCGTATAAGCAAAATTGTGTAACCACCCCTCTTGAAAACAAATTTTAAAATATGTTAAAAATTGCTGCACTTACTGGTGAGGGGCAAATGTAGCTCACAATCTTCTTCTTGGTCTTCTTCCTTCTGTTCTTCACTGCTGCAGATGATATGAGGACCAGGGGAGTTGGCCAGTATCCAGAAATGCTTGGCTGTGGTTCAGATCCAGACATGAGTTGCCTGGGCACATCTGCTGCTGGTGCTGGTTTCTGTGTGAGGAACATGGTAATTGGCAGCTGCTGTTATTTCTTGAGTTCATTAAACATTTAATCTCAGAGTGTGGTCTCAGAGTGCCTGTAATCCCATGGATTATTTTGAGGCTGTGTTCCATGGAAGGTCAAACTCTGCAGTCAGATCATTTGCATGTTTTATGATTTGGAAAAGTTTTTTTTGGGGGGGGGAATCGGGTTCCAGCTTGCTGGCTCATGCTTTCCATCCCCATCCTCACAACCTGAATTTAATATGACCAGTTCCTCCAGCTCTTCAACAATCAATACCTGTTGGCCCTCAGTTAGCTCTTCCACTTCTTCCTGCATGTGGTCAACAAAACCATCCCAAAGCTACCACAGTTCCTTGTGTTTTATTAGTAAATCCCATTGTGTTCCAGGAAGGTGTGCACAGGATTATATCCTCAGTCTTTTCTGTCTCGATACTACAGCATATATTCCAAATATTTCTGATAAAGGTACCAAAATAGCTATTTTTAAAATTGCCGCTATCTGCTATGTCTCCATTTAATTCGGCAATATATTTAAAGAACATTTGGGTGCTTTTCAGTTTTGTAAGTGTTCACATGTTGTTGTTTTTTTAAAAAACACTTGTAAAAGGCAAATAGACTTTGATTCTTTTAAATCAGAAACGGTGTCCATTTTATTGCAGAAACATAACAGTTGCAAGTCTATATCTGATAATCAAGGTAGTCTGTTTCTCTACTGAGCCAATATTCCACAACATTTGTAGCATTGTTAGGGTCTTACTGAACGTGTTTGCGCAAAGTGCAGTTTCATATACAGTATAATCATGCACACAACTCCACCACCACCCCGATATTGTATACCTTCTCCCAGTTTTTTGTTGTTTCTATCTGCAATATTGGACTTTTAAAGAAAAACCTTGTGTTCCATCAGGGCCCCTAGCTTCTCAGTGTTGTTTAAATGTTCTGCAGCCTTGAGCTGACTCATACAGTACCAAAAAAGCAGTTTGATTATGGTGGCCTTTCTGGTAATTATGTGCAAGGGCATAAAGCAATTATACTATGGAAGCTATTTTAAAAAGACAAAAGCATAACATCACAAGTATAGTTATTTGAAAGGGAAAACAGGACACTCTGTTTTCAGTCAACATACTTTCATACTCTAGCTGGTTCTCGTCTCCAAAAAAAGGACTCAGGCTATAGACTGAAATCAAATAATGCAGCAAGCTTATCTGAT
Organism: Zootoca vivipara; assembly: GCF_965207765.1. Taxonomy (NCBI): domain Eukaryota; kingdom Metazoa; phylum Chordata; class Lepidosauria; order Squamata; family Lacertidae; genus Zootoca; species Zootoca vivipara. The sequence continues at coordinate 62,847,123 of NC_142586.1, forward strand.
AAAACCATTCATGTTTCAATAGAAAGAGTTAGTAGTAACCTCTCATTGGCACTATCTTATTCTGCAAGCAACTTCATTCACAGGGCTGTTTTTACACATTCAGATTTTAGAGAGAATATGTTACACATTGAGATTTACTGACATTGTAGCACACATTCATTTCACCTAATGTACCCTTCGAAAACAGGAAGCAGGAAGCCATGATTAGTTCAGATCCACAGTGCATGTTTCTACTGTGCACTTGAAGCAGTGGGAAGCAAAATGTTAGTTTTAGTAGGTATATGTCCCTGGTCTATAACATATACATGTTGAAATTGTAGCATGTGAAATGGCTCTGATTATCATGCTAATGGAATAGGGTGGAAAGTTCTCTATCATCTTGACAAGCTGCATATGGAGAAAACACAACACAGTGTTTCGTGGTAAACCATCCCATGAAATCACAGCATTAAAATGTCAGGACGCCTATGCTTTGGTATGTGGGGCTTCCTCCTTATTTTATGATACATTCTTGGCAGTGGTCATGATTCAAAGATAGGGATTGAAATATTCTGTGGTAAAATACATTTAAAAGGCACCATTGATGTTGTGGCTGTTTCAGCAGCTGTTATATTCTATGAAACTATTGAATTTTTTTATGAGTGAAAACCACAAATATATGTTTTTTTACATGGGTGTAAGTGGTATAACTTTCCTTTTAATGTGTGATAAATATAAAACACAACCAATCTGGGGGCTGTATTGGCTGTCTGCTAAAAGGATTTTTTTAAAAAATGAGTTATTTTCCCCTGCAGTACCCTAAGTAATTGTCTTTCTATCATATTTTGATGTAATCCATTATGTATCTGATCTTAGTTTTGTCACCTATCAAAATAGAATAGGCTTAAACTCTGTTTTCTATGTACTTTAGCAGCTATTAAAGTAGACCAATGTTTCTAACATGCATGAAAGGATTAGGAGTCTGTTTAATGAAAATAACTCACAGGTGGTCTCCTTTTTTCTGCAAAAATTCCTTGTGGTGCCAAAATACACACATAGTGTTTGATTCAAGAAGGAAAATGTTTTTTGAATACACCTTCCTAAAGTGGCGTGGTGGCAAGGTGTAGGCCTACATACTAAGGCAAAGCTGCAATATTTTCACTGTGTGTTGACTTGGGCGGGGAAAAGGAATGGAAACCATTTCTATAAATAGTGTTTTAAATGTTTGCTTATTATGATTTGTTCATAAGCTGTTGCTTTGTAACAACATTTAAGTGTTTGTGTTCATACGACTGGCTGATCAGTTTAGCAGCTGAATATGGATTGAGATAGCTACTTCATATTTTGGTTTTGTAGTTTAGTTTTGTAGTAATTTATATGCCACTTGATCATAGAGAAACCACTAGGCGGTTTACAAGAAATATTAAAATTATTCTTAAAAGCCATTAAAATTAATTGAAAACGCTTAGATATGATTAAAGTTAGCAGCAAAAATATCAAAACACACCAGCATCTGCATGTCTGCATAGGCTTTGTCTAAACAAAAGCAAGGTGTTGAGAAGAGTACAGTGAAGGTACAGCCTGATGTAAATGGGCAGAGAATTCCAAAGTATAGGTCCTGCCATGCTACAAGTTCTTTAGTTTCTGACAACTGCAGAATAGTATTGTGTGGCATCTTTAATAGTGCCAATTATGCAGGTGGGAAAGGTGATCCCACAAGTAAACTGGTCCCAGCAAATTATTTTATTAGTAGTCTTTGATCATCAAATGATCAAGGTTTCAGGAAGGGGCCATTTCTTGATATCTCACTTTAAAAAAATCTGCACTCTCTACTCTGTGTACATGTGTGCGTGCACACATAAGCATGCATTCATCCACGCAATGCATGTAGAAATATGTTCTAATCTTGTCCCTTCTTTAATGGGAGAACAGGAACCATGTACTGTTTAGGAAGTAGTTCTGACGTGCTATCCATACTAAAATATCACTCTTGCTGTCAAAAGAGCTACGGTAGATTAAGAAAGTGGTTGACTTCACTTGGCAACTCTTATCCAAACAATTGGGGATTATTTGTACACCTTTATTTTCTTGTTTTAATGGCATGATGGTATTTGAAGTACAGGACCTTGGCAGAGTACTGGGTTTTCTTTTAATGATTTGTTTATTTCCCCCCATAAAACATAACCAGAACTACATCAACCTTTCAAACAAAGATAGCACTAGCACACTTGTTCATAACATATAGCTGTGAGTAATGATGAGGGAGAAATTTGGTTTGGTTGAGATTTCAGTGTGAACCTACCTAATTTGCATTCCCCCAAACTATATGCAAATCTTAGTTTTGTGGTGCAGTTGTGATCCATCTACAGAATGTGTATATTCAGGAAATGCACATAAAAATCCATGTATTAGTGAATACAAAATTGCATTTATATTAGGGCAAATTGCTTGCAAAAATTGGTATATTAGAAGATACGTGCACTGAAATTCTGACACATTTTTGAGGACTTTTCACAGACTGAAATGTGGCAAACTGAAGACTGGGAAAAAGAGAATATGAGAGAAACTGAAATTGACGGATTCATTTATCCCTAGCTATTAATCAACGCGTTTGTGAAAGTTCACTTCATGAAATTATTATCTGAATGGTTCAGCCATTTCCCAAATTTACTATTGGCCAATACTGATAAGCTGAACTATGAGCGGGTATAGACAAACTGCTGTTCTGTCAGCCTCAGTGCTCTGGCTCTGAGGGGACTAATAGATGGAAGGATTCCTACCACTCCAGTCTTTCCCAACCCAGCAGAGCAGCTTAGCAGTAGGTACAGGGCACTGCAGGGAAAGGAGTAATTGGTGGCTATCATTTCCTACACTATTCAAACAGAAGCCAATTTCTGCATTCTTATGTGAAGGATAGGTATGACATGGTCTTGTTTTAACAGGTACTAAAACTGCCTTGTTAAAGTAAAAGCAAGGCAAAGCTGGGGCACTGGTAACAACTTTTTTGCTGTAGAGAAAATGTGTTTATATGGCAATTTATGAGAAGTCTGTGGAATGGTCAAGAGAAACAATGATAAACAAGTCTTCCATCAATATCTGGCAGAGAATGCTGGAATACATTTGAGAAAACACCCTGCTATTCAGGAATGGAGGGAAAGAGCGGGGTTTGTGATTAGGTTTTTTTTGTTGTTGTTGTTGCATGTACCGTATTTCATGAATGCAAAATATGATCCTGCTGTATTAGCTTCGGTAATAACCAATTCACTTTCCATATTGTCTGTGTTCTGCATTTTCATCTGAACGTGATTACTTAGAGGGTTTTTTGTGTATTTTCCCTTTAGTCATTCTGAATAATGGGAAGCAATTTCATTCTGTGCCCACCCCCTTGAAAAGTAAGAGGAGGCGCAGGTAATAGAAAAAACAAAAGGGGATAATTGAGTAATTAATTAATGTTCTGGGTGACTTCCTTATTGTGAGACAGTCCGGCTTGTCATGTTTTGTTTTCTAACATTTATTTTAGGTTTTAATAGCTCATCTTCCTACAGTTCATTTTACCTAAAATTGCCATAAAATCTCACTGAAATAACAGTTAGCTTATAGTTGGTTGGAAAGAACCTGTATTTCTAGAAATTGCATTAGAAACCCAAAGGCTCTACTATGTAGTTGGCTGAACCATTCTCAATACACATATAAAAGTTGATTCAAAAATTAATAGAAAAATAGTGGAGACTAGGAAAAATGTTTCAGCAGATCACTTAACAATTTTGTAGTGGACTTCATTGGGAAGTGTTTCTGTGATGGTAGAGCCAAACCAAAAACAACTCTGTTTCCCTAGTATAGGGATGGGAATCCTATGACCATTCAAATATTGTTTGATTCCAACTTCTTTCACTCCCAGCTAGCATAGCCCAATGTCCAAGGGGGATGGGAGTTGTCCAAACCATCTAGAGGGCACCAGGTTAGGGAGGGCTACTCAGAAGTCAGGTGCCTGCCTGCCTCTTCTTGTTTCCCACAGAGAAAGTGGTGTTAGATGGCCATTTGGGTAAGGAAAGGGAAATCCAGCAAAAGCAGTTACCAGCTCACTCTCCACTATAACACACACAAGTGCAAGTGCAGGATAAAATAGCACTCCAGTTTGTGTAGTCTATACCTGAAGTAATTTGAGATGTTCTTTATGTTGTAAAACGATGTGGTAGAAAATACATTAATACAGAAGCAGGAATATTCAGTGGGGTGTGTGTATTAACCAGTGACACAAAACTGCTTTTATCTGCAGTTACTGTTGATTTACGTAAGGACTGTATTAAGAAGTAGGCATGAGGATTAAGCAGACATTCAACTCCATTTGATGACTAGTTGCTACTTTAAGTGTTGGCAGTGAGATTACTCTCTCTTGATTAAATGACCAAGGAATGTTTGCTAGTAGCTCTCTTCAGAAAGTCTTGGTGGGTGGCAAGCAAATTAGGTATTCAGACATAAAAGTTTCAGTGGTGGGTGGCTCAGGCCATGCTTTTCAGGAGAAGAGGTGGGACTTTGGGCAGGTAGCCAAAGAGATAAATAAAGCAATATTGTAGTCTTGCTTCATACATTTTTTTTTGTTTTTTAAAACCTAGATGGAAAGAATTCTGTACCCCAAGTTGACTTTTCACAGTTCATCAACATGCGTACATTGTACTTACGTATATGAATTTTTGTAAAGGCTTCATTATGATGGATTATGATCTATATGCTTTATGCTCATTAAAGCTGGGAAGCACTTCTAAGGTTTCAGATTATCCTATTTGTAGACACATGGATGATTTTTGTGTGTGGCTGAAGTAACATAGATCAAAGCTTCTCATAGAAAACATCCTCAGTGGAACATATTCCAAAGCAAATTGTGCCCGACAGTTTCATGCAAATTCTGTTTGTCTGTTTACATACCTGCCAACCGTTTTTTGGAGATTTTCCTCTTTGATCCTAAACTCATTAAAACTAGCAATAAAACTAGCAAGATGTGATTCCAAGTAGGGTTTTTAGGACTGGATTCTATTTCATTCTACTTAGCTCATTATGAAACCATTCAAAGTTTAATATTTTCTGTTATTTAAATCGTTCTTAAATTATTCTAAAGGCAGAAAGAAAGGAGCCTTATCTTGTGAATCATTTTACTTATGCTTCTTCTGTTATAACTAACTTATATTATAATTTGTTTTTTAATGGCAAAAAATTGCTTAGTATCTTGAATACAGTAGTAAATCAGGATGTTATATTAAATGATATGATCTTCTCAAATTACATCTTCACTGCTTCTTTTGCTATAAAACATCTATGTGATTATGGTTACTGCATTTTTAGGTTTTATTATTTTTTAATTTTGAGCAAATAGTGGAAGAGCAACTAATATACTTTTGCAAATAAGTTAATTATTTTTAATCTTGTGACTGTAAGACTAGAATATGTTTTTAATTCATATTTATGTTTCATATTTTAATTCATATTTATGTTTCATCCATTGTGTCACAATCCCAGCACCTACCGGTAGAGCAAACAGATGAGGCATCCCTTTATGATCCTTTGAATGTATCGGAGGGAAACAAATTATTCAAAGGATCTAGGGATCTTAGTAGATCACAACCTTAACATGAATCAACAGTGTGATACAACAGCAGGAAAAAAAGCTGTATTTCTGTTGATTCTAGGCCACATCAACAGAAATATAGTATCCCAATTAAGGGAAGTAATAGTACCATTCTATTCTGCCTTAGTCAGACCACACTATGTCCAGTTCTGGGCAGCACAATTTAAGAAGGACAATGACAATCTGGAACATGTGCAGAGGACCAAGATGAACAAGGGTCTGGAAACCAAGCCTTTTGAGGAACAGTTGAGGGAGTTGCGTACATTTAGTCTGGAAAACAGGAGACTGAGAGGAGATATATTCAAATATCCAAATGGCTGTCCCATGGAGGAACAGCTTGTTTTCTCCTGCTCTGGAGGGTAGGACCCAAACAAATTGATTCAAGTTACGAGATATGAGATTCTGACTAAACATCAGGAAGAACTGACAGTGGAACAGACTCCCACGAGGAATGGTGGACTCTACTTCTTGGAGGTTTTAAAGCATAGGTTGGATGGCCATCTGTCATGGATACTTTAGCTGATACTCCTGCATTGCAGGGGGTTGGACTTGATGGTCCGATAATTCTTGGTAGTAAATCTGTGTGCAATTCTTAATGTGATCTACTAAGAGATTGTAGTTTCATAATTTATTAAGTTCCAGGAAGATTGAATGGTGTACCGTGGTACCTCCGGTTGTGGATGGGATCTGTTCTGGAGCTCTGGTCAGATCCCAAGGTTTCCGCTACCGGAGGGACTGCTTCTGCGCATGCGTGCGCGGCGGCAGACCGTTTCTGCGCATGCGCACAGGGCTGAACACTTCCGGGTTTTCCGCTTTCACAACCCAAAGTTTACGTTACCCGGGGTGCTACTGTACTGTTTGAATCACAACAAAATGAATAATATATAAAAAGGGAAATTTATGCCATTGAAAATAGCCAATAGGTAGCAGACCACTGAAAAGTGTATGTGAAGCTAATGTGAAAAGAAGGCATCATCTGGGAGTAGTAGGGGTAAAAGAGAAGCAAAGTTGTAGAAATAGGCTAAGAGATCAGAAATGTGTCAGTAGTATTTTCCCAGGGGAAAGATAAGTACCAATTTTTGTTGTGCAAGGAAGACTCTTGAAAACAGAAATATATTACTTTACAGAAGTATACCAATTCTGTACTAGTCATGGCAGAGAACTACTGGTTTGGATGTGACTGAGCACATTCTCTGTGGCTGTGCCCAGGCACTGGAAGTCCCCACCTGGAGAGGTCCTCTTGGCCTTCTGCCAGCTTGTTAAGAGGTTTCATTTTTGGCAAGCGTTCGGCCTTCCAGGCTGAGATTTATTGAATAGATGCCTTGTTTTCTAGATTGTGTTATCTGCTTTCAACAGTCTCTTGTTCAGTTCTATTTTATATGTGTCTTACAGACCCGGGGTCTCAGACCCTACAGACCCCACAGTGTTTAGGCAGCTGTCCTTGTTTCTGACAGGCACATGCTACCTTTCCTCCCATCTTCTCCTCAGAATAGGGAAGCCCTGCTCATGGGGGTGGGGAGAAAGTAAGCAAAGCCACCCAACACTCCACTTTATTTATAGTACTCTGCCTTCCTCAGGGGTTTCCTTTTCTCAACCCCCTTCCCGGCATTCTTCTGAGACTTATAACCAACATCAACCCCCACCATGACAGCTTATAGCCCCTACCAGCCTTACCCTTATTCAGGTGCCACTGATCCTGTCTGATTGCTGGTTGGACTACTCACGAGTCGACAGCCTGTTTAACTGCTTCTTCCCCTCATGTGTATTTTGTGGTTTTTAATATGCTATAAAGCATCCTGAATGGGGGAGGATGTAAATAATAAAAGGTTTTCTCCTACCCTCCACTGAACGTACTGAAAACCTGCGCACTCTCTTATACATACATACTCACTCTCACTTTCCTAGGGAAGGAAGACTGTTGGTTCCTTTCTCTACAGCTTCACATTCCCTTTTATTTCTGCTTTTGCACCTGCATAAGTAATATTCCAAATCAGTTTGGATGCCACTGCAGTTCTATTTTTGCAAGTGGTGGAAGTGAAATTGGCGGGGGAAGGAACCAACACTCTGTAACCTCAGAGTTTTGGTTAAAACATCAGCCACTGTTTCAGCAGCCCATTTAGGTTCTCATGGGTTTAGGCCAGGTTGGTCCAACCTTTCATGCCAAGTGGGCCACCAGAGTACTTTGATATGGATTCTGCGGCCTCACACTGCTTTTGTGGCAGAGCCCAAAATTTGACACACATTCCAGCCCTTGTGCTGCCTTCCCAAAGCTGGCTGACCAAACTGCCAGACTTCGGGAAGGAGGCACGAAGCTCTGGCAGGGAAAGCATCAACTAGGTTTGGGGAAGGAGGTGGGAGGACTCCTAGGACCCTGTTGGATCCCTCACTCCTCCTTCCCAAAGCCCAGCACCTCCTTACCTGGCTTTGGAGGGTGCCAGGTGTGTGTGTCAAATGCTGCTGAGGGGCACCCAAAAGGCTTTGACCTTGGGTCACATGTTGGACCAGCCTGGTTTAGGCTAAGAGGTAGCCCTCTTCTTGTGCCAGTGAAGAGCTAGTAGCAACCAAAGCAGATAGTCTGGCCCCAGACTTATTGTCCTGAGTGATGGTGCCTTCCATAAATTAAACAATGGGCAGCTGTAATGGACAGCTACAACTGACCCAGACCTTTCCCCAGCATGCTTGTTCCTAGTTCACCTTCTTCAGCCACCCGCCACATCTTCTATTTGCTACAGACTACCTGAGTGATCCTAGTATATGAAACAACCCTTTTTGTAGTGACTAAAGTGATCCATACACTGGCTTACTCATTGGCAGTTCAGTTGGGAAAGAGCTGTTTAGTGAACCCACTTTAAGAGCTGTTTAATATTTAAATGTTTCAGTTGCATATATTAATACTCATTTTTGGGAAACATGGACAAACTTAGAAGTACTGAGTAATGTGTGACATGATGCCAGTGTGGTACTGCACATTCTAAGATACCCAATATGTGCTTAGTAAATTCATTCGATTGGGCCATAAAGTGGGCAAAATGGATCTTGAAAGTACAAGCTGAATCATACAAGCTGATTCCACAAGGTCAAACTGCTTGTTGTTTACCGTAATTTAAAACATACCATAGTTTCCACTGAATTCTAGGAAGCAAGTATTTCCTGGATTACAGGAGACCCAAGGGTTTGGGGAAGCACTTCTGTTGGCCAGAGGTGGCCTGCGGACCTCATGGACTACCTCTGTTTTGGGCTGCTTTTGTTGCTCTAGTTGTCATGTTATTTCAGTAATTAGACTATAATCTAATTATAAGGTGTACGTGTAACTGTTGAACGACAGGTGCTTCCCTCTCCCTGCACCAACATTGATTGCATCAAAAAAAATTTTTTGTCTCCATTGGTGCTTATGCAGTATGGTAATGGTAGATTATCCTGGTAGTCTGCATTTCTTCTCCTCCTTCTCCTTCTCCTTCTCCTTCTCCTTCTCCTTCTCCTTCTCCTTCTTCTTCCACCACCACCGGTACTGACTACCAGGATATTCTATATCAGCAGTTTCAGCAACTAAATTCCATAGATTGTAACAATAGCTACTACTAATAATAATTTTTATAATTAATAATTGTTATACAGTAATTATGGCCCCAACAGTGGATTTTCTTTTGAAAATCCAAATAAACTCAGAAAAATCTAATTTTAGCTGAAGACCACTGATGTTTTTGTCAATATGAGTCAAACAATTATGTGGAGTGGCAAGGAGATTATGAGAGTGGTTCTCTTCTTTCTTTAGATAATCCTTGTATAAATGATGGTCATCCAAAAAGAGTACGCCTGTGCCAAACAGGAAATTAAAAATATAAAATCCTGACTTTAGCAAGGAATGTCTTTTGTGTTTCAAGTACGGGGATTTCTTTAAAATATTTGCTTGGTGTTTTTTTAATGTTTGCTCATGGTCTGCCTTCTTGGTTTTACTGTGGTATTACTCAGGCAGACTTCAGGTGCTTTGCTGGAAAGGAGGAACTTTGTCCATATCAAAATACTAGATTAAAACCCCAAAAGTATTTACATGGTTGTGCCTAAATAAGTAGGCTGTGGGTCATACAGACCTCTTAATCTCCCATTGGTATTCCCCTCCCTTGCTGTTCCCACTCTAGTGGATATGTGCAAAGAGGAGGACCCAAGGAAACAAGGAAGGTAGGAATGAACAGATGCGTGGAGCAGGGGATGCTATTGGTATAGCAGAATCACAGAATCTGTTCCTTATTTAGTAAGATGTTGAAAGATAAGTGAGATGAAGCTCCGTGTTTCAATCTTTATTTTAGCATTAAGATTTTTATTCAAGTTTTTTTCATGTTGCAATAACATATAGAAAACTAATGTAAATAAAAAACCAAAAGCTACAGAAAGAGTCCTTTCTTAAAGGTAGTTCTTAACTCTTACCACCCCCACCCATGGAAGGTAGGGTTGTCATATTTTGAATAGCAAAAAAGAGGACACATTTGCCAACTACTACTTTTAACTATGAAAAAGAGGACATGTCCTGGAAAAAGACGACATATGGCAACCCCAGCTCTCACCTAGGATCTTTAGGGTTAGTCCACACTTACGAGAGGTTTTCTGCTTGTCCCGTGCTGTCTGAGCAATTTTTCATTTATTCCACCTCTTTCTGCAGGAAAACCCGCTGTTTACTGCTGAATTGGAACAAATGTCAGTCTGTAGAAAAACTGAATCACATTTATTCTGATTCAGTGATAAACAGTGGGTTTTCTTGGGGGAAAGTGGCAGGACAAGTAAAAGTGTGGATGAGCACTTAGGCTGTAGTTAATTTCTGTGTATAGACAGCTCAGAAGTTAGAGTTGCAGGCCACTGAGCCTTCTAAGTAAATTAGTTAATGTCAATTGCTATGTGGAGATAGCCGACTTAATACTGATGTTTGCATACTTGAAGAGGTTTCTTACAAAGGGTATGATCAGTGGCAGAGTTTGAGTACTGTCTCTGTGTTAAAGGTTTTCTGAAGGATTCTGGCATAGCAATGGCATACTTCTGTGGTTCTTCAAACTAAACAAAAACAGGAAAGAGAGACAGAAAGAAATAGAGAGTCTGTCTAAGTAATTATTGTTTGCATTGTGAAATGTTAAGGCTGGCTTGAGCATTTCCAAATCCCCAAAATAAAGCAAACAGCTAAACCTGACTGGATCCAAGTGCATCTGTCTGTCTAATCTCTTGATGAAATTTTACTCACCGATCTGTCAGAAACATAAAAGAAACAGGTTCCCATATAAGAAACTATTTAATTCTTCCAAGGCTTACACCATACTGCCATTTCAAGAGAACTTGAATGAAAATCATTTATAATTTGTTTACAACAATGGCAAAAGAAAGGCAGGATTTAAATGCAGTGAAATAAATATATTTTTTCAGTAAGATATTCATTTTCTGCAGATCAAAGCAAATATTTGTCATCCTACATTAAACTTAATTACCCTGAAGTACCATTATCAAAACTAATGCAGCTGGCAAGGATGTGCAAACAAGCCTTGAATAAAGCAAGGGCTCACGAAATTAACTACTTCCAAATTTCCTGTTGGTAATGCAGATAATTCTCTTCACCCTAAGCATAACAAAAAAAAAATTCCAGTTTTAAATATTTAGAAATATATCTTCATAATAATACACATTACAAAACAAAACAAAAATGTTCACTAGTTTTATCAAGAAATACTACAGTGAAGTTCTAGTCCAGTGTTTCCCAACCTTGTGCCTCCAGATGTTTTGGGACTACAACTCCCATCATCCCTAGCTAGCAAGACCAGTGGTCAGGAATGATGGGAATTGTAGTCCGAAAACATCTGGAGGCACAAGGTTGGGAAACACTGTTCTAGTCAGTACTGGTAGCTGGGTTCCTACTGAGTAGCGCTCACTGTGGATTTTGGGACGCAGGTGTGCATGTTCCAGGATCTGCAGCTAGTTCTAATAATGTTTATCCCAATCTAGTTCCCACTATGCAGTCTGCATACCGCACACCAACTGTGTGGCAATTGTGCATGCATGGTACATTGAGTTGACTGATACATGGCTATTACATCATTGTACTCTAAATATTTTGGTCTTTGCAGAAGATTCAGCCTTGATAGTGTGGATTGTTTTTCTGGGCTGCCTGCAAGACCCCCTCGCCCCCGGGTGAATTTTAGTCACAGCAGGTAAAAAGCCCTCCAGATTATTCTGTGAAGCAGCCTATATAAAGATTTTAAGACAGGGATGGCTAACCTTTTTTTTTTTGCTTCGGAACCACATTAAAGGTTGACTAATGCTCTAAGGGCCCCATGCAACACACACACACACGGGGGGGGGGGGGAGAGTGCAAATGTAAACCCACATACGTATGTAGGTTACCCCACCAGCAGATTTTTCAACTCAGTGCTTCAATCATTATTCTGTTAGTTTGGGGAATTGGGCATTTTGGCCTGTTCTGGATGGAACACCATTCTCCCTGAAGTCTGAAAGTTCTTCTGGACCTGTAACTAGAGGCCTTGGTGGCTTCAGCGGCAAGGAACATCTACAGTGGAACCTTGGGTTGCAGATGTAATCCATGACGGAGGCACATCCGCAACCCACAGCATTCACATCCTGAAGCGCTGCGTCGGCGCAGGCGCGATTTGGCGCTTCTGCGCATGCACGAGCGGCAAAACCCGGAAGTAATCCGTTCCGGTACTTCCGGGTTTCCCATGGTCCGCAACCCGAAAACACGTAACCTGAAGCAACCGTAACATGAGCTTGCCCAATAAATAAATAAATGTTTGACTGTATTTCCAGAAACATTTGGTTTGCTGGCCAAGGCCATTCCTGGACAAAGATAACTAGGTTACATTATTCATATTTTAGTACCCTCTCATCCAGATTGCTGTAATAAATTCTATTTTGTGTTACCTGGAAACTACATCTAGTGTAGAATACTGCTGTTATAGCATTGGTTGGCATTTTCCTATGATATCGCAAAACTCTTGTCCTGCGGGATCTGCACTGGCTGGCTGTACATTACTGGACCCAATTCAAGGTGACGTTGCCAACATACAAATCTCCAAATGATTTGGGGCCTAGTCCCATTTGTGGTGTGTTAAGGGGAGTGAATGGTTTGTCTTTTATGAAAATGGATAAATGTTGGGATTTCACCCTATGTACTCCTTTCTCACATGAAATGGATAGAACAGGTTATGGACTAAGCACCTGTAGACCTACAGTAAACACTATTTCATTGGGTCATCCCCTGGCATCATAGCTGCGTGTTTCTTCAGTTTGTTCAATAGTTTCAGAAGGAGTAGAGGTAAGTCCAAAAAAGTAAAATACAGTAGATTAATGGGTGGGTGGGTAGGTGAAACAACATATGGCCATACCTTTTTATAGCTGAGGTCCACCTGGAACAAAGAATTGTGGAAGATTGACACAAATAGTTTGGTTTCTTCCTCCAGTGGTGGTGGTGTTCATTTGATCCCAACTATTGACTGAGGGTTAAAAAGTTAGGAGACCTTTATCAGGTGGTAGTGTTATGTAGACTACTCATTAGGGTGCCTTAACTTAAAAGGCAGTTATCTAGGAGCTGTTTAAGGTGGAGGAAAAGAGAGCCACTGTGTGCTTAACATATGTGGCAAGGGGATGGGGGCAGAGCACAGTAGCACAGGCGAATAAAAGCAGCTTCTTTAGCAAAGTTCAGCATTGGTTCATTATTGACTAGGGCTGCCATACGTCCCAGACATAGTCAGAATATGGCAGTTGGAAACAGTCTCTGGCGGAAATGTCTGGGAAAGTCAGTACGCATGGCAACCCAGGTAGCAAATACGGTAGCTTAAAAACTTCATTTTTGGGGTGAGGTTTTTTTGTGGGGGGGAAGCTCCACAACTTTGGCAAAAAACAAACATTTGTGTCTGGATTTTCACATTTTGAAATATGGCAACCCTAATACTGACTTCATAGTAGCGGTACATTAGAGTGAAAACAAGACATGTGTTTGAGGATTACTCGCTTTCAACTTGCATTCACATAATTCTCTTCTTCCCATGCATAGCTAAAAAGCATTCTGGTTTTAAATAGTCATAACATTGCTGGTAATTATTATAGATATGACTAGTCCAGATATTTTTTTGTAATTACCATGAAATGGAATGCGTTTTTTTCTCCAACTGGATATATTTGTCTTGACTCACTAACTTGACTGACTGTATCCAGATGATACTATCTGGCCTTCATTTGTCATCTTCATGATGCTGCTTTATTGCCAAATTAGAGAAACATGCAGTTTTTCTTATCTTCTCCCACTCTCTAGCTGTTTTTATTAAAGCTTTTACTTTGGTGGTCTGGATAACATGCAGGAAAATAGAGGAAAGTTTTAACAGTGCGGTCCTATGCATATTTATTCAGAAGTAGGTTTTTGCTGTGTTCAGTAAGGTTTACTTACTCCCTCATAAGTGCTTGTTTGGATTGCAGCCTTCATCTGGATCCAATATAATACATGAAGTAGCAACTAATTTTTAAACACAAGCCTTCCAAAAAATTTTGTTAAATTTTGTAGTTGCACACAATTTTAAAATTGTGCATAGCACTGTCAAATTAAAATGCCGGGGTACAGTCCCTAGAGCAGGTCCTCCAAATATTATTGGACTAGAACTCACAAAACTTCCTGACCTCATAGTAGTGTGTGACCATTTTAAAAAACAAAACAGCAAATATTAAAAAGTAGCAAGCAAATGCAATCGCAGAAAGCAGTCAGTTGGTCTGTTTAGTTCTATACTAGCAAAACTTGCTTTTATGATCACCTGTACTGTGGTAGCCTTTGTATTTGGTTGAAGGATAAGGAACAGGGAGCAGTGAGATAAATGAAGTTGTATGTTAGTGCAAGTACTCTGGGAAGTACTTTGGGGGGCGGCAATATAGGATAAAGCAGTGAAGCTATTGATCACAAGGAGATTGGCTGGGCTGTCCTTAGGCAAGATCCTGTCAAGGAGGCTTACAATGTGTAATCAGAGGAGGTGAGAGATACATGACTTGGCTACTCATATGCCATGGAAGCTGAAGGAACTGTATACTTTTAACAAAGTAAAAAAATTCCTTCCAGTAGCACCTTAGAGACCAACTAAGTTTGTCATTGGTATGAGCTTTCATGTGCATGCACATTTCTTCAGAACGAAGAAGTGTGCATGCACACGAAAGCTCATACCAATGACAAACTTAGTTGGTCTCTAAGGTGCTACTGGAAGGATTTTTTTTTTAATTTTAGATAGATAGTAGATATAGATAGATATATACAGTATGGATATAAAAATTTCGTTTCGACTACGGCAGACCAACATGGCTACCTACCTGTAACTGTATACTGTACAGTACTTATAAGGAGGTACAGTAATGGTTGGGTAATGCCTTCCTTTGTGGGGGGGAAAGTTGATACATTCCTCATTTCATTTGGAGAGGGTAGTGGATGAAACTGTTGCTTATCAGTGGACACATTTCAAAGGGAGAGGAAGGCTAGCAAGCCATTTTATACTGTTTTGGTTTGTTATGCCTACTTAAAACTTGGCATGGTTAGTTTAAAAACATCTTTATATTTAAAGTACTTGAGCAGAGTGCCTGTTCTTCTCATCAAAATACATTACTTTATGGGAGGATACATCCAGATGACAAACTGCTAGAGTAATTTGTCCTTTTTAAGAGCAATCTAAATTATTTAACTCTCTCTTCTACTCTTCATTTTTCCAATGGTTTTCTAGTCTTGACCATTTCAAAATAGACAGAAAAAAGAAACCCCTACAAGCATGAATAGCGTATGTGCCTCTCACACAGAACTCAAACTGAACAAAGAACTTTTTATGCCCAAAGGTCTGTTCAGTGGATGATGAGTATAATCCTAATTGATGAAGATAAAGTTTTGATGCCTGTTAGCAAATTTCCCATAAGTACATTACAAAGCTAACTGACTTGGTAGCAGAACGCACTGAAATTAAAAGCCTGTCTCAGGAACGTGGAAACTACCAAACCAGCAATAAAGAATGAAAAGTAATAGATATATAAGCAGCCCATAACAATTAAAAGCAATAGCGTCTTTCCTTCTAGTAAGGATTAATTAACTCCTAGTTTTAAATCATATGGGACGCGGGTGGCGCTGTGGTCTAAACCACAGAGCCTAGGGCTTGCTGATCGGAAGGTTAGCAGTTTGAATCTCTGTGACAGGGTGAGCTCCCGTTGCTCGGTCCTTTCTCCTGCCAACCTAGCAGTTCGAAAGCACGTCAAAGAACTAGCAGATAAATAGGTACCACTCCGGCGGGAAGGTAAACGGCAGTTCCATGCGCTGCTCTGGTTTCGCTAGAAGTGGCTTAGTCATACTGGCCATATGACCCGGAAAAACTGTCTGAGGACAAACGCCGGCTCTCTCGGCCAGTAAAGCAAGATGAGCGCCGCAACCCTAGAGTCGTTCGCGTTAACAGTCAGGGGTCCCTTTACCTTTTAAAATCATATACCAACCTGCTTGGTGTTTCTCAGGATGAGTATAGAAGTAGAGACTATGCATATATTTTTCTGTTGGCAAAATGAATGTAGAGAGGTATAGGTTGAGTCCGGAGCTCTGCAATCGCCATGCAGCTGTCCTCTGCACTTTCCACCTCTTTTAAAAAGGACTAGATTATGCAAACTGCAGCATGTGATATGAGTGTAAAGCCTGCACACAATGTTTGTGCCATGTGGAACACAATATAGCTTTGCTATATTGCACCAAGACCTGCAGCAAGATTGTTAACAAGATGGTTCTGAGAAACCTATGAGAAAAGCATGATGGGAAAGGCATGAAGCCATCCCCTATAGTGCTGTAATGCACCCGCAATGCCGAAGCAAGTATCCAGAGCCATGCTGCCATTGAAGATGGAGCATCCATTTAGCCATAATGGCTAATAAGTTTATCAATAACCATCCTGCCTGTTTTTTACTTTAGTCCCTTGTGGCAGTGAATTATGGAAAATAATTGTACATTATGTTAAGATGTGAGTGCTCTTCACTGTTTCACTTCCAGCACTAAGCCAAACTAGAGTCTCAGAACAGAATATAAAGACTGGCTTCTGGGATGCATTCTGTCCAGGAGCTTCGCCACACAGGGTCTTTGGTGGCTGAGTGATCATTGGAAGGATCACAGCATAGCATAGGTTAGAGTAGTGGCTACTCATCAAAAGTCATGCACACTGCCTGGTTATATGCTCATGATAGTTGAGCAGTTATATTCCAAATAATTGGAGTTTCCTGTTAGCAGTTAAGTTATGAATATTGGGGGAAAACAATCTCCAGAACAGAAGTGATTTCTCAAAGGAAGATGTCTGAATCCCAAGCAACAAATTATGGCTCACAACTGTGCTTTTGTTAACATTAGAAATTGGTTGTCTAAAATATCGGGTGTGTCGATTTTGGTAATGCTGCTTCCTAGCCAGGTTTGTAAAGATGCTGAGCAGACACATTTTTATTGAGTTAATCGAGCATTGGCATAGGCAGATGGATCTAGCATAATCCATCTGTGTGTAAGACTTTTTAAAAAAGTTTCGTCCTAAAAAGATTGTCAGCAGTAGGAAGTTTAGAGCTGAATTCAAGTGTATTTCAAAGCATTTATTAAACAAAAAGTAGCTTTGGGGTGTCTTTTGAAAAAAAAAGTTTATTTAATCCCTCTGCCCTTCCTTTGTGATTTCCAAGAGTCAAGACCAGAGGTCCAAAAAAGAAAGAATTTTTTTACTCACTGCCTAGTGTGTGTGTGTGTGTGTAGGATTTATGTAGTGAATTGGGGAATGATACTGAGAAAAAACTATACTGTGTTGTCCACAATTACATGGGGTTTAGGTTTTTCTCTCTCCTTACCATGTAATGATGCTTATTGTGATCTTAACAAAATTTATATACTAATGCTTGATTGTAGCAGTTTATAATAAATTTTAAAATTATCAACGAAAAGTTAAAAATAACTAAACATTTCAAAACAATTGAAAGAAAAAGAAATTAAAGCATGTCACTGCCTATGTGTCTGGATAGCCTTACCTAAACAAAAATGTTTAAGCAGTTGTAGCCTTGAGATTACCCTGTTTCTCATATTTTAAGACATACGCATAAAATAAGCCATAGCAGGATTTTTAAGCATTCAAGGAATATAAGCCATACCCCGAAAATAAGACATAGTGATAGGCGCAGCAGCAATGCCGGCCGCGGCAGGAGGAGGAGAAAAAAAATAAGACATCCCTTGAAAATAAGCCATAGTGTGTTTTTTTGAGGAAAAAATAAATATAAGACGTGTCTTATAATATGAGAAACACGGTACACACACACACACACACACACACACACACACACACACACACACAAGTGTGTGTCGCGTGTGTGTGAATTAACTGGTGGTGGTGTTTTACCACGTATTTTCTACACAGTGGTGGATGCCAGCAACATATCTTGTGAGTGCCAATGTACTGTGGCCCAGCAGATAATTTAGAATATAAACTATGCTGGTAGATTAACAGAATTATGTTGTATAACCCTGACCTAGCAGCAATTTGTACATAAGAGCTGTGTTGTGTACATAGTGTCTCTGTGAGCAAATATTTTACCTTGTTTACATGCTTTAAAATGGATATTATGAAAAATCCAAGGGAATAAAGGCAAACAGCTTTCATTTCTCCTTACCCATTTCTGCCCACTGGAAAACGTGCACATACTGAAATGCAAAACTGTTGTGAGAAGGCTGTATATAAATATAGTGAAGAAAAACTGAGGAAGGCAAGAAATACTTTTCTATAATAAGGGAGATGCTGAAGCTTAGCATCTACTTAGAAGCTCTCCTCCCTATTGTTTAGTGTGGGATGCTTTTATTATCTGCACTGCATTTCTATAAGAGCACACTTTCAATTTTTTTTAAAAAACCAAATACATCAAGGCACCAAAGAGCAGTAATTAAAATAAGTAGTAGAACGCTTTAAAAAAATTCCTATAAACATACTAAAAGTACAGATCCAGTATCACTGGGTTTGATCTGGACCTGCTCTTCTGTAGACAGAAGGGCTCCTTCCAGTTTCAAAAGTGATTCCAATCCAATCCAATTCTCACTAGAAATGGGGGTGGGATGCTCTGCTGATTCCCCCCTTTCTCCTGCAGCCTCACCGCTTGTCCACCCCCAATGTCTGTGTGTCTCCCTGGCCTCTTACGGGAGGGGGGAGTGGTGCAGGCCTGCTTTCCATGAAATGTATGAAGGGAGATTACACATTTGAATTATAGGTTTGCTGATGGATGGACTAGGTAGCATCCCCGGGGGCTGGATTCAGTTCAGGGGCAAATATTTTAACTCACTCAATATATTACACTATTTTTCTGCACATAGTATGTCTGCTGTTTACCTCATATATTTAAACTATAAGCAGGAAACAGTCCTTCATATAATGAAAGCTAACACTAAACCTATATTCTGACACTATGCTGTTCTTCCTATGGCTACATGAAACACCACTGGAAGGCACATATACTTATTTCATACTATTTAAAAAATCTTGGTATCCTAAAATGTAACTCTGTGCCAGATCTAAAAAAACTATTTTCTTTATATGTGTAGACCAAAAGATCACTTGTTTTAACACAGAGTAAGGAATACTTGTCATGAAACTAAGAGAATGCTAGTATCATTCTTTTTATATCAATAGCTGCATTCTGCTGACTGTCTTAATTACAGAAAGGGTTGCTTCTTCATACAGACTTCTCATTGTTAAGGAAAACTGGTATGTGCTAACAGCTGGATCATGGGGAAACTTAGGCTTTTGCTAATGTTGGAAAGAGGTGCTGTTAACATAAATTTAGCTCCGCTGTCAGAACATGGGGAAGAGAGAAGACATAATATTCAGAGGCATACAATAAACCTACCGTATATTCCTTAATATGAACAATTTCTATATGTTACAAGTAAATGTAACTACAGTGGAACCTCGGTTTATGAACACCTCGGTTTATGAATTTTCAGTTTATGAACGGCGCGGAACCATCTGGAACGGATTAATTCATTTTCCATTACTTTCAATGGGAAAGTTCGCTTCAGTTTATGAACGCTTCAGTTTATGAACAGACTTCCGGAACCAATTACACCCATGCTTCAGTTTATGAACGCTTCAGTTTAAGTACTCCGCGGACCCGTCTGGAACGGATTAATCCACTTTCCATTACTTTCAATGGAAAAGTTTGCTTCAGTTTATGAACGCTTCAGTTTAAGTACTCCGCGAACAGATTAATCCACTTTCCATTACTTTCAATGGGAAAGTTTGCTTCAGTTTATGAACGCTTCAGTTTATGAACAGACTTCCGGAACCAATTGTGTTCATAAACCGAGGTACCACTGTAATAATATAACAGAACTTATCACAATTTTTATTAATTTACTAGCTGGCCCGGCCACGCGTTGCTGTGGGTTTTTGTGTTAAATGGACCTTTTTCTGTTAAATTGACCTTCAGAGTCTCCCTTCAGAGTCCCCTCACCTGCCCTGTCCCAACCCTGACTCCCCTACTGTAAGTTTCAAAAATAAGACTCCCCCACTCATGCATGTTCCTGAAAATGTGCCTACCCCCACTGCTTTGGCTGACTCACGGTCCTACCTCCCCCCATGGCTATGTGTTCCCCCCTCCCTTTGTTGTGCCTCATCCCTGTGAACCCCCTCCCCTGTTGTTATGCCTCATCCCTGTGATTCCCCCACCCTGTGAAAGGCCCATAATCAGAGCCGGCTCTAGGTAGACCCCCGGTGGCGCAGTGCACCATGGCGCCTGGGTGTTCAGGGGGGCGCTGAGGGGCGCCCCAGCAAGTGGGGGAGCTGTGCGGCGGCCTCCCTTTTCCCTCCGCCAGCCGCGCCGCTCACGGGAGAGCAGGGAGCAAAGCAAGCGGAGCAGGGGCACTAGGACCCTGTTCCGTCTGCAGAGCCCACCTTCCGACGCTTGTTGGCATGGCCCGTATGGCTTCTTACCAGCGCTAATCTCCAGGCGCTGCTGCCGCTGCTCCGGTGCCGCTTCGGCTCCAGCTTTGCCTCGGGCCGGCTGGAAGCACGTGTAGAAGGCGGCCAGGCTAGCGGCCAGCTGCGCGCCTGGCTCAGCTCTGGCTCTGGCTCCTGCCGCGGCGGCGGCTCAGGCTGTGCTGCTGCCGGCGCCGCAGTAGAGCCCCACGAGCGAGGCCATGGGCACTGCCGAGCCGTCAGGCGCCCTAGCGCCTCACCCAGCAGCTCGGCCAGCGGTGCCGCGGCGGCAGCGCAAGGCGACGAAGACATCACCGCCGAGCCCCACGCAGCTCCCGCCGCCACTGCCAGGGGGGGTCAACTCTGGGAAAGGGGGGCACCAGAGGGATCGCACCAGGGCACCGGGTATGCTTAAGACGGCCCTGCCCATAATCTGTTTGTTTTTGCCTGTGGGCTACTGGACAATGTTGCGGCCTACTCAGTTTTCCCTGTCCCAACCCACCCCCACTGCTTTGGCTGACTCAGGGTCCTTCCTTCCCCCCATGGCTATGTGTTCCCCCCTCCCTTTGTTGTGCCTCATCCCTGTGCCCCCCCCAATTGCGAAAGGCCCTATTCTGTTTGTTTTTGCCTGTGGCCTACTGAATGGTGTGGCCTACTCAGTTTCCCCTGTTTGGCAATGCTGCAGCCTATTGAAAAAGCTGGGCCTTGTTGCTGCAAAAGGACTGTTTTCAGTTGGTTGCTGTGGAATTTTGTGATGTCATCTGGCGGCGCAGCTTTGGAGGTGGCAGGGTGCGATCTGCCTTTCTATTGGATGCTGATGGAGTTTTCAGAGCTTCTGGTGGTGACATCTAATTTGGGCGCCACTTTTTTGTGTTTAATCATTATTTTAGGTATGAAAGGTGTGGGTTTTTGGAAAAAAATGAATGCCAGATCCCTCCCTGATGGGCATGGAACGTTGTGACTAAATTTGTTACATTACGGTTCAATAGTTACAGAGAAAGGCGGTGACCTCCGCGCGAGCAATGCCTACATTTATATATATATATAGAACTTCACCTCTGTCTGAAAGTGGATGAAGTAAAAAGTATTTGACTCTTCCTCAAGATGGGAGGACGCAATGGAAGGGAGGACGGTAGCAGGCAGCTGAGAGCTCTTAAGAATTATGTTGGAGCATCTTGATTGTGGTTTTGAACTACAAAAACTGTGATCCCCTGTGGCAACAGGGGAGGGGGTTCACAGGGATGAGGCACAAAAGAGAAAGGGGGTGAAAAACAAAGTCTAAAAATAGCATAAGGAGGAATTGAATGTTGCACTATGTAGAGATTGTTCTGCCAGAGTAAGCATTTCAGCTTGCCAGATGGAATGATCCTACCTCCCCCCCCCCCAGCTTCCCAAAGGTTGGTTTGTTTGTTTTTTGCAGGGAGTCCCATTGCACAAGCAGAAGTATTTGTGCCGGCTTCCACTGATGGGACTCATTAGTTGAATACCATCCATAAATATTTTTATGGTACGAATACAGCTCAGGAAGGTATGGCCTTCCTATTGTTAGAAGATTTTTTAAAAAGAGTTATTTAAATACATTCATTGGCTTATCACAATGTAAAATGGCTCTGTTCCATTTTTTTCTTTTAAAATACTGTTATTTTGCCAGACTTCTAACATTCATATTTTTAAATGTCTGTACACATCCAGAATATGCAAGAACTGTTGTAAATGTCATATAGTTTACCTATTTTTGCAAAGTTCATGTATGTATTGTATATGTTTTACAGGAGTTCTTTGTTTACTTCAAATAGCATTACTCTTCAGCCTTGAAACCTTGGATTACAAGGTTATCTTTTGGAATAGAGGACTTAAATAACAAATACAGGACGAATTAGTCACACAAGGACAAGTGCTTACTATGAAATTGGAATAGAGCTATTCCTTTCATGTCAATAATAATAGCTGATGCATTTTAAGCTTTGAAAATGGTCTAGGGAAGAATTGTTCAAACCAATTCAGTTTAAAGTTCATTTAGAAATTATCAAGGTAACGTAAAAGCCATTAAAATATCATGTTGTATAAGATGTATGGCATCTTTTATATGTTATTCCAGTGCATAGCATGCTTCTTGACCACCATTTTTTTTCAAGTGTTATAAAAAGTTAGAAAACAAAATACGGTATGTCCTTCAGAAAGTAGAATACCAACAGCTCTTGGCAGATCATTAATGGCTTCCAGGAGGTTCCATACACATGAGCATTCACTCTATTAACTCTGTTTAAGGCTAAGATCTTTTTGTGTACTCAGGGACCACCTCCAATGGTGGCACTCATCATTAATGGTGTGGGTAGACTTGTCTGTAGCATATGTTAGTGGATTAGTTTTTCATGTATTTCATTCATTGTTGAAAATTCCTGTTTTTAAATAGTTTTAATTTGCTGTATTTCACCTTCAAGACTTTTTTCTTTTGTAAAAAGCAGATGACAAATGTAACAATAATAGAAATTGCATTTGTCAGCTGTCTTATTTTTATTATCATTATTTGAGAAGTGCAGAGGTTCTTCAGACCGCTTATCGATCAGTTACAGAAATCCCTTTGCAAAGAAGGATTGTGTTTCTTTTAATTTTATATAAAGCAGTGTTAGAAGTTGATCATCCGATGTACATTACAGTACCTGCTTAATTTCTGACCCATTAAAATTTATTTTACATTTCACTTTTCTTTCTTTGTAGGAAATTCCACTTACTTGGATGACCATGGACCACCCCCTCGTAAGGTGAGCTACTTCTTATTTTCAGTTCAGCCAAAATTCTTTTGTAAGCTACTATATTTGCACCAGGTTGGTTGGGTGTGCATTGGGCAGAAGGACAACTCTATCCCAGCCCTGCCAGCCTCTATTCATGGAGTGGCAAGGAGATCCCCATTACAGCTTGCATTCACACAAGCCGATGGATGTGCCACAAATGGGAATCCAAGTGGCAGCAACATGTGGAAAGCCCCAAAACAAGGCATTCCAGGGGAAAGGCTTAGCTTACCCAAGATCCTCTGGACTCCAACCTAGCACAGTGATTTGCCTCTCCCACATTGCCCTGTCTTTTGCTTCAGCCAGCATGAGCAGCAGGGCTTGCATCCTTTGTGGTGGTCCTGCTGTTCCAGGAAGCCCACCACAACCTGTCATGGGTTTAGATTACAGGGTTATTTACATATGAAATAAATATCTCTGTGGAAAGTATGGTGATGCAAGCTCTTTCCCTTCTGAAAGGGAAGACACAAAAGGCAGCAGTAAAACTTGTTGATTTTCAGCTTCAACCTGGGATGGTTGTGAGCTTTTGAACAAGTTCCCTTAGTTCAGACTCCCCCTTCCACCGACTCCTTCCAGTCTGATCTAGGCCCTACTATTGCCTTCACTTCTGCCATCACTTTCCAAACTTACCTTATTCATGATAAGATACACTGTAGGAAAAGACCTCTAAGAAGTGGACAGATTGTGCCTAATGCCAAGCAGGGTGGATAAAAATCAATGATTTTTTTAAAAAAATAAAAAAAATCGGATTTTTTTATTTAAATCGGATTTTTTTTATTTAAATCGATTTTTTTGATTTAAATTGGATTTTTTTTAATAAAATGCTTTTTGAGGAAAATATATTACCATCCAAAGGTTATTCCATCATGAAATAAAGATTAGTTTTTTAATTATGTAGAATAAGGTTGTATATGTTTAATTTTTGGGGTAAATAAATTCCATTAATCCATTCACAATGTCATGCTCTTCCAGAGGTTTTTGTAAGATTATTGGGCAGTTTCTCTGCCTACAAGATATTATCACAGATGCTTGGTTTACTTTTGCAGTTCTCAAAACTGAATTTGACTCAACAGAGATCACATGCCTCTTCTTCACAGCAAAAATGTTATAACATGAACAGAGTTGAGAAAAAGACCTTAACCCTATTGTTCTACAAACCTATGAATACAGAAATAACCCCTTCAGGGCTAAGTTTCAAGAAGTTCAGTGAATAGAATAGAAACAATATTTTTCTGATTGTTTGGAGTGGACAGTATTCAGGTTTTTCATGTGTAGGCTGGGCTGACAGTCTAAGTTTCTTAAAATATATATATATATTGTTTTTGTTTAGCCAAATTAGTTAACAAATATGGATGTTTGTTTAAGCAAATAACATATGCTGTACAGTAATGTTATTGTTTCAGTTGAATAAATCTATTTAAATTGTTATTATTAAGGTAATGATTATTTTACTCCTTCCTAAGTACAACAGTAAAGTTGTCCAAATATGAACAACCCATTAAACTGGGGATAAAAAACTAATATGAAAAGTTGTTATTCTAAAAATCTTCATCTACTTGCATATTAAAGTTATACCAGCAAGAATTAGTCTTTATGTAGAAAACTATGATTTAAATCAAGCCTTACTGACTAGTGATTTAAATCGTGATTTAAATCGTGATTTAAATCAGTTTGATTTAAATCAAATCCACCCTGATGCCAAGGTGTTCTTCCTTTGCCCCTGGGAAGCTCAAATGATTGTGAGCAGGAATTCGAGGTGGAT
Source organism: Zootoca vivipara (assembly GCF_965207765.1). NCBI lineage: Eukaryota > Metazoa > Chordata > Lepidosauria > Squamata > Lacertidae > Zootoca > Zootoca vivipara. Next base: position 62,872,236 of record NC_142586.1, read on the forward strand.
CTATTCCAGATTGAGCAGGTTTGGTTTACATATCAATAGTTTAGCCTCAAACAGTAAGGTGAATTCTGTATCTTCAAAAGAATTATATTATTGTATTATTTACATTGTATATGCACAGGCTCTTTCTTGAGGGCTTGGGGGGTATGTGGGGATTGTTTGAAACTGAAAAATAAAGAAGTTTAAAAAGGGGGGGAGCAAAAGGGAAAGAAAATAATTGCAAAGCTTTGTATTATGTGAGTAATTTTCTCCTATTTAAACATATCTTCCAAATAGGGTAGTCAGGGGGGGGGGTTAGTTTTGTTTTAAAACTGCAATACACATTGATCATTAAACATCCATTAGCGCTAAGAGCCTACTTGCATAAAATGATCAGTGGGTGTGTTTGAAAATACTTACTGCTCAAAATGTACCCCCCCTTTTACAACTAAATATAATGTATATACCCAGGGCTTTATCCCAGTATTATTTATGTCTCTGACCATTGTTACTTTTGATTAATTTATAAGCATTAAAGGGTCGATGAGTAAATTAAATACAGTGGTACCTCGGTTTACGAACTTAATCTGTTCCAGAAGTCCGTTCTTTAACCAAAACCGTTCTTAAACCAAGGTACGCTTTCCCTAATGAGGTCCCCCGCTGCTGGTGCCCTTCTGCCATTCGGATTCCGTTATTAGACTGAGGTAAAGTTTGCAAACCGGGACACTACTTCCGGTTTTGCAGAGTTCGTAAACCGAATCGTTAGTAAACAGGGTTTAAACCGAGGTACCACTGGTACTGCTTTACAAAAAAAAAATTATATATGCCTGCTTATTCTGAAAGTAATTCCCTAGTTGAATAGAGGTCACAACCTCTATCTGCAATTGCTGTGGCATCAGTGAATAAAGAATTGGCCATAAATTTGATCTTCTGGCTAAATCAGTGATTTTGTCTTGGCTGCCACAATGTTTTCATGTCTGCTATAGCACTCAAGAGGGGTTTTTGTGTGTCACTGGGGAAAAGCACCATAAATCAATGGTCAAATCTTTGGAATCTTGAGTGTTCTGAAAGGTAGCTGACATTAAATGCTTGATTTATTTTGTGTTTTGTATTGCCACCCCCCCACCAAACTAGAAGCTATCAAGATAAGGAATGTTGTGTTTCAGTTTCAAATTTTCAATTCCCTTTTCTTTTACAACCTAATTTTTCTCAACATTCTCCTTCAACTTTAAGAGAGTCTTGATTTGTAAACAACAACAAAAATCCAGGTCACAACAGTAGGGATTGTTGTACCAAATGTTTCTGCTATCCATTTTGGTCTTTTAAGACCAAATCCGTCTAGCCTGCAAATTGGTGTGCTATAACTTTGATCTTCACAGTGTGAACCAGATGTTCTGAGATGCCAGAGTTGAAGAATCATGTTGAGCTGATGGCCCATGAAATGCACAAAGAATTCTTCCCCTTGCCTCCCACTTAATCTGGCTGCTAATAGCCTACTGAACCATGCAAGAGGGTAGTGGGAAGTGCCAAGTGTCACTCTTAAGCTTTGAGACATTTCTCAAACGTTTGTGTAAAAAAAACAATACTGTGAAGCAGCAGGAATCTCTCTCACTTCTGATGGTCTTCTATGCCTATCATGGAGCTTAAGGCTGACCTAACTCCTCTGAATCTTTCAAGTGTGTTGGCCAACTTGAAATAAGAGTTGTGTCGGTAGCAACCTCAAATAATGTGGACCTCTATAACTGTTAGTATTTATGGTTGTTAAAATGCAGATCACTTTGGGATGTCTCATGGGATTCATAAAGGAAATAAATAAATGATAACATAAAGTTCATAAAACTGAACTAATTTTTATTTTATTTTATTGTAAAGATACATGTTAAACACCTTTCTCCTATCATCTCAGAATCCCTTGTGGTATTTTGTGCAGGGTTTTACTCCACTTATTTAATTTTGTTTTGTTACTAGCTTATCTGTAGTTAGTCTAATGGGCTCTGTTATGGAAAGTCAGCTTTATAAATGCATATGATATATCAGTGGAAATTACAGCATATTCTAAAAGAAAGGGAATGACTTCAAAAAGTATTGAGGGGGGTTAGAAGTAACTTTCTGTTAAAACTGATTATAACTTTATTGGAGAACTCTTTTGGAAATGGGTGGAGCTAGTAGGATTCTCATAGCACACAGCGATCAGTGACTGGAATAAATTAAGCCAGTGAGTTTATACTAATGTATGGAGCTAGGCTACAAGTGCAATCAACTGTAAATGTTTCTATGCGAACTACCCATAGGCATACATTTGGTAAGTGTCCAGTAATGGCAACAGTTGTATTCTTTGAAATGTCCATTTGCTGAAAACAAGAAGACATTGCTGCCTAAGATAATAGAAGTTTTTCAATGTGTAAAGTGGTAGAAAAGCAGGACACGAGCTTTGGATGTGTGTGCTAGGTTTGAACCCTCAAATTTCCAGTTAAAGAATGTCAGATAGCACAGCTATCAAAGATCCCTGTTTGAGACCGTAAAGAACCACTGCAGGTGGAAAGGCGATACTGAACTACTGAGATGGATCTGACTTGGTATAGGCCAGGACCATCCCATCTGTTCCTATGATTCATAAACATGGATTTTCACAGAAAACTTACAAGGGGGATATTTGTAAGCTGATGAGAAATGATATTCACTCACTTGATAACTTCCTTTCTCTCCAGAGAGCAATTGCATTTTTGGGGGACGTTGGTTAAAACCAAGGAAATGTACATATTTGAGATGCCAGATGATAAAAACTTGGCCTGTTAAGGCATAAATATTTTAATAAAGAAAAAGGTTAAAGGTCAGCCAATGAGATTTTGCTTCTCATTATGTGTGTCATTTAACTGAATTTTATTTAGAATAGACCTGTTGAAATTAATGGACTTAAAGTCATGGTCATTCATTTTAGTAGAGCTGTTCTAAGTAAAACCTAGTTGAATACCACCCACTATCCTTAAAGTGGTAGAAGTCTGGGGTGCACAAGGCAACCTTTTTTGTAGTGGCCCCAATCTATGGAAATCCCTACTTAGGGAGATTTGTTGGTCTTTGCCTTCTCAAGCCAAAACCTTTCTCTTTACTTTGGTTTTCATGTGGCATTGCTGATGGTGACATTTTTGGTCTTGGGTGCAGTAAGGAGGATTTTGGTTTTCTATATTTAAGCTTGCACAGAGTCCCAAATTGAACTGCATTACCTACCTTCCACCTTCTGTCTTAATATCCTTGTTTCTGAAAATTAACTTGGGGTGGAGTGGAGCAGTGGAGAGGGCTTCCAATCCTACTCCTCAGTGTCCAGACCTTAGACAGTTTAGTGTTTAGCGTTATGTTTGAGCTCTGCACTGTGGCTAATCTTAACCACAGCCTGTTCAGTTAAACCCAGTTCATAACCTATACTTTGAAATTGCCTTGTTTCAGTAAAGCTTAATTAAGATTAACTACAGTTTGTCCCTGTTTGAACACAATGACAGGCTGAGGTAAAAAAAAAAAAAGCAGGAACGAAAGCTTTAGCTCTGCTTGCAGTGGCAGTGGAGGAAGCCGTGGGAGTAACTGTTCCTATATCTGTTTGGATTTAAGTAAACAAATAATATTTGGATTTATAGTTGAATCCTATACATATCTTGTGTATAGGAAATGTGTTTAGGAAATGTGTTTAGGAAATGATGAAAAGAGTAAAAAACATTTAAAGCAGCAGAGATGGCTCATGAGTAGGGAGATGAGAACTCCCCCACACTCTGGGGATGAAATAGGTCTGCAACATTCATTTTTCAGACAAGTCTAGTTGATTTTCATACAACTACAGCAGATTTAGGTGCTTAAAGAAAGCTATGCTTCTTGCACAAATTGATATGCAAGTCTAGCCACATACCGGTAAGTGAAGGATCCAACTAAATAAATGGCACAAATACTTAATGTAGCATCAACAGAATAGTAATTATCCAGTCAAAACTGGTGAGAGATTTGCAACTTCTGAGGTCTTCTTTCAGTATGTTGTATTTTTTATAAACCTTTCACCTATTGTACTTTTACAGTTTCAGACAAATTACAATATTAAGCAGTCAAATTTTTTTAGGTATACAGTTAGTTTATTGGTAGTTATTTAAAGTTCGTGATAAATATTTGATATAAAGCACAGTGGTTGCATAGCACTATTAAAGCACTTTTAAAATATGCAAAGTGTTACTCATGAATAAATAACATTTCCTGTGGCTAGTCATGAAGATAACAGCCATATGACTTTGTGTCAAACAGTCAACAGGAATGAAGTAGTAATAATTCAAAATATTAAAAATTAAATTGAAAACTAAATGAAAGCTGTGATTTCCAAAGGCAAGCTTTGTGAAAGAAAAATCTTATTAACTTCTCAGTCTGTCCTATAGAGGCTGCATTAATAAGATTTTAAAGTGATATGCACTTGAAGTAAGGCTGGTTTAGTGAAGTAAGCAGTACAGCTGAAGACTGCATGCAGAAATAAACATTTTTTGCATTGACTAATAAGTGGCTTGCTTGAATGAATGAATGAATGAATGAACCAGTGCTACTCCCCAGAAAGAATGCTGTTCTGATATCAACACTGGCATTTATTCAGATGGGAATTAATTGGAATTAAAATTTCTTCATCAAAGATTATTCATTCTCATTGCTCAGTTCTTTCTACGGGGGTGCAACTCTGAAGATGGACATTAAACTTACTAGAATTGAAACACACTATGCATATTTTAAAACACTCCCTGAGTAACAACCAGACAGGAGAAGGAAGTGGCAAGGATGCAAATAGATCTCTCTTTTAATTGAAAAGTGCAGTCAGCTCATTGTTCTTCCCAGGTAATAGAAACAATAACTAATTGAATCTTATTGCTAGTACATTTGACAAAGAAATTAGGGAGAAAGAGTTTGTGGCATTTTAAGGCTAACATTTATTGCGACATAAACTTTTTGTAGGCTAATACTTTAGTCCACAATAATTCTGTTAAATCTAAGATGTGATTTATTAGATTGCTATAATAGCTTAACACAGTGAGAAGAAACATTTCCTGGTTTCTGAGCCAGTGCTTTCTTTTGATATGTGCATTTAATTTTGAAATACTCATCTCTTGAGTTACAGCAAAATTATTCTGTGTATTTAAAGATTTCTAAATAGGAAGGCTAATGTGTATCTCTTTGTCTAGGTACTTCCATTCCCTAGTCAAGTGGTGTATAACAGGGTTGGAAAGTGTGGGAGTCGAACTGTGGTTTTGCTGTTGCGAATTCTGTCTGAGAGACATGGGTTCAACTTGGTTACATCAGATATTCATAATAAAACCAGGCTGTCCAAGAATGAACAGGTAAGTTGTTTGTGTCTTTTTATATGTTACGGTTTTCATTTTTAGAGTAATTTAATTCTGAGTATTTTTGATAGGGCATTGCAGTAAATTATTTTTCAGTAGAATTGGAAATATTTTAATATTAAAAATTATTACTTTTCTTATCTAACAAGCTGTTAACTACATATATTTTTAATCATTCTGGCAAATGGTCTCATAAGTAAATTATAGCTGAGCTGATAATTAAGTCCATTTTTGCTACTGTTTTATCAATATTGAAGGGTGCCCTGCTTTCGACAATTTGTGGGGAATTAAACTGTAAGTGACGTGAAAGTGTTCACTTATTCCGGAAATGTTGCATTGAATAGACTTCATTTGCTCCTAGATTTTTAATTGCCAGGATCACTCATTTGAAACCAGGAATTATTGCTCTTAGTCAAAGTCCTATTAAATTCAGCGAGACTTACTCCCAGGTAAATGGGGTCAGGATTGCAGTCTTCCTTAACCTTCAGTGGTGTTGGTGCATAGGCAAAGTTCATTGGCTATATAGCATTGTGAGGTCATTGAATTTTCTGGGATTGTCTGAGAATAATGTTTAAAAGAGAGAGAATTCCTAGCCAAGGGAGGAAATGGGCACTGAAGCAGCAGCAGATTGGGGAAACAATGGCAGCAAATAGTATGGAGAAAGGCAAACATTTTCAGAGGTTGGTTGTTTTTCTTTCTTTCTGGGCCCTGCTCTAAAAGCTCTTCTTTTGCACTGAAAGCCGAAAAGGCTAATCAGTCATTGCAGCCTGAAAACAAGCCATGAAATTATCCAGTGTAAGGTACTGATGCTTACTTTTAGGATCAAAGCTGCTGCTGCATGCTATGAGGATCAATTAACCCTGTATATAGTAGTTGTCCAAAAATAATAATCAGAGACAGATCTTGCAGTAAGGACTGGGAGTTTAGAATTTTCCAAGTGGAAGCAGAACATCAAAAAACTTTGAGGCAAGGAATGGGGTAAATGGGTTTTGCGGTGAAAGCTGCAGGTAGGGGAGAGAATATTGGAGGAGAGCGGGACTGGCCCATTACATTTTGGCTCCTGGAGCGAACCACAAAATGGTGCCCCCCCAACCAGGGAAGATGGGGTAAGTAAGATCTAAATCAAAAGGGGGGGATAAAAATTGAACAGTGGTGGTTGAAGTGGGAATCAAAACCTATCACAGATGGGAAGGGACCCACTCTGAATTATGCCATTCAGATGCAGAGCCCAGGAAACCCCAGAGGGCAGCACCCACCAATTCCTCCCTAGGGGTGGGAGGAGACCAGGAGAACCTCCTATTCACCGAGAGGCCGCTGTGACATTGGGGTGTGGGTGTGCTGCCGAGGTGACAGATTTGGACTCCAAAGAGCAAGCCATAGCTGTTGCTGCCATGTGGCAGCCACCGCCAATGCATTCCTTGGAGGCTGGATCAGCTGCCCCTGTGGATCCTGCTACCTGAAGTGGTCGCTTCTCCTTGCCTCATGGGTGGGCTGGCCCTGGAGGGACAGCAGCGGCAATTGAGAATGGCAAAATAAGCAGGAATTATGTTTCTAGTATTAGCAAGCTGGCTAGATCCACATGCAGTGGAGTATTCATAAGCTTAGTAAGTCTATTTTAATTCCACACTTTGCCACTTCCCCCAAGCAGCAGACTTGCTGCTTCCCTGTTCTCTCTGTGTTGCTCCAAACCAGGGGTCAGCAACCTTTTTCAGCAGGGGGCCAGTCCACCGTCCCTCAGAGAATGTGGGGGGCCGGACTATATTTTGGAAAGGGAAAAAAAATGAACAAATTCCTATACCCCACAAATAATCTAGAGACGCATTTCAAATAAAAGCACCAATTCTACTCATGTAAAAACACGCTGTCCGCGGGCTGGATTTAGAAGGCGATTGGGCTGCATCCATCCCCAAACACAGCCAGGAAAGCCCTTGCTGTTGTCTCTAGAATCTCTCGCAACCCTCAGTCCTCCTAACTCCATTCCTAGAAGCCGTTCTTAAAGGCTTGTATAAATTGAGTCATTTTATGTTGTTTTTAGCATCACACCATACACACCATCATTTTATAAGAAAGTGGGATTGACCATGATTAAGATCATAAACATCTGAACACTTAAGCTGCATTGAACTTGGTAAGGCTTACTTCATATTAGAGATGCACATTATTGTGCTGTAAATGACCTAACTTTAGTTTAAAAATAATTTTCTCACAGCAACATATGTATAATTTAAAGCCAGTATTTATTTTTATTATTTCCCAAATCTTTGCAGATTTAAAACAAAAAATCATTGTAGAATATGAAAATGTGTTGCTTATTAAAATATTCTTGTGCAGTGAAAACGTTGTACCTGTTGATTTATAATCTAAGTTAAAGTTCTCTGGATTTTATTTAAAGTGGATCAACATTTTTGTTTTCCTTTTAAAAAATGACAAGGAATGATTTGAAGAACTTACATGTTTAGTGTTGATACAGTAAAAGGTGATTTTAATTCGAGGTAACCAATTACATTTTCTTTGGATGAAACTGGATTTTGTTTGCATCCTTCATATGAGTGGCCTTTCTCTTAACCTGTCAGGAATCAACCATTTCTCTACGCCACCAAGTGGAATGCTGCTGAAAACGCAGCCCAATGTTATACTAAACAATCTTGTACTTTCTTATTGGGAGATCCAAGACGATATTAAGGAGCAAAATTTTTCTCAGGCTGCAGTACTAAGAATACTTATTAGAATGTAAGACCCATTGGACACAGTTTAACTTCCTCCTAAGTAAACATGTATAGATTGTGGTGTCAATACAGTATTAACCTTTGCTCTGTGGTTCCAAAAATTGAAAGGCAGAAATAAGCCCTACAGTTGGATGTGCTAGGTTTAATAATTCTGTCACTTTCTATAATGTACAGAAATGGAAGTAAGTCAAAATTATGGTAGAATAAACAGGCTGCATGTTAGACATTGGCATTAGTGCATCTTGGCAGGTTTACCCAGTAATTTATACTCACACAGGTTTTAAAAATGCAGATATCTATTGAGAATCTAAATACACACATTTAACATTTCAGTGGGGTATAGCTCCACAACAATTCATATCTATTAACATCAGTGGGCAGTAACAATATGCATACATTTCTATGGTTTCAGGGGATTAGCTAACTACCCAACAACTAAATGCACACACACAAGAAGGAACAAGCACACAAGGCATTGGAGGAGAATCATAGAATTGTAGAGTTGGAAGAGACCACAAGGGCCATCCAGTCCAACCCCCTGCCGAGCAGGAAACACCAGGAGATGGGGGATGAGTTCAGCCTGCACTGTTTATCCGGGCTCATCTTGCAGACCAGGCTTCATTCATGCACAGCTGAACAGGAGGATTATTCTGGGCAAAGGAGGCCCCTGAATACCAGCTTCTGGGAACTTCACTTGAGCAGAGCACTGTTGCATCCAGGTCCTGCCATGTGAGAACAAGGAATGTTGGGCTAGATGGTCCATTGGCCAGATTCAGCTGACTTGTCTGTTCTTCTGACCAGAGGGTGGCTTCTAAAACGCAGTCACACACACTCAAAGATAGGAAGATGGAGCAGGTGTCAAGGCTCTGAGAGACAGTATGGGGAGAAACATGTGCCCTGCTGAGCAATCCTAGATGTTAACTACATCACCTGTTTTCCCTGCCTAGGTGTGGCAGGAAAAACATCAAGGCAGCAAACAGAACATGAAAAAAGCTTCATGGATCTCAGATTCAGCTAGCAAAGATCCAGGGAAAGGGATGAAAAGTAGGGAAGCCTGGGAATAGGTTGTTGAAGCAGCCGCACCAAGCTGGGACATCTGCTTCAGCAAGCAGGGGTCCAGAGACGGTAAAGGAAAAAGCAGGAGAATCCGATCCCTGGTTCTCGCTAGCTAAGTGATTTCAGGCCCAGTGGTATTCAGCAGAGTGGATCTGAGGAGCCTGAAACCACATATTGTAGGTGATTGAGCAATTGATTTTCAGAGTGGAACTAGGCAAAGCCAGAACAAAATATGGCTTCAGCAGTCCAGTTTTTATACCTTTCTGGACAAAAGCATCAAAAGAAATGCAAACATTGGCTGGGTCAGGGAGGTGTCATTCCATATTTCCTATACCTAATATGAGCTGTTTGGTCAGTGTGGTGGGATTTTCTTTTGCAGAGACATATGGCAGTATTAATTCTTCAGCTAGTTTGACTAGATCTACCTTTGGGCTTCCGCAGAAGGGAAGATTGCTGTTGAAGTCAGGCCCTGTTTGTGGGCACACCATAGACATCTCTTGGCCAGTGTGAGACCAGGACTAGGTGGGCTTTTGGTTTGATCCAGCAGGGTTCTACTGATATTCTTTCTTCTGGCAGGATCTGCTCACTGTAGAACCTGAGACTGTGCCTGCATTCTAGAGGATTTCAGGGTGCACAGAATGTATGTAGAGTGATCAGCATGAGAATGCCCTTAGATTTGTTCCAACCAAGGGGCCTACACAGTCTGTCTATATGGTCGAGCTAACCCTTCTCTTGTCTTTACTGCAATTCTTCTTCTTCTTCTTCTTCTTCTTCTTCTTCTTCTTCTTCTTCTTCTTCTTCTTCTTCTTCTTCTTCTTCTTCTTCTTCTTCTTCTTCTTCACATGACTCTTCTGTTGAGCTGGGGAGAGGGGAGCCTCAGAGTAGGCTTGGTAGGCATATGAAACAGGTGCACAGGAGAACATCTTGGGTAGTCTGCCTTGCTTTTGGCTAGCTGAGAAGTTTCCAGTAGTATGGAAAACAGTATATAGTGCTATTTATTCTATAACAAGTAAATACATCCAAACTAGAGCAGCATTTCCAGCAATTTAACTTAACATAGGCTGCAATCCTATGCACATTTACTTGGGAGTAAGCCCCATTAAACTTGCTCAGTTACTGTAGCCTTCAAGTTAAAGGAATGGTAACAGTCAGGTGTCCCCCCCCCCCAATACAACTAGAAGTTTTTCTAAAGCCAATTAGAATAATCTGCGCAGAGCAGAAGTCAGGAAATCAGAGCTGCAAGAATGTCTGGAATTCTTTTGCACACATCTCATTTAACGCTTTCAGGAGTCTGACATATTACAGAAAACTCTAAAAGCTGAAAGTGAGTGCTGAGAACTCTATTTCACAAATATCTTCTGAAATTAAAAGTAATATTTAGCTTTGCATTATTAAATCTTGGAACTGCATTCTAAAATGACTTAAACACAACCAGGCCAAAATAGTGAGGGGAGAGGAAAAACTATCCTGATAGTTGAGACCAGCTTTTGAAAAGCGATCTCCATGGAAACAATAGCATAGTCTTTCTTAAATAATGGAAAAGGTAGATTACGACTTAATGCCTGACCAGTCAGTAGATACAAATGAAAGAATAAAGTCAGGGCCCACAGTAAATAAACACCTTTTATTTCTCTCACATGGGTATGAAAGAATTGTTTTAAGTTACCAAAAATTAGGTCTATGGTTGGTGGCAAATAGAATGTACAAGACAGTAGTAACCAAACAATCTTACATGACATCACACCAGGGCTTTTTTTCAGCCAGAACACTCCGGGCGCCCCCTTAAAAAGCCCCTCCTGAAAGAAACTCAACAACTTAGGGTTGTCCGTCAGAAAAAGGTGGGAGTTCCTGCACCTCTTTTTCTCAGAAAAAAGCACTGCATCACACCCTTGCAATGCAAGTTCTATGTGGTAGAATTACATTATGTTTATTTAGACCTTGACTTATTCATTTATGTTCTTTTAGGCACATCTGTCTCCTGGTATATACTGCAAAGTTGTAATTTTGTTAAGAGAAGCAATACATTTCTACATTGAATAAATATAGGAGGTGTAATATTTTTGAACAATATGTGTGAATTTCATGCACATATTCTGATGGGCAGGTGATTGAATGTGATGGGTTTTTAACATTAGAGCAGGTATTCCAATTAAGTGCAAGTCCTAGGACGGACATCCCCTGCAGGCTCCGAGAAATGTATGTGGCCATGCTGTTACTGGTCCCAAGGAACCTTTCATTCAACATTAAAAAGGCTGACCTTAGAAATACAGTTCTCCTTGCACTTACTGCTTTATGAAGTTGTTACTTTCCGAAGCACCACAGTAAAAAGAGCAAAAGTCAGGCACAGCAACTGCCAGTAGGAAGAGAAGAAAACTACATTCCTGCTTATCCCACAAAATTGATGTAACAAGCATGTGAATTGGTGAAGCAAAGTATATTGACATTTATAACTTTTGCAGGCTAGGAGGTCACAGAAGTAGCCTTATTTTCTCCTGTCTTAGTGTAGCATAGACAATCTCTATTCTTCCCCATTACTCTTGATAAATAGTGCTGGCATCACTGTCACTGTCTACTCTTGATAGACAGTGCGGGTTGACTTGAGCCCCAGATTATGAGTGCCCAGCAGCGCATGCAATGTAGCGTGATGAAATGACATCACACCGTGCCATAATGACATCATGTTGCGTCATGATGTCACGTTACATTGCACGTGCTGCCTGGGAGCCCCAGAATTTATGTCAGAGGCTGCACAATGCCTTGGACACCATCCCCAAGGCCCCCATGAGGCCTTGGATGTGACTTACAGTGCTTTGCAAGGCCCCAGAGGTCATGTCAGAGGCCCTGTGGTGCGGGTGCCGAGCATCCTCAACAATTTTTTGTGGGTGCCCAGGCCCCCATATAGTTGGTGCCAGTGGCTGGAATCTAATGTATCAGTACCTCAAAGAAACAAATCTCTTCTGAAGGCTGCTGTTTGGGTGCCACATTTTGACAAGCCTGATTTTAAATTCAGTGTGTTCTTGTTTTTAGATGGAATTGATTAAAAATATAAGCACTGCCGAACAGCCCTATTTATTCACTAGACATGTTCACTTCCTCAATTTCTCAAGGTAAGATAGTTCCTCACTTACAGTGTTTTATATGGTATGTTTAATTTAACAGACAATTGATTTATTTAAAGCTTTCATTTTCAGTTTAGTGTACAGTCACTACAATACAGTGGTACCTCGGTTTATGAACACAATTGGTTCCAGAAGTCTGTTCATAAACTGAAGCGTTCATAAACTTAAGCGGACCTTCCCATTGAAAGTAATGGAAAGTGGATTAATCCGTTCCAGACGGGTCCGCGGAGTACTTAAACTGAAGCGTTCATAAACTGAAGCGAACTTTTCCATTGAAAGTAATGGAAAGTGGATTAATCCGTTCCAGACGGGTCCGCGGAGTACTTAAACTGAAGCGTTCATAAATTGGTGTAATTGGTTCCGGAAGTCTGTTCATAAACTGAAGGGTTCATAAACTGAAGCGAACTTTCCCATTGAAAGTAATGGAAAATGAATTAATCCGTTCCAGATGGGTCCGCGGCGTTCATAAACCGAAAATTCAAAACCCAAGGTATTCATAAACCGAGGTTCCACTGTATGTGTGTATCTCCCAGAACCTTGTGGGCAGAGCAAAATGTGAAATATTTACCTAGCCAATGCTCCTACTCCTCTTCCTATCCTGACTGGGCAACAATAATCTAGGAAAAACCCACCTGTATGCTTTGGTATCTGTTTGTATATTCTGGTATGTATACACATATGCAGCACCATAAGATTTCAACCATGAGGAGCCGGCTTCCATATGAGCATGAAAGATATGTGTGATGCAGGGATTCCCCATCTTTTCCTCCCCCTCCTCACCTTATGGAAGATTCCTGCATCACTGGCTAAAGCAGTAAATGATATAATATAATATACATCCTTGTCTGTGTTTCCAATTGTCTGTGTATACTTCATGCTTTTTCATAGGTCACTTGAATTTATAAACTTTTCAGCTGAAAAACTTTATATTGCATTACTGTATGTCAAAAAGAATCTCCTGCCAGAATTCCATTTTATTTTTATTTCCCTCTGTCAGTGTAATTTTATATGCATTAGCTGTTCAGCCCCCCCCCCACTTTAAAATACAAACTCTTGGGTGAGGAGGTTTCAAATTATAACTACATATACTTGTGATGTTACATCAGATGCAACTTTAGAAAACACTATTGAGCTGAAGAATAGTGAATTACTAAATGTCAGTATCCAGAGTGGTAGCCGTGTTAGTGTCTTCCAGCAAAAACAGGTCCTGTGGTACCCATGACTAAGCAAATAAACTTTCATTGACTACAGAATGCTTAATCAGATGCGTGTTGTCTTGAACTGCAGGTACATTTGTAGGGTTATTTCACAGGGGAGGTGGAGGAAGTGTATAAACAGTCAGATCACCCTGACATGGGGACACCAATGATCACATATAGTGTGGTAAAAATCCATTGTTTCAATTTAGTCTGAAATATAGCCCTAAACTTCTTGGCGTATTGCAATTCAGCTGTTTCACGCTTTAGTCTCCCTCTGAAGTTCCTTTGTTTGCTGGCATGTCCCCTCACTGGCTTCATTGCCATTTCTGGGGTCAGATTTTTGTCCATTTATTCTTATTCTTATTTATGCTTAGATACTGTTATGTTCGCCTTATGAAAGACATTATTAGAAGATGATGGCACATATTGCAGTGAAATATGAGCAAGTAAGAGAACCCCTGGTGTTGTGGGTGATAATAGATATGTAGACAGAGGTGGTATTTGGGTCAAACACAGAGTCCGGTTCCAGTGTCTATATCACTGTTGTGTGGCTTTTTCTGCAACTGTTTTAGAGTGGCTGGGGTGAGCTGAGTAGAAGTATAGTCCTGCCACCCAAGCCTATGAGAAGAAAGCGTGTAGAAGTTATATTCCTAGCTTTAACAGAATATATTTTCTTAAATATTGGAAGTTGGAGAACGGAATATTTAGACAGCCTAAATATTTTTTACAGTCTCAGTGTACTTGTTGACCATCTGAGCAGCACCCCTGAACATATAGCTTTATGTGAAGGGAACTACTATGTGTGTTTAGTTGATATGTAGAGATTGTAGGTAGAACCTGTCACCACAGCGATGCTACACTTATGCAGTGGATGCACAGAGGAATGGCAGTAATGCGGTCTGAGTTCTTATGTTGAGAGAGCTACACATAGATGGAAAGTATAATCTTTAAAATTCCACATTTCAGTTTGCTGCAGTGGATGATTGGGTCATTATAATAATTTATAGCTCATATTCAATTACTTATTTGAAGCACACTCCCCCCCCCGATTATCCCCCTGATTAAACAGCTATATAGCTCAGATGAATAAAAGTTTCTGACCTTTTAATCAGCCCTGCATTCTATAAACTGACACTTTCCATTTTGCCCGAGGAAGAATTCTATGCGGCAATTGAGAGGCCACACATTTACTAGTTAGCCTAATAAAGATGGTTTTGCATTGTTAAACAATAATACAATACAAAAAGCAATAATTTTTAAAATGTTTGCCATTTTTAAACAGAAAGGAAAGTTAACCCTTCAACAAATAGGCACTAAGAGAGGCTTGTCCTCAAAGGAGCAAAATTCAAACAATGGAGCAGAGAAATTATGGGAGGGGAAAAGAAATTCATAAGCAAGGCATTTAACCTTCCCATGATTCATTTCCTTGGCAATGGGCCTGTACCTGACTAAACCATCAACTGAAATGTCAGGGTATGTGCAATTGAGGTACGGCTTATGTGCCCTAAGCTTTAGAAAGAAAGATTCTAGCTCTCAACTTTCCCCGGCTGTTAAATGGTCTTAAACATTGTTTGGCCTTTGGGGGGAGGGGGAATACAATAAATACTTTTTAGCTTAGGCAATTGCTTTAGTTACCATGTTATGTAAATGTAAATAGGAGAAGGGTGGAGGTGCCTACAATACAATCTGAATGTGTCATGATGAAATGATGTATGCTCTGGAAAGATGTTTAGAACTCCTGGGCTCATTGCTCACTGTCGATGAAATTCTAATCTCCTTTATGCCAATGGGAGGCTTGCCACTGACTCTACTGCAGCCAGTATTGTGCTGCAGTAGTTCTTTCCACCATAAGCTAATACCGCATAGCAAGTTTTGCATTTACAAAGATTTGAGCAAACTTCCTCATCCCCTTACTTAGTTTAGCAGACACTAACCTATATAAAGGACTTTTAAGAATTTGCCTCAGTTTTGAACCTGACATCATTTTAGCCACATTACAACTGGACCTAATGGTCAGGGGTCCCTTTACCTAGATAGATAGATAGATAGATAGATAGATAGATAGATAGATAGATAGATAGATAGATAGATATGGGGTAGAAGGGCTACCATTTTGGCTTTTCTTTTTATTAACACTAGGCTTTTAAAATTTAAGGGGGGAATAAGTGACGTATACTAATATGGGAACGTCCATCTCCCCTCTTCCAAATTTTGGAGCCATACTTTAAGCAGCATTTTGGGGACAGAGACTTTGAACTAAATTAGCCTAGTTTTTGTGGAGTGTAGAGATGATAGATGTAACTACATAAGTGTATCCTAAATCAATTATGTTCTTCAAATTACTTCAGAGAGCCTGGAGGTTCTTGGATTGCAAGAAGTGAGAACTTTCAAACATAATAAATGCTTTAATTTTATAAAGCATTAATGCTTGGGTGAAAAAACACCCAGCATGTGTACATTGGAATGCATAATGATCATGCTGAAGCCTATTTTGCTGCAGGGGCACAACAATATTTATAGGGCCTGTGATAGGTACAAGGAGCAACTGAAGAGAGTGATTTAGGGATCAACTAATCTTCAACTTATGCCATGCCAAGAAAGCAAGGGTCCAAACGGTTTGCCACTTGACCCGCACTTTCTAGGCATAGATTTGAGCGGTTTTCCCCTTGCCCCATTCCTTTCCAATGGAAAACTTGCTCTTTAGAGAAAAAATGGAACAAATAGCAATCCATTTGGAGAAAACCAGAATTGCCATTTGCTCTAACTGAATGCTAAAGAGCGGCTTTCCCCGGGGTATTGCAGCAGGACAAGAGGAAGTGTGGCTAAGCCCTGACAGGACCAAAACAGGATAGAAGTGTTAACAATAAGAATTAACAACAATGCATAAGGATATGGAGAGAAGGGAGAAATGTTTAGGTGGAAATGGGGAATCTGGGCATATGAAGGAATTGAAAAGAAGCCAGACTTTGAGCTTTTCGGGAATGCAACATTGGGTCAGGCCGTTCAAAGATGATCAGGTAACTAAAATAGAGAAATGCAGCAGTGTTGTTAAATTAACATGAGAACTAACAGCAGAGGATCTCGAAGCAACGTAAAAACTTCAAGAGAAATGAATTTATATTTTAAAACTTGGTGCTAGGTCAACCTCTCAGCTGAGAGCATTCCACAAATGGAACTTCACTACTGAGAAGCCCTCTCACCTTTGTAGCCACCTTCCTCACTTTTGATAGTAGGGGCACCAAAACAATGCCCTCTGCTGAAGACCTGCATGGGCAGCCATATATAGAGTGAAGCGGTCCTCAAGTTAACCTTCAGGAGGGGCCTCAAACATGAAGAATGAGGAATGCTTCATGCTGAATTGGTCTGTTTGTTCATCCTCACTGGCAGCAGCTCTCCAAGGTTTTCAGCAGAGGTTTATCTGTGCCCTATTCCTGATACCAGTTGCATTGGAGATGCTGGGTTTTTTTTAACTCAGGCCCCTTCTGCATTCAGAGCATATGCTCTACCATGAAACTCTGCCCCTCACTGAGGGGAAGGCTCTACTCTGGAAAAATGGATACTGCAGTAGTCAGTACCAAGTTTGATGTAAGCAAAGTGGACATTTACTATGTTACTTCATGATAGCTTAGTCCAACCAGTAAGTGTAGTCATTGGGGTGTTATCAATACCATTAACAATAAATAAAATAAAATTGTATTAACCAAGCTACCCTACCTTAGTTCATGTCAAATGTCAGTCTTAAGATAAATATGCTGTGTTGTTATGCTCAGAAAAATTACTTAATCTTCTGGAATGTAGAAATAGAATCCTCTGGGGTGTGTCCTTGGCATAACATTACAGGCAAATTCTTCTACCCTTTTGGTTCTATTGGGTTGGGAGATGTGGTACTTTGCCAAAAAATAGAGGTTTAGCACTATAAAGCACATCTTGTATTGTATATTGCTAGTGTTGTAAAATTGTAGACATCTTTCTAGAGGATTACCTTTGTTAGATTTTTCTGCTAAGTTAATCAACTCAGTTTATTGCAGCAATTGACTTCAACAAGTTACCTCTCATGGTTCAATTTAATTCAGTCTACAAGGCATTTTCTAGTAATCATGTTAACATTTTTAATTATTGGTAAAACAAGCAAAAAAACCTGATCTGCTCATTCTTTTAAAAAATCACTAAGTATCACTTAGTGGGCTGGGTTCAGGCACAGGGGAAAACCTCTGCGATGGTATGTGAACAGAGTTTTGCTTCCAACAGGATGAGATTAAAAGCACTTTCTTTCCATTTTAAACTAACTGTAGTATCCTGAGATGATCAAACTCAAGAATTATATTTTGTTTAAACTACAGTTAGTAAGAACAACCAAGATTTGAAGAAGCAGTTTGATCCTGACTTAATAATAATAATTTATTATTTGTACCCCACCCATCTGGCTGGGTTTCCCCAGCCACTTGTTGTGATCACTAAGGATAATTTTAAAATACCATAGCACCTATGCCTGCATATGAAAATGGATACTTTGAACCTCCTCTTGTAGTATTTGGCCACATATGGGTGGTGTTTTTTTTTCATTTTTGGTGGCTTTGTACAGGTAAACATATAGTTTACATTAAAATCATTTAAAGCATAACCCAATAGACAAATTAGAGTGCAAATTGTTTTATCTTAAAGACACATTTGGCTGCAAAAAAACAAGTTAAGTTGTTTTTGCTTAATTTCAGTTCTTGGTCTTGCATACAAAATGTACATACATTGGCTTAGTTCCCACAAGTTTTTTTAAAATTTCACTACAAGAAAAAAAACACTTTACTTAGTGGGTAAAGGAGTCGTCCTTCCTGGAAAATACAAGCAAACCAGCACTGTGTTACTCTTCACTCATTTAATTGGTACTGTAATTTGGATATTGTGGCTAAATTTTAACAGTGCTTCCATTCAAACAAATAAGAACTCTTGGGTTGACTTTCTTTCCAAGGATAACTTGTCACACCTGCGCAATGTTTAACTAATGCTCCAGCCTTCTTAAAATAGAGAGTTTCCCTGTTTGAAGAAAAGCAGATTTAACTAGTGAGCAGTACTCTTTAAAAAAAAAAACCACACATATTGCTACCATTGCATTTAAGGGAGTGTTACTACATGGTTCTAAGTTAGCTGCAAATGCAGCACATAAATTTGCAATAAGCTTCGTTGAAAACCACACGGTGCTGCAGCTTGTATGGAACTCTTCCACAGATAGGGATCGTTCTTCTTGGCTCTAGGTTTGAGGATTCCCATGGGAAAGTGCCTTCTGGTGAGCCCTTTCCTACATCAGTTAGTAAGCATGCCTAGTAGCAGCAGCTGCAAGTAGCTACAAAGCTGCCACCATAAGCTTCCCACATTATCACCAGCAGAGAGTTGCTCTGGAACATGGTGGAAAACTTAAAATAGTGGTTTGCAGACCCAGAGCAAGCATCATTACTTGACTCAGCTTGGAAGTGGTGAGCTTGGCTGAAAAAGAGTGAGAAGAGAAGAACTGGGCATAGCAGCAGCAGGCCTAGGAAAGCAAAAAGAGGAACTGTAGAACAAATTCATGTTCCTTCTTCCCATCTCTAGCTATGAAACGAGAGACTGTCCAAACGTGGTTGGCTGGTTTAAACTCATGATAGCCATAGGCATAACATATATGATGCTTCCTGTATTGGGGAAGTCATGCTCTCCAACTAACCTTCCTCGTGACATTGTTGTGAGGGAGTAACAGTATGGAGTGCTCCTAGTGGACAGAAAACAGATGTGAAAATAAAATCGAATGGTGTCCTATACATCTGTGGGGTTCCCAGTGCTGGGTGTGGGGCGGAAAAGTATTGTATGCTCACAGGGAAGTGTTTATACGGTACTCCATAACTGGGAATGGAGAAAGCAAGGTTGGTCTTGTAATATGATAGCCCTAGATTGCAGCCTCATCCTTTTAGATGAAATTACAGTAGGTCAAAACCAGCACTTTGCATTGAGCTTGGAAACCAATTGGTAGCCAGTGCAGATGTGCCAGAATTGGTGTTATATTTTCAGACTGTTGCTGTCCTAGCTTAAGTGTGATATTGAACTTGAGATTCTCAGCACTTTGAGATTTTATTTATTGTCATATTTTGCAGGATGTCTCAGGCCTAGGATTTCAATATTTTTCTTATTCTTAGCCAAGTTTCCTTATATTTTATCTTGATGCATATGGGCTGCTGTTTTTTAGGAGGAGGAATACTGACAATTCTTCATGCTAACAATTCAGTGATTCCCTTCAACTGGTTCATTGAAAAGTACATTCATTTTTCCAACTCACAAAAGGATAAGGAAAATACTTTCTTTGAAAGCACAAGCAGTAACATCCCCCCCTCCAATTTTTCAAAGATTTACTGTTTGAAACACACTTGTGATTTTAACTATTGTCACTACAAGCCTGGTGGATGGTTTAGGAATGCCAGATACAGTATTATTATTGAAACTAAGTAGATGTGGATGGACCTGGCTATCAAAACCACTGGGAGTCTTACATAAACACAGAATATAAATACAGTAAAAACTTTATTTGATGTACAATTTTTAAAATAAAATAGTGCCTTTGAATACTGCTATATAATATGGAAAACTCAGCAATGGCCAGAGGATTGGAGAAGATCAGTCTACATCCCAATTCCAAAGAAGGGCAGTGCCAAAGAATGCTCCAACTACCGCACAATTGCGCTCATTTCACACGCTAGCAAGGTTATGCTTAAAATTCTACAAGGCAGGCTTAAGCAGTATGTGTACCGAGAACTCCCACAAGTGCAAGCTGGATTTCGAAAGGGCAGAGGAACCAGAGACCAAATAGCAAACATGCGCTGGATTATGGAGAAAGCTAGAGAGTTCCAGAAAAACGTCTACTTCTGCTTCATTGACTATGCAAAAGCCTTTGACTGTGTCGACCACAGCAAACTATGGCAAGTTCTTAAAGAAATAGGAGTGCCTGATCACCTCATCTGTCTCCTGAGAAATCTCTATGTGGGACAAGAAGCTACAGTTAGAACTGGATATGGAACAACTGATTGGTTCAAAATTGGGAAAGGAGTACGACAAGGTTGTATATTGTCTCCCTGCTTATTTAACTTATATGCAGAATTCATCATGCGAAAGGCTGGACTAGATAAATCCCAAGATGGAATTAAGATTGCCGGAAGAAATATCAACAACCTCAGATATGCAGATGACACAACCTTGATGGCAGAAAGCAAGGAGGAATTAAAGAACCTTTTAATGAGGGTGAAAGAGGAGAGCGCAAAATATGGTTTGAAGCTCAACATCAAAAAAACCAAGATCAGTAAGAGATTTCACCTTCTTGGGCTCCTTGATCACTGCAGATGGTGACAGCAGTCACGAAATTAAAAGACGCCTGCTTCTTGGGAGAAAAGCAATGACAAACCTAGACAGCATCTTAAAAAGCAGAGACATCACCTTAAACCATCACCTTAAAGCTATGGTTTTCCCAGTAGTGATGTATGGAAGTGAGAGCTGGACCATAAAGAAGGCTGATCGCCGAAGAATTGATGCTTTTGAATTGTGGTGCTGGAGGAGACTCTTGAGAGTCCCATGGACTGCAAGAAGATCAAACCTATCCATTCTTAAGGAAATCAGCCCTGAGTGCTCACTGGAAGGACAGATCGTGAAGCTGAGGCTCCAATACTTTGGCCACCTCATGAGAAGAGAAGAATCCTTGGAAAAGACCCTGATGTTGGGAAAGATTGAGGGCACTAGGAGAAGGGGACGTCAGAGGACAAGATGGTTGGACAGTGTTCTCGAGGCTACGAACATGAGTTTGACCAAACTGCGGGAGGCAGTGCAAGACAGGAGTGCCTGGCGTGCTGTGGTCCATAGGGTCACGAAGAGTCGGACACGACTAAACGACTAAACAACAACAATATAATATGAGTTACACAGAAACTTGATTAAAGTCAAACTGACAACCAACCACATGATTTATCAGATTAGATTCCCTAGTAAGCTTCCGTAAAACAAATTTTGTTGATTACAGCATGCTTTTCTAATACTAAGATGCCAGATTACAGTTTGCTTTTTCTAATGTGTAGTATTTAACCCCTGCTTTAAGGGACAGAAAAGCCTTGATACTTGTGGCTTCAGAAATAATATTGTAGTTGTAATTTTCATTTTTTTAAAAAAAATGCAAGAAGCAACCTCCTCAGACACTGAAGTTTTACATTTTTTGACATGGCTGTCTGTGATTTGATATTTCTTTGTTTCTGTTGTCCAGGTTTGGAGGAGACCAACCAGTATACATCAATATTATTAGAGATCCCATCAACCGTTTTTTATCCAACTACTTCTTCCGCCGCTTTGGAGATTGGAGAGGGGAGCAGAACCACATGATCCGCACCCCAAGCATGAGACAAGAAGAGAGATACTTAGTAAGTTCTGAATTCTTAAGTCTTTCATAAAGTCAATCTATTGCACTTCATAGCTTTGCGTCTGCCAGATTTCAGAGTCCCTGCAGATATATTGTACATCCACATTCTCTTACCTGGATCTGGATGTTACATTTTATGTTTATGTTTTGATCACATTTTGTTGCTAAGTGGCTCTGCCCCACTACCTTCTCAGAGGCCCTTGGTGAAAGCTATTGCCTGGCATCTACCAGCAAGGCCAGACTGCTGAATTAGATCCCTTGTGACAGCAGACTTTGATAAGAGTTGTTTGGAAGAGCAGGATGCAAAATGCTGCCTGAATAATCCTGTTTCTCTGTGAACACCATATAATTTATGTTCTTGTACTAGATTTAGGTGTGATTTTTCTTTTTATATTCTTTGGGAGCCACTCAGGCTATAAAGCTGGATATAAGCATTCAAAATAAATACAAATACAGTGGTACCTCTGGTTACGAACTTAAATTGTTCTGGAGGTCCATTCTTAACCCCAAACCGTTCTTAACCTGAGGTGCGCTTTCGCTAATGGGGTTTCCCGCTGCGCGTGTGCCTCTGGCGTGAGATTTCTGTTTGCATCTTGGGGCAAAGTTCGCAACCAGGAGCAGCTACTTCCGGATTAGCGGAGCTCGTAACCTGAAGCGTTCGTAACCAGAGATACCACTGTAGATGTGTTAAGTCAGAAATGAATTAGTTAGCCTTGACATTTAAAGTGAGGCAAAATTGTTCAGAAGCATTTGGGTAGTTGTGGTTTAACATTCTTGATTTTTCTGACCCATCCCAATCTCTGTTTTAGTAGATTTTGAATATGGAGTATCAAGTGGTTTCTAAAATAACACATAGAGGTGCTTGGGCTGCATTACTATACCATAAATCAGCTAAGGACATATAGTAACTGGAGCGTCAAACCATTCTTAGAATATGGGAGTTGAAGCAAGGAGATGCACATTCCAATCCCTACTCAGCCAGAGCCCCCCTGGGCTGGCCACTATCTCTCTTCCCAACCTACTTCACAGCATTATATGGTTACAAGGGGGGACCATTTCTAGGAACCCCTTAATGATACATTGATGTTTATGCTTTCTTTGGCCCAGGAGGAAATATTGGAAAAGAAAATTACCTCAGTGCTGGCATGTTGCAAAATTTCTAAATATTTAGATAGAAATCTAATAACATGCATAAAATGTTATAATGAGGTTTTTTTTTAAAAAAATGAAATGCTTATGTGTAAAACATTCCAGTTCAGTTGCAATGGAGATAATAATGATTAATCAGTAGCCTTCCACATATATGTTTCAAGGTGATGCATGCAATATAATAAAAAGCAGGTTAGAAACAGCATAGAAAATAACAGCAAATGAACTGAAAAACAATAAAAGGAGGCAACTGTGGCAGAAACCTGTGCTTCCAGCCAGGAAAGCTTGCCAGAACAAAATGTCTTCAATTCTTTCTGGAAAGTACAGATAGTGGATGTCTGTGTCATATGGCATAAACACTGTTTCGTAGATCAGGGGCAGCCACACTACAAGCTCTGCTCTGTATTACTGTGGAGTGAGTTTGTGATCAGTTTTGAACCTTAGAAGAAAATCTCTTGCAGACCACAGGGAACTACTAGTTATATAAAGGATAAGGTGGTCTCTCAAGTAACCTGGAAGCAGACTGTTTGTTGCAATTACGCCAGGCTTCCATTGAGACTGTAAGACTTGCTGGTTTAAATGGCTTTTGGATGCTGATTTGATGAGGCTATGGAATTTTTTTGTTGGCTGAATGTTTTTAGTGGTTTGGCCTTTTCTAGTTGTATTTGTTTTTATCTTTTGGTGTTTTTGATATAAGCTGCCTTGAATATAAAAAGGGAAGTACGGTAAATCAGTATCTAATTTAAATAACAGGCCAAACCCTACGCCAAAGGATAAATGGACATAAATCTGACATCAGGAATTACAAGACAGAGCAACCAATAGGAGAACACTTCAATCTCCCAGGACATTCTATACAAGATCTCAAAGTAGCTGTCTTACTACAAAAGAATTTCAGAAATAGACTGGAAAGAGAAGTTGCTGAATTGCAACTTATCACCAAGCTCAAAACCATGGAGGGACCTGGTTTGAACAGAGACATAGGATTCTTATCTCATTATACATGATAAAGCGATCTTCAGCCATCCCAACTCTTGCTTTTTCATGCAAGACCATTTGCAGTTGTTCACAGGCGTCAACAGCTATCAGTCAGTCAATCACCCATTTCCACCACCCTTCTGAGTGATACCCCCTCCCCACCCTTTCCCTACATAAGCGCCTAGGGACTTCTGCTTCAGTGTATCTGAAGAAGTGTGCATGCACACGAAAGCTCATACCAAAATAAAAATTTAGTTGGTCTTTAAGGTGCTGCTTAAAATAAAATAAAAATACATCTGAGTTTGTAAAAGTGAAAAATAATAGTCATTTGCCTGCAGTTCTGTAGTTTATTCCTTTTGTTATTCAATACAGTATAGATATGTGCATGTGTTTTATAGATAAATGATAGATGATAGATAGAGATAGATAGATAGTGTGAGGGACAGAAGCTATAGACAGCCCCCTCCCATCTTAAACACAAGCTCTTCGCCCAGGGCAAGTGGAAGCGGGGAGGGGGATGTTTCTAGTGGGGAATCAGGAAGCAGAAGCCAGGGCTCAGGCAAGGTTGGGAAAGGAAGGGGGAAGTAGGGAAAACGCGGGACAAAGACCGATCCCAGCGACCCCGGAATTGCGTAGGAAGCGACGGGGGCAGAGATTTAGTATCCCCAGGCTACTTTGCTGGAGGAAAACGCGGGAATCTCCATTCGGAGGTTCTGCACCCGACTGACAACATGTACATAGCACTGTTTCAGCACTGTAAATAGACTGCACTAAATAAAAGGATAAAAATGCAGAGCTGTGAGGAGTCGTTACTCTAGAGTAGCCACCAGCGCCACTGTGACAGATAGTTTTGACAGAAGAATCTTAATTTGTGGCCACATACCACAATTTTACAATGCAATTCTAAACAGATTTACTCAGAAGTGAGTCCCATTATGTTTATGGTTGCTTATGGTTACAAACTTTAGCTTAATGAAGTTAGCAGGCTTCAGTGAACTGAATGTCTCATTGTCCACTAGAACTCTTGGACATTCAGAATAAAGGTGAATATTGGAAGATTCAGGGCAGATAAAAGAAAGTACTTATTCACACGGCACATAGTTAAATTATGGAACTCACTCCCACAGGAAGCAGTAGTGGCCACCAACTTGCATAATTTTAAAATAGCATTGACAAATTTATGGAGGAGACAGCTAGGATAGCTGTGGCCATAATAACTGTGCTCTGCGTCCACAGTTAGTCAGTAATGCTTCTGAATGCCAGTTGCTGGAAACTACTGGAAGGCAGAGTGCTGTTGTGTTCTAATGCTTCTTGTGAGTTTCTCACAGGCATCTGGATGGGCAATTTGAGAACAGGATGCTGGTCTAGATGTGTCTTTGGCCTGATATAACATCTATTTTCTTAGAGAATTGCTGCCATTTCTGCTTTGTCAGATAGCAGTTGTTTCTTCATCTCTCCTCCACCTCTGTCATTTATAAACTAGGAATCCTATGAACAATCATAGTTTATATTTCGTGTAACACTTGTTTGCCAGTAAATAAATGTAGATTAGTTGACTGGATATTCTGTTAGGCCTGTTACACCAATTCCTTTAAACTTGTGTTCCATCTACTTAATAATTACAAACTCATTGTAAATATTTCTGAATGTCACAGTGATAATTTTAAACAGTCTTTTGGGACAGTGAATTTTAATACGATCTTTTTCTGAGAGCATATTAATAGCTTTCCATTATGTGTGCGGTTTGTATGTGTTTGTTCTTTGATATGTGCAGGAGACAGAAGAGTATGGAAAAGTGTATTTATGCCAAAGTCTTTGGGAACATCACTGTAGAAAATGTGAAATGTTTCTAGTACACTTTGTACCTCAAGACTTTTGCTAAGTGTTACATGCGCTCTGCTTTCATGTGACGTAGGAGTCAAGTGCTGGCTGTCTCTCAAGTGTTCTCTTGAAAATGAAAAACTAGGTAGCATTTAGGCCTTCCAGGCTAGTTTTAAAGTCTTTGAGGTTACCTATTGTGCGTAACTTAAGAACTATGTTCAGTTACAACATAGTGGATTTAAATATCTGTAAGGTAGCCCTGTGGCCTAAAACATTGTTGGGTGAGCTGAAAGCTTTCTCATTAGAAACACTTACTGTTTCTTCTGTTTTGTATAGAAAGGCCTAATC
Organism: Zootoca vivipara; assembly: GCF_965207765.1. NCBI lineage: Eukaryota > Metazoa > Chordata > Lepidosauria > Squamata > Lacertidae > Zootoca > Zootoca vivipara. The sequence continues at coordinate 62,898,372 of NC_142586.1, forward strand.
GTTTTCTTGGATTATCATCCTTTTTGGCAGTCTTTGCTTGACAGTTGTCCTCCTCAAAGAACACTGTTATTTGTATTTGAGGAAAGTACTGGCTGGCTGCCAATAAAATGTGTTACAAGAAGTCAGTTGTTCTCAATGGTAAAGATGTGTGTGCTTTTCCCCCCTTTGGTGTGGGTTCCCCCCACCCCCACCCGGTCATGATTTCCAACCAAATGTTCTTTGCAGTGCAAAAGATATATTAAAGCAGATCCAGCTGTGAATTGGTTGTTGCAACCAACTAGGAGGAAAAGGAAGGCTGCCACTATGCTACATGTTCTGTGACACTCCCCTTGAAGATTGTTCAAGGTTGCAGCTGGTGCAGAACATGGCAACCTTCCCTTTTTGACAGGGGAAGTGAATAGGTCACGCTGTATTAATGCTAGAGGCTGTACTCGTTTCTGTTCGTATTCTGCTCCAAATATCTGGGACCCACTTGATTAGATGATACAAGAGTCTAACTTGGCATGTCAGCTTCATACAGCTTTATGTTTGTTTGTTGAAGACCATCCCATATATTTGTTGGTAAACCCATGTGGTCTTTTGATTGTGTTCTCTGGATTTTATATGTGAACAATGTCACTGAAACGAACAATTCCACTCAATTCTTCAGTAGTGAGAAGCATAGTAACATAGAACTGGACTTTCTAGTGGTAACACCACCCTTTGTTGTGGAATGTCTTCCACACAAATGTTTATAGCCACCCAATAATGACAGGTCTCTGGGCAGCTTACAGAGTTTAAATAATAGAAAATTTACAACCAAACAAAATGCAACTGAATTATAAAATCATGCCTTACTTTAAAGCAGAGATCAAGGAAAAGAAACTTTGTAGCCACTAGTTTAAAACTGAAGGCAAAACACAAAGTTTCAGAACTTCTCCCTGCTCAGGTTGGAGTACTAAGTGCCAACCAATATACGGTAGCATGAAGATTTCATAGGAAACTGGTAGCATATAATGGAACTATTTCAAACATTCACAGGAAGTAGTTTAGTTTCTGGAAATGACAGCTGTAAGCATGGCTGCTGGGAGGAGATATATATATGAGGATATATATATCATTTATACCCCACCCATCTGGCTGGATTTCCCCAGCCACTCTGGGCGGCTTCCAACAAAATATTAAAAATATAGAGTCAACAAGAATTCATATTCCAAGCTAGTCAAGATGTTTATAAAACAAGATTGCTAGCTGATGTCATGATGAAAACACACAGTGCTGAATATTAACAGCTGACAGGTCCCTGTGCTCAATGTAAGAGCATTTTCATGTGCTAACGACTGAGCACACCGCTCAGTCTGAACTGGAGAAACCTCCACAATGGGTCACTCCTACTAAAGAGACCCTTGCCATGTAAGATGGGGCAGTTACTTTCCAAACTAAAACATGGGAAGTGAGTCATATACGCAAAGCCATACAGTGAGTAAATTCTAGAGGCAGGACTTGAACTCGAAGTCACTAGGATACACGTTGGTCCTCATACACTCCTCTTGAAATACTAACCATTTATGGTTGCCAGGAAGCAGTTATCTGAGCTAAAAGCTAACATTCCGACTCCAATTCTAGGATTTGCCAGGTCCACCGCAGGTTTGACATTATGCAAAGAAACTGGGACCTGGGCATTTTCATATTTGCGCTTCGTGCTGAAGAGAGAGCTTCCCATTTTCTTGGTAGGGGGGAAGGCAAGTTTCTCCACTTCCTCTGCTGGCGATTTCTCCACCTCCTTATAGACAATTATATATATATATATATATATATATATATATATATATATATATATATATATATACACACACACACACACACACACACACACACACACAATTATTTATTGGGTTGTTGTAGATATTGTTTGGCTTGTTAGAGCCAAATGGACCTCTTGGCACCTATCTGAAGATGTAGATTTAATAAGTGAAATTCTTTGTGGCTATTAACTTCACCCTCAAAGTATAACTTAAACTTCAGAGCTGTGTTTTAGCTTTTTGACCTATCAAAATGTTCATTGTCTCCTTATGCTTGCCCCGTGTGCTCTGTAAGAAACAAAGGATTAAATTTATCACCAGTGACTATGTTACCAAATGTGATGTGCTACTGCCTCAAAGTACCAAGGTTTTGGCCTTTGAAATATCAAAAATGTTTGTGGAAAATTCTACTGACCATTTGGAATCTTAGTGTAAATATAGCTTCACGCCTTGAGTCTGCTCCAAAGAAAACATCAATTTGTACAAAATGTTGGATAAGCTGTTTTAAGTGTTTTGGTGAATGTCTGTGTTTATCAAGACTTTACTTAAAGCCAGCAAATCTTTTATCCAAAGCCAGATACAGTATAAGCAGCTGCTGCATGGTGTGTGCACAATTTTGCTACTTGAATTGACTTTGGGAAAAGTTAAAGTGCTGTCTGCCTTTCTATCTCCCAGCTACTGATATTAAAACAGGCTGCTTTATAAGTCAATACCAGCCCTTTGCCCCTTGGTCATTTTTGTTGCCGTTTTCTGCATGTTTTCCAGCTTTCTTCCTTTCCAAGATGCCGGAACTGAAATTTATGTGCTTGCACCATAAATTTCTACCCCTTTCCTCATGTTCTCCATGGGATTCATCCTTCTCACAGTTATTATACACTGGGTCAACACCACCAATCTGCTATCCATAAAAATACAAGAAGAGCTCTAACATCTCAGATCTTTTAATTCAGCAACCTGTTCTCACAGTAGCCAACCAGATGCCTATGTGAAGCCATCCATCTGGAATTCCCCAGTTACTGGTCTTCACAAACATACTGGCTCTGACAGTGGAGGTAGTACACAACCATCATAGCTAATCTTTAGCTATAATGATACCAAGATCGGTTTCCTGGTCAGTCACTGCCAACTCAGACCCCCACAGTGTATATGTGAAGTATATGTGATTTGGATTTCAGCAGATTTGGCTGCCTCACTGATCCATCCCTAACTCCAGATCATTTATGACACTACAGATCCTTGCAGGACCCCACTTCTTACAACTCTTCATTGTGATAACTGGCCATTCCTGCTCTCTACTACTCGTTCTTTATCCAGATGCTGAGCTACAAGGGGAACTGTCTCTTTTCCAACAACTACAAACTTTACTTGGGAACCTGCGGTGAGGGACTTTGTGACAAACTTTTGCAAGTCTGTGGAATTTGGTGTCTACCAGATCATCCCTCTCTGCTTGCTTATGAACACTCCCAGAGAACTCTGATATTGCTAGAAATATTAAAATAAAGGAAACTTATTGTAACTATTCATCGTAAAATGAAAATACCATGGCAGCTTTTGGCAGGATAAACTAATAGAACAATTGTTGCTATTCCAAAATAATAGAGAGATGGAAAAAGACTTTCCTCCCTTTTATTTAACAAAAAAAGTTACCTACAGTCAAATGTCTTGAAAATATAAATTACAAGTACAAATAGAAATAGAAAAGTAAACCAGGTTCTCTGCCAGTGTGATTGATTGATTTATTACGGTTCTTGACCAGCACACATAAATATGCAATACATAAAACAATAAAAGAAAAACAGTAATAATCTAAAAATAGGCAATAAATATAGGTTTTAACAATTGTTTAAAAGAAAACTGATTAAAAGGAGTGATACTACCTAGGGAGGTAGACTACAGCAATTAATAACACTGGGTCCTCTTTAGCTAGTCCTGAAGATGTTCTGAAGATATTTGGACACTGCTAATTAGATTAGACCGAATTTTTATGACTCTAGCATGGAATTTGGCTACCTTCGCTGACACATTAGAGTTAGCGTCGGAAAGAAGCCACTCTATATAGAAATTATCCGAGCGTCCAGGTAGCTCTGCCAGTATAGTGTGGATAAGCTCGCCAGTGTGACTTGGCAGCCTGCATTGTACCATGACATGGGCTGCTGTGGTTATGTGTAAATGCCATGCATTTCCCCAATGAATCATTGCCCTTCATTTGAACAGATTCAAGGTAATACAGCCTAAGTCAGCTACGGTAAATACAGATTGCATGTAACACAATTTGCTGTTGCTTATTGTAAAATAAGGACAAGGACCTTTTAGCTCTGACCATTAAAATGTTCCAGGTGAGATGCTGTCATGGAAGCTGGTGAAGTTTTTGGTTAATTGACAAGTTACTGAAAGACGCTGTTCTAAGGCCACTTTCCACTGCACTTTTATTGTAGGTTAGCTGTATTACCTCCAGAAAATGTGCCTAGCTTTGGAGGAAGGTTGGAGAATTCCCCAGGCATGAGCACCTTTGTGTGAGCCCTGGATAGAATCTTTTATTTCAAACCTAGCTTCAAGGTAACAGAGTAAGAGATTTACTGTAAATTAGTCATCATGCCATTTTATTTGGTCATTATAAGGAGAGCATGCTGATCTCTCAATTTCCCATTTGAAGCATGAAAATTGGCAGCTTCAGCATGACTTTCAACTAGGTATTGGCAGGTTGTCAATAAGAACTCATGATAGAGCACCACTTTAGAGAGCTCTGTTGAAAACATTGATCAGAGAAAATCAAAGGCAGAAGAACATTGCTTCTTCTGATGTGTTTGAAGAAGAGACTAATTTGCAAATTATTGATCATAGTCTTTGAACAACTGCCTGAAGGTACACAAGAAACTGCTTGCTACAGCAAATGCATTAAAAATGCAAAAATATAGTCCTTAAGTCTATGATAAATGCCAGAGACCTTTTAAATTCTGAATTTAATTTTTTTAAAGGCCTAAAGTTAAGGCAAACTAGTATAAACTGATCTAATAAGGAAAATATATGGCTATCCAGGTGGAATACAATGTTTTACATCAATAGCTTGCAGCACACACAAAAACACATTTAGAATTGAAAATGCATTGATGCAATTTTATGCATTTTAAAATGCAGTTTGCATTTTTTAAAGCAAATAAGTACAGCACAATGAAAACCAATCTGAATGCAGACCGTGAAGTCCTTCAAGGGAGGGCTCCAGGCCTTCTAGATAAATGTTTATATAGTATTAAAAATCCATTGAAAACAGTGTGGTTCATAGCAGTAAATTGTCTCTCAAGCCTATGGATTAAAAGGCTAAGCCAAGGAAGACATAATCAAGTCAGAACACTAGGTTGCATGAAGATTTTGCAATCAATTGTGCCTTCTGGAAAATGAAGGGACATGCACTCAATAAATCTGGGTGAGTTGTGGCACTTGTAATTGGTCACATCACAGACACGGTATCTGATGGTTGCTTGAAATGCTTACCTATACTGGTGCTAGCTGGTTTGGGGGAAATGTGCATTAGCAACTAAATAATGTCATTTCAATAAAGTCATCCCAGCAATAAAAACTGTACAGTAGCCAAAGATCTTTGGATGCAGCACTACAACTGCATGAAGAAGAGAGATTATGTGAAAATATTTGTCAAAGGGGCAATATTTGTTTTTTGGTAACAGCTACAGTTTGCATTGCTTCCGGTGACAGTAATCTTGTTCTTTGGAATCCTTCATCATGTTACCAATTTCTGGAAGATAAAGAGGCTAAGAGGATTCTGGGTTTTTTGTTTTATTTTGATTAAATCATTTTTCCTTTGGCGGTAACTGTGGCCATGCATAGGGTTATGGACTGGAAACTGTAACTTGTCACCCCAGCAGTCTTGTGTGGACATTGAAATAATGCTGTTGGCCTTATTGTAGTCTCTAGTAGACTCTTACCCTTTCTTGAAACACCCACACAATCTGGCACGATGCATTATCACTGGCACATCTCCTTGCAACGGGCCCCATGGTGGAATAGTATTGGCTGCAAACCTTTGGCTCGAATAGCTTGGCAGCCTGTGCATGCAGTTTTGCACCACATCTGCTAAGCATATGGTTTCCTTTAGCCATCCCCCTGCATTCATAAGCAAGTTCAAGTTCTACTAACATTAAAAAATGGAAATTTAAATAAGCTGATAATGTACTTCTCTGGAAAATGTTTTATAATGCATTTTTATATATCATAGAATCAGAGGATTGTGGCGTTGGAAGGGACCCCAAGGGTCATCTAGTCCAACCCCCTGCAATGCAGGAATCCATGACAGATGGCCATCCAACCTCTGCTTGAAAACCTCCAAGGAAGGAGAGCCCACCACCTTATGAGGGAGTCTGTTCCACTGTCAAAACATGTCTTACATTCAGAAAGTTCTTCTTGATTTTTAGTCACAATCCCCTTTCTCATAACTTGATTTATTGGTTTGGGTCCTACCTTCTAGAGCAGGAGAAAACCAGCTTGCTCCATCTTCCATATGACAGCCCTTGAGGTATTTGAAGATGGCTATCATATCTCCTCTCCCATCTCCTCTTATCCAGGCTAAACATGCCCAACTGTCCCTCATGCTGCTCTGCTGATGCTGCTCTGCCAGGGAGTGTTTGGGAGGACTGCTCCTCCTGAAGCCCACTTCCACCTTGGGCTTGGGGGCGGGCCCCACACTCCACCACAGCTTTAAGGCTCCTAGGAGGCCTGAAACAGTGCCACTGCTGCTCTCCTTGTAATTTTGAGGTGTTTGTAACTTTTATTGTTTTTGGTTTTTGTTTACTGTTTAGTTTGTTTGGTTGTTTTCTGTACAGTATTGGTTTTAAATTTGATTTTAAGGGGAGGGGTCAGGGCTGCCGGGGAGTGGGTCCCAGCCAACAAAATGGCTGGGGCAGATTCCACAGGGGGGGGGGGATGCACTGGGACAACTGATCTCAGTGATCACGGGTAGGTGGAGGAGTTACGCTAAGACCAGACCATGTCATTACTGAGGAGGGAGGTTTAGTCTGAGGACTATCCCTGCCTCCGGGTCTGGTCCTGACCGGATGGATACTCGAATCAGCAAGGGATGCCCACACGACCTGAAGGTGTTGCTGTGCAATGCCAGGTCAATGATCCATAAGACCACTGCTATCCATGACTTGATCGTGGATGGAGGACTTGACCTGGCACGTGTAACAGAGACTTGGTTGGATGAAGCAGATGGGCCTGTTCTTGCTGCTGCTTGTCCACCAGTTTTCTCTTACGCACAGAAACCCAGGCCTTGTGGGGGGGGGGGGTTGCAGTGATTTTTAGGAAGTCATTAGTTTATACCAGGCGTCCTATTGGGAAGACCAAGTTCTCTGAGTGCATGTTCTGGAAGTTGGGCAATAGGGGCAGTACAGGATTCCTTTTGGTGTACCGACCTCCCCGCTGCACCAAGGATTCCCTGCCCGAGCTGCTTCAGGTTGTGGCGGATGTTCTCCTGGAGACACCTAGTTTGGTTGTCCTAGGGGATTTTAACATCCATGCCGACACAGCCTTACAAGGGGCCGCTCGGGACTTCGTGGAAAGCATAGCCTCCATGGGGCTGTCCCTGAATAAGTCTGGCCCAACTCATAACCGCGGACATGCCTTGGACCTGGTGTTCACCTCTATGGATGTTGGTGATCTGACACTAAGCAAAAGCGAAACTAAAGAAGTGCCATGGTCAGATCACTACCTGGTGCAACTGGACTTCTTCGCGACCCTTCCCCTCTGCAGGGAGGTGGGACCCGCCACCTAATGGATCCAAATGGTTTCCAGAGAGTGGCAGGGGATGCTTTATCCCATGTTGATGGCCTTTCAGCCGATTCCCTGGTGACCCACTGGAATGTGGAGTTAACCAGGGCTATTGACTGTTTGGCTCCGAAGCGCCCTCTCCGATTGCATGGAGTCTGGACAGCCCCATGGTTCTCCATGGATCTGAGGGCAATGAAACAATCGCTGAGACGGCTAGAGCGCTGGTGGCGGATAACTGATTCTGAAGCTGAGCGGACACGGGTTAGAGCTCAATGTCAAGCCTACCAAGTGGCGGTAGCGACGGCGAAGAAGACTTTCTTCACCGCCTCTATTGCATCTGCGGAAAACAGCAGCAGGAGACTCTTTCAGGTGGTTTGCAATTTAGCGGAACCACCTGCTCCATCAGCACCCAGTACGGGCCACATGATCTCCTGTAATGATTTTGCAAAGTTTTTTACAGATAAAGTCGCTCAGACTCAGGAAGAGGTAGACTCTACTGTGGGAGCAGGGGCGGGGGAGTGCTAGAGTCCTGTCTAGTCAAGTTGTGTGGGATCAATTTCAATCTGTTACCTCCGAGGATGTGGACAGGCTGCTTGGACGAGTGAAACCAACCACCTGTCTCCTTAATCCTTGCCCATCCTGGCTTATAAAAGCAACCGGGAAGGGCTGGGCGATGGGCTTCACGGGTTGGTGAATGCTTCTCTCTGTGAGGGAACCTTCCCAGACCTGCTGAAAGAGGTGGTTATTAAACCGCTTCTTAAAAAACCATCTTTAGATGCGGCCAATATGCGGCCAGTCTCAAATCTTCCATTCCTGGGCAAGGTGATCGAGCGAGTGGTTGCTGAACAACTCCAGGCATGCCTGGAAGAAGCGGACCATTTGGATCCCTTCCAGTTGGGATTCAGGCCTCATCATGGGACTGAAACTGCCTTGGTCGCACTGGTCGATGATCTCCGGCGGGCTCGAGACAAAGGTGAGAGCTATTTCCTAGTCCTGCTGGATCTTTCAGCGGCTTTTGACACCATCGACCATAACATCCTTCTGGACCATCTAGAGGGTTTGGGAGCTGGGGGCACTGTCATACAGTGGTTCCGCTCCTTCCTCCTGGGCCGTGTTCAGAAAGTGGTGGTGGGGGATGAGTGTTCAGACCCCTGGGCTCTCATTTGTGGGGTGCCTCAGGGTTCTGTCCTCTCCCCCATGCTTTTTAACATCTACATGCAGCCGCTGGGAGAGATCATCAGGGGGTTTGGGCTGGGTGTTCATCAGTATGCAGATGATACCCAGCTCTACCTCTCTTTCAAATCAGAACCAGTGAAGGCGGTGAAGGTCCTATGTGAGTGCTTGGAGGCGGTTGGAGGATGGATGGCAGCTAACAGATTGAGGTTGAATCCCGACAAGACAGAAGTACTGTTTGTGGGGGACAGAAGGCGGGCAGGTGTGGAGGACTCCCTGGTCCTGAATGGGGTAACTGTGCCCCTGAAGGACCAGGTACGCAGCCTGGGAGTCATTTTGGACTCACAGCTGTCCATGGAGGCGCAGGTCAATTCTGTGTCCAGGGCAGCTGTTTATCAGCTCCATCTGGTACGCAGGCTGAGACCCTACCTGCCTGCGGACTGTCTCGCCAGAGTGGTGCATGCTCTAGTTATCCCCCCGCTTGGACTACTACAATGCGCTCTACGTGGGGCTACCTTTGAAGGTGACCCGGAAACTACAACTAACCCAGAATGCGGCAGCTAGACTGGTGACTGGGAGCGGCCGCCGAGACCACATAACACCGGTCCTGAAAGACCTACATTGGCTCCCAATACGTTTCCGAGCACAATTCAAAGTGTTGGTGCTGACCTTTAAAGCCCTAAACGGTCTCGGTCCAGTATACCTGAAGGAGGGTCTCCTCCCCCATCGTTCTGCCCGGACACTGAGGTCCAGCGCCGAGGGCCTTCTGGCGGTTCCCTCGCTACGAGAAGCCAAATTACAGGGAACAAGGGAAGAGGGCCTTCTCGGTAGTGGCACCCGCCCTGTGGAATGCCCTCCCACCAGAGATCAAAGAGAATAACAATTACCAGACCTTTAGAAAGCATCTCAAGGCAGCCCTCTTTAGGGAAGCTTTTAATGTTTGATGGATTTCTGTATTTTAATATTCTGTTGGAAGCCGCCCAGAGTGGCTGGGGGAACCCGACCAGATGGGCGGGGTATAAATAATAAATTATTATTATAAGACTAGGTTTCCAGATCCTTGATCATCTTGGTTGCCCTCCTCTACACATGTTCCAGCTTGTCAATGTCCTCCTTAAAATTTGGTGCCCAGAACTTAGGTTGGTCTGACCAAGGCAGAATAGAGCAGTACTATTACTTCCTTTGATCTGGACCTTAAACTTTGGTTGATGCAGCTAAGACTAGCATTAGGTTTTTCCGCTGCTGCATCACACTATTGACTCATGTTAAGCTTGTGGTCTACTAAAACCCCTAGATTGTTTTTACATGTACTGCTGGCAAGCCAGGTGTCCCTCATCTTATATATGGTTGATGATGAAGGTAACCTAATAGTATGTTTGTTGATTTCATTTTTAATAGGTATGTTTGTAAATATTAAATGGAGGCATTCAACAGGAATCTTCACCCCAGCTGCCCTTCCTTTTCTCCAACTGTATTCCTAAATATCAGGATAGGACCAGCAACCCCTTCTCCTTATAAGCAGAACTGTTTTTGACTCATGCTCTGGGCTATTCGGGTTATTTCCACAGATAATTTCGCTACAGTCTTATAGTGCCTTCTTGGTCAAGAAACTTCCTGATGTGCCACTCTGCTCAAGCCATCATGACTCCTAAATAGCGTAGCTGGACAAGCAGGCTTCAGATCTGCTTATTCTTTTTGTACTTAATTTTTGATAATGGTTCTCTATAGATAATGGGATTCAACACTCCACTTTAGAATGAGCAGAAGAGAGAAACACTTAGTGACTGTATTAAGTGACTGTATTATTGAGAGATTGAGAGCCCTTATGAGCAGAAATATGGTGTAAAATACAATAAAGAGTTTATTCAGATATCTGTGTAGACTTTAATGGGGTCTTAATTTTCCAGAGTCTGTTTGGGTCATGTACTTTGCCTTTTAGCTTTGTTTGTTCTCCTATCAGCTCTTTGGTTTCTTTAAAAATCTAGAGGAAGATGGTTCAGAAGTGTAGACTGGAAATGAACGATAAATTTAGCCATAAATGCAGAGAAGAGAAGGTGGTCTGGGGTCATGCCAGACAGGATGGAAGAAGTCTAGTTTCCTGTATGATGACCAGCTTGCTCTGTCTGTAAATAATAATGTAATGTAAATAAGCATTTTGGGAGTGGGGGAGTGTTAGAAATTTGGCAAGTGGTTTTGAGGATTCTCACTAGGACAAGGAAATTTTATTTGGCTTTCAATGATGAGCACTGTTGACACAAGCTGTTATGTTAGAAAGGGAAACCCTTTTAGAAGGAGAGTTCACCCCTCACTAGGCTCACACATTGATTTTTTTTTCATATTTTTAATTGATTTTCTTTTTAATTTTGTTTTCTAGTTGAAAACCATTCATTTAGTTCACCACTTCCTCTGCAGCTCTTGTGATATGCCTTCAGTTGACATCTCTCTTCATCTTCATTAGGGAATATATATGAAAGTAGAAAAACCAATTAAATCTAATAGAAAGCTAAGACAAAATATTTGGTAAAAAAAAATGAGATGCCTTTGGTTATATTGTTTAATAATGATGAACTAGATTTGGCTAGTATCTGGAAATGCATGATTAAGTGCTTAAAGGGCTAAGAACAAGTAAGAGCTACTACAGCTCTCTCTTTTTTTAACCCTGCTTTTAATCTGTTGCTTTTTATTAGCCATTACTGTATTGGGACTGTTTTTAACTTTGTGTGATTTTATTTCAAGCCATACAGGTGCATTAAGGACAGTACAAAAATGCTGTATGTGAGCATTTTATATCAGTGTTAGAAACTGAGATATGAAAGCTAGGAACTACATGGCAGCTTAAACTGAGGTTATGGGTGCAACAACGGACTGTCTAGGTGTGCTTTTCTATAACAAGAATACAAAGTGAAAATGAATGAACTGCAGCTAAAACACTATGTTCATTTTTCATATGGTCTAGTCTTTCCCCTGTCCACCCCCCTAATATTCTTAAGAGGGTCTCTTCTCTCGTTTTCAGAGAGTAGCTGGAAGTGAGGAGGCAGAAAAAGGTCCTCCTTTCCTTGCAATCTGCAGTTTTAATCTGAAATCTTAGGTGCAGTACTGCGCCCAGAGCTCAGAAACTGCTCGTGCTAATGAGATTCCCTGGCGCAAAATGTGCCTAGAACAATGGGAGTTTTGCACACTGTTTTATATATAAAAATTTGTATATATTACTTCAAATGCATTTCTGTTGGGAGGGACAGTACTTAAATTTGTAGATACAAGTATTGTCTCTCTGAACATAAATGGGGTCAGGATTCAGAAGTTATTTTCGTATGTGCTCTCTCCATGATATTTCCTTATAACTGCACTAAAATTGGTGGTGTTAAACACACACTATTTATAGTGGGAAAGCTATGGTCCACAAATCAGAACTCTGGCTCTCTAAAAGAACCAGGCTACAATCCTATACTTGCTTACCTCTGAATAATTCATATTGAGCTGAGGTGGGCATACTTCTAAATAGACATGTAGAGAGATGATTACTCATGTTTATCTTCAGTTCTAACATCAAGCTATTTAGGGAATGGAATGGTAGCTAATTTGAAATCATATGATGTACCTAAAGCCTGGCTCTTCTGTTTTAACAAAATTCATTTCTCTGAAAGGGTGGTACAGGTTTGTATGCTTACATCCATTGTAATATCTGTAGGCACTGGACCAGGAAATCATTCATATCAATATCTTCTTATTTCCTGTATTATGATCTAGATGCTTCCTCTGATTTACAAATTTTATAGAAACTTTAATAGCTTATTTCATTTGAAAAAGCAGAAAAGGTCCAGAAATTGTCCACTTGTAGTTCTGTCTTCAGTTGCCATGCTGATGGTGTACACATGCATGTGATACTTCTAGTTTATTACATGGCAACCTGAATATCATCAGTTAGCATGGGAAGTAATATGCCATTGCAGATTATTTTAGTCTACATTGTGATAGCTTATACTTGAATATGCTCTTATATAAACCTTTCTGCTTTAAGGCTTATAATTTTTAGCTTGTTTTTTAAAATCCTCTTAGTAGTTTTCAAAATATGTTATGCAAACCCAGATTTTAACAAGTCTTCTTAAAGCTTAGTTTTCTTAACCAAAGCCAGAAGATAAAGTAGATTTTCATTAGCTGAGAGAAGCCCCTAGGCTTTAAAGGGTTGAGCAGACAAAATACTGGGACAACATTTGAGGGGATAAAGTTTTAGCCTGCTAACATTCCTTAGACAACAACGTATCAGAGCTGAAATCAATTAAATTAAAATTCATAGTTTTAAAAACAATATAATTATTTTAGTTCTGTAATAAGGATCACACATATATGTACTGTTGAGTAATATGCTTTTAAGTGTGCATTGTTGGAGCCATTAATTAGTAGTATTTAAAACTTTTTCCATTTAAGGGTTATCCTTAACACATTTTACAAACACATTATTCTAATTTGCTAATACATAATTCCTCAAATATGGTTGTGAATATTTATGCTTCATTTTTGGAATACCTCCACAAATTTGTTCAGCACAGTGTGTGCTATTGGAATTGTTACATGAATGTGAAGACTGTGCCAGATTTATACATTTGATTATCAAACAGTTAAAGATTTAAAAAACACACCAAAAAAACTTGAGAAGATTTCTTGCAGCAAACTGTGCCTCTGTCATAGGTAAAGGTAAAGGGACCCCTGACCGTTAGGTCCAGTCGTGACCGACTCTGGGGTTGCGGCGCTCATCTCGCGTTAATGGCCGAGGGAGCCGGCATACAGCCAGGCCAGCATGACAAAGCCGCTTCTGGCGAACCAGAGCAGCACATGGAAATGCCGTTTACCTTCCCGCTGTAGCAGTACCTATTTATTTACTTGCACTTTGACGTGCTTTCGAACTGCTGGGTTGGCAGGAGCAGGGACCGAGCAACAGGAGCTCACCCCGTCGCAGGGATTCGAACCGCTGACCTTCTGATGGGCAAGCCCTAGGCTCTGTGGTTTAACGTACAAACATCTGTACATATATCTGTATAATTTCTTGTCTGAGACTAAACGTATTGTTACTCACTTTTGAAAATTTAATCAGGTTCTTGATAAATTATCACTAACCCGCTATCTATATTCATTTTGTCCATTTTAAAGACTATATTCATGAGCTGAAGGAAGTGTTAACTTCCATGCATGAATATTTCAAAAACAATAATGGCTCCCCCACCCCACAGGTTTACTCCCAAAACCTCCCCAGCCAATTTGAGGGTATGGTGGGAAGGTGTTCACTGGACAAATTCCAGGTTTCAGCCTCCCTAGCTGCATAAGTGTATACTATAAAACATTGCATTTTAAAGGGATGCATCACTTGACAAATCTTTCTGTAGTTAGATAACTTGTAGTTGAATATTTTGTAAAGGAACTTGATATTTCCAATACTCATGCTGAGCTTAAAATTATGGGTGAGATTCAATGAGCAGCTGTCTGCTCGCACAGTGGGGCTTTTCCTTCTCCATCTCCCTGCAGCTGCTCGTACACCCCAAATCTGCTTCAGAGGTTTGGAGGGACCCTCCATATCAGATTTTGGGATTGCAGGTGTGGCTGGAAAGGGGAGAAAAGAATTAACAAGTTCCACTGCACAAACAGATTTCTGTTACGCAAGGAAGCGGGTATAACTGGATCTTGTTTTGTTTTTAAAGGGCATATACACACTCAAACACCTGTAAGTTTCAAAAGCAATATAAGTAAAACATGAGGATTCAATTCTGAATGTAGTAAATCATGTTGATGCAATGGTTTGTTTGACAATTCGGGCCTTAGATCTGTGCTCCATCACTGGAAGACAACAGATAACTTCATAGTTCATTTACAACATTTTCTTTTCTTCCCCCCTTCCCCTTCTTTTAGGATATTAACGTATGCATTCTGGAGAACTACCCTGAATGTTCCAATCCCAGGTTATTTTATATTATTCCATATTTTTGTGGACAGCATCCAAGATGCAGGTAACTATGCTATCTCCCTTTTCAAAGTTATTTCTTACCACCTACTGGAGCTGGGGTGATTTCAGTTTTTTACTGTTCCACAGAAAACAGCAGAGAGCCCAAACTACATCATGCTGGTAATTAATCTGAAAGTCAAGGAGTTGTGCAGAATACCAGTTCACAGATTGCAAGCTGTGCCAAATGCTAAAGGATTGGACAAAAAAAGAGAGGACAGATCAACCGAGCTTTCCTTTCCTTTCTAAAATACTGAATAGAAGGAATGTAAAAGCAAGATGGCTCTATTAAGCCTCTTCTTTTCACACCTCAAAAAGCACCAATATGTCCAGAATTCAACACAGTGGTACCTCGGTTTATGAACACAATTGGTTCCGGAAGTCTGTTCATAAACTGAAGCGTTCATAAACTGAAGCGAACTTTCCCATTGAAAGTAATGGAAAGTGGATTAATCCGTTCCAGAAAGTCCGTGGAGTACTTAAACTGAAGCGTTCATAAACTGAAGCGAACTTTCCCATTGAAAGTAATGGAAAGTGGATTAATCCGTTCCAGACGAGTCCGCGGAGTACTTAAACTGAAGCATTCATAAACTGAAGCATGGGTGTAATTGGTTCCAGAAGTCTGTTCATAAACTGAAGCGAACTTTCCCGTTGAAAGTAATGGAAAATGAATTAATCCGTTCCAGATGGGTCCGCGGCGTTCATAAACCGAAAATTCATAAACCGAGGTTCCACTGTATCCAGGTTTTGCCAGAATACAGCCACCTGCCCCATACCTGACATCCGGTGTGCGGCAGGTGGAGATGCAGCGGAACCTGGTGACACAGACAATCCCTGCCAGAAGTAGACTTGAAGTTACTGACTTGAAGCTGATGTTTGGTGATTTCGGGCTGAATAGAGGCACTTTAAACTATCATGCAGAGCTCTTTCCAAACCTTGCATGCTGCCTGGAATTCCAGTGACCATCTCCTGGTGTCATAGTAACACAAAGTAATTGATGGGTGAGTGTTGCCACCCCACTGTCTAATTTGGGTACGGGAGATAAAGATTTGGCCTGCTGGCCATATAACATTCCCAACCACAAATAGGCCACTATTGATGGCTTAGATCCCTTGATTAGGCAGATCCTTTGTTGCTTTAAGTTGCTAAACCTAATGAGGTTATGCCACCTTTTACTCACCTGGTGCCCTCCAGAAATTTTAGATTACAATTCAGGTGCTGTCTGAGGCTGATAGGAGTTATAGTCCAAACCTCTGGAGGGCACCAGGTTAGTGAAAGCTGTGCTGTGCTGTGCAGGGCAAGCCATATGTCAGCTTCTTGGTATTTTGATGGCTTATAAACAAGATTATTTGAAAGACTTAAAATATGTCACAGAAACTTAGATAGAGAACATTAAAAATGATTGATATTCCGCAGTTGGTGAAATATTCTAGCTGCCTAGCAGCCTTAATATTGTGAATTGTTCTTAACTCAGATTTTATTACAGAATAAAACTTTTGTTTGCAAATTCATTTTAAAGATTATTTTCTTTTATGTTCTTTAAGGGAGCCTGGGGAATGGGCCCTTGAAAGAGCAAAAGTGAATGTGAATGAAAATTTCCTACTTGTGGGGATTCTGGAGGAATTGGAGGATGTGCTGCTTTTACTAGAAAGATTTTTACCTCATTATTTCAAGGATGTACTCAGTATCTACAAAAACCCAGGTAAATGTCTTCTGATGTATCCCTGATTGGTTTTTCTTTTTAAATAAACAAATGTAATATTCTTAAATGTCACATATAACATGCTGAAGAAGCAATAAGACAGCTGTAACTCTAATGTTCACTCTTTTAAAAATGTGTTCGTTGGATTAAAGTGCAAATAATGTTTCCATGTTCTTTGCATCTTCTGTTCAGCTATTGTTTTCAAGTAACTAAGCCCCCCTCCCCCAGAAACGCAGTATGGAAACTATGATTTAGAGATGTTTGGAGTGTCTTGCTGTAGCTAACAGAGAAGTGGCAGGCAGAGCATATGTCTCAGAAGAGGCTTCCTTCCTAACACGTCTTCCTCATTGATCCAGTTACCAACAGAACCCACTTCTAAAACGGGAAAATAGATGTAACATAAAAAAGATAACTCACAGCACATCCCTTAGCCACAGAATAAGCAAGGCTTTCTCGCAGCTCTGCAGCTGAAATGCTAGGTGCCAAGTGAATGCCAGCTTGCCCCTCCCACTATATAGGTTGGTGGTCTTTTTTCTTTTTAGAAGCACAACATCGATGTGCATTTTTCTGTTGTTTCTTTGCTGTCATCATTTTTCAAGGAAATGATCTTTTTATACATGAAACATTGTGCTTGGTATCTTTGGGGGGGGGGGCTTGGAGACATCAGAGGATCTTGTCAGTTAGTGCCATCCACAGCTAGCTTCTGCTGCAAACTTGCAATGGGTTGTATCAACAGTGGGCACTCAGCTGATGGTAAGGCTTCTATCAGAAGAATGGGGAGGGAAGCTCATCTATCTCCTCTCTAAATCCCCTTCCCCATTCTGTCAGATGAGTGACATGGCTGGATACAACTCTGAACTCGGATCATAGAATTTTTTATTTGTCTTAAGCCTCTTCTCCTGAAGAACAGTCTGCATGTGCAATAACAAGAAATGTTTTTCTTCTTCTTTGTACTGGTTTCAACTAAATCTAGCATATATAATGCTAAATCTTTTTGTGTAACAGTCAGCAGCAATAAGTGAGATGAATGCTATGTTAATTATTTTCATTTTAAGAGTAAGCTTGTGCTTCTGGTAAATAAGCACATTTCTTTTCATATAATGCCAAAAATCACGAGAAAGGGAAATTTAAACTTTGAAGAGCCAAACATGTATTAAGTATGGAAGTTAATTAATATCTTTATTCCATGCTAACTTGATTTGGCCAGAAGATGGCATTGTCCCTCTTATTTTCTCATACAATTATAAAACATGAAACTTGAATGAACAGTTACATACATTCTGTCTCTCAACTGCTCACATATTTTATATTCTGTTCAGTGAAGAGAGGATTAGTAGGCAAAACCATCTTGAGCCTGTAAGATTCAGATGTACTCTGAAAAATGCTTTGATTGGAACAGAACCATGTTTTATAAACCACTGCTTAAATAAGTGTGCCTAAAACCGATAGTTTTTGTTGTGTATTATATATGAAGTTTGCCTTCTAAAATAAATTTGTAATGGTCATAGTAATCTTTGGAGAAGGATTTATATAGGAGGAACGCAGCACTGTGCTAAGGTGAGTGTTCTGTCAGTGCAAACAGTTCGACTTCCCAGACAGGACTATCCTCCCTCTCCTTCTCCTATGCATCATTCAGAGGGTTCTTCCGAGTCAGTTTTAGGGGTAGAAGGAGGCAAGCCCCACTGAATGTCTCCTGTTGGTACTTGTTAGGTGAATCCCACCATATGTATTTTTATCATGGGAATGGACTTTCTGGTGGACTTTTGCATATCAATGATTATTTTGAAGATGTTCAGATTGAAAATAATTTTATGTTCCCTAAAATGAGGGTTCTATGAATATTAAATCAAGGACAGAAGCAGAATGGTTTGTCCCATCACATCTCAATCTGAAGCATGAAAAAAGGTGTCTTGGGCTAAGATCCAGTTCACAGATTAGTTGACAGGGATTTGTAGAATGATCACCTCTTCCCTGTGATGGCTGCACACAGTCTAGGACCGTGCTGGCGTACAGCTCGCATGGGCCCAAGAGCAAGCCTATAGGCTATATTTTTGCAATCTGTGGACTGAAGCAGACAACCACTAACAGTGCAATGATTGCTTGAAAATCTGCCACACGTCAGCTGGTAATCCATGGAAAGCAGCAATCATCTGTCTCCACTCTCACAATTTTTATTTATTTATTTTGTTTATTATAGCCTGCCTTTCCTCAAAAAAGCTCAAGGCACCTAGCAGCAAAAATAAAACCACAAGTTAACAATTCAAAACGTCGCCTTTGATTTAATACAAAAGCATGAAAACATTAAAATAGCAGCAGAAAACAGTAAGACACTAAAAATAGCACCAAAAATAGCAAGTAAAAATAAAAATTACTCAAAAAGCCTCCCCACCCCAACAGTTAAAACCGATTACAAGCTAAACGCCTTTCTGAAAGGGAATTCCACAGGTTAGCAGCTGCCACAAATAATGCCCTCTCCTAGGTCACAAACGCACACACACACACAAATACAAATGTTCAGGGGCAGCAGAATTACCAAGAGTTGGATAATCATGAGTGAACCAAATGTGAGTGGAAACACTGAAATGTAGTGCTAACTTGGACAGCCATTCCAGAAGGGATACCATGGCTGATGGTCTGGAAGGCAACTGAGAGACGAAGGAGAATCTGGGATCCCGACAACTAGATGTTTTGGAATCCATTTTACTGAAAGTTTAGGATCAGAGTCCTAAGAGACCAGCGTGTTCTTCGGAGC
Source organism: Zootoca vivipara (assembly GCF_965207765.1). Taxonomy (NCBI): domain Eukaryota; kingdom Metazoa; phylum Chordata; class Lepidosauria; order Squamata; family Lacertidae; genus Zootoca; species Zootoca vivipara. Next base: position 62,917,547 of record NC_142586.1, read on the forward strand.
ACTGGGAAAGACTAGGGGAGCATGGGCTGCCTCTACGCCCTGGGGAATGCAGGGTGCATGGGTTTCAGAGTTCCTGGCCTCGGCTTTAGGAAGCTGAGGGGGATCTACCAGGGAAACAAGCAAGCTGCTTTGATTGTTTCCGAGCACAATTCAAAGTGTTGGTGCTGACCTTTAAAGCCCTAAATGGAGAGTAACAAACCCTTTACCTGAAGGAGCGTCTCCACCTCCATCATTCTGCCCGGACACTGAGGTCCAGCACCGAGGGCCTTCTGGCGATTCCCTCGTTGCGAGAAGCCAAGTTGCAGGTAACTAGGCAGAGGGCCTTCTCGGTGGTGGCGCCTGCCCTGTGGAACGCCCTCGCAACAGATGTCAAAGAGGAAAACAACTACCAGACTTTTAGAAGACATCTGAAGGCAGCCCTGTTCAGGGAGGGTTTTAATGTTTAATAGATTACTGTGTTTTATTTTTCTGTTGGAAGCCGCCCAGAGTGGCTTATTATTTATTTATTTATTTATTTTATTATCTTGGACGGGATAAGCCTGCTGAAAGCTAGCCCTGCTTCCCCCAGCAAGTTGTGAGCAGGTTGTACCAAGGATGCACAAGCTCAAGGTGTTTTAATGCATCACCAGTCCCCTCCCATTGGGCTCTGAGAGTGAGTTAAAGGGTGGTGGCAGCAACTACCAGACAGTAAGACCTGACTGACAGCACTGTAGGGCTGTTGGGCAAGAAAATGGGTGCAAGAGGCTCTCCTGAGCACACACACCCTTCTCCACATTGGTTGCTCAAAACAGTAGAGGTAAACAGAGCCCATTCCTTGTCTGGAAATAAAAACAGTTGTGTAGATAGAGGGAGCTTAGTTGAAATCAGAAAATCAGTGCAGTGTAAAGGTAAAAAAGGCAAAGGACGCCTGGAGGGTTAAGGCCAGTCAAAGGCGACTATGGGGTTGCAGTGCTCATCTCGCTTTCAGGCCGAGGGAGCTGGGGTTTGTCCACAGATAACTTTCCAGGTCCTGTGGCCGGCAGGACTAAACCGCTTCTGGTGCAACGGAACACCGTGATGGAAACCAGAGCGCACGGAAATGCTGTTTCCCTTCCCACCGCAGCAGTACCTGTTTATCTACTTGCACTGGTGTGCTTTTGAACTGCTAGGTTGGAAGGAGCTGGGACAGAGCAACGGGAGCTCACCCTGTTGCGGGGATTTGAACTGCTGACCTTCTGATCAGCAAGACCAAGAGTCTCAATGGTTTAGACCACAGCGACTAGTAGAGTCAGGAGCTGAGTCTGGAATGCAGAATGAACTAGAACAGAGAGCCCATTTCTTGGTGTTACCAGTTTCTGCTCTTGAACTGGATTTTCTTTGGCAAAGAAGTGTTTGGTTGAAATTCTATAAAGTGCTAGCAGATGGAGCACAAAACAAACAGTATAGGTTCCAAGCTGACAGTGTGGATTGTTTTTTTCCTCGTAAAAGCATTTAATTATTTAAATCAAACATACTTTTCTCTGCCGTAGATATCATAAAATGATTGGACCACACCACAATCTGAACATCTGGGAGGCAGAATTAATCCATTATCTTTCCTAGTTGCACAGGCTCTTTCTCCACTAACTTTGTAGGTGGATAGGTGGAAATATAGCTTTACAATATCCTCAGCTGATATCTGTTACTTGCAGCTGAGTTCAGTAGCTGTATGACTATCCTGAATCTGAGGATAAACCAGCTTTGAATAAACCCAAAAACTAAAGAGGTAAATGACTCTGCAGTAAAACCCTCATTCCCCAAATACAAATACAGTGGAACCAATTACACCCATGCTTCAGTTTATGAACGCTTCAGTTTAAGTACTCCGCGGACTGTCTGGAACAGATTAATCCACTTTCCATTACTTTCAATGGGAAAGTCCGCTTCAGTTTATGAACGCTTCAGTTTATGAACAGACTTCCGGAACCAATTGTGTTCATAAACCGAGGTACCACTGTATTGTAGAGATGCAAATTGCATGTGAGATAGGGGAATGAACTTGCACTCATATAATGTTGAATCCAATGTGTTATGCATTATTAGAGATGTGCATTCCACATGGAATAGGATTTTAGCCTTAATTTCAGATGTTAGATAGGCTTACTTTATTTCTCCTTGACTTTGCATTATGTTGTTTACATTTTATAGTCTTTTGAGGGCACCAAGCTGTGGAGCTGTTCTTTCAGTGATCACATCTGGTTTCTTGGCATAGCAGTTACTTTGTTACAGTGTTAGTTTAGGGAGCCTCTCTTGGGGTCAGCTTGCTGATGGGCTGCTTTGTTTCTCTTCCACCATATCCATTCCCTGGCCTTGCTTTCAAATTCATTTTTTTCAGCTGCTTGCAGAGAAAAAGGTTGCTCTCCCCTTAGAACAGAAAAACCAAGGAATGATCTGATGCATGAATTTGATTAGTATCTGCAGCCATATATGTGCTACTGCATCTCTGTTATTGCCAGAAACAAGTTCACACACTTCCTTGCTGTACTCAAGCCTGAACTACCGTATGTTTCGCTCCATAAGACACACTTTTTCCCTTCTAAAAAGGGAAACTGTCTGTGTGTCTTATGGAGCGAAGGCACGGCTGCTCCTCCCTCCCCCACAGCCACCGACAGCGGCAAAGGGGCGGGGGAGGGATGAGCAGCCCGCTTTCTTGTTTTCCTCCTATAAAAACTAAGCGCGTCTTATGGCCATGTGCGTCTTATGGAGTGAAAAATACGGTGCTCCATAGTGAATTGGTAAATCTTCCTCAATTAGGTGTTTGAAACCATGCATAAAAATATAAGAAGTTCAAGCTTTTATTTTCCCTGTGTCATGACAATATTTTGCATTATGTAAAATACGACTTGTGTTTTACTTCACTTTTTAAATTTATGGTATGCACAGCTTGCTTTCCACAAAAATCGCTAAGAAATCCAAATAATAAAGTTACATAGATTAAATTTTATGCTCAAATGTAGTAAAAGAAATGTATGTGAGTCCCTAGATTCACAAGGAATCAGCAAGCTAACATCTTACATCCAGTCTCTCTCTCTCTCTCTCTCTCTCTCTCTCTCTCTCTCTCTCTCTCTCTCTCTCTCTCTCCATTCATGTGCCAGAAGATTATTCTTAAGAAGCTCAGCTTTGCAGATGATGACAACAACTTTTTCCTAATAAGCACAAAGGCCTCTGAGCACAGGGGTTTTGTTTGTTTTAATCTGAACATACTCCCAAGTTGATTGTGGTCTCTGCACATCTCTCTTGAGCTTGTAAACAGCTGTAGGAAGCCTGCCTAAGATGGAATCCTCAGAAACAGTAGGGAACCTTGAGAACCTCTGGCTTGCTTTCTGCCAGAATTAGAGAGCTCCAATCTCCTTACAGACCAGCCAGCCAGAATGAGGTCACAGGAGAAAGAAGCTTCCTGGGATTAACACGTAAGCCACAGGTCATCAAAAGGGATCCCAAGCCTAAACCATTTCCCTCCCAGTTTTTTGTCGCCATCAACCTTGCTCTTTTCCATTCTACATATATGTTAGAGAAGTTCTAGAAGGAGATGGAGTTTCATTTTAGCTTTTGGAGGAAGCAGGAAAAACCACACACACACCTCCCCGACACTCTCTTGATGTGCCGCTTAGGAGAGCAACAAGGGAGAGGTCTTATGTTGCACTCAGTAATGTTCCCAAGGTATCCACAGCTTGCAGAGCACTTGTGTCCTAGATTTTTGTCAGGGTCTCTTCCCTGGTGACAGGATAGAGACCTGCCTGCTTGTTCCTTTGACCTCCCTCTGCCATCCTGAAAGGATGCTTGTAAGTGATATAATGGACTCATTCCTCTCTGAGGATGGACTCATGGCCAAACTGTATCCAGAATTAATGTAATCAACACTGTTTTTCACCTGTATTCTGTAACAGTGACAAATTCTCCATTCCTGTTTCTGTTTTTTAAAGTTTGGGAGAAAACAAACGGATGATTATACATTCTTTTTTTGGTGTGAAGCTAAGACTTGAATCAGGACTTCATTCAACAGCTAGGCCAAAGCTTCTGATTGATTTCTGATGTGTATCAAAACATAACTCAAAAGCAAATTGAATATTTTTATCAACCCTGGAGCGGAAAAGATCAGGTGTCTATTTGCATATACTGTATTGTAAAGAAACAAGGGCACACAATCCATGTAATATGCTTCATAGCTGACGTGCAGCTCATGTATTTTGTACTCAGGTATCATAGCCAAGTACACACAAAAAAAACCTGAGTGCAACCCTACAAGGGCTTTGCCAGGAAATGGTAGGTCTGTTAATTGCTTCTGTTTCGAGAAGTAATGTCCCACTCAATTACCAAAGCCTAATAGTCCATGGCCTGTGGCAAAGAATTTGGTATTGATTGGTGCCAAATGTGGCTTTTCACTTTGCAAAAGTCTAAGAGAAACAGGAATAGATTGTTGTTTTGAATTTCAAGTACTTAGCTGTCATTCATCAAAATAAGGGCAATCTCTTAGCAAACAAAAAGGCATTATCTAGCTATTGACACCATCTCTAGATACAATGAACACATCAGCAGGATTTTGAAATATAAAAATAGATTTCAGAAGTCTGTTTTCAAAAGCCTGTGTCTACAGAATGACTGAAAACAATGTTAATTTTTCCATAAAATTCTGAACCCCATTTATCAGGCGTACTTACCAGAGGAAAAATAAATTGTTAAGACCACTGGCTTATTTTCTAGCAGCAGCTGTTTTGCTAGTGGTAGCAGCAGCAGCTCCTCATATAACATGTTTTATGATGAATGCAAGCAAAAGCCAACTTTGAAATTCCAACACTGCCTTGTACGCATAAAACATAAAACCAGTTTAAAATAACATAGCTGTTCAATGTGAGTCGTTCTCCCACCACCACCCCAGTTCACTAAATACATTCCGTATGAGTACCAGGGCCTTGTCTGTTGATTTCTCCTTGACTTGCCCTCAATATGTTTTTTATTCACCAGCTGAAACTGGTATAATAATAATAATAATAATAATAATAATAATAATAATAATAATAATAATAATAATTTATTATTTATACCGCGCCCATCTGGCTGGGTTTCCCCAGCCACTCTGAGCGGCTTCCAACAGAAAAATAAAACACAGTAATCTATTAAACATTAAAAGCCTCCCTGAACAGGGCTGCCTTCAGATGTCTTCTAAAAGTCTGGTAGTTGTTTTCCTCTTTGACATCTGTCGGGAGGGCGTTCCACAGGGCAGGCGCCACCACCGAGAAGGCCCTCTGCCTAGTTCCCTGCAACTTCGCTTCTCGCAACGAGGGAACTGACAGAAGGCCCTCGGTGCTGGTCCTCAGTGTCCGGGCAGAATGATGGAGGTGGAGACGCTCCTTTGGGTATGCTGGACCGAGGCCATTTAGGGCTTTAAAGGTCAGCACCAACACTTTGAATTGTGCTCAGAAACATACTGGGAGCCAATGTAGATCTTTCAAGACCGGTGTTATGTGGTCTCGGCGGCCGCTCCCAGTCACCAGTCTAGCTGCCGCATTCTGGATTAGTTGTAGTTTCTGAGTCACCTTCAAAGGTAGCCCCACGTAGAGCGCATTGCAGTAGTCCAAGCGGGAGATAACTACAGCATGCACCACCCTGGCTAGACAGTCTGCAGGCAGGTAGGAGCCTGCGTACCAGATGGAGCTGATAGACAGCTGCCCTGGACACAGAATTGACCTGTGCCTCCATGGACAGCTGTGAGTCCAAAATGACTCCCAGGCTGCGCACCTGGTCCTTCAGGGGCACAGTTACCCCATTCAGAACTAAGTAGTCCTCCACACCTGCCCGCTCCTGTCCCCCACAAACAGTATTTCTGTCTTGTCAGGATTCAACCTCAATCTGTTAGCCGCCATCCATCCTCCAACCGCCTCCAGACACTCACACAGGACCTTCACCGTCTTCACTGGTTCTGATTTGAAAGAGAGGTAGAGCTGGGTATCATCCGCATACTGATGGATGCCCAGCCCAAACCCCCGGATGATCTCTCCCAATGGCTGCATATAGATGTTAAAAAGAATGGGGAAGAGGACAGAACCCTGAGGCACCCCACAAGTGAGAGCCCTGGGGTCTGAACACTCATCCCCCCCACCACTTTCTGAACACGGCCCAGGAGGAAGGAGCGGAACCACTGTATAACAATGTCCCCAGCTCCCAAACCCTCTAGATCAGGGGTCCCCAGACTTACCGGCGTTTGGGCCGGTTCCCACCGCGCCGATCGCGCGGCGGGCCGGAGGAGCGCGCGCCTGTGCGGGCCGGTGGGCGGGGGAGTGCGCGCCTGTGCGCATGCGCACGGGCGCTTACTGGCGCGGCAGCGCGCTTCCAGGGTGGAAAAAGCGACGAAAATCCGTTGTGCGCATGTGTATGGGCCTCCCCCGACCCAGAAGTGCACCAGAAATGACCTCTTCCGGGTCGGGAGAGGCCCATACGCATGCGCACAAAGGATTTTCGGCGTTTTTTTCCCAACCCGGAAGAGCGCTGCCGTGCTGTGCGCCGTAAGAGCGGGCGGCGGCGGTCGTCGCGGGCCGGATTGGCAGGCCAATTGGGCCGCATCCGGCCCCCGGGCCGTAGTCTGGGGACCCCTGCTCTAGATGGTCCAGAAGGATGTTATGGTTGATGGTGTCAAAAGCCGCTGAGAGATCCAACAGGACTAGGAAACAGTTCTCACCTTTGTCCCTAGCCCGCCGGAGATCATCAACCAGGCCCCATGATGAGGCCTGAATCCCGACTGGAAGGGATCCAAATGGTCCGCTTCTTCCAGGCGTGCCTGGAGTTGTTCAGCAACCACTCGCTTGCCCAAGAATGGAGGATTTGAGACTGGGCAATAGTTGGCCATATTAGCCGCATCTAAAGATGGTTTTTTAAGAAGCGGTTTAATGACTGCCTCTTTCAGCGGGTCTGGGAATACTCCCTCATAGAGGGAAGCATTTACTACCCCACAGAGCCCATCACCCAGCCCTTCCCGGCTCGCTTTTATTAGCCAGGATGGGCAAGGGTCAAGGAGACAAGTGGTTGGTTTCACTTGTCCAAGCAGCCTGTCCACATCCTCGGAGGTAACAGATTGAAATTGATCCCATGAAACATGACTAGACAGGGCTCCAGCACTCTCCCGCCCCGGCCCTGCTCCCACAGTGGAGTCTACCAACCTCCGAATCTGAGCGACTTTATCTGCAAAAAACTTTGCAAAAGCATTGCAGGAGATATTGGGGTCCCTATCAGGCCCCGATGACGAAGGTGGTTCGGATAGATAGTGAACCACCTGGAACAGTCTCCTGCTGCTGTTTTCTGCAGATGCGATAGAAACCGTGAAGAAGGTCCTCTTCGCCGTCGCCATTGCCACTTGGTAGGCTCAAACGTGAGCCCTAGCCCGTGTTCGGTCGGATTCAGAATGAGTTTTCCGCCACCGGCGCTCTAGCCGTCTCAGCAACTGTTTCATCACCCTCAGCTCCGGGGAAAACCACGGGGCTGTCCGGGCTCCATGCAATCGGAGAGGGCACTTCAGAGCCAAACAGTCAATAGCCCTGGTTAACTCCACATTCCAGCGGGCCACCAGGGAATCGGCTGAGAGGCCATCAACATGGGATAAAGCATCCCCTACCACTCTCCCCTAAGTTCAAGTTCTTTTGTAGATATACAAAGCCCTGAACTGCTGTAAGGTACTGTAATAAAAACAGTAATAATAATAATAATAATAATAATAATAATAATAATAATAATATGACATCCCCTTATAATAAGTCACCGTGTGTTTTTTTGAGGAAAAAAGTTATAGACGGTGTCTTAAAAAAAGGGAAACACAGTACTCCTTTTTAAGCCCCCCCCCCCAATCTCAGCGGCTTCAAAAGAGAATATAGAGAGACTTGCATAGAGTTCTCCAAGTCTTCCCCCTTTAAGTCCCTGATCTTGGAGGCTTAAAAGAGGAGCAGGAGGAGAGTCACAAACCTTTTACCAAGTCTCTCTTCCAATCTATGCCTCCAAGGATGAGAGGGGAAACTTGCAAAAGGCTTTAAACAGGCCTCACGCTTCTGTTTGAGCAGTTTTGAAGCATCTCTGAAGAAGATTGCATGAGACACCTATTTTGAAATGAATTTTAGGGATTTAATTGCCACTCAGCTGATGAATGTAATGCAAATTGTGTTGCCCTGGCTGTGCAGTCTTGTTCCTGGGAACAAGATCATGTAGCCAATGCAGAATTAAACCTTGTCCTCCCATCCTGTTGACATCTGTTATGGGTCTGGGCACATATTTTTTTTGGGGGGGGGGAGCCAAACTAGATGTATTGGCAGGCCAGGATTGGCCTATGGGCCAGAGGTTCTCCACCCGTGGCTTATGGTTTCATGTTTTTTCAGACATTAAGTATCATTTGTTGCTTTGATGAAACAACAAACTATGGTAAAGTATCAATGGACACTATAGCTTCTGAATTCTTCCCTCAGCCATATGCACCCAAGGCTCACTCAGGCTTGTTTACAGTTTATTGAGATGTCCAAACATGGCCTTGGGGGACTTGTTTTAAACCAGGATTTATTTGTTCAGAATTGTTGGTTGTGTTGATAAATTTGCTATGCTCGTGTCTTAATTTGTTCCAGGGTCAGCATTGGGCATCTGCTTTCAGTTCTAAAGCCTCGTGTGCTCTTGAGGGGATGCAGAATTCATTTCCTTTAGCTGTGCATAATTACAGAGCATTTACCACACAACAACAAGAAGGGAACAGACTTCCAGATCAGAGGGTGACTTCTGCAGCCCAACTTGACCCTGGTATCTTTCTTCCCAGAAATTAAGCACTGATTATGCCAGCAAACCTATCAATGGCTGTGCAGTATTTCACATATTGCCCTGATGACCTTGAGTGCATTAGTGAGCATAAGTGTTTGTCAAACATGTTTTCATGGCAGTCATGCAACTGTTAAACCAGGTTGACAAAAAGAAGTTGAAATGAGAAAAAAAGCTATATGAATCAGTTGCTGGAGATGTTGGAAAAGGAGTGAAATCTTATTCCAGTAACACAATAAAATTCTGGTTTGGGCTGAATACACTCAGGATCAAGATGATAGACTTCAATAAATGTTGAACATTCTGTTGTACAAATTAAGATTTATAGAAGGATTATCTATGTTGAGTTTGCATCAGTTTGGCCAGTTATGGTCTACTGACTGAAATTTTAATACACTCTTTAGCAAGGTCTTTTGTGCTTTTCATAAAAGAAATTCCAGCGCAAATTTTGCCTGTTTTAGAAATTGACTGATGGCATATAGCATATTCTCTTAGTGATTTCTCCATGTTGTGAATTTTATTGTTTTCTCTTTTAACTTGTAGCACAACTTATAAGTCTTCTACTCATTTTAATAATGGTTTTATTGGAACAAAAGACTCAAGAAACCCTGGGTGATAACTAACACTTCCCTTCCACTGAGCCTGTCAGTGAAATGGGAGAGGGAGACAATTTTTGGTGACCCCATCTCCCCCTACACCCTCACTTCCAAATCTACTCTGGAGGGGCTCCCAACTCTCCACATAGCAGTTTTTAGGAGGTGCAGAAAGTGGAGGGGGATAGTATTGCCTTCCATCAGCAGAGGTGAAGCATTTGTTTGTTCTTTTCAAAGGAATTTATAGAATGAAATTTCTGACAAGTTCTAATTTAGTATAAAATAAGTATATTTCAGAGAAGAGATGTGTTGATCTTGCTGTATGCTATTGCATATTCCACTTGTTAAAGAAAAATAATTTTAATACATTAATCTGAAACAAGCACAAAGCAATTCTGTCTCCTGTGCAGTGAAGAACTTTCATATTCTGTATATTACGTGCCTTTCAGTAATTCACAGACAGATGCCACACAGTACTTTGGTATATTTTGGTAGCATTTTATAATGGCAGATTAATGTTTTGGTTTGTAATTGGTGAAGGAAGAACCAATGAATACCTAGAAATGAATTCTTAAGAATAACCTCTGTATATGAATTTCAGCACAAGGGGTTGGCTTTGAAGCAGAGTTCAAATATGCTCTTTAGAATGCTTTTTATGCAAGCACACTCAAAAAAGTTCTGGAATACTTGAATTTCATTGGGGGTTAAACCTCATTTAGGAGCAAAACAGGGCAAGCATGAAAAGACATTTGGGAACATGTTAATCACTGCAATGTGTCTCCATGTATTCTAATATTTAAAGTAAACATACAGTAGAGTCTTTTTACTATCATTTTGGGAAAAGAAGTTAACCTGTAAAAGTTTGACACCTGAAATTCCCAACCCCCATTCTCTTGCCGATTTCCTCTGTTCATTAAGTAGCTTGTGCTAATATATCATAGACACCAGAGGGAGGAGAATGTTTCTTTTCTGAAAAAATACAATTAAAGGGTGGAGCAACATCTACACATAACACAGTTCTTCCCGTAAACTATTGGATTTCTATATTAGGAATTCTAAGGTGGTTTGTGCAGCAGATAAAGGACAAAGTGGGGAAATTATTGTGAAGAAAATTATGTATGAACATAACTTATTCCAAAATGTGAGGTGGAAATTAGTGCATAGGAGATGTATGATTTTAAGCTTCAGGCATCATTTTCAGGAGGAATTGGTTTTAGCAATTTTGAGAGTCAACAGTAGTTGCCAGAGTTCCTTATCAAATAAATGAACTATTTGTATAACAAAAGGAGGAATAGATACCAAGTACAGAGTAGACATTGAAAACATAAATGTACATCCCCAGCTGTAGGCGCTTGAGGTTGCATCGTATTCCTGTTGAAGACCAAAGGGGATACTTTGTGATTATTCTTTCAAAGATACCCCAAAAGGTGCTTAAAAGTATGGTAGGGTGGTTTATTTTTAAGAGTTGTATTTCAGGGGACTGCTGCTATCTTAGATTTAATCCCAGGTAATTGAGATTAGGATTACAGTTTAAGGCTCTAAATAACGTGGGACCCAAATTCCTAAAGGAATACCTCTGTATTGAGATCTGTAGGAGAGGTCCTTCTGTTGTCTAACCGCTGGGTAAAGCCTACAGTGACACAAGGTAGGGCCTTCTCTGTGGTGACACCTCATTTATAGATCTTCCCTCCAAGATACGACTGGCACTTTTGCTAACTGGTTTTTGAAGTCCTCTTCACCCAACCCACTTTGAAGGGGGTTAATCTAGATGAGATCAACTGTGAACTGCAGTGTTAGTTCTGGTTGTTATTTGCATTTTATTGTTTTAAGGTATTTATGTTTTGGATTTTAGCCTGTAGCACTATTTGAGCCTCCAAGACCATGTGCCAGGCAGGAGAGCAGGACTGCATATGTTCATCCATGTGTGCCCCTGCATCCCATTCCAGCTCCTCTCCAAGGCTCCCTGGGGTTGGAGGAATGTCTGCAGTAAGGAAGCCTGCCAAATGAGATCAGGGTCCCAGCTTACAGGGACGGCCTAGGCGTTTTTGGTAGGCTGTCCTTTTGCAGGAGAGCCTTGGAAAGGGGCTGGCGCAGACTGCATCAGTACAGACAGGATGTATCTGTATGACCCCTCTCTTCCTCGTACATTAATAGTCACATGGTATTGAAAACTCAGTTATTCAGGCTTGTGTTATCACTTCATGCGATCAGAGAAAAACTCAGGTTTATAAACATTAAACAACCTATTAAATAACCATGAAATCTGTACAAAGCTGTAATGGTTTAAAATATTTTCAGAAGTCTGAGTCTCCATTGTGATTCACCAAAAGCTTGCTGGTGTTTGCAAATCTGAGCTGAATTGCAAGCAGACTCCCTCTCCACATGTTAGTGTTTTGTTAGAAATCATACTCAGCAGATTTTTCATGGTTGTAACTTGAGACAGTTCAAACTTTGGTGGCTTCGGCTATTTTTTTCCATTGTGTGTTTTGTTCAAACTTCAATTCAGGTGACTTAAAGTTGCACTGATGATACAGTCTTTTGCAGCCGAGTAGTGAGTTAGCTGCAAGCTTGCTATATTTTCATAACTTGGGCAGTTGGGGCAGGATTTTATAACAAACTTAGGACCTATTAAAGCATTTCATTTTTAGGAAGCAGGGTGGAATGGCTTTATGGCTCTTCCTGCCCCTCTGTTACTAGCCTCTTATCATTATACAGTGATGAAACAACTAAGGAGTACATTATTCCAACTTTTTCATACCACGTAGGCCACAAGAGTACTTTGACATGGAACCTGTGGGCTACACACTGGGGGGGGGTGAGCCCAAAATTTGATGCTCCCCCCAGCCTTCTGACAGGGTCCTAGAACCCTCTCACCTCCTTCCCAAACCTGAGAAAGCACTAGCTAGGCGGGAAGACTCTAGGACCATGTCAGAGCCTTCATTGTCTCCTTCCCAAAGCCTAGTGCCTCCTTACCCAGCTTTGGGAAGGCATCACAAGGACTTGCAGGGAGGGGAGGATTCAATGTTGTTGAGGGCTATGTGTTGGACCATCTTGATCTTGTGGTTGCCAGGCAGCCATTTTAATTACCGTATTTTTCCATGTACAGTGGTACCTCGGTTTAAGTACACAATTGGTTCCGGAGGTCTGTACTTATCATGAAGCATACTTAACCTGAAGTGAACTTTCCCATTGAAAGTAATGGAAAGTGGGTTAATCCGTTCCAGACAGTCCGTGGAGTACGCAACCTGAAGCGTACTTAACCCGAGGTATGAGTGTAATTGGTTCTGGAAGTCCGTACTTAACCTGAAGCGTACTTAACCTGAAGCGAACTTTCCCATGGAAAGTGGATTAATCCGTTCCAGACGGGTCCGCGGAGTACTTAAACTGAAAGTACTCAAACCGAAGCGTACTTAAACTGATGTATGACTGTATAAGACTAGGTTTCCCCCCTAAAAAATAATGTTCAAAATTTGGGGCATCTTATACATGGATAGAACTCCCCCCCCCCATTTTCTTAAATCGGAGTCCCCCTTCTACACGAGGGCATCTTATAGATGGAAAAAGGCGTTACCCCTTCTGCCCACTCTGCACCAGATAAAATGTAAAGCAATTGGATCACCCATAATGGTGGAGTCATACGTAAATGTTTGAAACTGTTTGGAATACTTGAGTACTAGTATCCTACAAACTGAGATTGACACGTTTCCCTTTTTTAGATGTTGCACAAACAGCAAAACTGAAGTTTACACTAGTACATTATGCTGATCTTTACTGGATAAATACTGAGACAGACCACTTTCTCAGTCTTGTCATTAGTTTGTTTGGTTAAAATTGTTCTGAGAAGTTCTATTTTAAAATATTAAAATGTGAACGTCTAGGATTACAGTTTGAAAAAAATAGGACTTGAAAACAGATTTATAGTTTCAGAGTTGCTTTAAATTTCATTTGGCAAAAGCAAATACCTAGGCATTTTTCCTGTTCCAATAAGCTTACCAAGCTTAATAAATTCCAGAAGTTCAAATCTTTTTTCCCCCTGCAAGAACAGCTGGAGTGTCCTAAAAGTATTTGTGACTGCTTTTCTAATGTAACTCACTCCCCTTTGATTTTTGGTCCTTTGAATTCTTCAGCTTTTTTGTAGTTAACTTGAATGGGTGCATTTTCTTCTTATGATTATGCCTCATTTCTCCATGTTGCAGATGTCTCATTATTTTATAAAGCATCAAGCTATGGTATTAAGTAATAAATCAAAGCACAAAGAAACATTGTAGAAATCAGATGTCACTTCTGGCTCTTAGAATTGCTGAAACAAGCATCTAATTTTGTATTTTTTTAATGTGTCACCTCATTCACAATATTCAAGGCAGCTTCTAGAAACAAATCTAATAATAAAATATAAACATATAAATAATTTTGAGAACTTGCCTGCTGAAGGTTATATTTCAACTTCATTGACATAATAAATGTGGTACATGTCCTTGTAACCTTCTAAATACCAGTAGATCTAATGTTTTAGTATCCACACCATACATCAGGGGTGGCTAACCTCTCTTTTGGACCTGTAGCCAACTCTCCAGAGAACAAACATCAAAAGTGGGTATGGCTGAAGCGTAGAAGTATGGTGAGAACTGCCGTCTTCAAGGGTGCTTTCCAAAAGGGAGACCTGTAGAAGCAGTCAATAAATATATGTACAGTGGTACCTTGGTTCTCAAACTTAATCTGTTCCGGAAGTTCATTCAACTCCCAGAATGTTCGAAAACCAAGGCACGGCTTCCAATTGGCTGCAGTACTTTTTCAAAATTAAGTAACAAATTGGGGGTGGGTATTAGGGACACAGATAAAAAACCTATGGTGTGCCTGGCGCAGGCCACAGGTTAGTCACCGCTGCCCATACATACATGGCTGCATATACACACCTTTAAAGCACATTCTTTCCCTCAAAGAATCTGAGCCCTGTAGTTTACGCTTTGCAGAGTTACAATTCTTCACAAACTAACAGTATCAAGAATTCTCTGAAGGATGGGAAATACACTTCAAATGTGCTTTAAAGGTGTCGTGTGTAGAATTTGTTTCAAGCTCCCTTTTGTTAAAAAGGGGAGAAGTTCAATCTTCTCAGGACTAATGAATATTGCACAGGCAAAGCACTCTGTTTTTCCCCTGCTGTAATCTTAATGGGGGGCCTTCATTTAAATTTGATGTGAATGCATTTTTTCGAGGCTACTGGGCTTCAAAATTTGCTCATGGGACAAATTAGTATGGCTAACATTTTTATTAAAAACCTGACCCTTCTCTATGCTTTTTAGCAACAGTTTGGCATGCAGAAATGAAGCAGGTGAAACGTCTCTTACTGTTAGGTGATGGGTTAATTTTTAGCTTCCTGGGGACTTTGCAGATGTAATCCTGGGTCTCTCAAATTGTAGTTTGTAAATTGGGAGCCAGAGCACTCCTTCTCCAACCCATCTTGTGCAGATTTTCTCATTCCTTTGTTGGCTTTAATCATGGTTTAGTATTACATTGACATTGGTGCTAATAATGAGCAATCAGGCTTTAACAAATAAATCTGTTTGCTGCAGCGGGTGTGGTCCTATTCTCTAGTAAGCATGATGAGCATCCAGCCTTTCCCCCCAATTTTGAAGCTGCTGAGGTGGAAGAGTATTGCCCAAATGATCTGCCCAGTGATTCCTGCCACCTGTAGGGAGAAAGGTTGGGGATTGTTTGGCAGCTGCGTAGCCAAGGTGCCCAAAGCACTTTGCCCAAGGAGAGTCAATCAAGTGGGGAATACTGGTTGTTATGTTCTCTAGGCAGCAGCACATGTTCCCTTGGGGAAAGCCAGGGAGGGAACATGGGCTGCCCCTGCCTATGTGACAAGCAGTGTGTCTTCAGGCAGTATATCCCCAACCACACGGGAAATGCCCCGGGTGGGAGGGTGGCAACTACAATTTTGGGCTTGACAAGAAGGGCTAAGATCAATCCATTTTCCAAATACATTTCTAATCCTGATATGTACTAGCCTACCTGGTTATGTAGTCAAGTCACTTTTCTGTGCTTCCTAGCCTACATTCTTGTTCATTCTGTTTCCTCCTTCATAGTCTCTCTGGAGAGACTCCGTGGCTGTTGACATTGGGTTTTCTGGATCTTGTACTTTCTCTTTGCATTGGTTGCTGTATTTGGGCTGTCTTTATGGCTTCTAAATGTGCCCATTCTCTACAGGACTTGTGGAGGGGCTTGCTATTCATGTCATTTAATGTGTTACTCAGCCAAAAAGGAAGCAGTTGGAGTGAGTCAAATGGTAGGCAAGTTACTTGATTTCTAGCTAATATGTTGTAATTGGGATTGGAGGTAGGATAAACTTTAAGAACAAATAAGCTTATGGACTACTATAGTTGACTGTTGACTATTGTTTATGATATAATCAAGGTGATGTTTCAATTATATGAAAGTGATTGCAGAATATCATGCTTGAGACTCAGAATAGCTTCCTGGATTATTCATAGTCCAACCTCCGAATATGCAGCCGTCCCATTCCAGGCTTTTCAAAACACTTCATTGTGAGCTTAGGTTAACTGTTTATCTGAATTTTCAGCAAGTGGCAAAAAGTGTGAGATGTAATATAGTGCAAGCAGGCACCCAACCACTCACACAACAGGCCTTGTCTTTCCTTCCCTACCCCTGCAGCCCACTATGTGTCCCCAAACATGCTCTGGAGGATTGGGGTACAGCGGGCTGAGGGAGGAGAAAATATTTAAAAAACAAAAAACAAAAACAGAAGTCCCATTGCACAACCATATTTCTGTTGCGTGAACAGATGGACATCATTGAATGTCACTTTAAATTAATTTTTTTCTGAGATAATCAGCTGCTTGGAAATACACTCTTGTCGGAATAGTTGATCTCTACTTTTGTGCCTCTCGTGCATAAATGGGATACATTTAAGCTGTTGGCACTCAGTGCCTTGGAATAACTTAAATAAGTTGATTCCTTGTATCAGGAAGAAGCTCTGATGCTTTCTAGTCTGACATTTCCTTCTCATGTTAATAGTGCATGACTAAAGCAGAGCCATGTGTTCAACCAGCAACTTGTTGGCTATTCTCCGCCCGCCCCCCGCCAAAGTTTAGCTTGATGCTTTCGTTCATGCTACTAATCTTTTGTCTCACCTAGTTTTGACTGGGTCAGCAACATTGCAGACAAACGACAGCCACCTCAAGAAGTTTAGTCTGAGAAAACTTTATGGACAATGGCCAGAGTCCTTTTATTTGGAAATAATAGTTGTTTCTTATTGTATGGCAGCCAACTAAGGGTAGATTCTCTACATCTGGTTTTCAGTAGTACATAGCAATGCTATTGTGGAGGCAAGGGTAGAGGATATAAACACCTGAGTTCCAATATACCTGTGTGTAGTTGGGAGGGCTAGCTGTGCAAACCTAATGGGCAGGTTCAATTCCAGGTAGTCCTGCTGTGGGGTCAAGGCAGCACTAATTCATCTTCCTGAGTGCAATTAACTTTATGAGTAGAAATGTAAAAGGTGGCTGGCACAGAATCTATGATGTTACACCCTGTTTATGGAGCTGGAATCTTTGGAATTTTGGATTGAACTCTGTATGAGCAGTGTTCAAAACTCCCATTGTTCTAGACATATTTTGTGACAGGGAATTTGATTAGCACAAGCAGTTTCTGAGCTCTGGGCACAGTATTGCGCCTAAGATTTCCAATTAAAACTTAAGAGAGGAAGAAAAGGAGGACCTTTTTCTGTCTCCACACTTCCAGCTACTCTCTGAAGACTGGAGAAGAGACCCTCTTAAGAATATTAGGGGGGTGGGCAGGGGAAAGACTAGACTATGAGAAAAATGAACATTATATTTTAACTGCAGTTCATTCATTTTTAGCTTTGTGTTCTTGTTATAAAGAATGTGCCCATAGCCTAGATTTAAGGTGCAATTTAGCTCCTAGCTTTCATATCTCAGTTTCTAACACTGTGTACAAGTTACCTAAGAGGTTCTAGACATTCACAACATGATCGCTTAATCCAGCTCACACAGCAATTTTTGCCAGAAACCACTGTGAGGTACAGTACTAATCTAAATCACACACGCCCTACACACACCCTCTAGTCTCCCCTCCACCATAGAGCAAATACCAGGAACAGGAGATGGTTGAAACAGTACAGATCAAAAGGTATATCACCACCAACCCTTAACAACTTCCTCAGTCAAATGAAGGTTTCTCCCCGTAGTAATATTTTGTTAAACTCCTGTCTTAATGCCCATTGACATCACCATCCAAGCTGCTGATCAGAAACAAAGCATTGGCTGTGTGATTCCCCACAGCTTTCTTGTCCATACTCAGATTGTCACTTTTTGTATCGCTCTCAAGCCACACATTTCACATTGACGGAGGCTGCTTGCCTGGATGTGAAGATTCACAATGGTGGTAGCCCACACAGTATGTAGCCCAAGCAATAGGGTGTAGATTTGCTCACCAATAGTGATATGTTTTCAGCAGCCCTCTAATGATTACTGTAAACATTATTTAGCCCTGTAATTAAAATGAATAAAGGCGATGTGTGTGCTATGAAAGGAAATTTGTAATTTTACCATTCAAGAAGCAACATTTCCTAGGGTTGTATTTTAAAAAGAAATTGGCCTCCTACTGGCCAGATATAGGAAATTGGCCTCCTACTGGCTGGAAAGATCTATGTAAAGGTAATTCATAAAACCCAATTTTCCTTACTATTAGGAAAGTCACCAGTCTAGAGAGAGCATTGGAGATGTACAAAGACTATGAGAACTCTGGTGATCACACACATACACACACCCCACATCCTCTTTTCCCTGTTTCATCTTAGTCTAGGTGAGGAACACAGCCAAGGATTCCCTTTCCAAAGGACATAGGAAACCTCGGAAAAAGCTGCATTGATTTCACTTGGGCATTTCGAAACTTTGGGATCTCCCTGCCCCGCCCCCCACCTCTTTTCATTTTGTTTGCTTACTTTACTTTTCTGAAGCACGTCTTAGTTTTTAGCAGTAGATACTCTTTCCCTGTAGGGTCGGGTTGAGGAAAGCCTTTATTCTAACTTACTGGCTGTTGGCCAGAAAAGTCGGGCTCTGTGTCAAAAGCAGTGTACTTTAAAGAGACAGTGTTTCATTTCCCATTCTGATATTCTTTTGTCTGTCTGTCTCCTTTCCTTTTTTAAATGCCAGATGTCCCCAGCCTTTGACCACCCTCAGACTTAGTATATATAATAAGTGCTGTGAAGTGTTCAAACTTGAGTGAAGGGGAAATGGGAACTTTCTTCCTAATGTGTAACTGTCAGTAATGTTACTGTTAATCGCTGAACTTACAGGGGAAAAGCAAAATAAAAGCATGTGATTAATTTGGTGTCCTGCCTTACATCGCCATGGTATTGTGATGCTGAACAAAAAACTGGCAGAAGGAGCCTTGCCCTGGTGACCTGGAAATTGCAAGCCCTTTATTTGGGGATTCTGTAGTTTCTGTGTTGAAAATTAACTCCTGCTGCCATGATTGTCTCAAGAGGTTTTTTATGTGTGAAAGAACTGAACAAATGCTGACTTGTAGGGGATTTTTCCCCCTACTAATTTATTAATATTAGAAACGAGTATTTTATAGAAATATACCATCTAATTTTTTTGGTTTGATACAGTGGTAATTTTGCTATCTAAAACTTACTTCAAGGTGTAATCTTTCTGTTACAATTCTAATATAAGGTTTCTTTTGAGTTCACTTGGGTTTATCTTCAGGGCCAATATATTTGCCAGCAGCAAAACAAATCCATGTTACTTTAAATGATTTTGTTGTTGTTGTTTAGTCGTTTAGTCGTGTCCGACTCTTCGTGACCCCATGGACCATAGCACGCCAGGCACTCCTGTCTTGCACTGCCTCCCGCAGTTTGGTCAAACTCATGTTCGTAGCTTCGAGAACACTGTCCAACCATCTCGTCCTCTATCGTCCCCTTCTCCTAGTGCCCTCCATCTTTCCCAACATCAGGGTCTTTTCCAAGGATTCTTCTCTTCTCATGAGGTGGCCAAAGTATTGGAGCCTCAGCTTCACGATCTGTCCTTCCAGGGAGCACTCAGGGCTGATTTCCTTAAGAATGGATAGGTTTGATCTTCTAGCAGTCCATGGGACTCTCAAGAGTCTCCTCCAGCACCATAATTCAAAAGCATCAATTCTTCGACGATCAGCCTTCTTTATGGTCCAGCTCTCACTTCCATACATCACTACTGGGAAAACCATAGCTTTAACTATACGGACCTTTGTCGGCAAAGTGATGTCTCTGCTTTTTAAGATGCTGTCTAGGTTTGTCATTGCTTTTCTCCCAAGAAGCAGGCGTCTTTTAATTTCGTGACTGCTGTCACCATCTGCAGTGATCAAGGAGCCCAAGAAAGTAAAATCTCTCACTGCCTCCATTTCTTCCCCTTCTATTTGCCAGGAGGTGATGGGACCAGTGGCCATGATCTTGGTTTTTTTGATGTTGAGCTTCAGACCATATTTTGCGCTCTCCTCTTTCACCCTCATTAAAAGGTTCTTTAATTCCTCCTCGCTTTCTGCCATCAAGGTTGTGTCATCTGCATATCTGAGGTTGTTGATATTTCTTCCGGCAATCTTAATTCCGGCTTGGGATTCATCTAGTCCAGCCTTTCGCATGATGAATTCTGCATATAAGTTAAATAAGCAGGGAGACAATATACAACCTTGTCGTACTCCTTTCCCAATTTTGAACCAATCAGTTGTTCCATATCCAGTTCTAACTGTAGCTTCTTGTCCCACATAGAGATTTCTCAGGAGACAGATGAGGTGATCAGGCACTCCCATTTCTTTAAGAACTTGCCATAGTTTGCTGTGGTCGACACAGTCAAAGGCTTTTGCATAGTCAATGAAGCAGAAGTAGACGTTTTTCTGGAACTCTCTAGCTTTCTCCATAATCCAGCACATGTTTGCTATTTGGTCTCTGGTTCCTCTGCCCTTTCGAAATCCAGCTTGCACTTCTGGGAGTTCTCGGTCCACATACTGCCTAAGCCTGCCTTGTAGAATTTTAAGCATAACCTTGCTAGCGTGTGAAATGAGCGCAATTGTGCGGTAGTTGGAGCATTCTTTGGCACTGCCCTTCTTTGGAATTGGGATGTAGACTGATCTTCTCCAATCCTCTGGCCATTGCTGAGTTTTCCAAACTTGCTGGCAAACTTGCTGAGTTTTCCAAACTTTAAATGATAGCTAAACTAAATGCTTTTTTAAAATGTGAACATGCAGCTTGCTGATGCAGGCTGATGCAATCACAGCCACGTTGCCCCTGCGCTCCTCTTCTTGCTGTTGTGCTGCTGAGATGTAAGCCATAGTCTGGTTTAGTGCTACATTCAAACCCAGGCTTGTGGGTTTCGTTTTGGCAACCCAGTGAGGTTTGTTTTTGGTGGCAGGAATGGAGGAAGGAGCAAAACACCCATGATTTCCATCATGCACCAGGATGTGTACATTTCCCTTCACATTCAAACAATAGTTTAGCCTAACTAATACAATAGCATGCAAACCAGGCCACTGTATTTGCAGATTAGGTACGTAGGAAGCTGCTTTGTAGCTTTGGTCTTTGTAGCTCAATATTGTCAACAGTTGCTGGCTGTGGCTCAAGGTGTCAGGGAGGTGCCATACTGCTTATGTTTAATGGTTTGCTGCTTTAAGCTAATTCCACCTGATAAATTGTCTTTATTTTACTGCTTGATATATTTGTTTCCTGTTTTTATTACATAACTGGAATGTTACTGTATAGATCAGACTTTCTCAACCTTGAGTCCCTAGTTAGATATTGTTGGGACTACAACTCACATCATCCCTGACCACTGGTCCTGCAATCTAGAGATAATGGGAGTTGTGTCCGTTCTGCACAATGTAGTATTGTGGCACCTACCCTTTAGAATTCCTTCTTGAGTATTAGACTGGTATCATTTCTCTTGTATTTTCGGCACCTGCTTGAAGACCTTCCTCTTTTATCAAGCCTTTTACGTGGGGATCTTTACCAGTCTGCGTATGTATTTTTAAAATGTTTGTATTGTTTAATCACTTGTTTGCCGTCCTGGATGTATTTTGGAGGAAGGCTGGGATATAAATTTAATAAATACTTGACTCGAATAATCATGTCAGTTTACTCAGCATGGTTAGGTCCCAGAGTTTTCCAAAACACTCCCTTAATTTTGGGATTTGTTTCATCTTCAGGTATTTCACATAGACAATTCTAGCTCACACAGTCATGTGAAAAAGGAACATTTCTTTAAATCTAAATGAATCGGTATATTACCTTCTTGGGAAATCCAATGCAATGCCTTAAAATGTTAGCCAAACGATCAGGCATTGCTTGAAGCAAAGATCCTATTTTAAACATCTATTTTATTCCTTATTACACCACAGATTCGAATGGGTTACAGTGAGTTCAGTTTCACATTCAATTTATAGTCAAGGTTGTCAGAGAAGAAGATAAGCTCTAACTAGCGGTGTAATTAGCTACTTAATGGTTGAATGCATAATTAACTTTAGAATTCCCACTTCCATTTGATTCCTGATAAAACAGGCCAGATATTTTGGTTCTTCAAAACCAAAGTAAAACATCGGATTAGGTTAGCCACAACTATGCAGAAGTCTTGGCTTGGAGCTTTGAAGCAGCCTGAAGGAACACAGGTCACCTTTCCAGATCGAAATTGTCATTCAGCATTTTGTAGCAGAATACCAATTTTGATGTACTAGAAAGGTCAAGGCAATTTCTTTGTACTGAATAGATGTAGCCAATATTCATTCTGAACAAGTTAGATATTGATGCATTGTCAATTAAACTCTTCTTCCATAAAGTTCTTTTGGTGGCATGTGTCCGTCTCAAGAGATGATGGGGTGTGCCTCCAGAGGTGAAGCCAAACAGTTGTGTTAGCAGCACCAAAGTGACCTCCCCGGGGCCTAAGCCAGGACAGTGTGTATGGCGATCCTGGGCTGTCCAGACAACAAGACCCCCCTCTCAGGCTCACTGATGTGCTCCAAAGCAAAGCAGAGCAATACGTATGGACCAGCATGGCTGCAGGAGTTGCCAGAAGAAGGCATGCAAGGCACCATCCAACTGTCTTAGGGACTCCATTCTGGATTTGTATAGGGTTTACCCCTTAGCATTTTCTTCTCCTGAAGATATCCTGCAAGGCAGCTATACAAAAGTTTTTTCTATAATTCTGCTTTTCTGTGAGGCTCAGTGACTGGATTTTCTCTGCCCTCTCAAAACAAGTTTCTTGCAAGATTGCCCATCTTGAGAGTAGAGCTTCTATAAACATTGGGAATCCTGTATAAATGTGAGGCTTCTGCAACTTCCCTTTATCTCATAATTGCTGACTGCTCCAATAAATGCTTAAGGTGAACTATCCTGATGGCAGCACACACCATTGCAGGACTTGGTATTAAAGTAAATAAAATTGCTTTAAGATCGGAGTGTCAGTGGGCTTCAAAGTCCCTCATGCTGTGGAAAGTTTTACAAAGTTCATTTAGTTAGCTGCATAACAAAATATGTAGCATATAACATAGCATTACTTTTGGTTTTGCACCTTAGTAACATATAAAAGGAAGGTTTGTGTTTGGCTTTGCATGACAAATGTTTGTCATCATCCTGCTTTATTTATTTTTTCCCACTCTCCTGTTTTTGGCTTGGTTTCAAACAAACAAACAAACAAACAAACAAACACAAACAAACTGTGCTTCAGTTGGTTTTAAGGACCTCCTGATCACTGTACTATAGTATACTTTTTCCTAAGTAATCTCAAAGCCAAAGCAAACACTGTAAAACAAAATCTCCAAAAGTAAATAGTGCAGTTTGTTGCCCTCCATATGGCTCACTGGCTAGAAGGTCATAAAGTGTAGTTCTCTCTTCTCCCACCCCCACCCCAGCCTTTTTCTGGGGGAACAGCTGGGTTTACACAGCATTTTCTGAGTGTTTGGTCTGGCCCAGAGCCAGCCATGCATAATTTTTCCATTATGTGCATTTGATAGATGAGGAGCAGGGGTGGTAACTTGGAGGAGCAAATTTGTGAGTTACTTTGGATTTTTATTAAAAGAGTCTTTTAAGAGAATATAAAGTAATGTAAACAAAATAAAAAGGCCACAAGGTATAACTAGATCTCTAATGGCAAGTGAATGTTGCCCACAGTTCAGGGAGTTTTTTCTTAAGGGGGGTGTAGTTTTGACTTTGTCTTAAAATAAATAAACTACATAGGTTTGCCGAGAGACATATATAGTTTGTTCTCCTGATTCTTCAAGAGAGGGTTGGAATTATTATTTTTTAAAAAAAATTGGTATCAATATTGAGAATGAATTGGAAGAAAATGGGAACGGGTTAAAATGTCCCATAATAATTAAAATGGAATGAAACTTCTCATTGGAAAGACTTCATGGTCATATAGAGTTCATTTCTCAAATGGCTCCCATGGAAATCTTTTAGGGTCCAACTAGCTAATGACATTCATGTGTAGTGAATAATCAATAGGGAGGGGGCAAACCAGATCCAGAATGTGGAAGGAGGAAGGACTTTAACCCTTTGCCAATCCTTTAACCTTTACCAATCAGAATCGGGCCTCATGCCTGCCAATGGAAACTTTCCTCCCATTGCAAGTAGCAGGGGAGCAAAGGAGTTTGGAATTCCAAACAGAATTGCAGTGGGAGTGTCGTGTCTCCTCTCTCTTTCCATGTCACACAGGGTATTTCTTAAAAATCTTGCACACAGTGGCAAAAAAGTAGGGCCAAACTAGATATGACACAGTGGATCCATAATCAAATCTCTTATTGCTTGTCTTTTTGTAAATCCATGCCACAAAACTGCATACAGTACTGCTTTTCCTTAAGAAAGTGGAGTCACACCCGTAGTTCTGTTAAAATGAGCCATGTATTAGTTCAACAAATTTGTAAAAAATCAGTCACTTTGGTGTGCAATTTAGATTGAGCTGCAGCTCTGGAGGAAGTAAAGTTTTGCCTTTTCCCTTGTACATTTCCCCCAGATCACAAATGCCACCACTCCATTGTAAAGCCAGGGGTGGGGGCACAGTTTAACTTAAACTGAGGAAATAGTGTGGAGAAAAGCACAACCTTAATCCACATGCCCTCCTTTCTCTGCGGTGCTACCTTTAACGAAAGGAAATGTCATTGGGAAATCAGATAACATATCTCAACTTTGGACCACAAAACATTCAGGTATTGGACATGGAAATCTATGTGCTAAACACATGTGGCGAAAAGCCCTGATGTGTATGCCAGCTTTGTTCAGTTTCCGTCATTGAAAGGATTTCCCAATTCACTTCATACCTGTACAGGCTTTTTTGCTAAAATTTGCCAGCCTTCAAAGAAAAAGAGACTCCTTAGAGACTCCTAAGACAATGCCAACAAATCCAGGCCAGCATTTCTCCCTACTCCCCTCAACCCCCACTATTGGGTTGGATCCAGATTAAGTAAGTTGCGCTTAGTTCCTATTAATATCAGTTAAGTTATCATTATTAACTTTTCAGATTGATTTCAGTGGGACTCTTCTATCCAGTGACAATCCATGCCACAAAACTGCATACAGTACTGCTTTTCCTTAAGAAAGTGGAGTCACACCCGTAGTTCTGTTAAAATGAGCCATGTATTAGTTCAACAAACAAAGCCTAGCACACCTGCTACAGTATCTCTGCTCTGCTGCTCTTGGGCCTTTCCCACTCCAATGATTCTTCAAGCCACCATCCTCAATTCATCCTCTCAGTGAGTTCAGTACTTGCTTTCTTATATCCAGTAGACAAAGGCAAAATTTCAGTTTCAAAGCATCCATAGTCTATTGAATACTTAGCTATTTGTTTTGAGAGCCTACATTTATGACCAGGAGAAGGAAACTGGTAGGAAGTTTTGACAATTCCAAAAATAAATAAATGAATGAATAAAATAAAACTCTTTTACAACTTATTTACATTTCAGCAGACTATATTTGACCAAATTCTTCTTTATGTAACTCTCTTACAGAACATAGGAAACTCGGCAATCTAACTGTGACAGTGAAAAAGACAGTCCCTTCTCCAGAATCCCTTCAGATCCTGTACCAGCGCATGAGATATGAATATGAGTTTTACTACTACATCAAAGAGCAGTTTCATCTATTAAAGCGCAAGTTTGGACTACGATCTTCAAATAGTAACTCTTCTCCTAGACTAGAATTTGCCATTCCTTCTCCTTTGGAAACTGAAGAGCCAGTAACAGAAGATGAAGAGCAAGATGATGAGAAGTGGTTGGAAGATATCTATAGAAGGTGATACAAGCATCACCTTCTCTACTGGCTGGAGCACCCAGAGTTTTCATAAACTATTAAGAAAAATCCTTAAGGAAGTGAGTTACTGCACAACAGCATTTAAAAGCATTTCCCCCCAGGATGAACTGATTGTGAGACCTCTTTTTGAGAGGGTTTATTTCTTTAAATTTAAATTTATATTTGTTTCCCTTGATCATAGTAGCTAGGACATACTTTTAAATGTGCCATTTCATTACAAATTACATTGTCACTGTAAAATATTGCTGTATATGGTACCTATTTGGCAGAGTGATGTAGATCACAGCATAGGTCATCTGCAGTTTTCTCAAAACCTGTTTTTCTTTGTTAGTACTGTATTTATACCGAATATTTTACAGTCACATTTGATCACTTGGAATTAAGAGCAGGGTATTGGAGGTTTGCATTATCATCTGAACAGGGAATACTGTTGTGCTAAAAGAAAGAAATGCATTGCCGCTACACTAACTATGGATACTATTTAGGCTATGTTTTCCCCATAGAAATTAATAAGGGCATTGTTGACAAACCAAGTGGAATTGCAGGGGAAATTAAGCTTATCTTGTTAAATGTGTGGGTACATCAAAGTTCCAACACCTTTCAAAATCGATGAAAGTTAGGAGTGCAAATGTTTGCAGAATTTGGAGTTTCACTGAGGAAGCTAGGCAGCAGGGAAGGCACTTAACTTTACTTCAGGTTTTAGAAGGAGAAATCCTCCTTAGCGTATTATTCCCAGTCCTTTTATTACACAGAGACCCTAAATGAGGGGAACACAAATAGTCAGGCAACATTTCAAAAATGTGGGATGTTCTAGTTGAAAGAACATTCGTGTTATGTCATAAATGCATGATTCGGTTCCAGCTGAGAGAGATTCCTGCTGAAGTTAGAAGTCTCTGTTCAATGTGCCTCATATCTTCTGGACTGTTGAAACTAAGAAGATATGAGGTGTATTCCATGATGGATTTATTTAAGAGATACGAAGAAAGTTTACTGCGTTCCTTACAGAGTGTCTTCCACTCTAACCCCTGCCCCTGTTTCACAGTAACAACTGTCTAGGCATGGGCAGATTCTCCTTTAACTTAAAGCAAGCATGCTTCCAGATGTTTTGGGACTACAATTCCCATCATCCCAGACCACTGGTCCTGTTAGCTAGGGATGATGGGAGTTGTAGTCCCAAAATATCTGGGAGGGCCAAGTTTGGCCATGCCTGACTTAAAGCAAAGGAGCAAGGAATTACTGTTGTCTTTGTCATACTCAAATGTGTGCTGGCCAGAGTAGTACAGTAAGCATCTCTGATAGGGAGCTAGGATGAAATAGGATGGAACAGGTTTCTTGGTTTATCACAGGCACCCCCAAACCTTGGCCCTCCAGATGTTTTGGCCTACAACTCCCATGATCCCTAGCTAATAGGACCAGTGGTCAGGGATGATGGGAATTGTAGTCCAAAACTTCTGGAGGGCCAAAGTTTGGGGATGCCTGGTTTATCAGGAGCTCTACTTCTTTTCTAGTGTTTTATTTCTCAAATTCCCTTCTCAGAGCTTGTGAGCATCAACTAATATTGTAAATCACCATTATCTATTGCATTCTGTTGTTTACTATGCTACTATCAGGATTTGAACAAAAATAATTGTGTTAAGGCTCAATGACAACATGGATGAATTATCTTGTTGCTAGTTAGGTCCTAATATTGTGGTTCCAATGCACTACTCTGAAGGAACACAGTGGGAGCAAGAAATACAGTAAATAATAATTAACCAAGATGCTGCATTGTATATTAAGTGGTTTCTATGAAATTACATTTAAAGAGTAATGATTAGTTTACACACTGTGGATTTCTTTTCTTTTTTAAAAAAACAAATTAATATTCACATATTGGGTTTCTTTTTTATCTTTTTTTTTAAAAGAAAACATCAGATTTTATCCGTGTCTCTAGAGTCCTGGGTCACTTAACATGTTCACTTTCTCTGCAATTTCACTGCTGCTTAAATCTATTTTTATCGTTCTATTTAATATTTTCTTCATGAATACTTTGCAATGTTAAAAAGAACAGGCTGCCGGGTAATTTACTTGCTAGGTTTCAGTGTTGTATATTTTTTGTACAAAGCAACTTGGCCTCTACTCCCAGAAAGGTACTTCATAAATTTATTTGGCACATAAGCTTTTAAGATTCCTAACACAACAGGTCATTTATCTGTCATGAAATAGATTTTATAATTTTACTTTAAATGACTTAAAAGCACACTTTAAGTTTGTTAATCGTTTGACTTATTTATTGTGACTTTTCAGCACATTCCAAATTCTAAGTTGCTCAGGAAACGAGTTCATTTAAATGATTTTATTTTGATGGTTCTTTCTTTTTCTTTTTAGAATGAAATCACTGTTATAAAGCCTTCAGCCCATGACACCCTTTTAGGAAGCACCATACTTGTTTGTTAATCTCTGTGAGAGAGAAAAGGTCAGTTCAGGGCACATGTGAAAAAAACAGAGCATATATGTACATTAGGTTAGATGTAAATGAAAGCAAACAGTGTTTGAATTAAATATTCATTAACTTATTCACTGATGTTTTGATATTAAACCATAAGAGATCCATCTAAACTTTTTTATGTTTAGTTCGCTAATATTTCCATTTGGAGCCTGTGCTGTTCTTCACAAAACCAGTAATCCTTCTGTGGGTTTTTTCCCCTGGATGTAAAGGTTAAAGCATTTTCCATTTGAATCGCCCTAGAAAAGATTATTTTATAAAGCACTGTTTATTGGTGAAGGCCACACTTACTTTAAGCAAGCTATTTTGAGATTACTAAGCTACACCTTGAATTACTTTGAGACACAAGGCCCAAAAGCTAACCTTTTCTAATTATATGAGAAATACAGTGAATATTTGAAACTGCACTGGCAATGTGCTTTATTGCTGTTGTGGAATAATTTTTAATGCATAGTGGTAACAGCTTTGACCCAAGCATTGCTTTTTACTAGTTAACATAGACATGGGTGTGGTGATATTTGATACCCAGGCTCAATGCTCCCCTTGTCCATAGTTCTCAGGCAACTTGCTAAACTTTAAAGAAGTGTGTGCGTCAAACCACAAGCACACAAGAAATAACATGCTGTAATGGTGGTAAAATGGCTTTGAATTCCAAAATCACATTAATAAATGGTACATTTTGTTTAATTTATTTATGAAGAGATACAATAGCATTGCAGTTTTCCAAAATGCACTCACTTTGTGAACCCATGAATGTCCTTGTTTCTTTTAAAGGTACATCTGATATACTTTAGTTTATATGAGCGTCTTGAGTGCCACGTGGCTTTTGTGATGAATTGCATTAATTTGTGGTAGAATTCGATAACTCAGACCAGAAATCAAAACTGTACTCTTTTAAGATAAACAGGTTCCAACCAATAAAAGCAGTTAAGACAGGCTTCCAGCGTTTTTTAAAAGAGTAATACATATTCCTTTTTTGCAACCAGAATCTACATTGAATTTAGGCTGGTACTGTTGCCTATTGCCTACAAAAGTACATTTGGAAATAATTGCCATGAAAACTAATAAATGCCTGTAATATGCAAGGGTGAACGGTGCATTCTCTCCTTCTGTTTGTGTTTGTCTTTCTATAATATGAGGGTTGTATGATGAGTTTCAGTCTTTTAATACCTTGCTTGGTGATTTAATATGAAAACAATGGGAGTACACATGACAAGTTTTCTTAGTTTGTGTCTTAAACTGAGTGGATGATGAATAGTTTTAGAAATTTTATATAGTTAAATAATTCTTTTTAAGTTGAAGTCTTGCTAACATCTCTTAAGTTGGCCTTGTTCCTCACCTACATATCTCTAGCGGCGGCAGCTGGTAGATGTGCTATTTCAGCTTTTAGTGATGCAAAATGCCCAGTTTCAGAGCAAGTGATCTGCAGATTAGTGGCTAAATGTTTATAGGCAACTCAATATTATTATCACTTTTTATCACTTAAAAAACATGTATGGTGCATCTATCATGTAAAACTATATTGGCAACAGGAAAGGAAATCATCCCGATCCCAAAAGAGTAAAAATGGATCCATTCACTGGAGAATAATTACAGTACAGTAATCTAAATAAGAATAATGCAGGAATTGCTGGGTGTGATTTTTTTTTAATGGCTATTCGTTTTAATTAAAGATCATTTTATGTTCTTTCAATTTATTTGTAATGAGCTTTCATTCCCTTCAGCATCTGAAGATATCAGATCAATTAATGTCAACATTTGGGCACTCTCAACTAAAATTGTTCCTCCTGAACACAATCTATAATATAAACGTGCCTACTTAACACCTGAACATGTGCACCTATTTTCATAGAAATTATCACAGCACACTCAAATTCATTCAAAAAACAGCTCCTCTGCTGCATGATATTAGAATTTGTATATGAATTGCTTATTATAATACATAGCTTAAACCAGCTTACTTAAAAATATAATACAGACAACTGCATCTTTGTTGAATGTAATTGATTATTCAGATTGACACAGAGTTTGTGCAGATGACTACCAGTAATTCCTGCATCCAGAATGCAAATAAATAATGGGGTACGTCTGTGTTTGCTTTTTATCTGGTTTGAGAATTCTTACATTGCTAGATTGTCAGTAGTTGCAATATTCCCAGTCTTAATATAAGTTTCTGAAATCAAGTAGACAAGGTCCCTGTAGTGGGTGAAAGAGGATATGGAGTAAAGGGAAGCTTCTTGGTGACTCATGGATATTTCTACTAATCATTCCATTGAACGGTTTTCCAAACACCTGAATGTCAGTACAAACAGTATAAAAACAAAAAGGAAATCCCCATGCATAATCCTAATCAAGAATATAGCTCTGTGGGACACAGAATAGAACAAAACTGGCAACAAATTCTATGCTCAGTCCAGAAGACAGCACTGCCCTATTGAAGAGCAATGGAGGAAGTAATAAAGTATGGGTGCCAATCTCCCTTTCGGGCATGGTCTTAAAATTATCTTTATGTATTTGTCCTGAAAACTTTGGTAGATCTTTATGGTTCCAAAATCATGTCCCTTGTAGGGATGAAAATTGATTATATATAAAGGAATAACTTGTTAGAAACCGTTTATTTCATTTTTAAAAAACCTGAAAAATATTCCAGATTTTTATTGGCAAATGAGTGTATGTGTGTGGGTGTACGACTGGATTCATGGATCTGAGACAGAAGCTTGAACTGACTAAAGCCTCGGCAGCAGTAGGCTCTTTATGATAAACCACACTGGAATTTGGAAACTTTTCAGCAACTTTGACCTTAACTTTGTCTTACAAATATCACAGTGTCAAACAGCATTGCATATGTCTCCTCATCATGGAGGCAGAAGGAATAATTGTCCAGCCAACTCTCTTTTTCCAAAACAATACTCTTTGAGTCAAAGGAAAATAGCTAAGGTCTTTCATTTCCCTAAATAATGTCCAATTTTCCTTCTGAAATGTTTCATATTAACAATAAATATACATTTTGCAACAAATACTTTATAGTAACTTCGGATTGCATTATAATTACATGGAAGTAGATTTCTGTTAAGTTTCGGTAAACTGTA
This sequence comes from Zootoca vivipara, assembly GCF_965207765.1. NCBI lineage: Eukaryota > Metazoa > Chordata > Lepidosauria > Squamata > Lacertidae > Zootoca > Zootoca vivipara. Next base: position 62,948,819 of record NC_142586.1, read on the forward strand.
TGCAACCTAATCGTGCTTTCTATACCATGCCATAGTGCATGATATTTACACATCACAGGAAACCATAGTTAATGGTTTACAGTGAAATGTGCAAAGTTGGACAGACTTGCATAACTAGGGATTATGGTTTGTTTGGCATGTGGGATGGTGCACATCTGCACAGCCCATCCCTGTGGTGTGAAGCCTGGATTGTGCCCATTATCTCAAATCAATAGCCAAGTATTAAGGACAAATGGGCTCTTTAGTCTTGATAGCCACTTGGCAGTTTGCAATTCTGTCTTGGATCACTGTGTTTACAGTGAGCAGTAAAATTCAGCCACTGCCATGACTTTAAATCATTTGGGGGGGGGAATCTGTAGTCATGTTGTTTCTTTTTTTCTCCAAAAGATGGGCTCTTCTTTCTCCTGCCATGCACATTCCCACCTTTGGTATACATCATCTCAGAATTAAGAGTCTGAATTTTCATTCCATGAAAATGTTGTACAAAAGTTCAAGAGAAGTGTCTGTTTATACTACCCCTTGGTGTTCCAACATCCTGTATAGAGGGGAGGCAGGAGCATCCCAAATTTGGGTCACAGAGGCTTTGATTGTTAAGAGGGGAAGCAATTATTTTCAGCAAGATGGCTCAGGGAACAATTTATCACTTCATTTTTATTTTGCCTTTATGTATTCACATATTTATTTCCAAAAATGGAACTGTTGGAAAATAAGGTACTGTCAGTGTCAATATAGTACAAAGTTATTTCACAGTCATATACCAAACATATTTTAGAGCTTTTTGTTTAATGTCAGCAGTAGATACTATGAATTCCAGTCTTAAGTACATCATTTCAGATCCATGTTGCAGAGGTCTTATCTCCAGAGATTCTGATCAATGTCAACTTTTTTTCCAGCCTGAAACACTTGCCCTCTAAAAGATTTCCACAGAGCCTTTCACTGGTAACCACAGAGCAGTCTCCCATAACCGACTTGCATTTCCTGCTCTTGATCTCCCCAACCTTTAGTTGTAATCTATGTAGATTGTCTTTCTGGTCAAGGAAATACAGTATGACTCTCTGATCTGTACAGGGCCTACGACACACAACAATGTTTGTTAATGTAGTGGATACAGAGAGTGGGGGAAGGATGTGGATGGGAACAGTGCACATAAGATATTTGACTGTCAAAAATCTAACAGATACTGATTTTATTATAAGAATTTCCTTTTTTAAAAAAAATATTAAACTGGTTCTATGCACACTAGAGGGAGCCCTGATCACAACAATAATTGAAAACATATTTCAGAAACTCTGCAAACAGCACTCTTTATGTCTTCATAAGCATTGATAAAGTTTAATTAGGAAATTACTACATTCGTTTAATGAGAAAATTGGCTTTCCCCATAGCCTGCTGCTTAATTGTGACATTTGATTTCTTTACATTTCTACCCCACCTTCCCTGAAGGCTCTAGGCTGGTATAACAAATTAAAACTCCACAGTTGCTTAGGAAAACACCCCAGCCACCAAAAGAGAGCTCATATCATATTGTCTTACAGTCCTCGTGCAGAGGATTAAACCTTGGCCATGAATGGGCTCCTACAGTCATGACCTCTTGTGTTCTGTACTTTTATGAACACAGTGGCTGGGTGAGGAACCAAGGGCCAAACTAGACTTTTGTTTAATATGGATGTAGCATGTATCTTGTTTTTCCTCAGCTAATTACAGGCATGGGAGAGCCTGGTTCTGACTGCAAGGGCAGCACTGGGAGGGAAGGCTTTTCACTCACCTACCACCATCAGAACAAAGATTGGGGCCCCAGGCAGCTAATAACTAAACTAAATTCCAACTGTGGCAGGAGAGTGAAGAGGTAGGGCTTCTCTACCTGCATGCTGCCTTTGTGATGAGAATTGGCTCTCCTAGCGAGCTAAAGAAAAACAAGGGACATAGCTGCCTGCATATCTAATTTGGCCTGAAGGAAGCATTATTGGCTGAACTTAGTTTGTGATGGGACATAAGAGACAAGGCAGTCTCTATCTCCATGTCTCCTTCTGTGTGTATTATAAGTTATAAAGCAAAACAAAAATTCTTACGTTGATCTTCCCGTAGGACAATCAGGGTTTCTGTACCAAATTTGGCCAGGAGTTCAGAAAGCTGATAATATTCAAGGATGTTTGAAGTGGCTTAAAGAACTATCTTCTCAACAACTTTCTCCCCTTTCCAAACCATAACTTGCTCTTTCTCCTTTTGTAAGGACAGAAGACAGCAGGAATCATGGCTGCAAGTGATGACTGGTGTTGAGGTTAAATCTGATGAATTGAAGGGCACTGACAAGAGTAGTTAGATAAATACAAATGTTCTTGGTCAAAGTTGGTCAAAAGTTGTACCTTATGTAACAGTAGAGTAGTTTGCACTGTGTACACACTATACCTTTAAAGCACATTGAAAACACATCATTTCCCTCAAAGAATCCTGGGCATTGTAGTTTACCCATCACATAGTGACAATTCCCAGCAACCTTTGACAAACAACATTGTCCAGAATTATTTGAGGGAAGGAATGGGTTTTAAAGGTATGTGTGTACGTAGTCTTGATTGTGAAGGTGGAATCGCATGTTACATTATATGGCCACCACTGAAACCAGCAACCATGAGTTGCTTGTCCCCTAATGTCTAGGACAACTTACCGGTACCTATACCCTGGCAGGACATTATACCTAACTGGCTGTCATTAGTCCTATGGAAGTGTTTTGGGGGGGGGGGTGATTGGATCCTGAGGAGGAATGGGATGAGCTTGGGGAGTGCCTGTTTCTTTGCCCAGACCCAGGACTCTGGCTACATGCCAGAGGAAGGTGCAGGGGGCATGGCACTTATTGGAGCAACATATTCGCTAACACTTAGCCATGTGCCTCTTGTGAATCTGCTGCTTTTTACAATCCGCCTTTCCTAAGAACCACTCTGATTTATGGATTAAACCAAACTGGGAATTCAGTTCATCCAGCAGTAAGGGCGAAGACACTGGCAGAGAGTGAACAAAAGCACCCCACCATGACGTTGGGACACAACTAGATCTTCCTTTCTTTTTAAGTGGAGATATAGGGTGGTGTTGAAGTGAATAGCTGTGGTTAACAGAACAAGACTCTCCTCCCTCTCTTTCCCCTGCATGTGCTGGCTCCAAATCTTGGGGAAAGCCCTAGAACAGATGTAGGGAGTTAAGGGGGACAGGATTTCTGCTGATGAGAAATCCTTGGGTTTACACAAGCAACGACTTGGTCCTACTTTGACTACTGCCTTTCAGTCTGTATCTGTATTGGACTTGACATTATTTTTATATCTGGATTTATTGTTCATGGGTTTTATTGTTGAAAAGCTTCAGCACGTTTAATGGAAAGCAATTACTAAATGAAATGAAATAAATAAACTAGGGCATTACAGGGAAGGAATGACAGATTTGTTTGGTTTTTTTTGAAAGGAATTGTGTATTTATCTAATATGAAAGGGAGCTCTGGGCAGAAAGAAAGTAGGAAATATTAGGAATGTGGATTAAACTGAGATACCCAGTGAGGGCTAATTGCAATTCTAAGTTACAATGTGACTACAGGTGAGCTTTTCAGGGTCACCTGAGATTGAGTCACAAAGAGCAAGGCAAACAGAGATTCACCCCCTCAGTAAAAAATAATAACGAACAACCATGGAGCTAGTTTTGGTCTGTGGAAAAAAATAAGGTTATCAGATTTGAAGTCATATGGGCGAATAAGACGTTAGTGGTACAATTATGGTCTACGGCAGGCATCCCCAAACTGCGGCGCTCCAGATGTTTTGGCCTACAACTCCCATGATCCCTAGCTAAGAGGACCAGTGGTCAGGGATGATGGGAATTGTAGTCCAAAACATCTGAAGGGCCGAAGTTTGGGGATGCCTGGTCTACGGTCTTGCCCACATCCAGTGAAAGAGGTAGAGACAGGTATGTGTGTGTGTTAAAGTAAGAGGATGAAGCTGGGGGATAAATCTGAGAAAGAAGAGTAGACAAAACAAAGCAGCAGCAATGGATCTGTTGCTGAATAAATTACAGAAACAATATATCTTTCTGGAAGGGACAAGAATGGAAAAAGTGTCTTGATGAGTATGCATGTAATGTTACACCACAGTTTATTTTTAAAGATACATAAAGTCAGGGAAACTAGAAAAGAATGTGTAAAACCCTTTCCATAACGGAGTTCAGACTGTTGGCTGACAAATTAAAAATAAAATAAAAATAAAATGGCCCAGCTTCTTTACAATGACTTCGGAAATAGTAGCTACTACTCCGCTCACACCGCTGACACAGGCCTCAAGAGGGTGATTCACTGCCTATTTACAGTCAGTGATGCAGCTAGGGCTGGATCTCAGGCCAAAATCCAGGTCCTGCACCCAGGGCTTCCCCAGATTCCCCCCAAGCCCAGCTGCAGATGATGGCAGTAGCAAATGGCTCACCATAAGCCCCTGGGCTTGCATAGGCATGCCAAGGCCCACCTGGTCTGGCACTGGTTGCCACAGCATCCTTGCATTTTGCTTACTTTTAAACACATTCTATAGTAAGGGGAGGGGCAGCCAAATTTGTTCATGGTTACAGAGGCTAATTTTTATTTTTCTTCTACATTAAAATGGTGTTTATTGATAAGCTTATGCAGTTAGCATCGGCGGCAGCAAGGCCAGAGTTCCACAGGAACACCCACAGGACCCCTGGGTTGTCTTCTGCAGTGTGCTTGCACAACCGCAATCTCGTCCCCATTTCACCCATCCTGGTAAGTGGCAGCAATCCTTGAACCAGGAGATTATTTCTGTGGTTCCACCTTGCTGGGTGGTAAATCCAGGGTCTGACATTGCTAGCTGCACCACTGTTTAGTGCCGGCATCCTCAAACTTCGGCCCTCCAGATGTTTTGGACTACAATTCCCATCATCCTTGACCACTGGTCCTGTTAGCTAGGGATCATGGGAGTTGTAGGCCAAAACATCTGGAGGGCCGCAGTTTGGGGATGCCTGGCTTAGTGTATGTTGTTTCATTGGGTACATGTTATCAGTGAATCACCTGCCCTCAGAAAGATTAGAATACGTTGTTTAGTGCAGGGGTGGGCCGCACAAATTTAGCCCATCAAGCTACCCTGTTTGGTGCCAAAGTTCATTTCCCTCAAACCACAAGCACCTGCCCCACAGCTGATGCCACATGTGAAGTAGGTACATGGCTGGACAGGAACCATCAGGAGCTTAAGGTGAGTGTGGGCCACTCCAATGTGCCTTCCTCCTCCAGTAAAACCCAGTGGTTCCCATTCCAAAAGGGTTAGCAGCAGTTTCAATGAAATCTGCTTGGTGTTGTTGGAGCAGCAAAGCTCTTTGTGCTGCAGCGCCCAGTTGCAGGACAACTCATATCAGGTAATTGACAGACAAATAGCTCCACCCACCTGTCAAAGTTGGCCTGTGCGTCCCCCACCCCTCTCCATCTGGATTACAACTAATTTATGTTGAATGGCTCGTGTAACCAGATCACTTTTGAATGCAACACATTTAGCATAAACCAACTACTTTGAGACTCTTCCGTTTGCCCTGCCACTGAGCATCCATTAATGCACACAGTGGCCCAAAATTTCTGGTACATTTGACAATGACCACAGGTTGAGAGCCTGGGGCGGGGGGGAACTGAACCAAAGTGGATGTGAAATGACTGTTGGAAATTTGGAAGTGATGTTGAAATGCTGAAAGTGAATTTACAACCATGTGACATCAGGTGGGATTACCTATGTATTTTTATTAAATCAATTACAGTACGATAGACTCCAGCAACACTATGACTTTCTAAGCTCTTGTTTTGTGGCACAAATGAGAGTAAGTTGAATGAATGCATGCCACAATACTACATTCTTCACAGATTACCAGGTAATCCTTTCCAGCTGCTTTCTACACCTGTGGCAATTTAAGTTTGTTGTGGCTGAAGGGAGAAAGTGATCACAAGAAAGGCATGATAGGGTGGCTGTACTTAAATTTTAGCTAAACAGTTACTTCTAACTAGCAATGAGGGGAAATCCAGTTCACCGCATAAATGGAAATGCACGTCTCCTTTGAGATATGAAATTCTCTAAATAGTGTGTACACATGCATTTTATTTGTATACCACCTATCCATAGTTCAAACCATGCTCAAGGAGGCTTACAACATTAAAAAAAACTATGTCATTACAAAAAATAACAAAAGTAGTCATAACTAATAAATAAGAAAGACATCAAAAAGTACACATCCAAATTAAACAATTTCCACATTAATTAGGATAAGATCTGAAATAAAGATTAAAAAGTAATATCAGTAACAGCAACAACCTCCCCCACAACAAACAATACCCCAGCCCAAATCTGTATTAGGGGAAAGTGCACATAAAATGCCTATTTCAGAAAAGAACATACAGTTATGTATATATTGGGCAAAGTTGCATACGTTAGTACAAATGTACACTAAAATGCTGACATATTTTCATGAGGACTTAAAACTAATAATCACAAACTACAATTCTATGTTTCTATGAAACAGAAATCTGGAGAACTGAGCTAAAGACTTGAACAATTCGGGACTGTAAGAAACTGAAACTGACAGATTCATCCATCCCTATTTCCAGCTGACACTAACACTATTCTGCCTGATCATTAACAACGATATCCAAATTTTCCTCTTGCAACTCTTATTTTCCTAATGAGATGTTATGAACAGCCATTTGAGTGGAGAATATAATTCTACTCGAGTGAAAATATAACTCTTTTGGTAATCCAGCAATGCAGCTGACGAGGGCTATCACAGTGCTGATTGCGGAAAGGGAAAACACTCCCATGTGCTCACAGGCATATCTACCTTTCTCAGCCAGCAGTGGATGTCTTGGCACCTGCACAGATGGGAAACACATGCAAGGTACGTAGTTTATAACTATTTGGTATCATAGGCAGGCTAACCCCTTGCAATGGAGCAATGGAGCGCCCAGCTTCCCTTCCAAGTTATTCTAGGTGACACACATGGATGAATAATATCAACCCCAAGTCAAATAAGTGGGCATTTGTCTTAGATCAGGAACCCTCCAAATTCATTTTGCTAACTAACTCTATAGAATGTACGGTGTTTCCTAGAACTCAAAACGTGGGCTCTGCGGCACGTGAGCCTATGGAAAAAAACTTGTACATTTTAAACTGACTTGGCAAGAACAGTTTTGAACACTCTTTGCATTGCTGATTTGCTTTTGGGAAGTAACTACGGTATATAATATGGAGTGTCCTAAAAGGTATAAAAAGGTAAAATAGTTATGTATAAACAAAGGGGTAACACAATCTAATTAGCTGTTCCTTCCAAACATGTAGATGTGTAAATAACTGGATTTTTAGAAAGACACACTATAAATCTCCATTGCTATATTTGCTGAAGAAAACCAGAACTGGAAAAGGCTGAGAAATTTTTTTCTTCCTTACAGTTTTGTGATATGAGAGAAAGTAAGAGCAAATGCACAGCACATCTTTGATTTTGTGTTTTGCTTTTAATTCTATTTATTTACAACGGAAATGACATGTGCTCAGGTACATGAACAAACATGGGATGGGAGGAATATAAGTAATATTGTAGCTTTATTTCAGAGTTTTTGTGAATGTGCACTTTTAGTCCATGGTCACGGAAACAGATGTAGAAAATGGGATGAAATATGAACTGGGGCAGGGACATGGCTGATGAGTGCCACAAAGTTCCTGCATACAAAAAGGAATGTTGATTGTGTTTCTTTTGCAGTGGTGGTATTTACAGGAGAAGTGACAAATCGTGAACTGTCTGAATCAAAATCGTGACTCCTGATCTGTTGCTGGATGAAGACATTGACAAATACTTCCTGACTTTGAGATCCTTGAGCAGCTTGCTTGCTCACTGGTTGCTGGTAGGGCTGAATAGCCACTCGGAATGAAAAGAGGCCCACAAAATGAATAGGCCCATTCTAAAGCCAGTGTAGCCAGATGCCCTTTTGGACCCTCAAATCTGAAATGCATGGAATGTGCTTAAATGTCTTTATGTACGAATGCAACTGGGACAACTTCTAGCGGTCCTACAATTCCCTACTGGAATGCTCCTTCACCAGAAATATATTGATGTGATTTTTAATTCTGCAGCCTGAGGGGAAGAGGGAAATTGTAGCTCTTTTTATGTTTCTGGGTGAGTAGTTTCAAGAGATTTTTTAAAATTATCAGTAGCTTTAAACGCCACATGACTGGTTCTTGCAATGGAATGTCTGATTCGGCAAAGAAAGTTTGTTTGCCCATTTCAGAAATCTGTTCTCTATTTGCATTGCTTTATTCAAGTTTAACATAGCTGTTACATTTAATGCCGCTCGTGGCAATTTAATACTCTACTATATGAACCATTAACATGGTAAAGCAGAAAAATATGCTCAGACTTAACCATATAAATAAGTTACATTTTTTATAATATATACATATATAAAGAATGCAGCAGTAAAGCAGAATATGAACACCCTTACAATTTATAAACATACAGATCTATAAGGCCATGAGTGGAATGCAGGATGCAGGGGAAATCAAATGAGGAAGAGCTAAGAGAAGGAAGCTATTTTGGGTTTTAAAAAGACAATAAATAAAATAAGCTACAGGATATCTATTCGCTGAAAATTGAGATTGGATACTGGTTTAAACTGAGAAGCCAGATAAAATTTTTGACTATTAGAACAAGATAATTTTTGGAGTTCTTCCCCCTGAAACACACTGGCAGTTAAGAACTGGAATGTGATGAATGGAGAATCTGAGGAATATATTTTGGATGCTTTATTTGATTTCTGTTGAACTAGTTGTAGCCAATTGGAGCAGGAAGGAGTCTCTTCCCATATAAACTTTCGTCATTCTCTGGAACATCAATGAGGATTGATGATAGATGCATGTTTAACTAGAGAGGCTGCTCAAAGAACTGTGGGCATTACTAATATTGTCTAGTATTGTTGTTGGCATCTGTCTCGAGAGACAATGGAGTATGCCTCTGCGGGTGAAGCCAAATTACTCCATGTCACTTCTTTGTTTTTATAAAGTGTGCGTCTGTATGTGTACATAAAGTATATGTAGAAAAGTAGGTAGATAGATATCTACAAGTATACTCATGATCTTAACAAACTACTGAAGTAGAAGTCTGTACTAGAGAGGCTTATGATGCAGATGTTCTCAAAAGTTCATCCATATTTGCAAAGTGAAGCCAAACCCACACAGAGTGTCTCTCGGCAAGTTAAATGAAGTCTGCTGCTCAACAGTCAGTTTATATTTCTGTTTGTGTTTCAAGAAAACATCTTAAAATAACACAAAATTAGTTTTGAGTAGTCCACTCATTCTTGGGACACTCAGGGTGACAGAACTGCCAGCCAGCTCCAGGATGAGACTAGACCCACAATGTGTTTCTATGAATGTTAAGTATGCTGTGTTCTGTGGGCCCACAAAAGCCAAAAGACACATGCTGTTACTCTTCAAAGGCAAAGCAGGAAGGATCCCACTGTATTGTTCAAGGGCCCTGAGAACCATCTTCTCTGTTCCAGCAGGAAGATTTTATGAAATAAATGCATCTGGAATGATGATTCCACTTTGTCATTTTTCCAGTCTAAAAGAGTTTCTGGAGCGTACAGAAGAGGATACAGGGTAAACAGCTTTTAAGATTCCTATACTACAAGGACTGCAAAAGTAACTTGAACAGTAAAACCAAAAGGAATTTGAATCAGGACAAACATCAAGATCCACATTTATAGGCATAACTTGTTTCTATTTTATTAGGAAAAGTGGTAAAACTAAGACTGAAGCGTTTTGTTTTATAAGAATAAGAGATGCTAGAGTTTCTTAACTATGCAAATACATTTCCTTTCCTATAATTCCACTGATCCATTTAAAGTATGTGGGTTCATACATAGTGGTCCCCTGCATACAGAAGCTTATTGAAGGGTAAGTCCCAGGCATGCAAAGAAATGGTGGTACAGAGCTATTTTTTCTTCCATTGTAGTGAATCGGGAAATCTGTGAGTGGTTGAGCATCAGTGTGTTGTAGTGCACGTGTTGCTCTGGATTGTCCTGATCAGCAAATTCTACCATTTGTAATTTATTTTTTCCTCTTCTGTCAGTGCACAGGTACCTATTAAAAGAATGCATGGGAAGAGACAATCCAGACATAGTCTGGGCTATCTGTGGAGTTTGGGACAGATAGTGACCCAAAGTTCTACCTTATTTTCAGTTTTTAGCAACCTCAAGGAATGTCTCTTATGGAACAGAGATTGGTGATATTTTAGGAGGTACATGGCTGAAATGAAACAGTATTTGCATATTAAAATGAAAGTAATCAGTGCCACCCTTACTTAATTAGAGTAACATAAGCAAGAGTCTTAAAGGAGGATGTTCATTTGTTTTAAAAAAAACTTAACATATTTAAGCTTTACAGATTTGAAGGTTTTCATTATGTCTTGAGGAATTGAAATGGTCTTTTGTCTCAGATTATCAATATTACCACAGTGTCATAAATTCACTAACTTTATGCCAAAATATAGCAGATTTGAACAACTATGTTTTAAGAACAGGTGGCTACAACAACCATAAAAGGGGCAATTTTGGGATTGGCTGGTTTTTGCTCTAATGGGACAGCAAAAGTACAGTATTCACTCTGCCATTTGTTACAAGTTCTAGCAATCAGGGGCAGGGGAAAAAACAATAATTTTATAGGTCTCATGCTTAATGATGCAGAGCATAAAATGAACCTGTTGGGCTTGACACTGCTCCTGTCATTTGACAGATTCCACTTGGATATGGGCAAAAGGAAAACCTAGCAAAACACTCATTCCTAACTGGTGTGGGCAGTTGCTTAATTTCCTGTCTGTCATACACAGGAAGAAAATTTATGTATTCTGTCTGGCCTGCATTTGCCTCTTGGGAATCGCAAGTTAAATGTGAATAAATTTTGCTACCTGGCAGAGGTATGCTTACTCAGTTCTGGCATATGTTGATCAGCTTCCTGTTCTATTTGGCTCAGGACCTTGACGGCATGGCTATGATCTTGTCATTGAGATGGGGTACTTCTAGGAATTCATTTTCTGTCTTTCTGTACTAGATTCTACCTGTGGGCTTCATAAATTACCCTGGAATGCCTCATTCCATCCAGAAGCAGCCTGTCCTGTTTTGCCACCTGAGGCAAAATGGGAAGGTGCTGCCCTGTGTGTGCACACCCCACACCCCTCTTGCTACCCAACATTGAGATTGGTGTGGCAACTTCTAGAGCAAAGTCTCTTGCTTTTATTGGCTTGGCCTATGGCAGTTGCACTGTGTTTGGCCCTGCAAATGGCTGGCCTGCCCTCCAGCCTCAGAGATCGCCATGACTAGACTGGCTGCTCTGGCAGATAGCTGCTAACTGATTGGAACCAACACTGAGCTTGCTTCCTCCTGCACTAAGTTTGAGACTTGCTGTGAGAGAACTTGGCTCTTGAGGTTGGCTATCATAGAGACAGCCTCCCAGAATGACCCAGCCTGACCGCACCATCCCCCTGTGTGACATAGTAATAGCAATGTGGCACAGAACATCCTGGCTGGATCAAGTGTCTTTGAGGCTAGCCGAGTGGGGCTGAAGCAAGATGTGCCTTTGTGCTCATGGATCCCATGCTAGTGGCCTGAGCTTAACAGGCAGGAATTATTTGTAGCATATCTTCCTTTCTTCTCTGCCCCCACCTCCTTGCCCAGTGCCATGGATGCCTGCTGCACTGGGAGGGCTTTCCCTTGTCCAAGCCATCAGTCTCACCAGACATTATGATCCCACATTAACATGAAGAGTTATCTCCATCTCCACCACCTAGATGATTACTCTGTGCCTGGATGATCAAGGCCAGGCATCCCCAAACTTCAGCCCTCCAGATGTTTTGGACTACAATTCCCATCATCCCTGACCACTGGTCCTGTTAGCTCGGGATCATGGGAATTGTAGGCCAAAACATCTGGAGGGCCGCAGTTTGGGGATGCCTGATCAAGGCTATGTCGCATGTAGCCCAGCAACTGCTGAGAAATTGCTGGTGGTTGTCTGAGCAGTTGTGTGGACGCCTCTTTTCTGTGCAGGTATTGGGCATTGATTCCCAGCCCTGCAGGCATTGGAACTGGCCTCAACTCCTTTGCCCTCTGTCTGAGTCCACCAGAAAGGATGCTGCTGCTGTCCCACACATAGGCAAGGAAAGAACAGCTGCCTGTGCATATATGGGAGAGACAGGGCCGCACCAGAGGTCTCCCACTTAGCACAAAACCTGGTGGTAGTGCTGCTACTGTGTGCTAATATTCCAAGCTAAATATATACAGCTAAACTCTGGCAGTACTAGAGGCCATATAGTAGCAAAAGACCACAAACTGCTGTCAAAGAACATATTTGGGAAGTAGTGTGATGGAAAATATCTATCCTTTGCCACAAAGAGAAAAATTAGACCAAACATAGTTCTCTGGAGTAGTTCCTCCTGAATTAAGTCACTGTTTTATTTGTAAGATGTCTGAGAGATACCAGCTGGAATAGCAATTTAATCCATGTTATCCAGTTCTGTATTGCATTTTAATTAATGTTATCCAGTAGTCCATACTAGTGAAACTAGATTGCAGTAGCTAAAATCTATTGACTAGTTAAGGAAAATTGCTTTATGCACAACTATCTTGCACACAAATTCCACTTCCTTTGGTTTTTCCTTTTTAAAAGAAAGAAAGAAAAAGAAAGAAAGAAAGAGAAAGAATAAGCAATTCACCATCAAGCTTTTTCTATATTTTCTGAGAAGTCACATTGGGAAGAAGTTTGATAGTGAGGGAAAATTGCAGAGTCTAGAGAGAGAGCAGCAGGGGGAGGGGGAAGGGGAGGCAGAAACAGAAGACATAAACCAGGACCCTGCCCTGAGACACAAAAAAAGGTGAAGAGGGCAATAGGTTCTAGGTGGAAAAAAATCTTTAAATTTAAAAATTATTCCCCTTTCTGAGGAGGTTGGTCTGAGTATAGGAGGAATCAATACTGTATGTGTTGTCTCAGAACAAGGATAGGAAAGCTGTGATCAGATGTGACTATATTTGTAATGCTGGCTGAGTCTGATGGGAGTTGAAGTCCAACAACACCTGGATGGCTGCAGATTCCCCATTCTGCTCTGCCTTAGAGCATCTATTAATTGATGCTTTAATGTAGATGTTGTCACAACACAACACACAATTAAAGCACATGGCTTTCCTCAAAGAATCCTGAGAACAGTAGCTTAGAATGTAAGTATGGCCAGATCATAGACCTGTATAATGGCCATACTTGTATTCTGGCAATTTTATTACATTCCTTATAATTGCTAGCATGGAATTTACCTTCTGCACCTTTTTCACACTGAGTTCACTATTTAACTGAGGTGTCCATGTGATTGCAAGGTATTTTACATGGCTAGTCACTACCCTTTCTGATTATGTTGTAAATATTCTAATAAGGAAGAAGGAAGCATAGCACGATGTCCAGGACAAGGTTCAGCAACATCTTACTCATCTAGGCCAATGCAGGGGGGGTTTGTACACATAGGCACACAGACACACCCGCTTAACAGGAACACAGGATGTAGTTTAGCCTATCATACCCTCTGTGCATGATTGGCAATAGCTGCTTGCACCACGAGAACTGTCTAAATATATTTCAAAAGCTTAGTAAGCTCTTCATTTCCGAGCTGCTTTTCCATTATGAGGATTAAGTAGTGATGAAGTCTCTGGTATGTGGTTGCTGATTTTCTATGTACATCTGGAATTCCAAGTGTCAGTTAACCAAAGTCCTCTGGAAACCCAAATGAAAGTGACTGAAACTTTTGGTATTATGGTATTATGGCAGGAGACTCATAGGAGCAGTACACGTGTATATGTATGTGTATATGTATATACAATTATGAATTTGGGGGGGTCTTAGAGGTTTCACAGACAAAAATATTGGGGGCTACATGTGACCCACAGGCCATGGATCAACTATCTCTAGTTTAGACTCTTCAATGCAATCTCCAAAATCAGAACTTGTAAGTATTCAAACTGAGTTCCAAGGGACTTAGTAAGAATTAAACACATTTAGGTATTATGAATTGCTACAATAATGATGACAGTAACAATTGCTTTAGCCTTAGAGTTACTAATTTAAAACTGTGTATGTGTGTGTGTTCCTAAAATGCTCGTATCCTGCCTTGAACATTTTGGAAAAGGGGGGGATATAAAGGCTTTCTTAAAGAAAACATATTGAGGAAAATAATTAAGTTGCACTTGTGAATATTACATTAGTTCAAACATATGCTCTGTTGTCTACTCAGTGTGTAAGTAGAGCTGTCCTAAGGAAATGGAGCAAAGTGGAAGAGGGGTGCAGAAGGGAAAGGGGAAGAAAATATTTCAAAAGCAAAGCTCAAGGCTTCTTTCCCAAGTTCCTGATGCTTGTGAGCTGTACCACCCATGAAGCTTATGCCCGGAGAAGAGGCGTGTCCTAGACTGTTTAGCTTGCAGGGTGCTTTCCCCAGGCACAGCACATTCCTTAGTTCAGCTCCCTCTTGCCTGTTTTGACTGAATGCCAGAGCTTTCTGATCTTATCTACAGTTATCTGCTTTCCTCAAAACAAGGTTCAGAACCCTGCCATTATTTTACATGAAAGGGACTGCATTAATCTGATTGGCATCTTAGACAGAGTTTACTATTTATTTATTTATTTATTTCACACTGAGCCAGGGCTCTGTTCCCCACTCCCTTGGTTTTAGGATGCCCAAAGGAAGTTCAAATCTCTTTAGAGTTCCCTTTGACCTAAAAAGAAAAGAAGTTATTCTTAGCAAGTAAACTCTGTCACTCTTGTCAGGGTTGTGAAGTACCGGTAAGCAACAGATTAGAAACACTTTAGGGTTATCAAGACAAGATTCCCCTCCATTCATTAGAGAACTCCAAACAAGGGGTGGTATTCAACTAAGTTTTACTCAGAGGAGTAATGAAATGAAATGAAATGAATGAGCATGGGTTAGATTTATTAATTCCAATGGGTTTACTCTGAGTAAAACATATCTGAAAGCCACCCAAACTATGTAGCATATGTAGATGAATTCACACATGCAATTTGAGATTGAATTTGTGTGGTATGCCTCAAAATACAGGCAGGCCTGTACCTAGATACAGCGTTGCTTAGAATTGCATTGCTTAAAATTAGCACTAATAACTCGTTCAGATGTGCATAGTGGGCTACGGCATGCTGAAGCCCACAACTGTGTGTGTAAACCCAACTACCTACTCACTGTATACTGAAGTTACATTTTGGTATAACTACTTTAACATTTTACTGTGGAACTTACACTTGACCATAAGCTTGAATGTTTAGAAACACAAAGGCCATCGCCCAAAAGAGAAGTGCTGTAAAATGTTATCTACATGTACGCAGTGGAAAATGTATGTGGAAGAGCAGGATCAGGCCACCCTCCTCCTATTTTCTACCCAAGCACAGTAAGCATAGCATCAGCATGATGACTTCCCAGAGTGGTAACGAACAGCCCACTTTCCAGGGAACTCTGGGAATTGTAGTTTTGCAAGGGGAATAGGGGTCCCTGCACCATTAACAAAATACAGTTCCCAGGATTCATTGGGGGAAAGCCATGGCTGTTTAAAGTCTTATAACACTGGGGAGCCAGTGTGGTGTAGTGGTTAAGAACGGTAGACTCATAATCTGGGGAACCAGGTTCGCGTCTCCGCTCCTCCACATGCAGCTGCTGGGTGACCTTGGGCTAGTCAAACTTCTCTGAAGTCTCTCAGCCCCACTCACCTCACAGAGTGTTTGTTGTGGGGGAGTAAGGGACAGAAGAATGTTAGCCGCTTTGAGACTCCTTCGGGTAGTGATAAAGCGGGATATCAAATCCAAACTCTTCTTATAATAGTGCTTTGAATGTGTGGTGAAGATGAACCTGCAGAAGAAGAAAGTCTGCAAAAGTGGATTCCTTTATCATGTGCATGATTTGTGTTCATGTAGGCTCTGGGCCGGGCTGCAGGTGGCGCTGTGGGTTAAACCACAGAGCCTAGGGCAGGCATCCCCAGACTTCGGCCCTCCAGATGTTTTGGACTACAATTCCCATCATCCCTGACCACTGGTCCTGTTAGCTAGGGAATCATGGCAGTCGTAGGCCAAAACATCTGGAGGTCTGCAGTTTGGGGATGCCTGGCCTAGGGCTTGCTGATCAGAAGGTCGGCAGTTCGAATCCCTGCGACGGGGTGAGCTCCTGTTGCTCGGTCCCAGCTCCTACCAACGTAGCAGATCGAAAGCACATCAAAGTGCAAGTAGATAAATAGGCACCACTATAGCGGGAAGGTAAACAGCGTTTCCGTGTGCTGCTCTGGTTCGCCAGAAGCGGCTTTGTCATGCTGGCCACATGACCTGGAAGCTGTACACCAGCTCCCTCGGCCAATAAAGTGAGATGAGTGCCGCAACTCCAGAGTCGGTCACAACTGGACCTAATGGTCAGGGGTCCCTTTACCTTTAGGCTCTGGGTCACTGTTATGCTGAATGCACATAGGTCCAATTGGGAACAGAAATGTGGTTGAAGGGGAAAGGAATAAGCACTCTCAGCATAGCTACCTCTCCACAACCCCTCCCCCAGTTTACTTGTCAATTGCACCAGCCATGCCTGGGCCTCAGTCTCTGGCTTTCTTTCCCTGCTGTCTGGCAATGAGCAAGAGCCGGGTGTCCTTCAGAGAGAGGCGTTCTGGGCAGGGTGGCCCATGAGACTACGTGTGTTTAAATGTCTTGAATGGGTGCGTGGTTGTGTGGACCAGAGAGATAAGGGGCCTGGGGGTGCAAATTTGTCAGTTGCCTCATTTTGCTTCATGATAGAGCCAGCCCTGAGCCCTGCTACTCCTTGTTGCTTTTTGCTCTAAATCTTCCCCTTGCCAAAGCAGCTCCCCCCCCAAAAAAAAAGAGCTGTTGGATTTTGGTTACAAGCAAAAGGATGTAGCTTGCAGTTAAATGCTCACATGCTGAAGCACACGACACACAGCTATCATACAGCAACTGCCTCCAGAAGCGGATCACAATTCAGAGTCAACAGAAATGGCTCTCCAGTTTTCCATGCCTGGCAGTACTGACTTGCATGTGCAATGATATTTTTTAATAGGATTTCTATTCTGCCAACATTTCCTTTTCATCCATCTCCTACAAAATCTGATATGGTGACATTATGAGAAAATGGCTCTCCCTCAGTAAGAAAAGTCACTTGTGTGGATTTTCTCTTATGCAGGTTTAATCAGATTGGCTAACACAAACAGTGAGACCATAATTCTTTTCTATAATAATTCAATTTTGCAAAATTCTTTTTTAAGTGGGGGAGGGGAGCAGAGCCAAGTATATACTTGAACTTTTGCTTTGTAGCGTACTGGTGACCTTGGTGTAAAATTGCACATACTGGAACTCCGAATCACAGAGTGGAACACTTTGTGTCGTCCTCACTCAGATTCACCTCCTCACTTTCTCCCCCCCCCCCTTTGTGGGTAGGAAGTGGGTGCCAAGTGGAATTAATGCCACTCAAAGAACAGGGAAGTGGGGGCAGAAAATGTTTGAAGGGAAACAGATGTAAAGCTACTTTCTTCTATAGCCCAGCCATTCCCCCTTAAGTTTGAGTGGCATCCTCTCTTTAAAATTAAGGAGATAGAGAGTGAGAACTACACACACTGTATCAGTTTTACAAGGGTCTGGCAAAGAATGCAAAGTTTCTAGACAAAAAAAAGTTTTGTAAACATTAAGCGGTGAGGAGGTACTATTTACAGCACATTGTCTTGCAACATGTTATTTTCCATGCAGTGCAACAGCAAGCAGCATGAAAACGGTTTTTATGAATGGATCCATTTGCATTAGACAAGCATGTTGCAGAACAGGATATGCAAGTCTTTTCCTAATGTCAACAGTCAGGAGTTTTGATTGGCTAAATTGTCAGATTCCAATTCCTCCTTGGTTAAATCCTCACAGTTATTTTTGCTTTGGGGGTTTATCTAAATTTCAAATAATAGACTTTCTGCACTACAGCTACTGGCTATTTTGCTAAAGCTGAATATCTATTTATATTGCAGTGAAAGATTCCAGGGAATATTTCACGTTCAAATATGACATGGGGGAGAAAAATTGAACAGTTAACTGCTAACTAGAAAAAAGAAGACTTGATGAAAAGGTACATGCATTTTTAATGCTGCTGTCTTACTACTTCCTTAGTCTATAAAGCTCTTCATTTAAGGCAGGAGGGAACCTCCGGCCTGGAAGCCAAATGCGTCCCTCTATGCCTGTCAAGGTGCCAACTCCCTGGGGCCCTAGGTGCCCAAGCACCCACCAAATTCCCCATGAAGGGGCTGGGCACCCACAAATTTCAGTGCCAGGGCCATGTACGCTGCATGGCCCCCACGGCCCCGGGCACCCACAGTCGCTGGGCCAAGCTGGCACCCCGACACCTGTCTATCTGGCCCCTGGAACTCTCCCCAGGCCATACAACTCACTAGACCTGTTTCTGCCTCAAACGTTTTTGCCTGGCTGGACCTTGTCCTTGAACTCTGATAATGCCTCTTGCCTGCCAGGATGGCGGATAGAGAGAGTGGTGTGTGGGTATAAAGGTAAAATTTCCATGTGTTGCTCCACTCACTTTTGCTTCTAGCCCCACCCACTACAAGCAAAGTGCCCTTGGAGGGTTACCTGGAAAGTCCCTCAGGCTGAAAAAGCATTTTCCCTAGCTTAAAAATATGCCAGCAACTATTTCCTTGTTTTATTTACCCCTTGATGTCCTGGTGCTACTCTTGGAAGGTGTGCTTCTTCTTTCCAGGCTATTATTTGAGTCAGCTTAATGATTTACTTTTTTTTTTAAGCAAAACTGAATATTCACACAGTTTGTTTCCCTCCCCTGGTTTTAAAAAAAGAAAGAAATTAAAAGAAAGTCTTCATACTACAGGACAAGGACCCATACAACAGAATTAATACTGAGAAGGTACTCTTGAGACAAGAAATTAAGTTTATACATCTTCTTAATACAATTACACCCCATAGGTTGAATACTTCTTTTAATTTGGGCTGTTTCTTGTAGTACCTCTTTAAGAAACCCTCAGTGTTTCACAGTCTCTACTCATAAATGTCCCATAGTGGGCTTCCTCTGTTTTCTGCTAGCCAGCACACAGCAGTTGCCTCTGCTTGTACCCAATGTGCGACCTTGTTAACTTCACAGGGTGAGTCAGCCTGCTCACGGTCTGGAAAAGTTTACACTATATTGCTTGGCTTGGGTTGCTACCATTTTCTTTTATATTGTCAGCTGAATAAGAAGTTTCTCTTGGAAACTGGGATCACCAGGCTCCAGCCCTGTTTGCTACAGCTGCTCTGCCATCTCCCTTGTGTCAAAGATAATGAAAACATATCATTAATTGTAATACTATACTCATTTTGATGGGTCTGGAATACCGTGTGCATGTAATGTATACCTTGTAATAGCGGGTACATTGTGACGAATACATTCGTTGTACTTTGCTTGCCATATATTGTGTCTTTGTATGCCGGCCTGAACCCATTTTTTCTATTTGTGTATGTTCCTATACAGTCGGTTCTTTATTTATGTGCTATTAGAGAACCTAGCAAAGAAAGGTCGGTCATTTTGATTATGTCACAACTAAGGATATATTTTCATTTTATTCTTATTTTAGTTTGCATATATAAGCAAACAAATATTTTGAATTTTCAGTGATTTCCTATAAATACAACAGATGTAAACTAGAACACAGATGGAATCTGAATGATGACACTTAAGTTTTCACATCTTAGGCTTTGCATCTGAATGTATGTCAAGGTTCCCAATAGTATTTATTTTTAGTTCCTTTTATACATGGGTAATGCTGCCACTAAGGTCCATTTGCCTCTCTCAGAAAAATGAAAGAAAATATACCTAATATAAAAACCCTTTCTGTATCTGCCTCTTGATCAAGCACCCCTTTCTTCTTACACTAGCAGACCTTTTCATTTGTTCTCAGTCACAAGCATAGCTGCCAAGTTATCCCTTTTTAAAAGGGAAATTCCCTTATGCTGAATAGGCTTCCGCGCGAGAAAAGGGAAAACTTGACAGCTATGGTCACAAGTGCTTATAGAAAGGCTTTGTGGGATTTTGAACAGAAAGTAGTAACCATCAAAATATAATAGCCAAGAGATGGAACAGTTGGCCAAATCAACTACAAAGTACAATCTTATACGCAATTAGTTGAGAGTAACTCTCATTAAACTAAATGTTAGATACTGGAACAAAGTCCTTTCTGGCTCTATAAGTTGTATAATGGACTTTCTGTAGGCTTACCTTATGACCACTCACCCTAAGTACCCAAATATGTCTCAGACATTTGGGATATACGGTAATACCCATGGAGCATCAGCTGGGCTTTTTTTAAAAATGATGCAGCAGGCACTAATCACTTGGTATGGAGGAAGATCATTAACCTTGCCTACAAATTGAATGTGTGCTTCTAGCCCACTCACAAGGCAGTTAATAAAAGCTCTGTTTATTTTCTTTGCTAAGCTCAAATACCTTACTGAACATCAAAATCCCTCTAAACTACTCATCAACACTTGTTGATGCTCTATAATAATTGAAGGATTGTTTTGTATTTGCTACACTTGTGGTTTCATTTAAGAATCAGCAGAGCAATTGGGGGGGGGTTACATTTTATTCTATATTTTACTTCCAAGAGCAGAAAGATCTGAAATTTCTAATTTGGTTCATGGCTTATATTGCATGGTGTACATAAATGAACATTGGCAGCCTAAATCTGTAGTTAGAACTATTTGAAAAATTTGTATAGGCTGAAATAGGAACTTCAGAACATTCCTTCAGCATCTGGCATCTTCCCTGGGAGTGTCATGAAGTGTGATTGCCTTAAGGACTTGGCAAGCAATTCCACAGGCTCAGCGTACCTCATGACATGTGTAGGAGTCTGAGAACAAGTTAATTATTCAGCATCTGTAAAGTGATCCCTAGCAAAAGTCTTTAAGGCATATATTCTCCTGCTTTTCCTCCATGTGTTGGTCAATCTTTCCACAAGCCTAAATAATCGTATGGTTTAAAACACCAACATTTCAGTGTGTGTGTGTGATATCATATCTAATTTACCTTCCAGCCTTATTTTTTAATCTCTCCTGACTGAATCTAATTCTGAAATTCCCAGACTCAATCTATTTCTGTATTTTCTCGTGATTTCTGTGACTGCCATGAAATTACCGTCTGTCTAAAAGCTTTGCTGTTGGTTTTCACCTCTCCAATGGAAGATATCCTTGGGAAATTCCATTAGCTCTTGTTTCAGTTTGTACCAAATGTTTGACTTATCATGGAACATCCATCACCTACCCAATAAATCTGGGCTCCCTTAGAGTATCATAAAGACCTAGATTTACTAACCCTCTTTTGTAATTTGGCAGTGCATCTACATTTTATTGTTGATGCTCTACTCTTCAGGCATTATCCTGCCCATTCAATAACGCTTATTATTTTTGCCAACTTCTTAATTCTCTGTAAGCAACTTCGCCTCTAAATATCATAGTTACATTTCTGAATGACCAGGTTAAGTTTCCAGCATCTCCAATTAAAAAGGCTTTACCTCGTCCACCCTTCCAAGTACTTTTGGCTGAGTCATTCTCCCAGAGGCAGTTGGCAGAAGAGTTGCTAGATAGTGAGAAGGATCAGTTATCAAGTGCTGAGTCTTTTGCCTGACACTCTAGAGATCCACTGCCAATCAAACATTTTGCTGCCTGAAGCAAGAGGTGACATGATGCCCAACCCCATTCCACGTACAGAAGACAAATGGACTGAAAGTGTAACTTCAGTACTGGTGACAACACAGTATCCACCACATAATGGGGAACAGGCAACTTTAGGGTGCACAGAGTAAACCACATGATGGCACTCACAGCTCTACCATCCAACACTTCCCCATTGTCCCCCTTTAGCATTTGTTACCTGAAGCTGCTGTCTGCCTAAGGTGCATACACACCATGCATTTAAAGCACATCTCCGCTACCGTGCCCCAAAGACACTGGCCACTGTACTGTAATATGGTAAGTGTACTGGGAACTATAGCTCTGCGAGGGGTAAACTACAACTGGTTACTATGAGAATCTGATTGTTTCCCTCCCCTTCCCCCTCCTCTCAATCCCTTTTGTGTTGAGACTTTTAGAAAGCAGCCTGCAGGGAGGGACTGTCTTGCTTTTAAAAAGATCTTATGTAAGCCTTTTTGGCTGCAGAGTGGAGTAAAAAGAATAAGAATTAAACATGTTAAAATGTGAACAAACCCACCCTGTGCACAAAACAACCTTGATAACACAGGCCAAGTAGAGCTAAGTGAGAGAGTAATGAATGCAAAATATATCGTCTGCCCGCAAGGCCAACATTATTAGGATTTTAATAATATCAAGAGAAAAACTTAACACTTTTACATGTAATGATTTGTAGTTGAGATATATGTGGCCAAGGAGCTTTGCAGAATTTCAAAAGACCTAGTTTGGCCTGTTGACAGTCAGTACCGATAGCACAGATGAGTACAGAACAGGGAGGTCCCTGTACAGATGGACCCTCTAGTGAAATTTTTATGAGTGACCTGCATAACATTGTGTGGTTAAATCCAGACATTGCATGCTGTGTGAGTTAAGGTTTGAAAAGGTGATCTTATCAGTGAGATAATTCTAATGTGACACAGATTATTTTGGATTTATTCTAAAGCGTACATGTGCATTTCATTACCTGAAGATTTTCAACATTACAATTACCAGATTTCAACAGCAAAAATAATTTGTGATATTTTGGGTTCTGCTATTGTGTTACACATTTTTCTATCCTATGTGGAAAGCAAAAACTGTTACTTAAATAGCTTGGGGTATCTAGATGAAAGACCTAGCAAGCTAGCTAGCTATGACTGAAAATGCATTTTTAAATAATAATAATAATAATAATAATAATAATAATAATAATAATAATAATAATAATAACTGCTCCCCACATCAATGGGGGGTGACTTTTGCGTGGACACGCGCAGCCCCCTGATCCCAGAGGCGACTCCCTAGTAGTTCGGGGCTGGCATCGCCTTTCCAGGTAGGATGCCAGTGGTCTCCGCCTACCCAAGCCCAGCGTCCAATCCTGCCTGGGGAGGTGTTGCCAGGGGATGGCCAGGTAAGGGGAGGGACTGTCCGGCTCACACAAGAGAATTGGAATCTTACCTCCAAGCACCAGTCGGTTCCATAACTTCTCCCACCCTCCACACCCTTCATTCATGTTCTTTTGCAGGTTAACCTTTTCTCTACAGGTTCACAGGCGCTGCTACGTCAAGGCCTTCACTGTTGAAGGGTCGGAAATGAATTTTCCTGCATTGGCAGGTTTCACCTTTCCTGTAGCAATACGTCCCAACTTTGGCGGTGTCAGGCCTTGGGTGGAATTCTTTGGCGATTTTCCTAGAGGGAGGGGCATGAGGCGGAGACCTCACCCCCTTTGCGGCAACAAGAGTGGGGTATTGGGGGATGCCTTGACCATGCCAATAGGCGTCATCACTTCCCCCTTCCAGCGGCGGCGAACAGGGAGCGGGCTCTCTCTGCTTGAATATATGTTCTCCAGAGCCAGCCCCAACCCCCATACATGTGGGTAACCCCGAAGCCTCCCAGAACCCTGGCTGGGAACTGGGAAGGATAACGCCCAATGCCTGAGCCAAGGTCTCCCTACATCTGAATCTTAATAAAGTTGTGGCCAATTTGAATCCCATAGCATGTTGTTATGCGTCTTTATTCCGCTCAGCGAGTCGTCAGGGGGTTTGGGGGGACTCCGCCTGTCCACGCAATAATAATAATAATAATAATTTTTATTTATACCCCGCCCATCTGGCTGGGTTTCCCCAGCCACTCTGGGCGGCTTCCAACAGAACATTAAAATGCAAAATCTATTAAACATTAAAAGCTTCCCTAAACTGGGCTGCCTTAAAAACACATTGAACCATCGTATAGAGGGAGTCCTACTACGTATATCCATACTCATCCCTTCAGACTAAAACGGAAAACACTGACAGTCTGGGATGGCGCAAATATTCCCCCCCTTTTTGGGCTAAAAATAATACTCAATAACTTAGGTTACATAAAATGTCTGTTTGAGAGTACCAGCGAAGGCCTTCACGGATACTGGTTTTGTGACTCCCACTCTTATGGAGCTCCATCCACTGACTTTAAATGAGGAGCAGAATAAATGAAGAGTGGAAACAAACTAAAATGCTGGAATTCAACAATGGCAATTCATTTTCTGTAGTCAGGTTTCAGAGATATGCTCTCAGTTAACAGCATATACTAATAACCTGGGGCCTCCTCAACAGTATACTACCGGTATACATACATACTTATAAATCCACTGCTGGACAAGATAATGCCATACTTGTGAAGGAGAAGAAGTTAATGTTGTACATAAAGCTGCAAGTTGAATAGAAGAATAACATGTGGTGGGTGAAAGATTTAGGTTTTCTGCTAAACTCTTAAAAACAGTTAATGGACATAGGTTGTTGGTTGATTAGCAATATACTGTATACTCAATGCCAGGGTTTCCTGGGATAGCTCAGATAGAGCAGGGGTCGGCAAACTAAAGTCCCCGGGCCAGATCAGGCCATCTGACTCCTAAATCCGGTCTGCGCCGTGAAGCCGGAACCAGCCACAAAGCCGAGACTCCTGGCGATGGCAACGGGAGGAGGAGGTCGAGCGGTGGCGGCTCTGCCAATCAAACGGCACACCTGGTTTACCTCAGCACGGCGTGGGGATGTCTCTGCCAATCAAATGCCACGTCTGGCTTACCTCAGTGGCATTTGATTGGCAGAGCCACCGCTGCTCGGCCTCTTCCTCCCGCCGCCACCAGCACCCTGGTGCTCCTGTGGGCTAGAGAGCAGAGCAGACGAGCTCACTCTGCCTACCTGCTTCATGAGAAGCAGAAGCAGTGATGGTGGTGGTGATGGCAGCAGCCCCTGGGAAGGTAAGTGCAGCGCCTTCTTTCTCTAGGCGGGGAGGAAGCCCGTTTCACGTCACCACCCTTTGGCGAATGAGGCAGGTGGCAAACCAAGAAGGCGGCTGGGGGTGGGTGGGGAGGAGGACTACTTGCCCCCCTCACAGTGTGCATAGGAATTCGAGATAGATAGATAGATAGATAGATAGATAGATAGATAGATAGATAGATAGATAGATAGTCCAGCCCTATACAAGGTCTGAGGGACAGTGGACCGGCCCCCTGCGGCAAAAGTTTGCTGACCCCTGCAGTAGAGCATGAGACTCCTAATTTCAGGGTCATGTGTTCAAGCCCCACGTTGGGCAAAATATTCCTGCATTGCAGGGGGTTGCACTAAATGACTCTTGTTGCCCTTTCCAACTCTACAACTCTATGATTTGATTATAATGCCATAAATTATGTCTCCCAGAATGCTATTGAACAACATTAAGTTCAGTTTGCATCCACATCTTGTATATGGAAGCAGAGGCAATCAAACTGAGCTGCTGTTTCTTACCAAGATAAGATATTATTGACATGGGAAATCATGTTACAATCATGGAAATAAATGCAAGGTAAATTTGGAGTATTATCCTAGAAACTGTTGCTTAATTTTTGTATGATTTATAGCTCCATTCAACCACTGTGGAAGCACCATTGATTCAAGTTTCTAGATTATTCTCCCACCCACTGCATTTAAAAACAACAGGTAATTGACAAGCTATTAGAATTATGGAGGGTCTGTTGCTTTACGGCATAAAGGGATTATACAAACAGATCATTAAACTCCAGGTCTGCACATTGGAAACATTCTATAACATTTTGCAAGACTTTATGTTTCCGAGCAATTGCTTTCTAATTCACTGTTCAGATTTATCGTGCAGCTTTAGAGAATCAGCTTTGCAGTATCACACTGTGCACATTTAGGGCTGTGGAAAGGTGTGTCTTCTGTCTGCATCTTGTGTTTGCTTGGCTGCATTGTAGTGTATGAATTGCTTTTATTAATGTAAGATATTAGCGCTGCTTCTTTCTTTCTTTCTTTCTTTCTTTCTTTTTGGGGACATGGGTGGCGCTGTGGGTTAAACCACTGAGCCTAGGGCTTGCCGATCAGAAGGTCGGCGGTTCGAATCCCCTCGACGGGGTGAGCTCCCGTTGTTCGTTCCCAGCTCCTGCCAACCTAGCAGTTCAAAAGCATGTCAAAGTGCAAGTAGATAAATAGGTACCGCTCCAGCGGGAAGGTAAACGGTGTTTCTGTGCGCTGCTCTGGTTCGCCAGAGGTGGCTTAATCATGCTGGCCACATGACCCGGAAGCTGTACACCAGCTCCCTCGGCCAGTAAAGTAAGATGAGCACCGCAACCCCAGAGTCGTCCGCGACTGGACCTAATGGTCAAGGGGTCCCTTTACCTTTACCTATGCCAGTGGTTCCCAACAGGTGGTCCGGGGACCCCCAGGGGTCCGCGAGCTATGCCAGAGGGGTCCGCAAGATGCTATTAGAATAAAAAATATATTAAATATATTTTGTATGATAACAGATTTTTTGTTTTGGCCGCTTCCTGCATGAGCAGAGTCTAGCGCAAAACTAGAATGAGATAGAGGCAGTAGTTCTGCTGTATGCCGTTAGGTGGCGCTTTACAAACGCTACTGTTTTGCAAAGAGGCAGCGCGCGCATTCTACTAACGCTCACTTCCCCAAGATGCTTTGTGTGCGTCGGCTTCATTTGTGCGCTACTGCGCAGGTACCCTGTCTTCTCCATTCCCCTCCCTCCTCCCTGGCGCGCGCTGCCTCTTGTAAACAAAGCGTTGTTTTTCGCGGAAGCTACAGTTCGCGTAGTTAAAAATGGACCGTTGGTTAAAAAGTGGTTCATCTCATTAAGAACTGAAAATTAAAACTAACTGTATACTGATGGAGTACTCTGTTGTAACTGTAAAAAAACGTATAAATATAAAATATAAAAAGACTCTTAATTTAGCTCTCACTTTTTAATTTTAGGATTAGGAATTAATGGGGGTCCTTGTCACAATAGCGGCTCGATGAGGGGTCCTCGAGAAAATTTTGTTGGGAACCCCTGACCTATGCAGTTTAAACCGACACCAATGAGGGAATCTCCCTTCAAAACAAGAAGAGATGTTTTCCTCAGCAGTAGAGGACAGGGAGGACTTTTTCCTTTCCACATCTACTCTGATCCTATTAATTATCAACCCACCTCAGCTGATGCTATTTGCATTTTTTTTAACCTGCAACATTAGATTCAGATATGCATTCAGTGTAATATATAGTTTAACTATTCTGAAAGGCCTCCAGTGTTGTAGAAGCCACTGCATTTTTAGGCAACCTGTTTCAATGTTCAGCATTACTTATATAGTAAAAAAATTCTTCCTAACGTCAAGACAAACTCATTTGAGTTGCCATTTGAACTTTTATCTCTTCTCCTGACTATGCCATGTAAGGAGAAGAAGAGATTCTTATCCTCCCCATGGCAACCCTTCATGATTTGTGAGTCTCCTTTGGCTTGTTTGGGGTACTTTTTAATGGGATTTGTAGATAATGAACAGGAGAATTGTGTTACCATTCCTGCAGGATTTTTTAAAATAGTAATTGCTTATGCTTGCTTGGAAAAGTGTGATAAATCACAAGGCCCATATTAAAAAGATCACATTTTAAAATAAAACATGAAGCATAAAGGCTCAAATATAAAGATTGCACACAATTTCTATATGTGCATATAATGTGTGTGAATAGTTTTCATTTTACATCAGTTTTTCATTAGAAGAGCAGCAGCCAATATGTGAATAAAGATAGCCTGAGAGGTTCTTATTCTGTCTAGATTTTTTGGACCTTTTTCCTCAAGCAAATACCAGCAGCAACATAGGGATGTGTGGACCCCATTTATTAGGTTGCTTCCAGCCAAACCCTTTAACAAAAAGGACCACATTGCATCAAAGCAAGTGCTGTCCCACACTTTCCAGTAGGTTTTCTGGTCACTTTCCTCAACACAAGAAGTCTGATCTTTGGGAAAAATAGGTTTGCTTTGCAAGAGCTCCAATTCAACTTTAATTCTGCAGCCTGAATTTGCCAGGATGTGACTGAATCTCATGCAAAAATAGTGAAGGTTTGGAAGCTCTATTAAGAGTGCAACGAGGTGAGCTTTGGGACCTATGAGATCAGGATCTTATTATTGTTTTTAAAAGTTAAAAGCAGCCACTGGAATGTATGTGTGTATGGGGGTAAGGGTATAGTTACCAGACGTCCCTGTTTCCTGGGGACAGTCCCCGGATTTACAAATCTGTCCCCAGACAAAATCCGTCCCCGGATTGTCCCCGGATTTCATTGAATGTCCCGGATTTATATTTTAAGTGTTGCAGATTTATTAGTAGGGAATGAATGTTGTATGATTGATTCAACGGCACAAGGCACATCATATGGGTACTTCTGGCGAGGCAAAATGGTGGGCGCCACGGCAGTGAGCAGCTCCTGAAGCTAGCCAGAGCCAACTGCACTACCAGGCTGGCTGCCATCACCACTGCCAAGGGGGAACCGGGGATACTTGGCGCATCAACTGGGGGAACCGCTGACCACCACACACCCACCCGTGAGCCAAATCGCGCCAGGAGCGAAAGCACCTGGCCACCCACCCAACTGCCCAGCGGCGCTCCGCGGCCAGGAAAGCCCCGGAGCTGACACAGGGAGAAGGAGGAGAAGGAAGACAGAGAAAGAGGAAGGAGAAAAAAGAGGGGAGCCCTGACCTTGCTGCGCCACTGCTGCCGCTGCTGAGAAAGAAAGGTAGGAGAGCACTGGGAGGACCCCAGGCCCGACCCAACCCTACTCCACGGTGGCTAGCACTACAAGAGAGCAGGCCAGGGCCCAGAGGAAGGCTGCGTGACAGAAGAGACAGAAGAGAAGATATTACCAGTACATCTTAATTATTTTTTAAAATAACTTTCCTTTTAATAACTTTTTCCCCTCTTTTTTTTAAGTGTCCCCAGATTCTTTGAAAAAAATCTGGTAACCTTAGGCAAGGGTCAGTTTGGGGCTGCACGGTTTTCCCAATATAAATTGCCCTCTCCCAAATCAACTACAGTATTTGTTTAGCCAGGGAAATCGTAATGGTACCTCTATCTTTCAGGTGGTCAATTATTTTTGCCTATAATTCTACATAACCTATATAAGCTCCAGTAGATAAACATGCATAGGATTGTGCTAAAACCTCTGAAAACTCCTCCCTTGGCACCATGGTTTTCCCTTCTGGCTCCTTTTAACTTTTTTAATGTGGGAGATTCTTGATGCATGGATATCGCACATCATGTCTATACCGACCCTTATTAAAACTCCCCAATCATTGAACTATTATTATTTTTAAAATGTAGTACCCAAACAAAAATCTACAAAATTCCCTTTCTTGGTTTGGATAGAACTGAGTGACAAGTCTCCCTCTATATCCCCTGTTTCTGCGACTGTTGATTTTGACAACCCACTGATCAGTGAAGTTATTTGTTCTCTAATTTCCAAAAACCTGTGTGTTTTGCTCTTTACTTTGCCTCCTGCAGAGCTTCTCAAACCAAGGGTACCAATGTGTTTCTGGGTGGGTTGCACAAGGATTCCCCCTACACACACACACACACACACACACACACACACACACATTTTGAGGGACTTATTTCCTTTCCTTTTATGAGGCTCAAAGCACACCATTCTTGTCAGTGTGATGTGATGCGTTAGTGTGATGACTTAAAGTCTCCCTCCCTCCCTCCCTAATTATGCTTTAATTCCACTCAAATACATGTTGCCTATATCTATATTTATACAGAAAAATAAAAGATTCATAGCTAACTACTGGTGTGATATTCTTGTGCTTCGTATTGTAGAGAGTGAAGGTATGGCTTGAAAGGTGGTGTCAGGCTGTGTACACGCTCCCATTTAGTCTGCGTACAGCGTGCTCCCCACAGCTGGTTTTGCATGATGTTAACCACAATCCGTATCTATCCTGTATCTATTCTGTTATTTCTTATGAAACAGTGTTCTCCCTAAACCAGCTTTGATCCAAACTGAGACAAAGAAGAACTTAGCTGCATTTTAAGCCAGCAATGTGCAGAGCGTTAGATTAAAATTGGCCCCAAAAGGACTGGATAAGTTTACAGGTTGGCCCCACTTTTAAAAGTCTGAGATGCATTTGGTCCACTGTAATTTTTCCAAAAAAAAAGAGAAACTATCAAACCATCTATTTTACCTTTCTGTATTTTCACTTTCACAAAGCTCAGGCTGAAGATTCCCCCAGCAAACAGTATCAATAGATGTACAGTATAATGCTGACTCTGCAGTTGCAAAACAGAGAGACTTTCTCTCTTTTTTAATCTTCATTGTTTTATACTTGAGGTGTCTGGGTTTTTGATAGGAGTGGCTGGCTGCATTTTTATTAAATGTTTCTAATGTTGTTTCAGCTGCTTATGTGAAAACATTAAGCATTCTCATCATTAATGAACATGATTAAGTAGCTCTGTACATGGCAGAAATTCCCATTCTGGTCTCTCTGAATATAAAAAATGCTTGGCTTAAACATCAGTTACTGAGTTTTAAACTACTGTACTAGTTGGACACTGGGTGCAGAATCAGTCCTTTATTGTCATATGGAACCTAACATAGAGCATTAGGTGTGTGTGTGGCTTTTTAAAAAAGCCAGAGCCTGCATGGAAAGCTTCATAAATAATTTAGCAGAAGTGAATGCTGAAATTAGTTAAGGCTCCACATTTCTTTGTAGCAAGATATGTAGAAGTGCCCTTTGGAGGAAGTCCAGCTTTCACCACCATCACAACGCTACCCCACACCCCAAAAAGACAATGATGTGATCCTTTAACTGTGTATGTTCATGATCCCTGGGATTTAAATTTACTTAGTTCTTGTAACTGTAGCAAGTAGAACAAGCAGACCGAGCCAAGGGCTCCGAGAGACAAGATAATGAATGAGATACATTTTGTACATTACAGGCAATAATTTTGGATGGCAAAAAGGAAGCTAGCTGTATTTCTATTATCTTGCAAAACTGTTGGCTCATCATTCAGTAAAGTGGTTGCTATATTTAGCAATGTTCCTATGGCCTGAACCTGTTGGAGACTCAGAATCAGCTCCTACAATACACAAATGTAACTTACTCTCCAATTATTTCCCTTGCTTTTGGAGCAAGGATTGATTTTGCTCTGCACCCACACCCACCTCCTTTAAAAAAACAAACATCACTACCATAAAGATAACGATGATGGCGCTGAAGCCTTTCCTCACATTAAAACACTGGGTTCTTCTAGCTCTTGGGGGCTTTATCTCTTCTCATACAGCAGTGGTCACTAAGCTTTCCATATGTTCAGATTATTTTATTTTACTAATTTAGAAGATTCCGTATCTCCTCCACCCTTTTGACTGAATGATCCTCAGAGCAGCTTACAATAGATTGTAATAAATACACACAGATCCATATGCACAAACCCTAAGCACAAACAACCCAGTCACCTGGCTGATGGCAGAAGCCACAGGGTGCTTTTCTTCTGCTCTCAAGTCCCAGGGCAACCGGCAGCTGAAGCGGAGTGTTCTTTCTTCTCCTATGAACATTGGATGGGGTCAGGTTAGATTTCTGAAATAAAAGTTGTTTTTCCCCACCATCAAAAGTTTAGTAGCTGGTTGTTACCATGGTGTGTGTGTGAGAGAGAGGGGGGGGAGGGAGGGAGGGAGAATGAATCCCTATCTCTTTTTGTCTCTCTGTCTCTCTCCCTGTGAAAAATATTTTAGGTGTTCAGGACATCCATGAGCACTAACAGAACTGTGAAGGGCAAGGTCCAAATAAGAGGTGGTGTCTGAGTTTGTGTCACCGTTTTGAAACAGCCCAGGTAGCATGTGGACTTGACCTAGGTTGGAGTGGGAAGACTAGGATGTGGATCGATCTTCAGAATGTGGGGTAACAAGTCTCATATAACCAGTATGTTTAAGTCTAATTAATGCATGAAGGGGTTAATACCACAGAATAAGCTGTCCTGTGAGGCTCAGCACAGGTCACTATTGAATTCCTATACAGTGGTACCTTGGTTTAAGAACAGCTTAGTTTATGAACAACTTTGATCAATAACGCTGCAAACCCGTAAGTAGGTGTTTTGGTTTGTGAACTTTGCCATGGAATAAGAACATGTTCCGCTTTCTGTTGAGTGTATTCCATCTATTGAGTGTATTCCAATTGAGTTCCTCTCTGCTATGGGAACGCATGCCTTGGTTTCAGAACGCTTTGGTTTAAGAACAGACTTCCAGAACGGATTAAGTTCGTAAACCAAGGTACCACTGTACCAATAATTTTGGAACTTTCAACACTTTGTAATTAAGTTTTACTGCCTGTGCAACTTTCTGAAGCGCATAAACTTGACCTTTGAAGAGTTTGTAAGTACTGTAAATCATTTTTTTTATTTACCAAATTTGTGGTCTTTTTCTATGCTGGGTAAGAGGGAAACTTTGGAATTCACTGTAAAGAGCATATTTTAAAGGTCTAACAGACTATCTACGGCTTACTTTGCTGCCTATTTTGTGATTTTTAATTTCTGCTGGAGTTCTCTCACCAAATAATTCTTGCCCCAAACTTGCCTCTTAGCATCCAGGAATTCTCCTTTCAATATTTCTTCATTCAACCAACACAGAATTGGGCACCTCTCTTCCCAGCTAAATTGGCTTTCAAGTCTTTCCTCTCCACACAGGGAAATGGCTCTGTACACATTACCATTTACTCTGGCACCAATGCACTCCCACCTCCGGCTTTTTGAATCCATGTACACCTAACGTTGCCCACAATGCAGAACTATCCTGTAGTTTCTTGAGAAATACCACTGCTTGAAACATTTTCTCTCAAATCAACTTCAATCAGGAAGTAAAACTTCGGCCACATTCATGCTGCATTTTAACTGAGGTGTGTATGTTTGAGACAGCCTTTGCACATATATTGATGACAGTGCCAGCCACAGATAGCAGCTTAATGATTAGGAGGGGGGTGTAGGTGCATGAAAACCAAACAGTTAATGTGCATTGGGTGAAGGCATCCCCAACCCCTCTCTGGTGAGTGTGTAGAATAGTGTGCAAATGCCATATGAAACACGGGGGGGGGGGGCCTTGCTGCATTTTAAGCCACTGATGTGTATGTAGCCTATGCAGCAGCAGATTTGTTGCTGGGAGTAATTGTCTTTCCCCATTCCATCTTCTCTTCTCACAGACATCCTAGTGACCCAGCCAGACCCGCTGTTTTCCCCATCTTAATGGAGTTACAGGTTTTCATGCTCAGTTAGGAACCCCTGGCAATTGACTCATTGAGTGGTTTTGAAAAATTGCACTTTCTCATCCTCAAAGATCCCACACTGGGCAACAGCATATGCTAGAGTAACAGGGGGTGCTTCTCTTAGTTTTCTTAATTTGCATTTTAAATTGGGCAAGTTCAAGGGTAGGTGGAAGGGAGTTTGGGATTTATTCATAGAACTTTCTCTGGTTGAGTATTTGAGTAGATAGCAGGAGCCTCTGGTGCCAAAATGAAACAGATGTCATACAGATGTCACACCGATAAAGTAACAAAACAACTCCTTGCTGAAAAGAGGTGGCATAATTCATAACATGTGGGAAATGCGCTCATTAAATCTGCAATTGCTAGCTGCACATTACATTAATCATCTGATTTTAAAGCACGTATGGATCTAATATTGGGGTAAATAGGTAACATGCAGAAAAAACATTCTTTTTGCCAATAAAGAATTCTTACATTGATTATGGCATATCAAAAAGTTGGGAATATTTTTGAAGTATGTTTGGTTCTAGTTGAAAGGATCTTCAGCGTTTATAACACTTCATTCTCCTCATAAAAGTAGGCAACAATACCGTCTCTATTACAATCTCTTCTCCTGAAATTATATGCCAATCCTAGTTTATAGTGTCTGGTCCTGATGGCACTTTGCATGGTACATCCAAGTTAAGAGAATATATTTTACTGCATTTGGGTCAAAACCCACAGTATTAAAATCTAAAAAATAATGTGTCACTTGATAGTGTCCAAAATTGCTCTAAATTATTCCATTGCTCTTTCTAGACATATAGCTGTAAACTTAGTTCTGTGCAAGTAAGTTTGTGTTTTATTTGTGCTATTCCAAATATTTTTTCAATGTTTCCTAACCATTGTTGAAACAAAACACTGGGGGGGGGACCCAAATACTAGTAGCATACTGCATAGTTGGAAAAGTACTTTGTGTCTGATCTGTTCTCTTTCCTCCCCACAGGTCTGCCTTGCCCCACTTCCATAGAACTTTCATCCTTTCCTAGTTGCAGATGTGCATGTTACCGGAAGATACACTACCACACCTAGAGGTTGACAACAGCCAGGCACACAAACAGTGCTATCTGATGGACGGGCCTTTATAAATGGTTTCAAAAGAGCTGGCAGTTTTTGCAATGTCTCACAGATTTTAACTATCAAAAGATTTTGAACCTGTGCATAAAAAAATAATTTTTAATTTATTTTTTTTAACATTATATGCTCATGCTGGTTGGGGTACAATAAGTACATATGAACTTTGCTTGTGTTTATTGATGTTTTGTAAACTGGCATCTCTAATAAGATGGAAAGTTACTTAGGTTGCATACACACAGCATTTTATTCTATGCACAGTCTAGTTCTATTGCATATTTTTTGCCACTGAAAAGTGCTTGAGAAACCGGTTTCATTTAAAGAATATAAATTTGCTTCAGATTGATTCTGCATTACCCTGCAGTATGTCCATTTGAAAACAGATTAAAACAGAGTGTCCACAGCTGCCCTATTACGTTCTGGGTGGGTATACACACTAACATCGCCATCACTACTTCTTTCTTCATTCACCTGGGGCATGTGCAGGAGGGGAGGAGGAAGGCATGGATAACCTACTCAAGGAAAAAACTTTCAAGTAAGCATAGCCACCTGTGTGGATGGCAGATGGATCTAGATTGAAAGCACCATGTTCAGGATGAACACCAGCAATTCAGGATTGAGGAAAACTTAATTTCTGTGCTGCAAATGGCTTTGTGTATGCGCAGCCTTATACCAAGTACTTACCTATCTAGAGTTCCACGCCACCCACAATCTCTGCTGAGTTGTAGCATGATTTCAGGTGCTCACCCGGAGAGTCTGCAGTGTCTTCTAAATAATGTTTATTTATGCATATTTACACCTGAGTTCAGATGGAGAGGCCATTCACAGCATTCACAAGTGGGGCTTGTCCTTCCCAGCAGCACAGCACTGGACTCAGATGCATCCTAGGCACCATCCCCATGCCTCTGTAACAGCCCGCTCCAGCCAGCCAATATGGCTGCCGCCCTTCAATCCCTTCATGGAGACTTCCTCCTCCACTTCCTGCTCCTTTCCCCCAGAACCCCTTGCCAAACACAACTCCTCCATCCATTACATCATCCCCAGTGTGCCCTTGACAACCTCTGTTTGAAAAGCCTCTTGCAAAAGACACTTTTTTCCTGTGGTGACACCACACACCCAGTTACCCTTGCCACTTTCCCCTCTCAAATCTTCTATTGCCTTTTCCTAAGTAACACGCAGCCTGAGGAGGAACTTCTCCCCCCCCCCTTCTTGTCTGATGCTGACCCTGTCATCACCTTTGTTCTTTCAAAGCACCTCTCTAAGGCAATCTGCTGAGGAAACGGGCTTTTATTAAGGCCTTGCTAAATCCATTGCTCAAACCCCACATTTACTAATTTTAGAAATTATGAGGAGAATCTGGCACCCAGGAATTTTAGGGATCCTTGCGCTCTGCAAACCCATAACATTGGAAAGAACTTCCCATTCCACTAAATGGGATTTAATTCTGAGTAAACGTTTCTAGTATTACACTATTAATATGTGATTTAGGACCCTCAAATTGCAGCGTTGCTGACATTTCTACATCAATCAACTATAATCAGAGGTACAGAAGTCTAATCCTGCAAGTTAAACTTGGTGCAACAAGTATAACTTTCAAAGTCTCATAATGCAGGTTTTGCCCAGTAAAATCGCTTTCATAAAAAATTGCAATTGATGCTATGTGATATGACAGTTAAATAAGCATATGTTTCCACTTGAAGGCCACTGTAGAATAATAACAAAACTTTAAAGGGGAAATGGCCTGGCTAGTTCTAAATCTGAAACCCTTTTGAATGAAATATTAGCAAGTCTTACTTTGCCCTGCCTCCTATTTGGGCTCAGCTAAACAATAGCCACAAAACGTTTAACAAAAGACTTTACTTCAAACACAGTGGATATGGTAGATGAAATAATCATACTAGAAAAGGGTATGAAAAGTGTACTCCAAATATATATATCACATTGTAATTCTGTACTTTTGCTCTGGTAATATGGGCCAGGATCCAAAGAGCTGGGTACAATTTTAGACTTCTTCTCTTTTCTGAACAGAAGCAGCCTGCTGTGCCACATCAAAAACTGCACTTTGGAAGGTCCCTCTTGTTGTGTATTAATTCAAATATTCTGTAATCTGGCGGGAGAACTGTCCATTTGTCTGTTTAAAGGGGACAAACACAATCCTCAGCATGATTGCGTTCCGCCGGAAAGTTAGTGTGTTATTGGTTCCTGCCTAAATGTATCCTTCTTCACCCAAGCCTTGTTCCTATAAATACAGCTTCCCTTTACCCCAATCCCTAGTCCTGTTTTGCCCTGAATAAAGAACTGTTCTCTTGAAGATGTGTATCTGGACTTCTTAAGCCACGACACAACACCTCTCATACTGAAAAAAAACTTGAGGGGCACAAGGCAAAAATTGTCATGGGAGCACAGTATTTCGGTAGTACTTTGAACTCAGGTTGTGATAGTTTGTTTCTCAGCAGTTCCCACACATGACCCCTTGCTAGCCCTGCAATAACATTTTCGTCTTCTGGGCTGAATGCATTGCCATGTGACCTGTTCTGCACAATACTGTATGTGCAGGTTATCCCATCATCCCTTCCACTTCTAAGGCGGTGCTGCTGTGCAAATGCCATGACCTCCAACTTTGACAGTAACATTCCAAAAATTAATTTCCTTCCCCTGACATTGGGATCCAAATAGGTATATTTCCATTCATAGTGCTCTCCTCAAAGTCTGAAATTGTTGTATCAGTAACCAATTCTTTATTTGGGAGATAGCTGATTCTTTCTTTGGAAGATGGCTCGAAGGAACCACAAACATGTAAACTAATTTAAGCAACTATGTTAAGCAAAAGTTGTGTACTTAGCAGATCAAGTCAATTCATCTGCTATCAGAAATAGTTGTATTTCCTGCTTAAACTCTTTCCTGTCACTGACAGTGTGCAACTCAAAGAGCTAGGAGCAAATATTTCATAGCAATAAAGTGACCACAATTTCTCTGTTCCTTTAATGTCATAATCCAAACCAGCATCAGAGTGAACTCAGAAGGTTGTGTGTGTGTGTGTGTGTGTGTGTGTGTGTGTGTGTGTGTGTGTTAGTTTCTCTTTCCAGTCTCCCTGTCTAGACAAATACATGTCTAGGGTGTTTGCAAATTGTGTTGGGTAAGTGGGACAGATGAAGGATTCTGCTGGTGTACTGCCAACCCCCTGCTGCCCAGCAGTCTCCCTATCTGAGTTGATCAATATGGTCTTACGGTAGATATGGTGTTTAGGAGCCTCATGTTCTTAGCACAGGAATATGTCAATATCCATGCAAAGGACACCAGGTTGGGGGCAGCTCAGGACGTCATGATCAGCATCACCACCATGAGGCTGTCCCAAGATGTCATTGGCCCAATACATGTGGCAGAGTGCAACATTAGACTCGGTTTTATTGATTGGGTGGGAATATGGTAGTCTGCAAGTGAGGGATTTTACATTGATTGCCTTGCCAGTTCTCTGTTGAGGTTTAGGCTAACAGCAGGTGTATCCTCAAGGTTACCAGATGGCTCTGGGTTTTCTTCTAACTGATTTCAGCTGTTACACACTACACCTTTAAAGTACATCCAAAGCACATTGTTTTCCTCAAATAATTATGGGCATTGCAGTTTGTTAAGGGCTTATGAGAATTGTAACTCTCTGAGGGGTAAACTACAGTGCCCAGAATTATTGGAGGGAAATAATCAGCTTTGAATGTGCTTTTGAGAGAGCCAGTGTGGTGTAGTGGTTAAGAGCAGTAGACTCGTAATCTGGTGAACCATGTTCAACCTTGGGTTGGTCACACTTATTTGAAGTCTCTCAGCCCCACTCACCTCACAGAGTGTTTGTTGTGGGGGAGGAAGGGAAAGGAGAATGTTAGCCACTTTGAGACTCCTTTGGGTAGTGATAAAGCGGGATATCAAATCCAGCGGGATATCAAATCCTCCTCCTCCTCCTCCTCTTCTTATTTAAAAAATACAGTGTGTGCACAACCAAGTTGGCAGTCAATCTGTGATACCCGGAGATGACTCAGAGTGGCTGAGTGCTATCTCTCTCTTAGCAGAGCTGTGGATTTCATATTTTTATCCTTACCAGCATAAGAATAATATAAATTTTTACATGGTTCATTGAGATTGCAGAGAATGATTGTTATTGCTCGTAATTAGTATTTATTGTGCTTTTAAAAAATTGTTTATATGATTTGAGTATGTCTTGATAGGTGTCTCAGAGACTTATACAGTACTCAAAAGGCAGGTTAATTACTGGGTGACATATAGATGATGTATGATAATAATTATTTTTTTAAACCAATGGTCCTTCTTTGTTCTTCATTTTAGATTGTGCCAATGGTGAGTTTTGAAATACCAAACATGTCCTTAGGCTTGAAAATAAATGTTTATTTAAATCTGTCAAGTTACTTGAAAGAACCTGGAAATGGCTTCCTCCTTATCTAAACGGGTTTGCTCTATCATACTTGTGATTTCCTTATTTACTTCAAACAAAGCAAGTGAGCCTGTGAGTATGCAAGTTGTTGGACATTTGGATGAATATATTGAGGTGGTGCTCACCAAATTTGCAGATGACACCAAACTGGTAGGGGTAGCCAATGCTGCAGAAGACAGAATCAGGATTGGAGAACTGAGCCAAAACTAACAAAATAAATTTCAATAGGGACAAATGTAAGGTTCTACATTTAGGCAGGAAGAACCAGATGCACAAATATAAGATGGAAGACATGTGGCTTGTCAGTAGTAAATGTGAAAAGTATCTTGGGGTCTTAATAGCAACAAGAAAGCTAATGCTATTTGAGGCTGCATCAACAGAAATCTTGTGTCCTGATCAAGGGAAGTACCGTAATAGTCCTGCTCCATTCTGCCTTGGTCAGACCGCACCTGGAGTCCTGTGTCCAGTTCTAGGTGCCACAGTTTAAGGATATTGACAAGCTGGAATATGTGCAGAGGCAGATGACCAAGAAGATAAAGAGTCTGGAAGCTAAGCCTTATGAGGAAAAGTTGAGGGAACTGGGTATGTTTAGCCTGGAAAAGAGGAAACTGAGAGGAGACATAGCCATCTTCAAATATCTAAAGGGCTCTTAAATGTGGGGGAACAAGCTTGTTTTCTCCTGCTCTGGAGGCTAGGACCTGAACTAGTGAGTTCGTTACAAGAAAGGAGATGCCGATTAAATATCACAAAGAAATTTTTGTTGGTAAGAGCTGTTTGGCAGTACAATGGTCTCCAAAGGGAGGTGGAGGACTCTCCTTCCTTGCAATATTTAAGCGGAGCATGGATGGCCATCTGTCATGGATGCTTTAGTTCAGATTCCTGCACTGCAGGGGATTGGACTAGATGATCCCTGG
Source organism: Zootoca vivipara (assembly GCF_965207765.1). Classification (NCBI taxonomy): domain Eukaryota; kingdom Metazoa; phylum Chordata; class Lepidosauria; order Squamata; family Lacertidae; genus Zootoca; species Zootoca vivipara. The sequence continues at coordinate 62,988,595 of NC_142586.1, forward strand.
GGTCCCTTCCAACTTTACAGTTGTATGATTCTATTTTTGCTGATTTTGTTTTTATGAAGCACACTCTGCTGAAGTTATTCAAGCTCCACACCCTTCATCTTATACTCTGGATTTCAATTACTTGAAGAGCAAATGCGAATTCGGCCAGGAGGCGGAACTGGGGGAAAGCAGATAAATTAAAAGACAGAGGGAGAAAGATTTCTGGTAAAGCCAGGACAGTTCACAGAACAGTGGAGGGGGAGGAAAACACGTTTCTCCTCATTTCTCTTCCAAGAGGCATTCAGATCTGCAAGTTTTGCGCTGCTCCTAGTGAGGAACAGAGTGGGCAGTTGAAGCCGATGGCTGCAAGAGGCCACACTTCTGTCAAACTCAAACTGACCTCTGCTCTGCTCAGCATTAGTAGCCGTCGCCTAGGCAACGAGAGGAGATTCCCCGCCCCCGCCTGCCCTTCCCTTCTTCTTTTTTCGCCTTGCATCTCGCATCTCGCTCCTCCTCCTCCTCTCCCACTGCTATCCCGTTAGCACTCGGGGCAAGTTCTCGCGATGCTTGCCAACTGGAGTGGCCGCCATATTGTGTGACACTATTTTGATTTGGACTCGGCTGGCTGAGACGCGCAGCGAGAGAAGAAGGAGGTGGACGAGGGGGGAGGGACGGGAGCGACTGGGAAGCCGGAACGGTTCCAAGCGAGGTCGGGAGCGGCGCCTGCAAGACACGCACCCACCCGCCCAGCCGAACCCTCCCTTCCTCTGCCCGCCGCCACAGCAGCACCAGTCACGGAACCCCCCTTCCTCCCTCCCCCGGCGGCGGCGGGAGGAGGCGGCGGCGGCGGCTCAGGAGGGGCTCGGAGGTGTCCGCCTCGCCGGTTGGAGGCGGCGGCGGCGGCGGCGGCGGCGCGGGCGGTAGTGGCGGCGGCTGTGGGAGGCGGAGCCGGTGTCGAAGAAGGGTAAGACTGGACTCTGCGGCCGGAGCGGGCCTGGCGCCGACTGGCTCCTTTTTCCTGCAAAACGCTCGGCCCTGAGAGGCCTGAGAGGGACTGGGCATCCCCCTCCCCTGGTCGGGCCCACTCCGGCCTTCTTCTTTCAGCCGCCCCCCCCCCCGGCGGAGGGAAGAGGCGGCCGGAGAATCCTGAGGTTACAGGCGGGAGCAACCCCAGTCAGCCTCCTTTTCGGAGGGGTGACAGCCCTGCGGGGTCGCTTCTGCAGAGAGTGCCTTTGCTCGCAGTGCGGTGCTGTGCCAGGCAGAGGTGTGTGTTCAGCCCCAGGGTCAGGATCCCCCCAGGCAAAGCTGTCACCACCACGCGAACTCCCCAGCTGAGCCCGGAGGCTGCGACTTTTTTATTCCCTTTCCTTCCCTCTTTGGCCCAGCCCAGCCTGGCTGCTGCCTCCTCCCCACCAACCCCCTGACGGAAACACGCTGCTTGTGGTCTTGGGAAGAGGCTATCCATCCGATCTCGGTGGTCTCCCTGGATCACGTGTGCCACTGTGTCACGGGTAGCGGGTTGTGGCGGGAGGCCTACAAGACAGGGGGCCTCTCTCTCCATGGAAACGAGGGGATGGGGTCACTTTTGCTGCTGATGGGTCACAGGAACGCGGGGAGTGGATCCAGGCGCCCTCTCAGATCTGCAGAGTAAGCCTCACAAGGTGAGGGTTTATTCACGAGTAAGGACTACAATTTCAGTACACTTCACTGGGTAATCCCTGTTGAACATGCCTTTAATAGAGGTGGAGTTGTGATGTCGCTCTTGGTCCAGCCCCCTTGGGGTTTTTATACCTCTGCCCCTATTCCTCTGATTATTGGTGTGGATAGGACTTCTATTACTGCAGCTGTACAGCCAGATTCCCCTAGGAGGTTTACTGGAGGAGTAAGGATTCTTTGAGTTAGCCATATAGGACTTATCTTTTTTTCCTTTACTTATAATTTAAAGTACGGTATGTGCATAGGTGTTGTGCCATTATTCAGTTATGAGACTTTACTCCCAGGTAAAGTGTTCCTGGTAGGGCTGTGGGCAATTTTAATGGCTGAACCTTTGTATTCTTCATTGGGAGTAAGTTTAATTCAGTTCAACCATATATGGGGTTTTACTTGTAGGTAGATGTGTGCTTAGGATTGCTATGAGTCTCAGAGGATTATTGCAGCTTTTCTGTGAAATGATTTTTTTCATTCAGGAGTAGGATTCCAGTCCTTCCTTCTGATTAGACATGGTTAGAGTTGTGCTATGATGCATGTTTACACACTGATCACCCAACAATCCTGTTTGCTCTGGCCTGTATACATTGCTTAGAAGACATAGTCAGAAGTAGGGTCCATTCATTTAAAGGAAGCTTACTCAAAGTTAAGTGGGCTTAGGACACCAGCAAACAATTGCTGCCCATATAGGGTTCTGATGGTACTGAAACTTCAGATTTATTTTCTATACATTAGATTTCAGGCAAGTGCACACAAGGAGAGGGCAGATAAACTGGTGTGAGATGGAAAGAAAAACATCCGTAGAAGATAACAGAAAAGGGGGGAAACTGCACAAAGGGGAGAGGAAATTTGGCTACTCAGGGAGGGAGAACCTTAGTTAGCCTTAATTAAATTAATAAGCAAATCCTATGCATTTCTATTTAGAAGCAAGGCCCACTTATTTTAATGGGATTAACTCTCAAGTAAGTATGCACAAGACTGGAACTTTTATGTTTCAACGTCGATTTGGAATGAACATTAGTTTTATTTAGTTGTTTTTTTTAAAAAAGAATTGTAAAATGACAAGACTTTGCAAGTTAAAAAGAAAGAAAGCTCTTTGCTTTAGAACTACGGTACTACTCTATGTTGCTTCAGTGTGGGCAAATCTAGGGAGTTTCTTCAAACTTCACCATCCAAGAACAGGGCAACAAAAAAGAACTGCTGCCTACATTAGGTTCTGAGGGTGCTGAACCTTTCCCCCAAATCTTCTTCATTTTGATTTCAGGCAAGTTGACATTAGGAAGGGGGAAGAGTTATAGAGAAGTGGATTGAAGTGACAGAGAAGGTGACGCAAGGTGGAAGAGAGCAGCATAAAAAGGGAAGTGAGGGGGAGACAGAGGCAACACCAGCAGGTGAAAGGAAATAGAAGAAGGTGAGCAGGGAGGATAGAGATGTTTGAGAAAGTGAAGAGAATGTAGAAGAAGGCATGAGCAGAGTGAAAAAGGCAACAGGTAGATTAGCTGGTGAAAGTTGTGAAAGAGGATGAGATGAGAACAAGTAACAGAGAAAGGACTAAAAAAGTGGATGGAGGAGACAATGATAAGACATATGGTCAGTGGAGAGAAAAAATAAAGGATTACAGGTGGTGGTGGACAAAATGTGCAACCAGGTAGGTAAAGAAAAAAGCACCAACCAGTGACAGAGGAGGAAAGGTGGTGGTGAAAGGTACAGAAATCAAGAAAGTGATAGAAAGGCTTTCTTTGTAAGAAAATGCAAACATAACGGTGATTTGTGATTTGCTCTCTTGCTCAATATTAACCACAGGCTTCACTGAGGAGAAAGCCCCTAGAAATCAAAGAGATGGTACAATTACTAAAAGGATTCAAAAGTGTGATCAACAGTACATGAAATATTGGTTGACTTGTACTGAAAAAAATATGTCACTACCTCAGTGTGTGATATGTTGTGAGATGCCAGCACTATTAAGTATACATTAAAAGTGAAAATGTGAAAGTGGATCATATGTTCTTAGTTGGGAGTCAGAGATGGGTCTCTACCCTGGATTTGTTCGAGACTGCAGAACTAGGGGATAGGATTGTGAGTCAGAGTGGTGATAATTCCATTGTATAAATGAAGAGGAGAGCCTTGAGCTTGGCCACCTAATCTGTTTGTGGATGAGCTGGGATTTGCACTACAGTCTAGAATCCAGAACCCTTTCAGAGGATGTAATATTGGAGTTACTTGCCATGTATGAAGGCATGTACTCGGACCAGCCACTGAGGAGGCCTTGGAGAGGTGATAGAGAACTTTCCCTTCATGATCTTGAAGGTCTTTTTTAGTTAATGCTTTATGTGTTTTCCGCTTCTTCTTTTTGCAACAAACAGTTCCTTCCATTGACTTCCACTATCTGGATTTGATCTAGAAAGTTTGGGTTAGTTATTTATTAAAATATTTATATATTCCACATTTCCCATTCCTTTTAAAGAGCATTCAAGTTGTGTAATAATATTTCAATTAAAACAATGATAGATTATTTAAAAAGCAAATACAGTACAAAAATTGAAAGATTCAAACAACTATTTTGGACAGTATTTAGTCATAGCCTAAAAGTCCTGCAAAACAGAATAGTATTTATTAAGCCCTGGAAAGTCATCAAGGGTGGGGGCATACAAGCAGGGAATTCCAGTGTCTGAACACCACTGAACAGTGGAAAGGCTCATTTCCAGGTTCCCACTAGATTCTGGTTCTAATTCACTGAACTTTAAAGGTAATGAACAGCATCTAAAATTGTCGTGTTAAGTGAACCTGCCAAAGCAGCTGAAGTTAATAGTGGTCACATAGTCTCTAGCACTTTCCATAGTAAAAATTCTTACTGTTGCATTCTGCACAAACTAAAGGCTGCAAGCACTGTTCAAGGGCTGCCCCGTGTAGAGTGTGTTTCAGTCATCCAACCTGGATGTCACTAAGACACGTGTGACCCTGGCCAGACCATCTTTTTCCAGGAACCTAACATGAGCTAAAGCATTGTTGGCCATGATTGCTATATTGGCATCCAGGAGCAAATAACTTTGGCACTGATTTTTGTTAAGAGAAGCAAAGCCCTGTCCAGGTTATATTCCCATTCTTGGATCAGCTCTCCTATTGACCAGTACCGGTAGCAATCCCTCTTATTAGATCATATGCATTCATTTACTGCTAAACACCAACTAAGAGCCTCCACTGTTTCCTTGAACTTGGGACAAAAAGGAAATACTGTATAGAATTGGGTGTCATCACAGCAACAGTGCCCCCAAATTCCTCAATAACTCTTCCTAGCAGTTTAATGTAGATGTTAAATTCTATAGAGGGCAGAACAGAATTCTGCTGAATCTTACAGACTGGAAGTAATGGGGCTGAGCATTAGTTCCCCCACCCTGTACCATCAGCTGGAACCTACTGTCAATGAGGACTAGGGCTACCAGAAAATTGTGTCCCAGGCCCAGCTCCATCCTGACAGTAAAGAATGAAACCACAGTCCCGGTACTGAAAGCAATTGAGAGGTCCTGTGAAACCCAGAAGGTTGTGCTTCCTCTGTCCAATATATAGCAGGTTTTTTCCTTCTTTTCAATGGGTTTTCATAAAGAAAAACTTGATTTAGTTCTATGCGTATGAGTTAGAATTAGCTGTGTTGAAGTGTCTGGCTAACGTGGTGTTCCCTTCCCTTTCCTCTACCCATTTTGCCAGGAGCAGGGCTTCATTAATGTTCACTTTCAAAAATGGGAGGAATGCCCTCCCATCAGATGTCAAGGAAATAAACATCTATCTGACTTTTAGAAGACATTTGAAGGAAGCCTTATACAGGGAGGTTTTAAATGTTTGAAGCTTTTAATGTTTTAATATTTTGTTGGAAGCTGCCCAGAGTGACTAGGACAACCCATACAGATGGGAGGCATATAAAAAATATAATCATCATCATCAAGGCTGCTACCAGTTTCCAGATAAACCAACTTCAGGCCATGGTTCATGAAGCTGGCTTTTTAAATCAGTTTGTTTTAAGCCACAACCTCTGGTTTGTATATACTGTAATACCAAGCAAGGATTATTTGAAAGTGGAACTTCAAGGTTTCTTCTTGCCATGTGAGAGCAGGTGTGTGTGTGTGTGTGTGTGTGTGTGTGTGTGTAAGTAAGCAAGCCTGAGGCTTTGCTGTGACTCACTTTAGCTCTTGCACATACGGTAGTGCTAAACCATCCTTGTGTCATATGTGAAGTAGCCCATTAAATCTATGTACTAACTAGTTTTTAAAAAAGGTTTGCAGCCAGCAGCATAGGACAACTCTCCCTCACCTTGTTAAATCTCAGAACAATGAGAAAAGAGTTTATGGTATTGGGGGGGGGGGTAGTAGGTCTAGGGTAGGAGATGCTCCATTGTATGAAATCCTTCATTGTGTATTTACCAAATTTGGCAGTGGTAGTTAAGAGTAAAAAGCTTTGCAAGTGCAAATATATATTGGGTTTGTGCCTATATTTTTGGATGATAGTATTTTCTTTTGTTTGGGTTAATTTTAGTTAGCTAAAAGCAATTTCTGTTTGTTGGAACAGCTGGCTTGCTGCTTTTATCATGCTGCTAGATCAAGTGTATTTTTTGGAAGAGTTCAGCAGTTGTTAAAAGCCATATAAGTAAACTTCTCAACAATTACTTTTGATGAACCGTAGTTAAGATATCCCTTTTTGAGTTTGAGACAGGATGGGTAAAACTGGGACTGCCATTGATAAAATGTGAACACTAGTTTTCTTTTTCTAAACTGTATGCAAGTATGAATTTGGAAGGGACAGAATTATAAGAAGGAAGCAGAAGTGAATGCTGTACTCTTTGAGTAGAATTCAGTGTTGTGCTCTTACAATTGTTCTGTCTGCACAAGCATTGCAGCTTGCTAGATGGAATGATCCACCCTCTCCCCCCATGTGCTGCTCTGGGGTTTCTCCCAACCTCCAAAGTGCCATTTCTTGGAGGTGGGAGGGAGCCCTGTTGTGCAAGCGGAAATTCTTGCACAGGGATTCCCCAATGGGGCTGATGTGGTGAATCCAGCAATGTTTAGATCCTGGTCTAGTGCATATTGGCTATGGCATGCAAATATTGGGTGTTAACTAAGAATATAATGTGTGTCATCTACATTTATAATCTTTAAAAAGTTAGTGCCACTGGTGGAATGTTTGCTGAGTAGACATGCAGTAACTGCTGGAGCTCTAGGCATTTGGTGGTAGTAATATGAAACACAAAAGCACTGGATAATACTTTAATATGCATACTGTATTCAGTAATAACAACATGTGAGATCTGCTTGAAAATGTTGCAGTGTAGAGTGCTCCAGTTCAGAGAGTTAAGCCCTTTTTCCAGAGCCATCTCCCCTTCTCTGACTTTGCCATACCCCTTCACCTGATACTCAGCATTCTGTAGCCACAGAGTATACTCATGTCTTACCTCTTAGCATTTTTTCCTAAATATTGTTTGTGTGTCTACAAACTTTGGGCTTCCCCCGAGCACTCTGATAGCTCCCGCTTTTTCCAGTTGGTGCTGTTTTGGTTCTAATCCTGTCAGCACTTGACAGCTGGGATTGCTGTTAAAGTAGTAATTTTAATGCAGTTGTTAAGAGTTCAATAAGAATATTTTGAATTTTCATAGAAACCTTAGCACCTTCCATTAGAGTCAGTTGCTGAAAAGTCAGAAATCATTTTAATTAGTTGCTGTCAATTTTCATTTAAGTAATACTTATCAAAAAGGCAAAGCATCTTACCTTTTGAATTTTGAATGGAAATGTATTGCTACCCCGAATCTATAAAAAATTAAATGCTGCCTTAGCTGCATTTCATATCTTTCTTCAATGATAATATAAAGTTTAAATTGACATCACTTAATGTACATGGTTCAGCCTAATTTGTTCAGTGTAAATTTTACTATTCTTTATTCACTAATATTACTGAATGAGTTAAGTAGTTGAGTATTGACAGTGGAAGGGGCAAACGTTTCAACTCTTAGCAGTCATAAGTTTTGAATAGGACTAGCAAAGAAGCATGCCCGTTACTGTACTCGGAGGGGCACACCAGAAATCTGTCATAAGCTAATTTCAGGGCTTAGTTTGAGTGAGTATGTGGACCTGCAAAAGCTCTCACAAATTTTACCTATATACCTAAAACATGTGAAACAGTATAAACAAGACCTTTGAGGATGTACATAGCATATTTTTCTTGGTATTGAATTCTTGCAGCCAGTCTCTACATTTTAGCATGAGTTTTCAAGTCAGAATCTGTGGCTTTCTAGATAATTTTATCTCTGTATATAATGTCATTGTATCACTTTCTGATCTTGGTCAGTACTGCACTGTAGCTGAAATACATTTAGTTTTTGAAATATACTGTTAATTGTTTTTCAAAAATCTTACAGATATAATACTTTTAAAAAGTAATTTATTTTGTCCTTTTGTATACCTTCTTTTCCCCCTTTTCTTTTAGCATCTTAGCTATCATGCTTTCAAATGTGTCTTTGTCATAATGAAAGCTATCAGCATGCACCTTTATAAAGAAGCTGTAGTTCTTGGGGTGGGGGTAAATTACCATTTTTACTGGGATGTTTTATGATGTTATTATAGATAGTTGTTATATCTCTTTATCTTTAATTTAAAAAAAATTAAAAAGAAAAAGCAGCCCACAAGTGACATGGCACTATGTTGATTCTTGGACATTCATTGTTTCTTTGAACAGTATATGTGCATGCTTTACATGTGGTGTTTCCCCCACATGCTGTTGTTAATGTGCTATGCTGTTACTAACTTGAATGTATGTTGGGGTTTTAAGTATTTTGTTTGTTGTTATTTGGGGTCTCTTTGGAAATAGAGGAGGGATAGATTTTTTTTCACATAAATTATACTTCCACCATAAACCGTATGCTGGAGAGGTACAAGTTCTTCATATGTGCCTTTTCTCTACATAGAGATGATCTAGCCGCTTTTTCATACATAGCATTTCCCTATATGGGAATTAACCCTACATACAAAAATGACACACATAAAGAAGTTGTACCTGTCCAGACCACATTTTGTTGGAAAAGTGTAGTGTAACCCATCCTAATTTTAATATTAGTTAGAGGAAAGATACTGATTTAAGCATATATATCAGAAGTAGAATGTACAGTAGTGTTTACTCTGTTACTCTTTTGTGTTGAGAATATTCTGTTCCCCCTTCATCTTAATCAGCAAAAGCCACTTTAAGTGGAGAGATTCCTATTTGTCATATCTAGTTCTAGCTGATCCATAAGATTAATTTATTACTGTACTAGGGCTTATAGAGAGCACCTTGCAAGGAATTTCACGGCAATACTACTTTGGTGACAGGTGTGGATCAGAAAATTGTCCTAGAAATTGGGAGGCCTCCCATAAGTGGTTTTTGGCCTGGCAAATCATTGCTGGGATATTTAAGCCTACTTTATTAAATATTTGTCAGTGGAAAAGGGTGAATTGCATCTAATTGACAATGCAGCAGTAACCGTGTATACTCAGACATAACTCCTGTTGAATTCAATGGGGCTGACCCCCAGGAAGAGGGTTGCAGCCCCGGTCATATTTAGAAAAGACCCATTCACATGAACGGATTAAGTTAGTTGTGAGATGCTTAAAGTTGATTGATTTCTATAGATCTACTCTGAGTATGACTTACATTTTTTTAAAGTCCAGTTTCCATTTTGTAATAGGAAAGTGAAACTTCGGTATAGAGAGAGTATTTTAAAGGCAGAAGTAGTCTAAATAACTGAATACATAGGGTACTATCTGCCATCAAGCATTGTGGTTAAGAATAATGGAAAGAGTCTGCATGCCAAATAAAGTAGAGTTTCTGAACTCGCTACAAATTCATGGCTGAGCAATCCAACTCCTTTGAATGTTTCTGCAGCATTTAACATTCAGTGTCATATAGTAGTTCCTTTTTCTTTTTTACAAGAAAGAGAATTAAAATACATATTGATTCAAAGTTTGTTATTTGCAGTTGTACTCAAAGTACAAATATTTAAATAGCCAAACTCAAATTTGTTTCTTCCAGCAGAGCATAAACTTTCTTTGAAACTTTTATTACTTCATTGGTACTATCTATGTTGTATATAATAATTACTTCGGTTAATTTGTTGTAAAAAAGCAAAGTCAGTGAAGATCTTGAAAAATCAAGTTAATCCGTACTTATGGTAATATATTTTATGGCAGAAAAACAAACCTAGGCAACTAAATATATTATTACTTTTGAAAAATATGAAATGCAAGGTACAATTCCATTAATTCAGTTTTCAGTGGCTATGTGCCCAACAATTGATGAAATGATTTCTAGAGAATGTTTTGTTGCTGTACCTGTGTAAAGTTTCCCATCAGTATGGGGGATTGTTTTTCTTGCAGGACACAGTGTTTTAACAGTTCTAGAAATAATTAAGTCAGATACAAGGAAAGTCATTTTGTGATAAACATGCCCTTCTATAAAATGGCTGTGCATGGTCATTTTTTATGGGAATATGGAAAATTGTACCCATACTATTCTGAGCATGCATGCAGATCAAATTTCACTTTCTTTAGTGATAAGCAATTTAAAACTTACTCAATCCTGTTAAGAGCATGTGTGGAATTCAGTCAGCTTTTACTGCAAGGAAATAAATGCTTCAGAACAGTACGTCTGTTGTTGTGCTTAGTAGTTGAGAGTAAAACTTCTGTTTTGGAGCTGCAGGGCATGGCATCCTTTAAAAAAAATCAGTGATAAAAGACAACATTCAAGTTCTAACTTCTACATTAACTGCTAATATGTATTTAACATTTCCAGATTGAAAAGTGTATTTAACATTTCCAGATTCATATATCTATAAAGGAACATGCCTTTTTCTTATGAAGATCAGTTAAAATAGAATCAGTGATGCTGCCTTTGAACTTAGTTTGTTTAATCTGTGAAATTGCAATCTTGTCTGTAATGCACACAGGCAGATCTAGTTGGGTTAAGGGAGAGGTGAATGTATGCAGTACTAGTTTTATGATACTAAGGCTACATAATTTGGTAAATTCTAAGCATTTTGTTGTGTTTCTAGTAATTGTCAAAGAGGAAGAAGAAGAAATTCTTTCCCATGTCTCGTTGCTTCACAGCCTTGTGCAACTTTGGCTGTTATTCAGACAAAGCTTTGCTTTCTTTGGATATCCACAATATGTGCATGTGCACTTGGAAGTTCAATTGGACTTACTTCCATGTGAGTGTAGATGAGATTGAAGTTTTAGGGCAGTACACAAGACAGCTCTGCAAATTATGTGTGGGATTGTTAGCCTACAAAAAAAGTTAATAGTCTGCCAGTCATGCATATGTATGTTAGCTATCTTTGCTCATTGGTAGCTTGAAGGGAGGAGAAAGTAGCAATAGTCTCTATAGAAATGCTTGCCTACTTAAATGTTTCAGATAAAATTCTCGCAAGACTCGCAAGTGCCCCTTTACAAGAACATCACACAGGACTCTGCACAAGTCGAACTCAAGCATGGGAAATTGAGGAAGGGAACACTGTTGAGGCCCAAAGTTCTAATTGGCCCATTGCCATGTGTGGGGGGGAATGGAAGCCAAATTGTATATCGTGCTTGAGATGAATATGCAAACTTATGTGCATCTGGATGAGATGGCTAGATTAGATATACTGTAATGAAATTTACTAGAGGCAGTCTGAAACAGCGTTGGAACAGAACACACAATATTCTGAACAGTGAACTGCTGGTCCAACTCCTTCTTCCAGATCTAGAACAAAGAAAGTGAGTGTGCTTTTAGAGGTCGCTCTAGAACTTGCTAAAGAGAGAGAGAGATACTTGCCACTCTTTTTAAGAGATAATGTATGCCATCCTTTGTGACATGCTAAAGAGTGCCAAAGTTTATGGAATTTCCTATGGACTGGAGACAACAGGCTGTGGTAGCAGGAGTGTTCCATACTAGGGACACTGAGGTACCTGGTATAGTAGGGCTAGTGGTACTAAAAATATTTATATGCCTAGAACTTAATAAAAAATTCCTTCAGTAGCACCTTAAAGACCAACTAAGTTTTTATTTTGCACACGAAAGCTCATACCAAAATAAAAACTTAGTTGGTCTTTAAGGTGCTACTGAAGGAATTTTTTATTTTACTTTGACCCAGACCAACACGGCTACCTACTTGTAGCCTAGAACTTAAAATGAGTAAATGAATTAAACCTCTGATACTAGAGCCTAGGTAACAGTATCTAAATTTATCACATCTGCATAAATTTTCTGGCTTTTCTGGCTAGAAATACAAATCAGACATCTAGATGTTTATGCTTAAAATTAAAATAAGTTAATAATCCTGGTAGTGTTTGCACAGCTAGATGCCACTCTGGTTACAGCTTTCTTTGAAAAGGGGATGTGGAAAGAAAAGGTGCATTGAACATCTGGTTTCTCTGCAGCATCAGCATGGGTACGTTTGAATGGGTTTAGGAGCATGAACTTTTCTTTAAACCCCCATTTGGGCAAAATAAAAAAATTCCTTCCAGTAGCACCTTAGAGACCAACTAAGTACCCTATTTGGGCATGCATCCTCACAATTACAAATGCATAACAGGGAAGAGTGGGGCTACAGTCATTGGCCCCACTCCCTCTGTCGTGTCCCCCACTGCCTGGCTGCACCGCATTCTTTGTATTGGAGGAGAAAGTCTGAAGTGGAGCACCTACTCTATAGGCTTCTTGTGTGGTTTAGAAATGGAACATACACATGTAGAACAAGCTTCCCACTTTAGACTTTGCCCTTCCAATATGTGTAGGGTGGCAGGGCTGGATAGTGGGTTCAACAGAGGTGGTACAGCCAGCAATGAAGTCCATCTCCCCCTACCCAAGACAATTGTAATCTCCATGGCACAAGCAATTCATGTATCGTATTTTTACAAGGGCATATAAAATGTTACATGTATGCAAAGTTTTTTTTGTTTTTCCTCAAGTTATTATTATTGTTTGATTTATTGTTGTTGTTGTTGTTTAGTCTCCTGTCCAACTCTTCGTGACCCCATGGACCAGAGCACGCCAGGCACTCCTGTCTTGGTTTGATTTATTACCTATCCTTTTAACCATATGGTCCCTGGGTGGAGCACAACAATCTAAGCAAAATCAGAAACAATTTTAAACAAATTGCTATCACAAGAATGGGGTGGGTCCTAAAAATGTACGTGTCAAGTGTCAAAAGGCTGGGATAAAGAGGTGCATCTTCAGTATGTAATGAAAACTGTATATTGAAGTTGCTGGATGTATCTTTGGGATGGAATTCCGCAGCTTAGGGGCTGCCACAGAGAATGCCTCCTCCTGGGTCACTACCCCTGAACTTCTCAGGGCTGTGGAACTACCAAGAAGGCCTAGAACAGGCATCCCCCAACCTGCAACCCTCCAGATGTTTTGGTCTACAACTCCCATGGTCCCTAGCTAGCAGGGCCAGTGGTCAGGGATGATGGGAATTGTAGTCCAAAACATCTGGAGGGACGAAGGTTGGGGATGCCTAGCCTAGAACCATATTTGATGATCTAGTCTAGGAGTGTGCTCTGTATTTTTCATTAACTTCCTGTTGTTCCTTTGCATTCTAGCCTTCTCCTGCTCTAAGGCAGGTGCTACCAGTTTCTTCTTCAGCTCTAGCCTGGCCACAGGTGGTTTTTTTATCAGTCAAAAATATAATGGAAACTAAAGGGTTGGGCTTTGATGTGGGATATCTAGGTAAAAATTCTCACTTAGTTGTGGGTGATCATGGCCTAAGATAGGATTATTTTTCTTTAAAGCAGCAGTTGTTTCAGTTGGTTTGTATATATGGTGTGCTGCAGTGCTCCTCCTTCAGCATTCTAAAGAAAGGCAATCTTTAAGATCTGTTAGAGTATGGGGGAAATTGTGGAGGTTCTTCAGCTGTCTTAGCGCCCCCACTCTGCTCTGAGGAAAGACACTAGCATCTTCCATCAGAGTGCAACTGGGAAGACTGGCTGAGTTAGCCTTGGATAATTCCATAGTTGTAAGGAAAAGCAGCAACATTTGGGCATTTTAGTTCAAAAGCTGATTAAAGGGTAATGAGACATGGCAGAGGTTATAAAATTATGCATGATATGGATCAAGTGATTAGGATAAGTCTACCAATGCCAATAAATCTATTGAACTTGAGCTGTAGAGGCAGTGTGTATCCTAGTACCACTTGCAGGGGGAGCAGCAGAGGGATATGGTCACTGTTTTCAAATCCTCCTTGTGGGCTTCCTAGAGGCATGTGATTGGCCACTATAGGAAAACAGGATGTTGGGACTAAATGGACCGTTTCTTTGATCCAGCACAGATACCATATATTCCGGCGTATAAGATGACTGGGCGTATAAGACGACTCCCAACTTTTCCAGTTAAAATATAGAGTTTGGGATATACTCACCGTATAAGAAATACGACCCAGCGTACAAGACGATCCCCGACTTTTGAGAAGATTTTCCTGAGTTAAAAAGTAGTCTTATAAGCAGGAATATACAGTACTCTTAAGGGTCTGTAGTTATTCTCCTTTTTACTATAGAAAATGAAGCTATAGTCTTATTTTTGCCAGATTCTGTTGAAAAGCCCACATCTGCATTTTTTAATTGGCCCTTTTAAAACCCACAATTTAGTATTTTTGCTGGGAAAGCATTAGGAAATTGGAATTGGTGAGATTTGGAATGTTAACCTTGTGTTTGAGATAGAATAATAGTTGAACATTCTCTACAGTTTATCTACAAAAAAATTTACTTAGGGCTCTTCACAAAGGTGACTGTCAATTTTCTTTTCGACATGGTGGTGGATCTTTGTATATATGTATGTTTCAGCCTAGGGACCCAGGTGGCGCTGTGGGTTAAACCACAAAGTCTAGGGCTTGCTGATCAGAAGGTCGGCGGTTTGATTCCCTGTGACAGGGTGAGCTCCCGTTGCTCGTTCCCAGCTCCTGCCAACCTAGCAGTTCGAAAGCATGTCAAAGTGCAAGTAGATAAATAGGGACCGCTCCGGCGGGAAGGTAAACGGCGTTTCCGTGTGCTGCTCTGGTTTGCCAGAAGCAGCTTTGTCATGCTGGCCACATGACCCAGAAGCTGTCTGCGGACAAACGCTGGCTCCCTTGGCCTATAGAGCGAGATGAGCGCCGCAACCCCAGAGTCGGACACGACTGGACCTGATGGTCAGGGGCCCCTTTACTTTTATGTTTCAGCCTATAGTTCTGAGCCTACTTGTGACTGATTTTTCTCCTGTTTCTCCTTTGCACTGTAGCTTCTGTGTCATATCCCAAGCTTCCTCTTTAAGTCCTCCAACCTATAGGAGACCCATCAGCTACCCCAGGCATCCCCAACCTTCGCCCTCCAGATGTTTTGGACTACAGTTCCCATCTTCCCCGACTACTGGTCCTGTTAGCTAGGGATCATGGGAGTTGTAGGCCAAAACATCTGGAGGGCCGCAGTTTGGGGGTGCCTGAGCTACCCTCACCTGGTTCAGGCAGCTAGTCAAAGCTATTTCCAGGGTGTGGCTGCTGTCACATGCTGACAGTTTTTAGGTGCCAGAGCTGAGTGCAGGGTGGGGACCAAAGGTGGGCAAACTGCCACAGAAGGAATATGACTTGTCCCCCACCAGTTGTACTACCCCTCCCCTAACACTCCATACACCCAAAACTTCCAGTGTACACTCAGTATATCATCCATTTTCAGGCATTTAGCTTTTGTTTCCCCTGTATTTTAAAATGTTGAATGTAACTTTTCACAGGTGTTTAATCAGAAATGACCGTGTATAACCATGTGCAAAATAGGCAGTTATAAATTGAAGAAATATATTTTGATAGCACTCCAACCCTGAGCTAGAGAAGTTCTTAATATTTGATGTCGTATTGCGTTTTAATTTGTTTGAAGCCACCCAGTGTGGCTGGGGGAACCCAGTCAGATGGGTGGCATATTATTATTTTTCTTTACAGAGATTGTTTTCTGCATGTTACATGATTTAGAACTTTGGGGTCTCAACTGACCATTAGTCCAGGAGTTGCAGAATCTTCAAAATTCCTTTCTAAAGAAAGTATTGGCCCTCCCTGATGGTATTCCTACTGCATATATCCATGCAGAAGTGGGTTGGCCTTCTGCTCAGGCAAAAAAGCAAGTTCAGCTCTTAAATTTTCAAAAGAGAATGCTAACTATGCCATCTTCCCACTTGGTTTCTATAGTTTATGGCTCATCCCCTTAAATTCTGCTTTACACATAACATCCAGTGACATATATCAATCTCTGTTGAATTTCCTTGCGTATGAGAGAGCTTCTTTGAATGATGTGTAAACTATCCATTCTTTGAGATTTTTTAGACTTGTATCCATGTTTCAAGGTAGACCATGAAAAAGCTACCTATTTGGAGTTAATTACTCTGGCTCCCCATAAAACTGCTTTTACGGAATTAGGACTTTGTGTTTTACGCTCTGCCTTTTTGGATGGCAGCTATAAGAAATTCTGCTTGGGACAGCATTTCTGTGTGAGGTGTAAAACAGCATTGAGGGCATTGTTCACTATATTACTCAGTGCCCTCTATATAAGATCCAGATGAAGAATACTTGCTGTGAGTTTACTCACAGAAATAATTTTGTTACGCCAAGTGAGTTTGTGTGCTTTTTACTGTTAGAGAAGGTTTAAATTGCATTACCTTGTGTGTCTCTGTATTTGTGCTAGCTGCTAGGAAATTGGAGAGTCATATTTGTGGCTCATCTTTGAGTGTTTGTTATCCTTGATGTGGTTTATAGCTAAACAAATAAAATTGCTACTAGTACTACTTTGATAGCTGAAGCTTAGGGTTCATAAAGGGATTTGAAAAACTAACATTAAACCAAGCCTTTAAATTGTTAAAATTTTCTTAACTTGGGTGATATTCTTTTTTTTTCCATTAAAAAAAGCCTTTACTGTATTTATAATAAACAATGTCACAACAATTAAGAAAAAGTAAATTTCCAATTTCAACTACTTAGTAGAAACGTATACACAAAACCAAAAGAAGAAAAAAGAAAGCATAGAAAAAAGAAATATATCTTACAATGCAAAGATAAAACAATTTAGGACAAATTATGAATCAGCACCATAATCCTCTTTGCATTATCACAATACAAAAAATACAAACAAAATATTGACTTCCATCAACCGCACAGCACTTCACTTCCATCTTGTTCATCTAACTGTTTTCTCCCCCCCCCCTTTATATTTTACTTAAATTTATGTTAACGTAAATCATCCTTCAACCTTTTGACTCTTCATGAGTTCAATCTAAACTCAACCAGATCTTCAACTTTGAATCTTGTTTCTTAAAATACTCATTCAGACATTCCCATTCTTTTTTCACTAAGCTTTTAGGTTTATGTCTTACTATGTCTGTTAATTTGGCTAATTCTAAATATTCACATACTTTACAGAGCCATTCCTCTGTAAAGGAGGATATCTGTGGGTATCTGTTTTCCTTTCCAATATTTCGCAACCAACCTGGGTGGTATTCAACTCAATTTTACCCATAGTAGACCCACTTGAAATTGGTAGCCCATTAGGTGTTCTCTGAGTAAAACATCGTTGAATACCGCTCCCTGTCATTACTGTTATGTTATGTACACACTTGCACAATTTTCAGTTGCACACTACAGTAGTGCCTCGCTAGACGAAATTAATTCGTTCCACAGGTCTTTTCTTATAGCGAAAAAAAATCGTCTAGCGAATCCCATAGGAATGCATTGATTTTTTTTGGATTTTTTTTTTGCCCATAGGAACGCATTAATTGAATTCCAATGCATTCCTATGGGAAACCGCGATTCGCTAGATGAATTTTTCGTAAAACGCATTCGTCTAGCGAGGCAAGCTCTGCTCGAAAAATCCTTTCGTTAAGCGGAAATTTCGTTAAGCAGGGCATTCGTTAAGCGAGGCACCACTGTAATTACTTTTTTCGTATGGGGGCAGATAGCTTCAGCAACTGGCAGCAGTTGCGGGTACAGGTAGGGTGCAAGAAACTGATAAGTAGTTTCCCTTGTCCTGATGCATTTTGCAAAGAAGATTATTTCCCTGCATTTCTGTTGGTGTATCATCATTCTCTCAGAACTGTGCATACCATGGGCTGGATGACGGCCATTGAATTTGGACTTAACTGGAGAGTTTCAGAAAACTAAAATGTTTTTATCTGGTTTTGCAACCACGTTTTCTATTTTTTTTAGTTATGAATGCTTAAAGCAAACCTTTATAAAAGCTTATCTGGGTGTCCACAAGCCTTTTGCCCAGACCCTGTTTTCTGTGCCTTTTAGCCCCTACTGCTTCTCCATTGTTTTGTTTTCTTCAACAACCATGAACATTGGTGCTACAGAGTGATAAAAAAATAAAGCTGTGTTTATCATGATTGTAAAAATAGTGCATCTGCATCAAGAACTATGTTTTGTTTTTCACGCACTTAGTTTTGTTTTGTACCTCATTTTCTACTTTTATAAATAAAGTTTTTGAAAATAAAAATGAACAATGTTTTGCTACAATGGTGACTGTTGAAATTGTTTGGCAGACTGGTGTTCAGTAGCATGCACAGTTTCCTGATGACCTATGTAAGTTGCACTTCTTCCGAATTCGCAATTACCATTTGGAATACAGTGGAACCTCGGTTTATGAACACCTCGGTTTATGAATTTTCGGTTTATGAACGCCGCGGACCCATCTGGAACGGATTAATTCACTTTCCATTACTTTTAATGGGAAAGTTCGCTTCAGTTTATGAACGCTTCAGTTTATGAACAGACTTCCGGAACCAATTACACCCATGTTTCAGTTTATGAACGCTTCAGTTTAAGTACTCTGCGGACCCGTCTGGAACGGATTAATCCACTTTCCATTACTTTCAATGGGAAAGTTCGCTTCAGTTTATGAACGGTTACTCCGCGGACCATCTGGAACGGATTAATCCACTTTCCATTACTTTCAATGGGAAAGTTCGCTTCAGTTTATGAACAGACTTCCGGAACCAATTGTGTTCATAAACCGAGGTACCACTGTATGTCTTCTTGCCAGATACAATTCATGCCATTGCCAGAAGCGTTTACCAAATCATGCAAGAAAGATGTAGTTAACAGTTTAACCGACCTTTAGATGTAGAAAGATCTTGTGGACGGTTTGCAGATGTGTTCATTATACACTTTGTCAGATTATTAGAATTCTGTTTATATATTATTGTTTTGGGAGTAGGTGAATGTTGGAAGCTGGCTTTTAGATTTATATGCAGATTTATATAGTTATGCAGAAGAAATAATGATACTTGATTTATTTAATCACATCACAATCAGGCATGACTCAAAATCAGAATCCAGTGCAGAACTTTGCAGGTAGAGGCTGAGTCTCAGGGTCATCTAATAAGTTCAGTGGGACAAAGTACACAAGTTTCAACATGAGCTGAGAGGCACAAACCCTGGTATCATCAGGGCAGATGGGTGGATTAACCCATTTCCTAGTTGTGTCACTGAGTATTTGCCTAACCTCATCATAAGACAGAATTTGGTGCAGGGACCTCATCATATGTTCTCTAATGCTGCCATGAGAGGGAGGGCCCTTAAGGGTCGATACATTTTCAGCATTGGTAAAGCATGAAAACTGGCCACATTACAAGGTAGGGAATGATGGCTTTGCTTGCTGGGAAATGGGTGTATATTCTCTTTCCTGGTCTCTTCTCAAGGAACAGGAGATTTGGAAACATATGGCGCAACAGCCAAGTGCAGTTTTAATAAAAACTTTGTCAGTGAAAAACAAAATGCACAAATCTATGGTAGCTAAGTTTTAGAGAGAGAGTAAATTATTGAAGCTCCATTATCGTTCTTTCTGCTTGTAAAATGGTACTCTGGAACTATGGTTATAGTGTTTTCAAGTGGAAAGTTACATTTGTACAGAAGGAATGATTGGATGAAATCATGTTAGTGCAAAGTTAGCATATTTTACATGCAAGTGAGCTTCCTGCTTGAAATCTTTAGTGCCTGTCAATTTGAAGTTAGAGGTGTTTTGTGTGCAGATCTTAAGCTTGTTCATTTGCTAGTTTTCTTCTAGATGAGCCAGTGTAGACTCTCAAAGCTTTGTTGGATAAAGAAAACCACAGTATTTCAAATGTTTGAGATAATTTCTTTCCACACCAGGAATTAACTATGCCACCTCATTTAATGTAACCAACTGTTCATTTCCAACATGGTGGTGACTTATTTTATGGAAAGAATAGCAATTTTCATTCCTTATTGGAAAAATATTTACTTTAAAAGGGAAAGAGCATAGGAAATGAAATGTTAAAGTCTTCCTCAACATTGTGTAGCTTGGAACGTTGTTGCCAGAAACAGTGTGGATTACTTGCCTAATGTAGATTACTTTTATGGCTCTCTACAGAAACATTTATTTTCCCCTTCCCTTCCTGGTGGAAGCAGTGTTCTGTGGAATTCAAAAACTCACAAACTGCTTTGTGAATTTTGTTTGTTTCTAATAAAACTACTATTTTACTGTTACTGATTGAAATTTATTTTTCTATCCAATTACAACTGTTTACTGCTGTGGGTATTTACTAATCAATGGGGTGTCATTCTGTTTCAAAATGTCATTTTCATTTTCATTTTCACATCACACAAGCTTGTAAAAATTTCCTCAATATGGTTTACAATTAAAAAGATAATGCAGAATTGCATATTAGATAATAGTGATTCCAGTCTGTTGCTGTTTTCGGGTGGGAATTAGTCACATACTGGCAGATTCAGGTTGTGCAGTTAACTTGACTTAGAGCTCCTGCATCCACTTCCACAGAAGACTGGACTTTTCATAATAAGGAAAGAGATGTGGAACTTCATTGGAAAGTGTGTGATAAGATTTGCTTTGATGCAATGGAGTTTGTCCCTCAGACAAATTAGGGTGCGTACTCATTAAATAGCAAATATCTAACCTCCCTGCAAACAAATCAGGATGAATGCTTACTAAACAAGTTGTCTGGAAGCAACCTATGTCAAAGAACATGGTTAGACAGTTATGGGCTGAACAGATTAGTGGATGTTATACAGAATAAAGATTCTGATAGTTTCTAGCTGGCTAGAATCTTCTTGGTATGTACTTTTTCATTTTTAGATAGACTTCCTGCTGAGTGGATTAAAAGAGTACTTCATTTTAATGTATCTGGTAAAATAGGCATACATATTTTCATTTGGATATTACAAATATTTCCTGATCTTGTCACAAGACTACTGTTTCCAATAGTCAGTAATTGCAACCTACTATCAATTAATTACAAAAGCTATATTAAATTATTCCAAAACTCTAATGCCAAATACACCTCTCCTGATTACTGTACTTGAATAAACCTATGGAGCAGTAAATTAATCCTGGCTATTAGTTCACTTTCTCCTAGACAGTGGTATAGCAAGAGCAAGGATAAACAGGGGTGATGTGCTTCCAAAGCAGTTAATGATGTCCTCTCCTGGAGTGCTTTTTGCCATTTCTCAGCACGAGAAACCAACAACAAACTAGGCCGAGGCAGATTATGTTAACTACTACTTTTGTTTTGAAAAGTCAAAAATCCTCTTATGACCAACCAAAATGCCACAAAATAAAAACTTTTGAATCCTCCAGGATGAATGTTAAACAAAGGGGGTAGGGAGAGAATGCACCTGACAAAAATCCCCTTTTGTTGTATAATTTTAGAAGTGTTCATGGCTATTGAAGGGTTGCAGTGCAGAGCACCAACACTTCAAACTCTAGCATTATAACAGTGGTCCCAGACACCCTCTTCAATCAAGGCCTCTTTGCTTTTTGGGAAAAGGCGGTGGCTAGATGGGTAAGGGGTGTTAATATAGAAAGAGCAATTTTGACCATTAAAATGACAACTATATAATGGAGCAACTACACTTAAAATTTAGAGTGGTAAGAAGTGTTTTTTTAAAACCAGTGCAAGAAAAAAGCATTTTGATCCTTCCTTTCAGGTTCAGAACTGACAACCCTTTCTCATGCCCTTAGATAGTATCTACCCTAGTGTGCTTTTGGGATGCCACAGCTGATACTGAATGCAGCATTACTTCCTCTGTCAGAGGTGGGTTCTTAGAATCATGTTGACACAAACGTTCTCCAGCCATTGGCTTTTCAGACTTAAAGTTACAACTCAGGGTGCTGATATTGGTGTGCAAAGCATTAAGTAGCGTGGGCATTGTGTGCCTACAATAACTCTCTCTTCCTTGTTTGCTGCTTTAATTTCCAAGATCAGCAGCATGTATGCTTTTGACCTATACCATCTTTGTGCTGCGTTCATATGACAAGGAAGTGGAAAGACATTCTTGGTGGTTGCCCCAAAATGTAGCATATGTTCCCATTGGTGACATGCCTAAAACCAAAGCCAGGCATCTTCCCAAAGCAATTCAGGACCTTTGGGTAAAAAAGCAAACAAACAACCTAGTGAGTTTTAAAGGGTGTTTTTTAAAAATGTGAGTAAAGAGAGGATGTGATTTTTCTTTCAAACTATTTAAACCCTTGTGGCTTCTTATATTGGAACACGTGCATTCTGTTTTTCTGCTTGTTGAGAAGCCAGAGAAGGTGTAACTTGATCTTTGAGCCATGTTTGGTAAATACTAGTTTTGTGAATACATTAAGTTATACTGTTAACCGAAAAACACTATACCAGATATGTAGTTTATTTTCCCCTCTTCATTTCAAATTGTTAGGCAGGATTAATGACCCGTAAACTCGTTTTCACTGTGATCTGATAAAATGTTTGTTGGTCTTAACTTGCTCTTCTTGTTGAAATGTTTCAATAAAATGGTTTCTCACAAAACTTTCTGTAGAATGTAAGTATTCAAAATATTTCCTACTGCTCGCTGCATGGATTACTGCCTAATCCATGGGTAGGCAAACTAAGGCCTGGGGGCCGGATCTGGCCCAATCGCCCTCTAAATCCAGCCCGCGGACTGTCTGGGAATCAGCGTGTTTTTACATGAGTAGAATGTGTGCTTTTATTTAAAATGCATCTCTGGGTTAATTGTGGGGCATAGGAATTTGTTCATTCCCCCCCCAATGGTAGTCCGGCCCCCCACAAGGTCCGAGGGACAGTTGACTGGCCATCTGCTGAAAAAGTTTGCTGACCCCTGGCCTAATACAAAGGAGCATTTCATTTGAATATAAAGCCCACCCAAATTTCCAAATGATCTTGAAAAATTGACTTGTGAATATCTTCTCACTGTACTAGCTTGGTGGATTTGGGGAAAAGTGACACCCCTGCCTTATCACATTTCCTCCATCAAAGTTTTTTTTGATATATACTACCTCTTCTTAAAAGAATCGGAGTTGCAAGAGACCAGTAGTGTACTGGAAGGCTAATGCATTCACAGATCTTCTCCCCCCCCCCCCCAACCTTTTAACAGTAGCTGTGGGAAGTGAGTGAGTAGGAAAGGAACAATAAGGAGAGGTGTTAAATCTTTTTACCACCTCCACTTTGTGATTCCACTAAACACCCTGACACAGCTATTAGTCCTGGACGGGAAGTTTACTTGGTACCAATGGAAGCATCTCTCCCAACCAAGACTAATATCATATCAAGGAGACACTTTGGGAGGGACTATAATGTGGGGGAAAGGATTGCACATAGCTAATCTTCTCACATCCCCTTGTGGCTACTGTTGACAAAGGAGCAACATTTCACCTCACACATTTCAACATCACAACT
This sequence comes from Zootoca vivipara, assembly GCF_965207765.1. Classification (NCBI taxonomy): domain Eukaryota; kingdom Metazoa; phylum Chordata; class Lepidosauria; order Squamata; family Lacertidae; genus Zootoca; species Zootoca vivipara. The sequence goes on from NC_142586.1 coordinate 63,011,965, forward strand.
GTTTTGGCTCTGCATGTGGAAGAAACAGTGCAGATGATCTGTATTTGAAGATAGGACTCTGTTGTTCCCTCAAGTATGTTTGCTTGGGGGTCTCATAAGTCTGAGTGATATTCCCATGGTTTTAGCATCTCCAGCGTGGGAAGAAGGGGCATGCCTTCCTATCTGATGGCCACGTGGACAAATGTGTTAGATCTGTAAGGAAATACTGTAATATTGTTTCTTTCTGCAGCCTATGCAGACAATGGGAATCCTCCAGCATGCATCCAGGTTGGAAGAAACTGCAGCCGACTTGGCAGGGCTTTAGGCTGTTTCTGTGACTTGCTGAGTGAGAGAGGCATAAGCAATTTCTGCTGTAAGTTTCTTGATTTTTACCTGCAGCATTTCAGAGTAAGCAATATTTAAGTAATTTCACAAATAATTGAAGTGTCCAGGCTTTTAAAAATGTATTTGTTAATACATGTGCAAATAGAGTAGCTCAAGAAAAAGCACACTGCAGCATAAAGCAACATACAATGTGAAACAATAATGAAATTTGGAACACTGCTTTTTCTATAGTATAGAAAAAAGATACTGCGCCTGAAAAAGAGATGTGTTAAAAATTGTTGGATTTGTGGACAATAGGGATGCGATTAGGTGTCCGTACTGTTGACATTGACCATGGTCCTTCCTCCCTCTATTCTCACTACTCTGCCACCTCCTGGTTCAGAAGGAGTGGTGCAATTTGTCTGAGTTATGCTGTACAGTGGTACCTCGGTTTATGAACTTAATCCATTCCGGAAGTCTGTTCTTAAACCAAAACTGTTTTTAAACTGAGGCATGCTTTCCGTAATGAGGCCTCCCACCGCTGGTGCCCTTCCACCATTCGGGTTCCGTTCTTAGACCGAGGTAAAGTTCTCAAACCAGGACACTATTTCTGGTTTTGCGGAGTTTGTAAACTGAATTGTTCTTAAACCGGACATTTCTTAAACCGAGGTACCACTGTATTTGAGGTTCTTTGGAGCACCTCTAAGAAGAGCCCGGCTACAAGGAAGTTCCCCATTCATTCCAGATTTAGGTGAAAGGCTAGACCAGGGGTCCCCAAACTTTTTCAGCCGGGGGCCGGTCCACTGCCCTCAGACCCTGTGCTGGGCCGGACTATATTTTTGGGGGGTGGGGGAGAGCCGAAATCCTATGCACATTGAACATATTGCATTTGGTGCACAAAAAACAGGAAAACAATACAATATTTAAATTTAAAATAATGATTTTAATCAACACAAAATAATATTTAAAATAAAACAATGCCACACAATATTATTAAAAGAATGATTGTAATCAACAAAAACATCACCCCAAATAGTAAGCAGACAGAAAGCATCCTTTTTGCTTTTGTTCTTCTGCAAACCAGAGATGGCCACGTCTAGCAAGAAGCAGCACCAACCTTCCCCAGCAGCAACCCTGAAAAGGCAGGAAGTCCTTAAAAAAGCAAAAACCTTCCTCCAAGGTGGCATCCACATGTCTTTGCAAGTCCATTATCATTCTCCCTCTCACCAGTCATGCTTGGAGCACATTCGGGGACAGTGGCTATGGAGGATTCTGTGTAATATGTAGCCATTTCTGGATCCACACAGGAGTTAGTAGGGCTGTTACCACAGGGTGGGATAGAACACTGTCTGGTTGAGGGGCTTTGATTTGTTTGTTTAGTTTTGCCCCAAATTTACTGGTGGTTAATTGAATTGGGGGCTGGCTAGCACTTAGGAAGGATAACCACACCACCACAGTCTTTGCTTGACTCTCCATGTTTTGGTGCCCTCCCCCCAAGAACAATCCTAGTAAATTAGGTTTGGGGCTGACAGGTCAATCTGGAAGGCTTGGTGGACTGGATCATGCATGCAGACCTAGCTCCAGCTTACTCAGTGATATGTGATCAAGGCCAATGTCATTCAGCTTTAGAAAATAGGAAAATAACTCCATACAATTACAGGTGGCATACTTCTGGGGTGGAAGGACTAAAATCAATTGCATTATTTCAGCTAAAGTTCACTGTGGCTAAATTTAAGAACAGAGAGTTCTGCTGGAGGGGGGAGGCGGCGGCGGCAGTGGCGGCAGCGGGCAGGCGGCCCAGGCCAATTCCTCCTCAAGCGGCGGATCAGGCCAGCCCAGCTCCGGCGGCAGGAGCGGCAGTGTGGCTGAGCGGCGGCGATGGGGGGAGGCGGAGGGGGGAGGCAGCGGAGGGGGCCATCAGGGCGGCTGCGGCGGCGGGCAGGCGGCCGCGGCAAACTCCTCCTCAAGCGGTGGATCGGGCCAGCCCAGCTCCGGCGGCAGGAGCGGCAGCACGGCTGAGCAGCTGTGCAGGGAGTCGCAGAGGGAGTGCAGAAACCCTCTGCCGCCCTTCGCCGCCTCCTCTGGGCCTGGCGGCGCCGGCGACCAAAGAGAGGATGGCGCCGGCGTTGGGCAGCCTGGCTCCGCACCCCTCAGGAAGCGATGGGGCCGGGGCTGCGGCTAACGACAGCCCGACCGGGACTGGGGCTGGAGCCGGCCGCGGTTGGCAGCTGCCTGGGCTCATCCCCCCCCCCCGGTCGAGAAGGCACCAAAAGCCTGGGAAGAGTCCCGTCTGGGCGGGCAGATGTAAAAAGGTAGCCGCTTTATTCCTAAGGCGCATGGCGGGCTTCTCCCGGGACTGCCGCCCTCGGTGCGCCCTCCCCCTCGGACAATAGATATTCATTCTCATATTTTCCACCAACTTCTGGAGGCTACTTCAAGCAGCAGTGTTTGCAATTTGAGGCCTAGAAATAGTTGAGCACTGTAAAAAGTTGTATAATATACGCCAAGTGAACAAATACAAATTGTTCATACAGTTTTATTTCTAATTTGTCATTTAATTAGTTGGCTGTATTTTCAAACTTCTTTCTCAAAAAGTGGCAGGTTAAGAAAGTTAATATTAGGATTCATACCAGCAAATGCAGAAAAAAGACATTACAGTGGTACCTCTACTAATGAATTTAATGCATTCCGAACGCACATTCGTAAGTCAAAAAAAATTGTAAGTCGAATCCCATAGGAATGCATTGGGAGAAAAAATTCGTATGTCGAAACAACCCTATCTAAAAATTCATAAGTAGAAAAAAATCCTATCTAAACAGCATCCAAGATGGCGGACAGAGCTCTGTTCGTAAGTAGAAACATTCGTAAGTAGAGTTATTCGAAGTAGAGGTACCACTGTAGCTGTCCATCATTCCTCTCTTCTTAACATGCAGATTTTTCCTTCTTCCCCATCCCTTTCAATACTATTTCCTAACTGAAAGATTATTCAAAAAACTGATAAACAAAGCAGGGAATAAGGGGCACACACATTAGCTTAGCAAGCCATTGTTAGAAATTAGCCTGGTACGTTTTGCTACTTCACTATGAAGATTTCTGGGCGCCAAGTTGGTGACCACAGTTTAAAAACCTCTGCCTTAGTCCGTAGTTATACCAGTTCCATTCCCACTGTGTGTGTTTTTCCTCCTTGCATACTGGGACAAGTGAATTGTTACAACAGCAAGATACAGTCAAGCAATGTAGTTGATATCATAGAATTGTAGCCTTGGAAGGCACCCTGAAGGCACCCTGAAGATCATCTAGTCCAACCCCCTGGCGAATAAACATTCTGTTGTGGTGACCGTAACCTAGATTTAAGGTACCAAACGGCACATACCCATTAGCTCTTTAGAAACGTTGTTGTTGTTGTTGTTGTTGTTGTTAAGGTACCAAACGGCACATACCCATTAGCTCTTTAGAAACGTTGTTGTTGTTGTTGTTGTTGTTGTACCCTACCTCATTGTAGCTTACAGATAAAATAAGGACTGTTAAAAACACAGAGGAAAAACAATTTAAGCCTTCTGGTTCTGAAAGTACTGATGCCAAGGTTACATTGCCCTCAGGTGTATCCTTCCTGTTGTATGTATGCTGGGAACATTAATGTGCCTTTGCCAATAAGAAAGTCCCTGATTGGATGGTGAGTGGAATGAACATTTCCCCCCACTTCAGATAAAAGTCATTAGTGCACACACATGTTGATAGGGACAGGCTAGTTTTGGAGTGAATAAACTTTTTTCTTTCTTTTTTTTTGGTAGTTGGTACTGCCGGACTGAATGGTCACTTCTGGCTCAGGGCTTAATCTACACACATGGAACAGGTTGCTGCATGTCCTTAAGAGGTGGCGGCAGGGCAAGGTATGTGGTCAGATTGTGCAGTTTTGTATATGTTTGGGATGCTTAATTGAAATAGACCAGTATGACATGCAGAATCTTGAAGTGCGCTTTTCAGCTACCCAAATGCGTCTTCAGTCAAGGAATAGAATTGTGCAGCAAATGACAATTGTAGACTGCCTGAGCTAAGCTATGCTGCAAGTTCTCCTGAACAGGGTCATTAAATAAGGGAATGATGAATATAGTCGCATGCAAACATAGAACATACTTAACACCATGCTTACACTATGCATGTCTTCGCTAATGGTTCATTCAGCATGAAGCCAGTCGATTGCTATCTGCTCAACTGCCTAGCATTTAGAAAAAGTGAGCTTCTTGAGTGCTTTGTGAAAAACATGCAGATATTTATGAAATTTTAGATGGTGAATTTATTTACCAGAATCTGAACAGGTTTTGGGCACATTAGAATCTGGAATAAAAAATTAATAAGAATATGGTAAAAAGATCAGCACACTGATGCATGTACATGCAGGGGAAAAACCCTGCATACCCGGCCAGACCTTGATTTACTGCAGCAGTTCTCGGTATTGAAAAGACAAATTGCTTCTTCAGCTGATCTCTTTTTGGCAGTGCTTCCTACCATGGGTGTACCCACCATGGGGCATGGGGGGCAGCTGCCCCTCCCTAGAAGCAGGGTGGTGGGTACGCCCATGCTTCTCCCCCCCGCCTTCTTCTCGGCAGAGCTTCTGGGGTGACGCCGCTTCGCGGCACGATAGGAGATCGCCGAGGTCGGCGGGGACGCGGCTGAAAGCAAGGCCCCCCCCCAGGAGCACGGCAGCAGCGGGCCTAACCACAGAAGCGCAGTGGTGCTTCAAAAGACGGGCGGTGCTGGAAACAAGCGTCCCCCGCACTAGGAGGGGCGGGGCGGGCTCGAACAAGGCTGCGGGGCGGGAAGTGCCCACCCACGCACACACCGGAGGGAGCGCAGCAGCACGACGGCAAGCCCAGCGGCCACGGAGGCGGCTGCTGGAGGCGAAGGGAGCAAAGCGGCAGAAGCGCCAGGGAGCGCAGCAGCGCGACGGCAAGCCCTGAGGCTACGGAGGCGGCTGCTGGAGGCGAAGGGATCGGAGCGAAGCGGAGCCTGGTAGCTTGCGGAGCGCACGAACGGCGCACGCCCCTTGGCCAGATAAGCGCTGCCGCCGCCGCTCCCTTCCTGTTGAGTTGTTTCCTGGGCGCACTCCTTCGCTTTGCTTTTCAGTTTCTGTCGGCGCTGCTGCTGCTGCTGTTTTCCTCACTGTCCAGAGTTCAAGGTGGGGGTGGGTTCTGTAGCCCCGCCCACGTTCCCACTTCGTGGCCCCTCCCCTCCCTTGGCCCCGCCCCTGAACGACCATGGTTTGGCCCCCCCCCCTAGATTTGATCCTGGGTACGCCCCTGCTTCCTACTGCAGCAAAATGAGAAAGCAAAGTTATGTCTGCACGCATAGTTGTTGTTTGCCCCGTGTCTTTTCTTCCTTTGGAGACATGCCACACTAGCTCAGTGGTGTCCAGTACACAATTTGTTATACATTTATTGATATATCTGCATCCTGTTTATATGCGCAGCAGCTTTCAGTACATATATTGAAACAGTAATCAGATTTCATAAATTGACAATATTGCAACAGCAGCACAAAAATCAAATGACAGCAAAGTGGACATTTATTGATTTGTGCAAATTTGTATACTGCTAATCATAAAGAATATCAAAGTGGTATAAAATATAAAACACCATGAATTAGAAATTTAGTAAGATACCTTCAGAAAAATGATTTATGTGCCATTGTACCCAAACTCTGTGTATGTTAATTTGTTACGAGAATCAGTAAAGTTGGTCAAAAGCTGTCTTGACCAAAGCCACCACTTCAATTCTCCCAGATGATGTACCTGCTCCCCCCCTCTAGAACAGGTTGTCATAGGGTCTGCTGTCCCCACTACCTTCATCTTGTTTGGATTAAGCTTCAGTTTGTTGGCCCATGTCCAGCCTTTCACTGATTTCAAATACAAGAATTTCATAGGTTACTTACAGTGAGATTTAAAAGCTGCTGGGGGCAGGGGGAATGGGCTGTGATGAGCTCCCCTGCAGGACCTCAGAAGTCAACTCTCATGTCGACAAACAGAAATGTGTAATACTATCTTCAGACCTGCCCTCCAGGATAGATTAGAACTTTGAAATGCACTCCTGGTACTCATAATGAGAAAATTAATTGCTCAGTGGCACTGAAAGTTGATGCAATTAAGTGCCATCGAAATTTGTGGAAGTACTTATTTCCCCATTGGCAAGACAAGTATCACTCAGTTTTACAGCTCTAGAAACTTACTCAGTGGGTTTCCATTGGCATCCTGTCTCTGATTGGAGAAGGGGGTCTGGCTACTCCAACACAGACGCCTCCCAAGTTCAAGGACTTGGGGACGTAAACGGTAGCTTCTTCGTTTTCACTGGCTTTTGCATAATAAGCAGTGTGGCACTACCTGTACTTTCTAGAGAAGCCCATCATGAAGGCAGAGAAAACCATTTTCTTCCTGAATTCTCTGCACCTGCAAAATTAAGGAAGGGGTGGTGTCTTTCTCTTCTCTTTGGCTGCCAGGAGTCAGTGTGACTACAAATGCTTGCTGGCTATTAATTAATCCCTGCTCAGTCTTCATCTCTATGATTTGTCCAGTCAGCCCATACAGAATGTGACAGCTGCCTTTTCGTGGTTTGACCCATTTAACTAAGTTATATAGTTCTCAAAACATTTCTTATTTCTAAAAGCCTTCCCCCCCTTAGATTTCAGTTTATTTTAATATTTTTGTTTCAGTTTGGTTGAGCTTCATTTTTGTTCAGCTACACTTCTTTTACAATTTTAGAATTAAAGCATAAAAGTTGCAAAGTGTAATTCCATGTTGCATGGCATTAATAATAATAATAATAATAATAATAATAATAATAATAATAATAATTTATACCCCTCCCATCTGGCTGGGTTTCCCCAGCCACTCTGGGTGGCTTCCAACAGAAAAATACAATAAAATAATCTATTAAACATTAAAAGCCTCCCTATTGATTATCAGATAGTTCCTAACCTACTTCAAGGAAATAGGGTAATTCTGGATTATATTATGAAATGGCTATAATATTAATGCTTTTGTCTTTTAAGATTGCAAAATGGTCTACATAGTTTTTTCTAATTCTTTTGCAGGGTGTGGGTGGGTGGGTTGGTGGGTGTAGAATAAGATAGTTTTGCCTAAGGCATTATTATATATTAAAGGGGAAATGCTTGCTTATATTCTTAGAGTTAAGAAGTCAGAATTTCTGATGAGGAAAACAGTGCTTTCTCAGTCCTTGCCTAGTCATTTAGTTGATATTTATTTTATGTTGTATATTGATAGGTCACAGGTCTAACATACATTGTCATATCTATAAAAATGTAACTGTTTCAGTTGTTGCTAAAGTGGAAGGTGTAAGTTCTGTCTTCCTAAATGTGGAGGTCTGTCCTGAATTTGTGCTGCTCAAGGCTATCCATTCCCCAGTAAGCCATTCAATTAGCCTTTGCTAAGATCATTGGAAAAGATATGTAGAAACTACTTGGGATAATAAAATTGCTCCTAGGTAAAGAAAGAATACTATAAAATTCATTGTCAGTAGAAACCATATGTATAGGATGGGGTAGCTAGCTTGGAACAGTGATATGACAGCTGGAAGTAATTTTGTTGTCAATTAGAGGATAATATATGGTACGGAATGTGTGGTACACAGAGTTTTAGTGCTTTAGTTGTATGTCTGCCCCACACAGAGTAATGTGTAAAACAATATGCAGATATGCTTTCTTAATTTTATCCTGAAACTTCATTGTGGTGAGTTTTTGGTTCACAGCAGAGTTGTTCCACAATGTATTAATTGCCAGAAGTGTTGACTTGTTTCAAATTGAACTTAGATGCACATTGATCTTATTCACTGGACTCTTGGAAGCACTTAAACACTTGCTTCTCAGATACTGCAGTGCTGCTGGAATGCTCAGTAGGAGATCCAAGGATATGAATTGACGTCTCCATGTTGGGCCTATTACATGACTACTGCAATTGCAGTAACCATGACAGCGATCTTTAAAACTATCTTGGAAATCACAACTAAATGTATAGGCCAGGCACCCCCAAACTGCGGCCTTCCAGGTGTTTTGGCCTACAACTCCCATGATCCCTAGCTAACAGGACAGTGGTCGGGGAAGATGGGAATTGTAGTCCAAAACATCTGGAGGGCCGAAGTTTGGGGGTGCCTGGTATAGGCTATACTGGCTTATAGAAGAACCATGTTGACCCATGGTCAACCCTCCAGGGGTCCTTTATCAAGGTAGATGTAGCTGAAGTGTAAAGGTGTGGCCATTTTTTTCAGAGGACTATTTATTTATTTATGGTACAAAACCTTTTGGTACCATAGTGGGGTATCTATAGGATCAGTCAGCTTTTTAATTTACTTAAAGAATTAATGGGAAATTTGGCAGGCACAGAAAACCTTGCATCATCACAGTACAGCATGGGACCCTTAACAGCAGGCATTTATTTAAAATATATATTTTAAAAGTCATTAAAAAAATAAATTACAAAGTTTTGAGCTTTTTTGGGGAGGACAAAAAGCCTCTTATGGGGATGGATACAGATGACTACCCCTGCTTTATACTGTTGTTGTGAGTATGCAATTCTTGGTAGGCTTTAAGCCCATAAACAGTTCCTATTAAAATTTGTCCTAAAGCACACACCCTGAAAATGGGCTTATACCCTTCATAGAGTCAAGAGAGATATCTTTGGAGGCTGTGATGATTAAGCAATATGTTTTAAAAGAAAATGTCACTAATCATGTGTTAAGAAAACTGTATTCAAAAGCATGTGATTATTTTATTGTAGCTGACTTTTTTAAAAAATCTTGTCTTCCACAGGATGCTGAGGCAGAAGAGATGATTGTTCATTTGCACTAAGGCTTGGAACTGCCTGTTGAACAAAAGTCCTGACCAGGCAACATACGAATGGCCCAAGGAAGCCAACAAATAAATTTTAAGGTTTTATATGACCTGCGCCAAAAATTTCCTGAGGTACCTGAAGTTGTTGTGTCCAGATGCATGTTACAGGTCAGTGCTAGGTTGTTTCTGTTTATGTAGGCACTTTAGTGCCGATAAATAAAAGTACTTACAAAGTCTTTCCCCACTAACCTACTTATTACTTCCAGAACCAAATTGCCTTGGAGGTAATCTGTCCACAGTGGATGTGGTAAAAAATGGCAGTGGGTGGGACCATCACACTGTTTCTCTCCCATCCTGATTTTCCCTGATTTCTCAGCTTGTTTCCCTTTCCCTTTCCGCAACTCTAATAATGACTGATCTCATGCTGCAATTGAGCAACATGGAGGATAATGTCCATCAGGATTATAGAAGGAGGAGGGAATGAATGAATACTCCTCTCCCTTCGCTACCCCTGTGCTGCTCAGCTGACTGGGGAATTGCTGAGAGTGGAGAAAAGGAGGCTGTACTGCAGCAGGGGAAAATAATCTTTATCTGGAGCCACCTTTTCCTCCTCTGCTTGGCTGATCAGTGGGAAAATGTTTTGTGGGCCATGCAGGGGACCACAAATTGCATTATTCTGAACATTAAGTATGCAGATGGAGAATGTGCATATTGCCCAGAGAGTGTACAAAATGCAGGAGGTATGCACATTCCCCAAGGCCTGTTGGGAAGTATGCATATTGATGGAGAAATGTGCACAGTGGCTGGTTATCATGCACACTAACTACATAACTTGCAGTACTTCTAGTACATACACAAATATAGATTGGATGGGTAGGATAGAAGGATAGATATAGAAGGATGGGATGGGCATAGCTGCCAAGTTTTTGCTTTTCTCGCGAGGAAGCCTATTCAGCATAAGGGAAAATCCCTGTAAAAAAGGGATAACTTGGCAGCTATGGGGATGGGTGGTTAGGTTAGGATAGGATAGACTGGATGGAAACTAGTTATTAGTGTTTGTTATTATACAAACTCATTTTTGGAATAAAGTGTATTGGTTTGCAATATATCTTTTGGTCTTGTAGCACTTCAGAGTTGTCTGTATGGTACAGGATACAAAGTTTAGCTTGTTCTTTTTGTATACATACAAGGATAATAAACTGAATTGCTTACTTGAATTCTAAAGCTGCAATCCTTTGCAATCAAGCAGGAGAGAAGTATTAGATCTATAAGGTGCTCAGAGCTTCCTGACTCTGAGTCAGGCAGCATTGTGTATGCTCTGGGTCCCATGAGTAAACTCAAAAGCTAAGTTTCAGAAACCTCTTGGCTGTTTCTAACCTAACTAGCATTCATTAGCTGGCCAGAGTCAGGTGTGTTCAACACACTTACTTCCTTCCAGTAACATGCAGTTGCTAAACAATCTTTTCTATACTATATTACATAGTCAGTGCAAAGGTTTAATGATGCCATCTTGCTTCCTCTGTTAACCTAACATCCTCACAGAAAATGGATATTTTGCTTTCATTGATCACCTTCAAAATCTGCCTAGGTAAGGTATACAAAACCAAAAAGAAACAGTTACATAATGGAGGAGGTAATTGGGCTCAGTGGATAAGCTCTTTGTAGTTCCTTTGCCACTGAAAAAAATGTGGGAAGGGAGATTGACCTCTGAGGATAACACATATTCCAAACCCAGATCTCATCCTACTAGGTTTTTTGAACATCAAAGTATTCTCTCTGTTGCATATGTCCTCTGAGTCCATTTTTCTATCCTCCAAGGAAGTGTCCTTTCATTCTGAAAGGAATTGGAGGAAGAGTTACTGGGTTTTGAAGATGTATGCCCTGGAGCACTTTTCTCATTTGATAACCAACAACATATTTGTCTTCCTGATTCATGCCAGGTCCACCCTATCCCTTCTCTATGATATTCCCTCTTCCTTTCCTCAGCAAAGACAGTTGGCTGCAAAGTCTTATCAAATCATACCTCTCAAATACATACAATTGTTTGGGATTTCCTTGCTGATTAATCATTTCAGTGATATTGATATTGGGCATTAAAACAAATGTTTAAGAAACACCCTACATGATACATTTCACAGTCTTAAGTATTTTTAGATTCAGAATCCTCTTTTAATCCTAACCAGCAAAATAGAACCTACTTTTAATTTTGTATTGCATTTTATCTGTTTTTTTATTCCTTTTTCATACAGCACAATATTTGTGAAAGCCAGCGTTTAATTAAGTTGTTAAATTAAATGTAATGAAACCATATTATTTTTATTGATACCCATTTTTGTAATTTCTTATAGAATAATAATAACCTGGATGCCTGTTGCGCAGTTCTCTCTAAAGAGAGCACAAAATATCTCTACGGTGAAGGAGACATTGGTTTTTCAGATGATTCTGGGATTCCCGGTCTGCGAAATCACATGACATCCCTTAATTTGGATTTGCAGTCTCAGAATGTGATTCTCCATGGAAGAGAAGGAAGTAGAATGAATGGAAGTAGGACTTTAGCTCATAGCATTAGTGATGGGAACCTTCAAACCAGCCAGTCCAACAGTGAACTGTTTCATCAGGAACCACAGACAGCTCCAGTTCAGGTTCCACATGGATTCTTTGGCATATCGAATACTGTTAGTACTTCTAATCCAGGGCAGCATTTTGGATTTCACTTGGGCAGCAAAGGAACACCTGGCTTGGCTCAGCAAACACCTAGATTCAACCCCATTATGGTAACTTTAGCCCCAAATATTCAGCCCGGACGGAATACCCCTACATCTTTGCACATACATGGTGTACCTCCAATAAATAGTCCACAAGGCAATTCTATCTATATTAGACCTTATATCACAAATCCAAGTGGTACAGCTCGCCAAACTCAGCAAAATCCAGGCTGGACGTCTCAGTATAATCCTATGCATTCTCAACAAAACTACCAGCCTTCACATACAAATCCCTGGACAACCCTTCCCACAACCAGTTCATCGTCGCATACCTCATCGCAACAATCAACACAGCCAAACCAGCAAGGCCATCAGACCTCCCATGTCTATATGCCCATAAGTTCTCCTACTACTCCACAAGCACCTACAATTCATTCATCTGGTAGCTCACAATCTTCTTCCACCCAGAGCCAATACAATATTCAAAATATCTCTACAGGACCTCGTAAAAACCAAATTGAAATCAAACTTGAACCACCACAAAGAAACAGTTCATCAAAACTGCGTTCAACTGGCTCCCGTTCATCCTCTAACTCCTCTTCCCTCAACAGTCAGACTCTAAGTAGAAGTCAGCCCACTGTTTACATAGCTGCCAGTCCACCAAATACTGATGAAATGACCACACGAAGTCAGCCTAAGGTCTACATTTCAGCCAATGCTTCTACAGGAGATGAACAACTTCGGAATCAACCCACACTCTTCATATCAACAAATCCAGGAGTTACTGCAACGTCTAGGAATATGTCTGGTCAAGTAAGCATGGGACCTGCGTTTATTCACCACCACCCTCCCAAGAGCAGAGCAATGGGCAACAATGCCGCTGCCACTTCTCCCCGAGTGGTTGTTACACAGCCTAACACAAAATACACTTTTAAAATTACTGTTTCTCCAAATAAACCCCCTGCGGTTTCACCTGGTGTGGTGTCCCCAACCTTTGAACCTACAAATCTTCTAAACCTTCCAGATCACTTTGCAGAGACGGAAGGTATCCAACACCTTCCTGACCCTGTTTTAGCACATGTCGATAGGATTAGTGATGCACGAAAACTGAGTATGGGATCTGATGATGCTGCCTATACACAAGGTAATATTTTTATGTAAGTTGTAGAGATTTCTGCCTTGTTTTGATCCATGAATTAACGAACACAATGCTGAAATAGTGGTGGCTTCTACAACTTTATTTATTTTAAGTATGTCAGAATGGGCAATAAACAAATAATGGACAGGTACATCTTAGTAATACTTGCTTTGGAAATTTATCCTTTTAAGTCACAGTGCCTTATGCATGTCTTAGAGTAAATGATTTTTAAAAAAATATATGTTCCTTTTGTAAACACATAATAGGGTCTTTATGCCAAAGAGATTAGCACAATTTTAAAAAAGTTACTTGATTCACGTGGATTGATGCGGACTTAATCTGCTAGGACAATAGGTAAAATATAAAAGACTTGAAACAAATGATTGTTTCCTTTTTAGCACTATGGAAATGGTTTTGTAGGAGAGGAGAATGGTAGCAATTGTAAATCTAGTGCAAATATCTCTTAAAGAATCCAGGGACTGAGAGGATGGCAGAACTGATGCAGTAGGAAAGCACATTGTTCAACTCTTATGGACAAGGGGAAACATACTACTTTGATTTCAAGCATACTGCATTTTTTCCATCACATTTCTTACCTATCGGATTGTGTAGTTGACATATCTGCCCCACTGTGCACCAAAATGTTGAATGGTTTTAAAATAGTGCTTCCTTTTGGTTTCTCAGCTGCCCCTACATCCTGTTGCTCTAGACATCCCTTTTTAGCAGCCTTCTCCTGCGTATCCTAAGGGTGCCAAAGAGTTCAGCCTAAGACTTAAAAACTGAAATAGCCACAAGGTATTACCGGTAGCTGTGAGATACTTATGGAACTTCCATGCGATCGGTTTATCATCCTAAAGATTTAAACTTTCACTTTCCTTCTATGCCTCCAGCAAACTTTATTAGTGTGAAGGTAAAGTAAAGGTAAAGGGACCATTAGGTCCAGTCGTGACCGACTCTGGGGTTGCGCGCTCATCTCGCATTATTGGCCGAGGGAGCCGGCGTATAGCTTCCAGGTCATGTGGCCAGCATGACAAAGCCACTTCTGGCGAACCAGAGCAGCACACGGAAACGCTGTTTACCTTCCCGCTGTAGCAGTTCCTATTTATCTGCTTGCACTTTGATGTGCTTTCAAACTGCTAGGTTGGCAGGAGCTGGGACCGAGCAACAGGAGCTCACCCCGTCACAGGGATTCGAACTCCCGACCTGATCAGCAAGCCCTAGGCTCAGTGGTTTAACCCACAGCGCCACCTGTGTCCCCATTAGTGTGAAGGTAGATTTATGCTATTAAAGTAATTCTGTTAAGTTAACCTCTTTTCTAATAGGTGTCTAAATTCCTGGTTGGGTTTTGGCTTCCGTGATTTAGATCATACAACAGATTTTAGCATACAGAAAGTGAATTTATTTAAAAATGTAAAGTGTTTTAAAAATTTTGTGTAAAGTGTTTTAAAAAAAAGTGTTTTGTTTTTCAGTCAGTGTATGCATTTATCTTTAATATAAAAAGAGCAGTCATCTGCAGTTTCTAATGTATTCGCTACCATGGTTTTCAGAACAATTCATAATTTAGTCACTCAGATTATATGCATTCAGTATTCCCAGCCTTGAAAATTCACAGCCTTCAATTTTTAGGTTTAAAAAGCATGGATAATGTCCAGTGTTAGTCATACTCAGAGTAGAGCCATTAAAATGGTCTGCTTGTGCATTTATTTTAACAGCTCTCCTCTGATTATGACTTAGTTGGATATCCCATGAGAGCTGAATTGATGCATAGCAATAAAACATAAGACAGTCAAGTGCTATCAAAAGTATTAGAGCTGCCAGAAGATAGTTTGACAACTATATATATTAAGGAAATTCCCATCTCTAGTAGTATATTTATACTGAACAATAAACTGAAAACTGTAAGAGTTAATGTGCCTATTTAAAATACAGAATAGCCATAAGAAATGCAAAACTGAGCTGTATTAAGTATAAATCATGAAATGTCATTTTGTTTTACATTATGCCAATGAATTGCTGCTCTTGGGATAATACATGCATCCTAGCCATTTTATGGCCATCCAAAGGCTAGGACAGGGAAGCAGAGTTGAGGAAATTGCTGGTTGTGGAGCTCAGCTAAGAAAGTTAAAATTGCTTTCTCTGGCATTCAATCTGGTAATTTAGGTGCATGTTTACCTTGCCCTATTATCTCAAAAAAGTGGAGGTGTTAGTATATCCTTCCCCCTTCCCTTGCATGTTTGATTATATTTATGTATACCATCTGCCCAAGATATGACAGGCCATTTCTTTATTGCACACCCTTGTAAGCCTAGTGATTGAGGTAACTATTGTCATTTCACATTAGGATATGGCATTGGAAAGAATTATTTGCCCAAGATTACCACTCACAGATGAACTAAACTTTAATCTGAGGTTCATCCTAAACCTTTGTACATTACCATCCCTTGTGCTAGCAAGATGGTAGGTATACTTTTCAAGCAGCCGTGTAGAAGCCTGCTTAGTACTGTATACTGTTTCTTAAAAGACACTCTTCGCTTAGAATGTTAACCAGTTGTTGCTGGGTGTTTTGTTTTGTTTTGTTTTGTTTCTTTTACAGGCACCTAATTTATACTCACAATTGGGGTTGTCAGCACCGTGTAAAGATTTCACTTGATAATGTTGTTATCGGAGAACCATGATAATGAAAATGTTAGAGATGGGAATTGCCTAACAAAGCTGATAGCAGACAGCAGCTCATGTATGGAAGATGTGTAGAACTGTGTTGTTTGAACCTTACGCAAATGTATTGAATGCCTTCACATAGTCTCTTCAGTGCAACCATCAGGACTCAAAATGATTTAATAGGGATTTAATCTGTTGCGCAGATTGTAACTTCTGCACTGTGTGGCATGTGCTGAATACAGGCAGGTGTGACAGCTGGCAAATATCCTCACATTTCTTGAGGCTTAGAAGACATCTTCAGATTTACCGATGACAGTTGATATACTCTGTCAGCTTCAGATTACTTGTTAATAAGAAACAGATGCTCAAAGTACTAGAAAAGTACAATGTGAGGGATATGAGTTTCCATCAAAACAACAACAAAGGGTTATATTTGAAACTGGATTTTCTGTAAAATTCTTTTCAAGTCTGTTGCTGGATAAAGAACAGCGAATAGATTGTTTTCTTTTGAGTACATTAAGGAAGCTAGGATAGATGAGCAGCACATGGTTATTTTCTCCCATTGATAGCAATGCCTTAAAATGTGAACCCTCCATTTTGTTCAGCACCATATTGATTGGAGGTTGTCTTGCAAATTAGGTGAACCACAAATACGTTGCTGCATCAGCAATGCGATACCTTTTTTTCCTTGAACTGCTTTATTCACTTATTAGCTTATTAAAGTAAATGTGATTAAATCAGCAGATGAGTTCTGGTCTGATCAAAGTTCCACAAGTTTTGGCAGGCCAACTTGTAGCTGCCAAACTCATCATCTTTTATGTGTCAAATGGGTGGAGTATTCTCTGATATTGTGCAGTGCTTCAGAAACCCAGGGCAATATTTCTGGATTCAACTTACTGGGCTCACCACAGTACATATACTGGGCTCACACACATACTTATACCTGTACCTATACCCATGCTGCTGGTAACCTGATGAGTGCATTTATGGACCTCATACTTTGACGTGGATGTTAATCAAAATATGTTTCAGAAGAGAGTGTAGCTAAATTGCCATTTCCTTTCTGAATGCTGTTTTAAAAATATTTTTTAATTAAGGGTTTACGCATATTTACAAATACGGTAATAACACTAAGTATGATTATCACAATATAGCTAATAATAGAAATGAAAAAGTAACAGTACGTTTCCGATGACAGTTCAAAGTGTTGGTGCTGACCTTTAAAGCCCTAAACTACCTTGGTCCAGTATACCTGAAGGAGCATCTCCACCCCATCGTTCTGCCCGGATACTGAGGTCCAATACCGAGGGCCTTCTGGCACTTCTCATTGCGAGAAGCCAAGTTGCAGGGGACCAGGCAGAGGGCCTTCTCGGTGGTGGCGCCCGAACTGTGGAACGCCCTCCCATCAGATGTCAAAGAGGAAAACAGCTACCAGATTTTTAGAAGACATCTGAAGGCAGCCCTGTTTAGGGAGGCTTTTAATATTTAATAGATTATTTTATTTCATTTTTCTGTTGGAAGCCACCCAGTGTGGCTGGGGAAACCCAGCCAGATGGGCGGGGTATAAATAATAAATTATTATTATTATTATTATTATTATTATTATTATTATTATTAATTAAAAGGTGGCATACAAATGAGTGATCGCACAAAACTTAGGGCTGAAGAATGACCAAAGTGTGTTCGAATAAACGGAAATGTTGATCAATTAGCATATATATTTTAAAGATTATATTTCCCTTTGACACCAAGGGAAGGGTAAGATACAAAATAATAGCCATAACAAAAAAGAATCATTGAATTAACCAAAGCCATTCAAAAGCAGGAAGTGGGCATCTCCATGTTCTTTCTGAATGCTATTGCTAATAGTTCATTTTCAGAGTTGTCTTTCCTGCTTACCTTAAGTAGGAGGCAAATGTCAGGGTGCAAAATGCTACTTAGATTCACACTGCTGTGTGGAATTTTTTGACACACACACACACACACACACACACACACACACACAAACACACCAGCACTATATGTGCTTTTGAAAATTTCCCTCTCTCTTTAGGAAAGATTATTGTGCACATGACTGCTGCTTCTGGCAAGGAATCTAGCCCCTTGAGAATAACTGCTTTTATTAGAAGGGCAGGGGAAACACAAGTTGCTACCCCTTGTAGTTGTGGAAGAAGCTTTGGGAAGTCATTGTCATTTTGTGATGAAATCCTAAAAATAGATATGGAACTTGGTCCCATATTTCAGAATTTCAGTGGTCAGTAGGTGAGTACATGTCTGGGTAGGTTTATCCAATTAAAAAGGTTCTTAGCAGTTGCTGAAAACAATACAACAAATAGGCAGAGAGTTCCATAGAGAAAATACTTCCGCACTGCAGGATAGATTTCTTGAAAGTACAGAATAAATGTTATGTAGCACCTTGTAAAGGGCCAGATCTACAAGTTGAAAACATCATATGGATATAATTATTAATATAATTAGTCTCATTACATAATTTTCACTTGGGTATAGTAAATAATTCTAAACAGTGATTTTCAAGCTTTCTGTTTTCAATGAGAAGTTTCCACTTGACTTGACTGCCAGAAATATCCAGCATCACACAAAGGATTCCACAGCATGATCATGGAATGCACTGATTGGTCAGATCTGCTGAATTTCACTGTTGCCTCATATGAACTGTGTGTGACATACTAAAACTCTGCACATTGCAGAGCAAGATTGGTGGTGCTAGGCAAGTTTTCTTTTCAAGGCAACTTGGCTGTCATTGCTGATTTTTTCTTATTTAGGTATCCTTAATAATTTCTGAAGAAATCTCAGTTGAACTACTCTGCTCCAAAGGACATGATGCACTTCTAGGATGTAACTTCTGCAGTTTTTTTGTGGGAGATGAGAAATGGATAGGGTGTTTGTGGAGTGGTCACTATTGTGACAGTTGAGCTATGAAAATGTGCACTTGCTCAATAATGTTCACAGTGCCAAAGTATATGAAGCCATCTGTTATAGTGAGCCAGTTGTTCTAGATCAGGCTTCCTCAAACTCAGCCCTCCAGATGTTTGAGACTATAATTCCCATCATCCCTGACCACTGGTCCTGCTAGCTAGGGATCATAGGAATTGTTGGCCAAAAACATCTGGAGGGCCAAGTTTGAGGAAGCCTGTTCTAGAGAGTACAGGTGCCTCCCACCCCACTTGTGCAGGGGTTACGCTCCAGGCATCTACGCACATAAGTGAAATCATGTAATGTTGGGAGCATGCCACTATAATAGAACATCTGGGGAGGGAGGGAGACTCACGTGCACCAGGGCCGCTTTCTGCCACACCTTCCCTCTCGAGCAGTGGCCCCAAACAACGTCCGGGCAGCAGTAGTTCACTTTCTTTGATTTCCTCCCTCCCTCCCCTTCACATTTTCACCCATCTGCTCTTGTTGCCCCCAACCTACCTGATTGACTCAACTATTTGCACTCTCCCTCTGTCCCCCTTTTCTCTTTTGTGCTCTGGCCCCACTTTACTTGGAGATGGATTTGCATCTCTCCCACTGGCCCTGGGCGGCACAGCTAGTAAGGCACTGGGTCCCCTTGAGAGGTGCTTTAGGACCCAGCAGCACAGCAGGCAGGCAGGCACTGATCCCATATGCTCTGGTCCCTTCTGCCTGCCTATCTCTTGTCTGAGGCTGAGCAACCCAGCAGTGGTGGTAGCCTGGGCAGGGATGCATGGCTTGCGCAGCACATGGGTGAGTGTACACAGGGGATGGTGATGCTGCCTGTCTGCAGCTGGGATCAGGCTGGCATGTGGTGGGAGAGAAACGCACCCCAGTGCTGTGAGTGGGGATCCGATCTGCAGGTAAAAGTGCCCAATTGATTGATTTCCTGGTGCTGCATGTATATGTGCTTCTGCATAAGTTTGGGCTTGGGGCGTGTGTGTGTGTGTGTGTGCCTGTGTTGAAATAAAATGTCTGCTTGACACTCCATTTGTGGATAGTTTGGAAAGCCATTTTGGTGATTTTTCAGAGGCAATTTTCCTTCTTCAAAGCTGATAACGAGGTGGTGGCCACCCATGCACAGTGATGGCCTTTCATTCTTTTAAAATACTTCTATTAGGATGGTGTTTCTCTCAGTGGCCACCATTTCTCTAGAATGCCCCAAGCATTGTTCAGGTTTTCCATAATGCCCCCAGCACAGAACAGTACTGCATCCAAGGTGTCCTAGTGAAGGAAACAGGCACCTGTTGAAAGGAGGTCTGTCAAATTTTAATTAAAAAGAGAGAGTAAGAGGGCCTTGTCCTGCCTTGAAGCCAGCAATAAGCTTTCCATGAATCTTTTTTTTAAAAAAAGAATACATCTTCCCCTTACCAAAAAAAAAAAAACAATGCTCCCAGTTTTTTTTTAAATCTGATCTTCTCTCTCCCATCCCAATTTAATTCCAGATATTGATTCTGGCATTGATGTCAACCCAATTCCCAGTGGTTGAGACCTAACCCCAAATTCTATAGCATCCTATCAAAAATCATGAGAAAGCTTTGAAATCTATCAAACTAGACATATTTGAGTCTTAAGAACTTTCCCATCTTATTTTCAAGCTCTGTATGCTTCTATGTATCTGTAAGAGCAAGAATGTTTATTTATTCAACTAAAAGTTGAGCAGGACAGACATTTTAACGAGCTTTTTATCTGTGTTGAAGTGCCTGTGGCAGTATTTCTGGTACAGAAAGGCTTGAGCAATGTGTTTCCTGTTTAACTGAGGTATTTAGATTAGCTTTAAAATAAGTTGTGGACCTAGGAGCAATAAAATATCTTCCTTAAGTATGTTGTTATTTATGCCACTTAAAGAGAATGTATGTCTCAAATAGACTTGACTGCTAATGTGGTCTTAAATTATGCAGAAAGCTGTATAAAACATTTTCAAAGCTTTATTTAGTGATCTGGTATGTGTGTTTAGTACAGGTTTGACTTTCATTATATCTCTTGGAACTTCTTCCCCTACTACACTACTTGTTGATTTGTATGGCCATGATTCTGAACCATGGCATACAAAGCAATCAGAATGTGCTGTGTCTACCATAAATGTCTTTATAAGATTCTGGCCAGATTCCACCTAGTTGCAATTTGAGCTTCAGTTTTTCATCATTGAGCCATAATTGCTGAAGAATCAAGTTTTATATATATAATTATGATGTTGTCTATTCTAAACTTGGTTTGTGTATACAATTATTTTTACAGTATATTCTGAAATGACATTTGAAGTCAAGAGCAACAACCATTCAGTAGAATAAAAAAATTATCAGGTTTCATCTTAACCTTCTTTTTAATGAAACCCCAACTATCCCATGGAGCTAATGAGTTGACATACCAATTCATTTTGGATTATTTCAAACTTTAATAAAATTGAATTTTAAATTGTCTAGATCTGTGATTGAAAGCTTTTGATAGGTGTAATTCTGAAGCCTTAACTAGGATATGATTCTCAAAGCTGTATGTTGTTCACCCCAGGCTTGGACTGCTGCTTTAAACCAGAAGCAGTTTAAAACTGAATGCCAGTATTTCTTTGAAACTAATTTAACATGGTTTTGAATAAATTGTTTTCCTTTAAATCTCTCTGTTCCACCAAATGAATGAATTTGCTGAACATCTTACCATATATAATGTAAGAACAGCACAAGAAAATAGTGTCTACATGTAATAAGTTTAAGAACAACCTGTCACCTGCAATGCCACCTTTGTCTGTAACTAAATCTGTGATGGCTTACGGGAAGGAGTGTAAGATTATTGAAAATTGGTTTTATTTCTGTATGCCATTTTGACTGAGAGAGCTTTGCACAAGTTTTGCACAAAAACAGTTCTGCGCTGTCGCTGTGGATAGGATTGGGATTGGGCAGGTGGAGAGAGAGAGAGAGAGAGAGAGAGAGAGAGAGAGAGAGAGAGAGAGAGAGAGAGAGAGAGATTGTAGGCTTAGAAACATAGTGGGAACACCATTAGATGGTATAGTTAAGGGACATTGGGCCCACGAAGAGTCAATAAGGAAACTGAATAAGGAATAAGGAATAAGGAAACTGAATAAGCAAGGGTGGAAGATGCAGAAAACTGAAAGGAATGTCAGGTGATTAAGAAAATAAGAGGGATGTAGGGAAAGAGGCTGATTACACAGGCTGATTACAGTGTTTGAAACTCCCACTGCGCCTAATATTTCCAATTAAAACTCAGAGTGGAAGGAAAGGAGCAGCTTTTTTTGCTTCCCCACTTCCAGCTACTCTCTGAAGACTGGAGAAGAGACCCTCTTAAGAATATTAGTGGGGTGAGCAGGGGAAGGACCAGGGGTCAGCAAATGTTTTCAGCAGGGGGCCGGTCCACTGTCCCTCAGACCTTGTGGGGGGCTGGACTATATTTTGGAGAGAAAAAAATATGAACGAATTCCTATGCCCCACAGAGATGCATTTTAAATAAAAGGACACATTCTACTCATGTAATAACACCAGGCAGGTCCCACAAATAATCCAGAGATGCATTTTAAATAAAAGGACACATTCTACTCATGTAAAAACATGCTGATTCCCGGACCGTCCGAGGGCCGGATTTAGAAGGCGATTGGGCCGTATCCGGCCCCCGGGCCTTAGTTTGGTGACCCTGGACTAGACCATGTGTAAAATGAACATAATATTTTAGCTGCAGTTCATTAATTTTCAGCTTTGTATTCTTGTTAGAAAAAAGCGCGGTTAGACATTCCGTTGTGCACCCATAACCTAGGTTTGAGGTGCCATTTAGCTTCTAGCTTTCATCTTTCCGTTTCTAACACTGGCTGATTATCAGAAGATAAGGCAAGGGTAGCCTGTGTGGTTCCTTAAAGATGTTGTGGGCTGCAGTTCCCATCAGCCTCAGCCAGTGTGACCAATGGTCAGGGATGATGGGGAGTCCTTGACCTAGGGAGTGGGAAGGTATGGTAACTCTGAGCCAGGAAGTGAACTAAGGAGGCCAAATGGGAGGCGTCTGAACTTCACATGTCAATTTTCAGACCTTTAGCTGCACATCTGTAATTATCATACAGGTATGACTGTTATAGGCAATCATCTGAATTATCCATGTTTCAAAGCAACTGTATAGTACACACAATCTTTATATAATTCAGTTTTGGTAAAGTGGGAATTCTCATGAAATTGTTTGACCTAGGGGTGCCCTGCATTATATCAAATGGTGCTGTGAAGAGAACAATACACTGATTAAAGAGATACCTTTATGTCCTTCAGCTTTGCTAGTACATCAGAAGGCTAGAATGGAACGGCTTCAGCGAGAACTTGAGATTCAGAAGAAAAAGCTAGATAAACTAAAAACAGAAGTCAATGAAATGGAGAATAATCTAACACGAAGGCGCCTGAAAAGATCAAATTCTGCTTCCCAAATTCCTTCAGTAAGTCATAATTTCTGGAGGTTTTAAACATGTATGATAAGTCTGAAATAGAATTTCAGTTTAATAATGGTAATGATACGCAAAATATACTTTGCTTACCTTTCATCTGATTCATACATCCTAAACTATGACATAAAGCAAAACTATGGTTGACATAAAGCTGACATAAAGCAAACTATGGTTCACTGGAAACGTGCAGGCTCGTGGAGGTGAGCTTACAGCCACTATGCTCCTCCCTGTACTGAGCTAAGATAAAGTTCGTTTTTGTGTTTCCAAACCTGAGCTCGTGGTTACATTATCTTCTTTCTAAACCACAAGCTGTAACCAGGACTTAACCACGAGCCCAGGTTTGGATAAAACTTTGGCTTAGCTCAGTGTGGCACAGAAGTATAAACAAAAAATCAGGGAGGAACAATGTGAACCCATTTAGCTTACCATGATGCATGAACCAGGAGACCGAGAAGACAATTTTAAAAACGCAGTCACATTTTCAGTCATCTGTTCCGAATGGTCTTCAAGAGAAGTACTGACTGGCAAGCCAGTTCTTTGCTTGACTGTACTTTTGTGATACACTTAGAATTATTTTGTGGTGAAAGAAAAAATACTTCCAAAAGTATTTCCAAAATGATTTTTTAGGACTGTCAACAAGGAAAAGTTATCACTGATTTCTGTGTATCAGCTGGTGCTTTTGTAATTTCAGTAATAATCTGAATTCAAAATTCAGTGACTAGACACCTCATGGGAATAAATACCCTCCTCTCAAGATCTGATGGGATTGTTCTTTAACAGTTTTGGGTTGAAGATGGCATGATTATGCTTAAATCACAGTCATCACTAAGTTTTGTTGTCCCATGATAAAGTTAGTAATCTAATGGACAGCATTGTTCTGTGTTTTTCAGCTTGAAGAAATGCAACAGTTAAGAAGTTGTAACAGACAACTTCAGATAGACATAGATTGCCTAACCAAAGAGATTGATCTTTTTCAAGCAAGAGGTACTGTATTATCAGTATAAATAATAATTTTGCCCATTTAGCTAAACATTGAAGGTTTGAGGTTTATAGAACATGTAAATAATTGATTAATGCATTGTGTAATTCAGTTGTTGCTAACATTTTATTGAGCATTTTCATAACAAATAAAATGCCCAACCTTGTCACTGTTTATCTGGGATTCTTTGTTTGTAAAAGATCAAGTCCACATATTTTCAGATAATGATGAAAATAAAACAAGGATTTAGATAAGCTTACATACAAAATATAATTTCTAAAGTTACTCTCTCACCCTACAAATAAAAGACTTGTAAGTTTAGCATAGAATAGAAAGCAGGAAGACAATGCAAAACCAGCTCTTTCCCCCATTCCTGATTCAGAATGGCTGGGGTGGCGGCGGCTGTTATTCCATTTCCTCTTCTTCAAAGCCTAAAAGCTATGTTTAGTTCTTCAGAAGAATAGGGTAGGGCTAGGTTTGAAAAAAAAGACATGTTAACAGACTTGTTCTTATCATTTTAGCAACCGGAGCACGAATAGACAAATATTAGCTTGGTGTTTTTCATATTTGTAGTTTAAAATAATACCAAAAATACAGTTTAGGCATTAGAAACAGTTCTGAATATCCAGCTGAGCTCTCACCAGGTAAACGTTATTTGGAAAAAAAGTGTCTTAAAATCAGTACGGTAGACTAAATTAAACCTGTTTTAATCTAGTTATACAATTCTATGGTGCTATGATAAAATTCACAATATTCTACATTAACACAAACATACTTTAGTTTAGTTTGTCTTATCCTATTGAAATTCAGTGTTAGTTATGTCTGAGTAGGCCCACTAAAACCAATGAACTTAAGTCCATTGATTTCAGTGGATGTACTTTGGGTCATATCCAAGACATGTTCAATGTCTTGATTTAGAAAAGCAAAACCTAATATTATTGACGCTTCACCTGAGGTTTAATGTGAAACCTGAAGGTTGCTGCAGCCTGGCTTGCTTATCTTTCTATTGGACTGTTTTGACTGTCTTCAGCTTTCCCTGCCCCCACTCCATATTTTCAATTAGAAAATGCCACCTTTGAATGCTTTTTAGTGAGCCATATATGGAGGCACAAAACTGGTAGATTGCATTAGGTGACCTCAGAATTTTTCCTTCAATATCAGTGAACATCTTGTCTTACACATTCTGTAATGCTTCTACTTTAGCTGCCTTTTTGCACTAACTCTTTCATTGTGTTGTGTTTTTTCTGTTTTCCAGGACCACATTTTAATCCCAGTGCCATTCATAATTTTTATGATAATATTGGATTTCTAGGTCCTGTGGCACCAAAGCCTAAAGGTACTGCTGCTAAATTTTCTATCTAAATTCACATCCCTGAAATCGAAACATTGAGCCCATTTATTGCAATATATACTGTCAGTTCTTCATCATAAAGTTATTTGAGGTCTGCAGCATACATGTAATCACCATATCCATTTACAGTTCTCTGTTGCATGCACACATGCAGACAGGTGGATTAGTTCTGCTCTGTCCATGTGCTGAAATCGCTTAATTTTTGTTCATTTTTAGAGACAGAGAGGATTGTCTAGCCTTAAGCATATGGAAGAGGAGGCCTTTTTTGCATCTGAGTAGTGGACTGAACTTTTAATAACACAGCAGTGGAAATAATCAACTTATTCTACTGTGTAATACACAATACTGCAGGGGGTGGGTGGGGAAAGCTTCACAGAATTTAATCTCTCCTGTTGTTTGTATTTAAAAATTGTTCCCTTTCTCCTCAGCAGATCAGAGGTCCATTGTCAAAACACCAAAGACTGTACCTGATACGGAGGAATACGAGGGAAATCATTGGAGCTGTACTGCTTGTACTTTTTTAAATCACCCAGCCTTAAACCGTTGTGAACAGTGTGAAATGCCCAGGCATTTCTGAGCCAGGGAGGCTCACTTATCTTCTGTAAATCCAACCTTTTGACTATTGTGTCATTTCCTTGGGATAAATAATCATTTATGCATAGGATTTTGTAAAATTGAACGTGTGACAAGGTTTATTACTAATGTTAAATGTCATGCTACAGAGATAATACCTCAGTGTTGTGCTGCAGGCAGCTGAAATTCATCAGCTGGAAGGAAATCTCCTGAAAGACTTGGTTGCCAGCTGCCTGAATCATGTACAGTATTACCAGAACCCCAGTAAGAGTAACTCTCATCATGTTCAGTGCTTGGGTGTTCCCCAACCGCCTTCTCCACAGATGTCACTACTGAATTTTTGACAGGGGAAGGGATTAGATTGATGGCTTTTGGGTTGTTTGTAAAGCTTTCAGTGAAACACTACATTCACCGAGGAAATGGAAAGGAACAAGCTGAAAGTGTGTTAAACTGTTTGCTGCCGCATAGGGGTCGTGAATTGTAGAACTTCACAAATCAGTGGTACTCTTCGCCTTGTCTTCCCAGCAAAAACACAGCTCTGCTCTGTGAAGACACAAATCAGTACAATCATGTCTGAAGATGAAAAAGAAACTGCATGCTTTGTCTGTACAATACTCACAGTGAATACCCCCAAAGCTTTTCCTACTGTACATAGCTCTAGAGCTGCTTTAAGTGCCCTTCTTTTCTTCACCTTTTATTATTTCTTGTACTTCTTAATGTATAGTGTAATAGTTTTTGTTAACTTTCTTTTTCCCTTTAAGTGATTATGCACGATCATGACCCTTTTTTAAAAAAGCTTTTGATCTGAGAGAAGTAGTGCCTTAAAATAAGAGCAATAATAATGCACAAATAGCTCTCCACTGCCTGTTCTGTACGTTGCTCTTGTAAATGCTGATGATCTGTAAAGATCTGCAGATGCAGCATGGTGAAAATGCAGGAAAAGTTGGAGTATATGCATATAGTTCACTCTGTACACTGATTTTTACGGTGGGTGACACAATGTAATATTTTTGTCTGGCACAAGGAAACAGAAATTTAAAGTATGTTCAACCCACCAATGGATCAGCATCTTAATATGCTTGCTTCATCTGCTGGATATCTTGCAAATTCTTTAAGGGATGATTACTGGGGAAGTACATACAGTACACAAAACAGTAGCAGTAGCATATAACATCAATGCTATCAATATCTTGGCAGCCAGTTTCTAAACCCGATTTGGTAGAGAATAGCAATAGTGTGAAATACAGGCTAGAAAAGAGAAATCAAGCAGACTTGAACACTGAAGCAATAACTAAGCATCTCTCTTATTTTCATAGTCCTTGCTATTTGATCTAAAGGAAAGCATTCAGGTGATAAGGAGCACATAACTGAAACCACAAACGGTTTTGTAATGCTCTCTTGCATACTACAAAAATGATGTAGCATCTCTTAGGATAAGACAGGAGAGAGTGCTTAAATGTAGCAAGAGACAAAGTAGACTGTCACCCACTGTAAATAATTTCCGGTGGACATTTTTAACAGGAATTTTACAAGTGATCTATGAATACAAAGGCCTTTGTTTTAAAGGCTTTGAATTTTTTACAATATGGGAATAAAATGACTGTCCCAAGTAATTAGTCAGTAGAACCAAAGTACTTGCATTGAATGCATTTTGTTTATTAAAAAAGAAGCCTTGTTTTTCAGCTTCATCTGCAGTTCTATGTGAAGATTGACAAATCAATTTTTACCTGTTTTATTAATAAAACCTAATTTGGATATCTTGAGTTGATGGTTTTGTGATTTAGCTGGGTAAACTGTCTTTGTAACAGATAAGTTATTTATAAAAATTAAAAAAAAATATTGTAACCTATGGTTTTGTGTCTTTTTAACCTACTAGTCCAGCTATAAATTCAGCCAAATAATAATTGAAGAGTGTAGACATCTTATGAAGATAGGAACCTCTGAGATACAAATAACATTTCTGCTTCTGAGAAGAGGAATGCATAGATGATGATGAGACAGCTGTTGCTTTTCTTCAAAGAATTTATAGACTATTTTTGACCAATGCAAGACTTTCAGTTTTGCTACTTCAATCCCCTAAGCCAGGCATGTCAAACCTGCGGCCCTCCAGATGTTTTAGACTACAATTCCCATCTTCCCCAACCACTGGTCCTGCTAGCTAGGGATCATGGGAGTTGTAGGCCAAAACATCTGGAGGGCCGCAAGTTTGACAAGCCTGCCCTAAGCTCTCGTCTGGATATTAGGTAATATTGCCCTTTAATGCTAGAATCTGGAATGACATTTTAAACTTGCAGTTTCAAATCAGTTCTACTAGAGCAGGGTTTCCCAACCTTGTGCCTCCAGCTGTTTTCGGACTACAATTCCCATCATTCCTGACCACGGGTCTTGCTAGCTAGGGATGATGGGAATTGTAGTCTCAAAACATCTGGAGGCACAAGGTTGGGAAACACTGTACAAGGCACAAGGACCCATAGTGAGGTTTGTACAAACCACTTGCAGGAGTTTTAGCACTTTTTAAATGAAGCACAAATTCCCATGTTTCTTTTTTTAAAAAATAGAAGTGGTACACTAAACAACTGAATTTGGTGCAAAATGAACTGCTGCTTTGTGTAACTGAGGGTAGCAAACTGATGCAAATGGACATCCTGAACAAACCCTAAGATAATCCTTTGGCTCACCATTGATCCTTCAATCTGGACTCTGTTTGTCTTTGGAGTTGCCAACTTTTACAGCACAAACATATGCATGGGTATGCAAGAGCCTTTCTGTGCAATTGTGGTCTTTCATGTGGGCAAGGAATTTTCTCAGTGTCAGGCCCAGCCTTGTGGTAATTGCTAGCAGAGTGCTAATTAGCGTGATTTTCAAGTGCTGAGAAGCAGCTCGAGAGAATTGCAAACATGTAGCTTATATAGACAATATAACTCCCTAAACTAAAAGCGTTTGGGAGTATTGTGAATGAAACGGTGTAATGGCACTGCTAGTGCACTGAAAGTTTACATTTTGTGTCAAATGATGTTTCTGTGAATTCTACCTACTGTGAATGGATTTTCCCTTCTGTAGGGAGGGAAATACGATCTTGTGTGGGTTGTCACTGCCCATCTCACCACTGAGAGAAAACAACTCTTTTGAGAGAGAGTGTATACCTGGGGCAGGGACAACCCCTTTATCTCCAGTTCCAGTTTCCTGGCAGCCACTGGTGTCTTGCCGGCTTCTCTAGGCACAGCAAAAGAGAAGAGGCAGGAATGCCATATTGGAAGGGATTTTAATTTTGTTTACTCCTTGATCCTACTTCCACTTCCTTCTGCTACTCCTACAGGGTTTTTGTTTTCTCCAGGCTCTATAGATCTCCTCCTGCATGGTATCTATTGTGTGGGCATTTTGGGCCGACAGCCTGGGAGGCTTTCTGGATGTTCTTGGTGAGGAGAGCCTTGGAAAGAGCTTAAACAGACCAAAGGGACTTCTCTCAGGAGGAGAGTTGTTTTTGGAGATTGATCAGAAGAGTCACTTGGTGTCTGTGTAAGGGCTCCTGCGATCACCCCGACTCCAGTAGCAGCGAGTTCCTCAGCCATGGAGGTATGAGGGACCTGAAAAGCCTGCTCCAGCACTCCCAGAGGTTCTGGTAAGCTGGGAAAAGGGGGAAGGGGACCACTCAAGCCTATGCACCCCTTGCAGGATCTTGAAGGGCTGGCCTGTCTGGGACAGGCTCTGGGCTTACCTTAAGCCCCACAGCCTTCCTCCGCCTGCCACAGGCCCGTCAGGGCCCCTTCACCAGGGGCAGCAGTGGGGGAAGGGCTCAGGAAAGCCGCAATAGGGTGGGTAGCCTACACACAGGCCCAGTAGGCTCAAGGGACCTGGTTCAAGGAGGAAGCCATCCAATCCATCAACTGGTTGGAACTCAGAGTGATCAGACGGGTCTTCCATCACTTCAGGAGGCTGATGGGGCAAGCATGTGCCTATCCGCCCTGACAACCGAGGCATATAGATGCAAGGAGGGTGGCAGCAAGGCTCTGGCCCTCATGTAGGAGGCCACCATTCTTCCACCCTAGGTGGGTAAACACCCAGAATCCCTGTCAGCAGAGCCTCCAACACTTGAGCAGTTGGGCTCAGCCGCCGGCAGCTCTATCAGGTGGAATGGAGTTCCACAGGCACTCAAGCAAATGGTAGATTGCTTCGACCCTCCAAGGTCCTATTGGCAAGTCCAGAGCAGTGTTTCTCAACCAGTGTGCCTCCAGATGTTTTGGGACTACGACTCCCATCATCCCTAGCTAGCAAGACCAGTGGTCAGGAATGATGGGAGTTGTAGTCCCAAAACATCTGGAGGCACACTGGTTGAGAAACACTGGTCCAGAGAACCAAAAGGTGGAGCAATGGGCTAGGGTTCCCTGACTCCTACCTGGTCAGTGTGTGTGTGTGTGTGTAACTATAAGCCTTTACTTCCACAGTACCTATTCAGAGATTTGTCAAGTGGGTCAGATTGACCCCAGGGCAGATCATTGTAAGGGGTCCTTTCTGGTTAAGGAGGACATGGTTTGCAGAACTCATAGCTCTATCAGTGGCAGACCCTTGGCCTAAACCTTGCAGGAGCTACCTGTGGTGGCAGGGAGAGGAGACCATTTGACCTTCACCTTCCACCTTCATGAGTCATTACAAGCGAGATACTTACGCCTCAGCAGAGGACTCCTTGGGAGACAAGTGGTTCAACAGATGTTTAACACCAAAAAGGTAGAGCCCACAGCGACTCTCACTCAATTTGAGAACAGGATCATATTTCCTCCCTACAGGAGAAGCATACATTGGTACTTACCATTAAAAGTCCCTTCTCTGTAGGGAGAAATATTATCCGGCCCTCCCAGGTACTGCTGTGTGCATGGGAGAGGTCATCAGATACAGAGCATTGGGGGGGGGGGGTTCCCAAGGGGGCCAGACATGCCTTCCCCCAATGTTCAGGGGCCTCTTATTTCCCTGCCCCTCTTGCTCTTTAGCACATAACGGGGGGGAGGGGAGGTCCCCCTTCTCCCCTTCACCTGTACTATCTAAAGGGGCCATTAGGGCAAGCTTGGGACAGGGGTCCAGGGAACAGAGGCATGCCCCACTGGGACCGCTAAATTTCCTGCTCCTAGCTATTTGGTTTCCTTCTGTTCATTCCTGACTGTAAAGTTACTTGTTTAAGCACAAATTGAACTTGAGATAAATGGTTTGTCCCAGCCGCAGGTATACTCTTTAAAAAAATAAAGTTACTTCCTGCCAGTGGTGAGATGGGCAGTGACAACCCACACAGGATCGTATTTCTCCCTACAGAGAAGGAACTTATCACAGTAAGCACCAACATACGCTTTTATCCCCTGCAACCTCTCCCACCCCCATACCTCCCAGATCTTTTCCCCAACCCTCTGAGCGGATGAGAAGGGGAAGTCCCATGAGGCAAGCAGAAGTCCACTTCCTGAATTTAGTTTATTAAAGTTTAGTTTAAACTTTATTTAGTTTGCTATTCATACCAGTGTTTGAAATGAACAATTTATTTGTAGAATGGCTTGTCTGTTTATTTTTTAAAATTAGCTTACACATTGAAGTTTGTCGAATTGTTGCACTTGGCAAATAGTTAATTTGGTCTTAGGCTTCTTATAGCCTCCTTTGTTTCTTTACTCTGAAAGGTAAGTCCTGCTAAACCCCTGCTTCCATTTAAGTAGGCACATGACTGTAGCCATTGTCTTCAAAGGGTATATACATTGTTTTATATAGCATTTGAAATGTGTTTTCAAAGATTTTCAGGCTTTGGTAATGCCTGTGCAAAAAGAGGAAGGGACGTGTTTCTTCCAGTTGCCAGGCTGATATTTTTGGCTGTGGAGTGTCAACACTAACTCTGGCCTCCCCTCCCCTCCATGTTGGCACCATCTGTTTCTGACTGAGGTAGGACCGCCAAAGAAAACCTGGCCTTGCATTCCCTTGCTTCCAGATGAGAGGCTGGGAAAGGGGGGGGCACATTTAAGTTCCTGGCTCTCAGAACCTGGGAACGCCTTGGCTCCATGGTACTTCCCACCATTGTTCGGTCCCAGCTCCTGCCAACCTAGCAGTTCGAAAGCACATCAAAGTGCAAGTAGATAAATAGGTACCGCTCTGGCGGGAAGGTAAACGGCGTTTCTGTGCGCTGCTCTGGTTCGCCAGAAGCAGCTTAGTCATGCTGGCCACATGACCCGGAAGCTGTCTGCAGACAAACACTGGCTCCCTCAGCCTATAAAGTGAGATGAGCGCCGCAACCCCAGAGACATCCGTGACTGGACCTAACAGTCAAGGGTACCTTTACTGCTAAAATATATTTATTCATGTTGAATAAAAGCCTCAACAGCTTTTAGAAATAGTGGGGGTTTTTTATATCAAAGGTATTAAGTTTGATGCCTTCACCCCCACAAAAACAAATTACACACAGGCCAAATATTAGATCCTGCCTTTGGCACTACTAGATACCTCCTGCCTTGCAGCTTCAGGCTTCCATATTGTAAACTAGGGTGACACCACGTGGT
This sequence comes from Zootoca vivipara, assembly GCF_965207765.1. Lineage (NCBI taxonomy): Eukaryota > Metazoa > Chordata > Lepidosauria > Squamata > Lacertidae > Zootoca > Zootoca vivipara. Next base: position 63,044,424 of record NC_142586.1, read on the forward strand.
TTTATGTGTGTACTCCACTCTAAATTTTATACTAACTAAATCACATATTGCTGTATGCTACTCGCACAAAGTAGGTTTCTAACATACTTCTGGTCCTGTATGCACAAAGTAGGAAGCGAATAAACACATAAATGGTTTAATTTTGAAAGAGGCTCTGTAAGCCGACTCTTCTAGTACTCTTTATCTGCAAACTTGTAATCTTGTCCTACAATTGTGAATTAGATGTGACCTTCATCTCAATACCCTTGTCACATCATTTGATGGCAGAAAGAGGCTGTTGGTTTCTTTTCATCATCAGCGCATTATAAAAACGGTTTGCATCTCATCAGTTATTGGATGTTTATACCTGTAGAAAAGCAAAGTCCTGGGCCTTGAGCAGGTGTACATTTTTATAGCAACCTGGATGGAGGGCTAGGGAGGTTGGGGCAAATAGACAAGAAGCAGGCAAGTCACTGTATTGTAGTCTGCAGTGGATTCTACAGTCATCAAGTCCTCTGATCACATATGTATTAGACCAGCCTTCTCCAACCTGATGCTCTCCAGATGTTTTGTACTACCACCTAACTGGGTATGATGGGGGTTGTAACCAAAACATCTGGAGGGCACCAGGATGGCAGAGGCTGGATTAGACAGGGTCAGATTTGCCAGCTATAAATCATCTGTCCTCTGCTGCTGATTTTCATTCCTTCTTCTTGTACAGCTTTTAAATTTGTAACTTTAACATGGAATTCATCCCATTCCCATTGGTTAGAAAAGGAGTTCTGCATGTCACATAATGTACAATTATAATTGCATAGTGAATTAGGGGTTTTGTGGTTCCAAGTTCTTATCAAGACTATGTTTGCTTTACTGGAATAATATTTTTACTCGTTTCTGTAGCTTCTGAAATTGTATTATCTCATCCTTAGATGACCTCCTGTGGGAAGCACACACTTCTCATCTGATGTTGTTTCTGGTGCCAATAGTTCTGTGTATTTTGGCAATGTTGAACCATATCTTCCAAGTTCTCTTCCCCACTGTAATTTCTCCACCGCTGCTTGTGTGGTAGTAAATTATGGATCACAGTCTTCCATTTGTATTGAGTTTCCATACAGTAGCAGAGCCATCATCACTCTTTCTGAAGCACTGGATGATCTCAGTCCTCAGTTTGAGGGAGGAAATCGCCTTCAATTGTTTTTCCTTTAGTCTAGTTTCTCTACATAAGACAAATGCTCCACCTTTTTTCAATTACTCTGAAAATTTTGAAATGTCAAATGTTGAAGTGCCTTGATTCCTCTCTCACCGCACTTCAAAAAAAAAAGTGCCTTGATTCCTCTCTCACCGCACTTCAAAAAAAAAGTATTAACACCTGGCTAGTTTTATGAGAAGATGGATGGGAAGCCAGATTCAAATGCAACATGCTGCAAGGTACTGCCTACAAGTACTGTTCAAATAAATATTAAACACTTTGAAACTGAAAACTGTTTGGTGTTTTTTTTTTGTAACTGTTATATCATCTATTCAACTGTCTGTTCTCTAGGGGGTTCACAACATGTTAACCTTAACCAGCAAAGCATTAGGAGTGTTACGTTTGAAATCCAGATATTTGTTTTGTGGTAATTTTTGACTGCCTTTTTTGAGTTCTGTTTTCAAACCACTTTATGACACAATGCCAATGTTTTATTTATTTATTTTAAGTCAAGGACAGTCCCATCAATGAAGAGATTTCATTTCCAGAACCATGACTCCCGGGGGGGGGGGAGTGAAGAACCATAAGAGATTAATAATTTATGTTTAAATTTATTTTCCTATTAATTCTATTTTAATTATTGTAAATCACCCTGGCATCATTTTGATAAATATGTGGCATATAAGTCTCTAAAATAAATTAAATAAAATTGGCCAGAACCCTTCTTGAACAGTTTAATTGACCATCTTTGGTCAAACAAGTTCCCAGATGTTAGCAAAGAAGTAAAAAGCTAGTGGCAAATATATGCAAAGGGTTGCTTATTTATTATAACATTTTTTAAATGGCCAGTGATCCTGTCCTGTTAAAATCAATCAGAACTATATACTTGGAATTCTGCCCATGAAATGCTACTGGATTATGGTTTATGGATATCAATAGTCTAACGCTGAATCAAATACAAACAATAATGAACTAGAAATGCTACCCTATGCAGAGGGTCATATATTAGACTCCTATGAGAAATGAGTATCAAAAATTCTATAGTTCAGTAGTTCCCAACAATATAGGATGCAGTATTTACATTGACCTATGGGACGATCCTGTATTATACAGGACAGGTGACAACTGCTTCTTGGGAGAAAAGCAATGACAAACCTAGACAGCATCTTAAAAAGCAGAGACATCACCTTGCCGACAAAGGTCCGTATAGTTAAAGCTATGGTTTTCCCAGTAGTGATGTATGGAAGTGAGAGCTGGACCATAAAGAAGGCTGATCGCCGAAGGATTGGTGCTTTTGAATTATGGTGCTGGAGGAGACTCTTGAAAGTCCCATGGACTGCAAGAAGATCCAACCTATCCATTCTTAAGGAAATCAGCCCTGAGTGCTCCCTGGAAGGACAGATCGTGAAGCTGAGACTCCAATACTTTGGCCACCTCATGAGAAGAGAAGAATCCTTGGAAAAGACCCTGATGTTGGGAAAGATTGAGGGCACTAGGAGAAGGGGACGACAGAGGACAAGATGGTTGGACAGTGTTCTCGAAGCTACGAACATGAGTTTGACCAAACTGCGGGAGGCAGTGCAAGACAGGAGTGCCTGGCGTGCTATGGTCCATGGGGTCACGAAGAGTCGGACACGACTAAACGACTAAACAACAACATGGGACGATCCTGTATTATACAGGACAGGTGACAACCCTAGTTGGGAAGAGCGAGACAAATTTAACAGATTGACTGCAATAAGCGAAGAGCAATTAGCTGAGCTGGCAATAAACTGAATAAGGACTGGCGGAAGAGATAGAAGCAATTAGGGGTGTAGGCAAGGTTAATTTTGTAACTGAACGCCAAAATGGGAGCCGCTAAGATAAAACGGTCCACAAGAGAGCGGCAGAAAAGCTTGCAAGGGGCTGGCCCAGAAATGTTGCACACATCCGTGAGTAGACCGAACCCAGGGGAAAAGGGCGGGGAGGCGGGAAAGACAGATTGCTGCCGCTGAAAGGCTTTTAGCAAAGCTGTGGAAATGGGCAGAAAATTGGGGTGGGGCGCTGAGTTTGCATACTTGTTTCTCCTCTTGGCTGAAGCACAAAAGTGGAGGCCTGGCCTTGCCTGCCCTCCCTGTCAGGGCGCCTCCTCTGCTCGCTCCCGGATAAGAGAAAAACTGAACCCCCCCCCCAAAGGCATTGGCTGTCTAAGAGGAGCAGCGAAGAATAACAAGCGTCCTTCTCCAATCGCCACCCTTCTCCTTTGGAAGCCACCCCCCTTTACCTACTATATTAAAGGTAAAGGTAAAGGGACCCCTGACCATTAGGTCCATTATTGGCCGAGGGAGCCGGCGTATAACTTCCAGGTCATGTGGCCAGCATGACAAAGCCGCTTCTGGCAAACCAGAGCAGCACATGGAAATGCCGTTTACCTTCCCGCTGTAGCGGTTCCTATTTATCTACTTGCATTTTGACGTGCTTTCGAACTGCTAGGTTGGCAGGAGCTGGGACCAAGCAACGGGAGCTCACCCCGTCACAGGGATTCGAACCGCCGACCTTCTGATCAGCAAGCCCTAGGCTCAGTGGTTTAACCACAGCACCACCTGGGTCCCTATACCTACTATATTAATGCGAATATTTTGTGGAAGTGGGGCCTATATAGTACATACCCGTCTGAAACACACTAGATGAGAACAAGAGGCATCTGCCACCGACTGCCTAGGAGCCCTGTGGCCCCAGCCTGCGAGGGACACCCCTGCTCCTGCTCCTCCCCAGATGCTTTCCTCCCGTTCAGCTATCCAGCCCCTGCCAAGAGGGGCGAGGTCTTGCTGCTGCTTTCCGGCAGGTAGCAGCAGCCTGAGCTTGTGGGGATAGAGATCCGCCGCTCCTTCTTCCCTTCACAAACGTCTCTATTTAAACCACTTGTGGATCCCAGCCTACAGGTGGGAAAGATGCTCCTCTAGCTGACCTTACTGTAGCCTGCTTTTCATGCAACTGTAAACCAAGGTTAAAACAACCCTTCGTTAATCAACTTGGGTATTATGTGTGAGCCCAGCCTCAGTGCCTTAACTGTGGTTTGTTAAAAGAAATCGTGGTATGTTGTGGGCTTGCTGGCATTAACTTTGGCTTAGCAACCCAACAGTTCTTTAACTGGTTTAAGTGTGGCTTAACCAAGAACAACTTAAAAATGTAACCGCTTCCCATGTTTGACAGTTCCCACTAGCTGTGTTAACAGCAGTGTCATCTTTATCAAGTCTTGTATGCATGAAAGTCTTAACCTGAGCTCAGGTTGCCAGTGGGTGTGGCTTAGCAGGCTCTCAGGCTCCTGGAAGAAGCAAAGAAAGAGCCATGCAGCTTGGCTCCCAACACAGCAAATGCTACTTAAAAGGAAATCTTACAGCCTATATATTTGCTAATTTAAAGATAGCACAATCATTTTTGGACGGAAACAAAGTACCTTATGTTTTAAGTCATTTGGAACCTTCTTCATCTTTATTTTACTGCCAGCAAATGGAGACTTGTTTGCTGTAACCTCTGGAAACTGTGAGTAAAATATTCATTTATTTACAAAGCTAAGAGTCTGTGATTTATTCTAGCCTAAGTATTTTTGTGGGGAACATTAGTTTAAAGGTGGAGGAAGTCACCTTTATTGTGCTTGGAGCAATCTCCATTGGAGATTGGAGCAATCTCCATATGCTATGAGACAGTAAGAATCTGTTTTCCAAACCTCTGTATCCAACAGCAGGTGGGAAATACAAAATAGCTGGGAGGAAAACAAGTCAAGGTTTATTTGATCATATGAGCAGAGATTTGTGGTTTGCTTAATAAATTATGGTTTAGTTTTGGCTTATCATGATGTGTGAACCAGGTCTGTATATATTGCTATACTGATCATTCTGGTTATGTAACCCCCCCCCAAAAAAAATTAGAAATTAACCTCTGACTGGATTTTTAGCACAAAAATACACATGTGTTGAGAAGTGTGATAGCATCTCTATCTCTCTCCAAAGTTTAGCAGTATTAGTCATGGGGGGAGGGGCAGGACTGTTTCCTGTGACTGTGTCCCTTGTGCTGGCTTCTGTTAAAACGTTGGGTTAGCTGAATCCAAGCTATTATGTTTTTAGTAAGGACACACTGTGAGGGGAAATAGTTTGTCTTTCCTCCTCTCCTCTGTGGTCCAGTCCCATTCTGGATCTCTTTCCTCCCTACAGTCCCAGCTATTTCAAAAGCTTTTTAAAAGATGGAGATACTTTGACATATATTTATCACCATATATCTGAGTATCTGAGTCAAATGAAATACACAAGGGGTGTGTTGCTGGTTTGTTTATTTAATTAAAAAGATTTCTAGCCCACCCCTCTACCAATTGGTCTTCAAGGCAGCATATACATAAACTGCTAAAACAATGCAAGAAGAATATATAAAAACATTTTTAAATGGAGCAAAAGAGCTGCTACTATATTTTGGACCAGCTGCAGTTTCAAAAATTCATTTCAAAGGCAGTCTGCTATATACTACATTATAATAATCTAACCTGGTCGTTATGAACCTGTGGCAAAATGCCACAACTGGAGCACCAGTCAAAGTTGGCAAAAGATGCTTCTGGTCACAGATGCCACTCGAGCATCCACACAGGGCCTTGTTTGCCCAGCTGAGCATGTGTATTCTATGCAAAGCATACTGAACATTTATAAACATTACTTGGACATACCAGAGAGGGCCCCCACTGCAGGCTCATGCAGAGCTTGTCTGAGGCCCAGGACAGAAGTCTTGTTAGAATAAAATTACACACACAAACAAAAAAAGCAACCAGTCCCTGGCAGGGTCCCCCGAGGCCTGAGGCAAGTGTACCCTGCTGCCGCCCCCCCCCCCCCGCGTATGGGCCTGCATCCCTATCAGCATTGCCCAACAACACATCCTCAAATATTTAGCTGTATATATTTTTCATCCACATCTTTATATCACACTAATGTAACACCAGTATAACCTTGGTAAGGATAAGCTCTACACAGACCTCAGACACAGATAAGAAAAAGCTGAAAGATGGATTTGCTAAAGATGGATTTGTTTGTGGAGAAGGGGTTAACTGGAATTAAACAGATTGTAACAGAGGAGGTTGTGGTGGTGATCTAGAACAGTGTTCTTCAACTTTAAGTCTCTGGATGTTATTGGTTTACAACTCAAAACATCCCCAGCCAGTTTTGCCAATGGTCAAGGATGTTGGGAGTTGTAGTCTAGGGATCCATGGTTGAAGAACACTGATCTAGGAAAAGCTTTTTGGGAAGTGTGGCATGTGAGTAGTCTCTGGAAAGGAGAACACAAACTGGCTTGAGGGAGTGAAGGTCAGGATGTTGCTTGCAATGATGGCAGAAGAGAAATTGTGAGGAAGGTAGGGGAAGTAGAATACAAACAAATCTCAAGGCCAGCATATAAATACTACTTTCCACTGAGAATTGTTCAGGTTGAGCATGAAGGTGAATACTGGAGTCTTTGAATAGGGCATTACCAACTCCTCTCTTTCTCCTTACCATGGTTTTCTGTTAGGAGATCTGCCATGTAGGGTCCCATGCCATTGAACGAATGGCATTAAGTGTGTCGCATCTACAATATCGGTGTAGGAGGAGGACCCAGTTTGCTCTGCCACATTATATGGGAAACCAAAGTACTGTGCTTGCTGGACATTTGCTTGCTCTCTAGGAAGTGACTGCAGAGTCAAATTCTGCTGGGCCTCAGTACCAGAAGAATGTATGTAATGGTCTAGTGCGTGGAATGAGCTGGAATCCGTAAAAAATAATGGGTTGTAAGATTTGGTCTGCAGATTTCCAGGATATTTCATATCTCCATCCTTGCAGCCTGAAAACGACTCAGCCAAAGAAACCATAGAGCCATGTTGTCCTTCATGTTGGGCCTTCAAGCCATCCCTTAGCAAACTAGAAGGTGTTTGTGAGGTCAGGACTGACACTGCTGTTGTTTGCATTCTGTAACATCCTTGAAAATTACATATTTGTAAGCAAGGGCAATCCCAGCACAGACTGTGAGGAGACAGAGATGAAGTCTGGTTGTATTTGAGATAGTGATCCTTACGTGGGTCACCCACTATGTCTTCATATTTACCAGGTCCAGCAAGAGTATTTCCAGAGTATTTGCTGGCACTGAGGGACAATGCAGTCAGTTGCTTTGACATGGCCCCTGCCTGATCTTGTTGTAATTCAGTTGATTCAGGCTGCCAGTTATCTTGATGTATGTTTGTCCAGTCACTTGCTGCATCCCTGTTGCCTTCTCCTTCCCACCGTTGGGGATTACTGTGAAATGTTGCCAAGCTGTGTGCTGAGCTGCTCCTGCTAGTAACACTACCACTGGTGGGACCAGGTAAATGTGATGTACCGGTATTCCCACCTCTGTTCTTTACTGGGTTTGCTCTTGTCTTCTCTTCCTCCGTCCTCTGAGCAAGTGAGTTGGTCTTTGTCTTAGCTCGGAGCTCATCAGCTACAGAGCGATGGTCCCAAGTCAGTCTTTCTGGGTGGTAATATTTGCACTTGATGCCATATGTGCATTTTTTGCCTGTGGGGGGGAAAACAGAGCAGATAATTTACTAAAGACATGTTCGGTGGGATGCAACATACGGTTGCGGAAGCATGCCTGCACGGCAGATAAAAGCCTGTTGGATGCTTTTGATCGAATCAGTTTATAGAACAAATTAATATTAAGAGAGAATGGTATGTTTTTCAGAAACTCAAGTCATTGGCTGCCCTGGGTATGCCCAGAGTATTCTGATACTTCATCTTTGTATCAGAAGTGCCATTCAGCCCCTTTGTGGCCACTGTCAGAACAGCAAGCTTCTCTTAACTTGAGGATAGCTTTGCATGTGCAGTGAGAATGTGGCATGTATATTTCTCACACTGTGTGGTAATTCCTGCTATGCAAAGAAGGTACAACATGTGAAGTGTGGGTATCATACCACAGGCTATTGTTTCACTTGAAAGACATGTAGAAGTGTATCATAATGCTTTGCTCAATAATACCCCCCCCCCCCGGTGTTCAATCTGTATGGTGAGATTCACTAGAAGGTCACCAGCAGGAGAGAAAACAGCAGTTAGCACCCCTCAAGCTGAGAGCCTTCCCTTCAGTTACCAGCAACAATCACAGAAGCCATTGGAGGGAGAGGAAGCCGCAGAACCTTCCACTGTGCTTAGATCCAGCTCCATGACCTGCTGAAATCTAGAACTAAGAGCTAGTGTTTGAATTTGTTATTTTCCTCTACCCTTTTGTTCTCTCTGCTTCTTATTTTCTTTCTTTTTCTTTTTATGCCCTGTCTTTTATGTAATTGTTAGTCAGGCTTACAGTCTTAGTATTGACCTCTGTAACCCACTCTAGGAGTCTTTTTTTGGCTGAAGAGAAGGGTGAAAATACTCTAAATAAAGAGAGAAACAAATACAGAGTGGGGGAAAGTAGCTATGACGTCACATATTACCTGCTACCTTTTGCAATGAGATGGGGGAGTACTTGCAATTGTTTTTAAGGTGGCAAAAAGTTGTGGCTTGCACACTTGCTTTATGTGCTTCTGTTGTCACCTCTGTTGAAATATTTGTGAGCTCCAGAAGTTGAGGGAGCCTGAGCATTTCTGCATGAGGTTGATGCACATGTTTCCCATTTGTATTTTACACTGAAAACATGAAAAACAGGTGCATGAATCACCCACTAAAGGAATTAGAATTGCATGAGGGAGAGCTGGGATGAGCACACTAGGTGCATTTTCCCACTGCTTTTTTCATCATTCTCCACAAATTGGAGGCAAATGTCTGCAATGGAGGCAAAAATAATGTGTGGAGTCTACCTGAGTAGGGAAGTTTCCCCACTTCAGAATTTCTCTCCAACTTGAGTGGAGCAAGCATGTACACCTTTGCTCTCCTTGGTTGTATGAGAGATTGGAATGTCTGAATAACACTTGTGTCTTGGTTCTTTCTCTAGAGCCTCAAGTTAATCTCCCTGTGGATCTCACCAGGGAGGCAGATAAAGCTGTGAATGGCATTAAACAAAACCTACCATAAGGGCAGAGCTGCCATTTTGGCTCAGGAATCTGTGGCATTTTGCTGAGAAAGCTGTCAAGAGAGGGTCCATGCCGGCCTAAGGGATCATCAGGAGGCATAAATCTAAAAAGGAAATGATCGGTTTATTGGACAAACATCACCATATTTTCTGAATTGTATTTTAAGTTTACCGAAGGGATTCTTAGCAAAAAAAGATTTGCAACATGTACACAGTTCCTCCACTGATGGGAAGATAGTAGCATCTTATATCTAGCTGTTAACTGGATAAAAAATGGGCAGAATTAACAATCTGTGGCAACATAGGTACATACAATTAAGTTACTTTTTTTGTTATGGCCTAGGTTACAAATAATATGTGTACTAACAGATGCAAAGAAAATGTCTCAAAGGATGCCTTTTCGAAAAGCTAAGTACTTTCCACCCATAATGTTATGAGACCTGCAGCTGACTATGCTATGGTTCAGTTTCACACAGATATGTGACCCAAGGTGAAATAATATTTGCAAATAGGCCAGTCTCTTACTTGTCATTGACAAAGGAGTACATCAGTAGTCTCTGTTCAATGAACCATTTCCACTCAGGATTTTCATTCTGCAGGTCCCGAAAGTTATCATTAGAAACAATGATCCCATCTTGCTCATACGCCAGTTTAACTATGTACCGATCATCATAGCATACCATCCTTTTGCCTTTCATTCTGCGGGATGGTGTGTACACAAGAATTGCTTGCTTTGCAAGTTTTTCAAGAACATGCTGATCTACGTAAAAATAAGAGAAGAGAATTAAACAAAACAAAAAAGAAGATCCCAAGTAGAAGTTTGGAATAAGAACACCACCACAAATCATGCAAGGAATCCTCAAAAATGTGCTTAAAGGTTTCTCCATTCAACTCACTATATTAGTAACTAACAGCAGAATCAGCTGCTCAAATTAAATTTAATTATTTGGATTGAATCCATTTTAATTCCATTGATTTCAGTGTAACTGGAATGTGAACTGTTCTGTAAATTAATTGATTAAATTTAAAGAGGGCCAGAACTCCACAATGTGGATTTTGCATGCTCAGCATTTAATAAACTGGACCAATCAAGAGCTCAATTTGGCTTGTGGTAGGAGTGATGTCATCAGAGTAAAATGGCGGATTAATATCTGCTCTAATCTGCACTATCAGTGATCTGATCTACCAGTTAATAAGCACAATTCAGGTCTACATTATCACATTTCACTAGAGTAAGTTGGCTTGCGGTCCCAAGACAATAAAGCAGGTCATCAATTTATGTAACAGACGGGAAGAGAACTAGGTGAATCACAGTGATGCAGTTGAGGATGATGCGTATAAATCTAAAAAAATAGTTTGCCCTTCACATAGTAGAGTAGACCTTAACTTTGGGAAGCATAACATTCCACTATGAGTTGGAATTTATTTCTACAGGGATAAGCATAGACAGATAGGTTGAAACAAATGTCACTGACATGGGTGAGGAACTTCAGCTCACGAATCAAATACAACCCTCCTGACTTCTCTTTCTGGCTCTTGAAATTCTCCTCTAGCCATAACCCTCACCTTCCTTAAGTGTCACATTGGTTGCTCTGAGACTTTTTCTTCTGGATTAACCCACTACTGGCATGTGGCCCCTGGAAGGTTGTCCATGAGGAAATGTGGTCCTTGGTTCCCTTGCCACTCTGTAGTCTAAAAATCACTTCCTCCATAACCATCCTTTAATGTTTTCATGTTATTAGTTAATGTGTTAGCTACTGAGTACCTGCAACATCCATGTGAATTATGGAAATGCATAATGTGATATTCTTTCTTTTTTCTTTTTACCATTACCACAGGTAAGAAGGGATGTTTTCATTCATGAGCTATTAACCCTAGCCATTGACCTGGAGTCTCGGACATCTCAATATTACTGTTAGAAAGAAACACAAGGCAGAAAAAGATGCCAGGCTATTTGTAGGAGACATGTTTGTTGGGGAGAGAGAATGAAAGTAATTGGCCTCTTGCACTCTCTAAGCAATACAGCAAAGGTTTGAAAGAAAATACATCAAAGTCTGTGTTTATAACAGAAAATAATTCAGTTGTATCTACAGTACTCTATTTTGCCCATCTTATTATCCTAGACCAGCCTTGGAAGAGTTTTCCAAAGCACACCTGTTTGCACCAAATCCTGTGGGATGTGTCTGAACTAGGAGCCAAAATGGTGACCTAAAATTTTGCAAGCTTTTATACCTAAAATATGTACGGGAGGCATGCCTACCTGTAATGGGGTTATCAAATCGGCTTGCTTCCTTTCTCCATGATGGGACAAAGACTTTGATATATTGATGACCTCTGTGTTTGAACCAGTCCACCACCAGCTGAATTCCCAAGCATGAAAACACTTCCTTATTTCCATGACTGGAAGAAAAAAAAGAAAAGACAGAGAAAGAGAGAGACTGAGAGAAAGGAAGTATGTTTTAGGGCAGGTATCTCCAAACTGCGGCCCTCCAGATGTTTTGGCCTACAACTCCCATGATCCCTAGCTAACAGGACCAGTGGTCGGGGAAGATGGGAATTGTAGTCCAAAACATCTGGAGGGCCGAAGTTTGGGGATGCCTGTTTTAGGGTCAGAAAGTCTTGCTGCTTTTCGACAGTTACTGCCTATGATATCTGCTCAGTTTACATGTGTTCTAGTATTTTGTATCATTGATATTCTCATGAAAATGTGAGGGCAGAGGCAGCTACTATTGCTGACTGTTTCCTTCCCTTCTATGCCCCTGCTGTTCAGAAGTCACCTTGGGGAATGATGAGTCAGAGCTTGATTCTTTATCATGGCAAATCAGCTCAGAAATATATGTAGATGGAGGAAATTAAATAGGCAAGGATATTAAATAGGCAAGGCATGGAACCAAGTTGTATAGGGATGAATGAAATTTCTAAAGTAATTTTACTTCAGCCTCTACCATCATCACTTAATTTGTGTGATGCCTTTCCATAGTTAAAATGATGCTCAAGGTGGCTGACAACATGACAAGATTTACATAATTAGAAACATAACAAAAATTCATAAACAATAAACAACACATCAAAAAGTGTACAACCAAATTGACCAATTTCCCACATAAATCATAATGAGATCTAAAAACAAAAGCAAAAATTAACATCTATAACAACAACAACAAAAATTCCAACCAAACACCCTAAACAATGCCACAGCCCAAGAATCTGTTCAGTTGCTTTTTTCACTGGATTCAGTCAGGGCCATGCTCTCCCAGGCCAGGTGCACTGGACTTTATGACCACCAAACTTAAAAGCTAATCTAAGCCAGCATCCTTATTACCTCTCTATCAACGAGATTCTGCATGATCATAGAGTTCCCACCCCCAGGATTGTTGCCCTAGGTTGTTTCCCTTGCCTACCTATATGAACAATTCTAACATCATTGACTCTCATATGCAGGTCTTTGAGTTTATCTGAAACAGAACTCCACCCACAAGAGAAAGAAACCTTGCACTTGTTTACCAGGATAAAAAGAGGTGAGTCATTGATTTTATTGGCATTTGTTTAATCTTTCAGCAGCCTGTTGAGTATGAAAACAAAGAAGTTTAATTTAGTTTAGGGCAACAGTATCCAACCTAGTCCAAAATATTTGGAGGGCACTAACTGCTTTAGGGCTTCCTGTCCCTGGATATTTCATCATTTAACAGCCATCAGAAGATATATATATATAAAGGCAAGTCAAAATGGAAAGTGTCAATAGTGGGAAGCCAGTAATGGAGTTTGTGGCTCTAGCAGTGATACTAGAGGGGCAGGTTGTTGGTAGCTGAAACAGAAGGTCACAGTGGCCCAGTTCATGTGCTATAGTATCATGAATCCAGCAAAACGGGAAGGAGCAAAGTGGCTCATGATCAGTAAACCATGGTTTATGGTCTACTATGATGTGCAGACACCGCCAAAATCTGCACAATTAAGGAGAAAAGGAATACTTAGCCATAAAAAATGAAATTAATATCCATTATATGCCAATTATGCTGCCATGCTTTCTCAAAAGAATCATGGAGATTGTAGTTTGGAGCAGATGTTGAGGATTCTTTGTTAGGAATCCCCAGTCCACTTTACAGAACTGCAATTCCTAGGAGCCTTGGGGAAATGGCATCATTGTTGAACTAAGGTTGCAAGCCTAGCCCTGCTAGTCTGCACTGAATTCAGAAGGATTGACTTCTGAGTAGACATGTTTAGGATTATGCTGTAAATTAAGTCTGTAGAAGAGAGATACCTCTTCGGGAGTTCCTGTTTGGGAAATAGAATTCTAGCATGCTAAAGAGATTGGTTGTATATGTGCTTAATAGGCAGACACAGCCAAGCCAGTCTGTTTGTCCCTCTCTTCACATTTCCCCTTAAATGTAAGCTCTTGCAGCTATATTCCCTGTCACCACCAACCAACCTCTGGCTTTATCATCAGGAAGTCGGCCGTTTGTATAGAGGCCTGTTACCATAACAAATAACTCTTATCTCCTTTTGGAGAACATAATTTTGCATCAAAGCAGTCAGCGGCACAGCGCAACTTCCTCATGTGCAAACTTCTGCATGGCTTACTTTAAAGGGATGAGAGAGATGAGAGGCATGCCAGTTTGGGGAAATGAGGCAAATGGGATAGTTCACACAAGCATGCTTATCACTTGCTTGATGACACATGCTTGTATGAATGTGCCATCATTGATCAACCACCCCAAGAGAAGAGCTTTCAGATCACCTCACTCTCATCGCTCCAAACATGATGCAAATCAGTTATTCGGTTCACTTGGAAATGGGGGTGATGCTCCTCTGAACCCCATAGCGCATTTCCCATACCTCAGGTGTCCCATCTTATCTACGGACAAGGTTTGGCTTGCACCACAGGGCAAGCTTAAGAAACAGAGAAGTCACCGAGATAACAAAATGAAAAAGATGCTTGCCTCATAGCAACATTGCTGCCGTCAATCACAATAGCTCTCAAGACACTGGAGGGATCACTTCCTTCCTCAGTAGACTGTCTGGAAATTGGCAGAGGCCTGCATGATCCATGGGCAGCAGGGGTGGGGTGAAAAGGTGGCGTCCAGTTCTCAGGCTCCTGAGGCCTGCTGCCTGCCTGGACCAGTTCTTGTAGCAAATCGTTCTCTGAGGCGTCTTGACCTAGCTTCTCCAGCACATGGCAGACTTGCTCCTTTCCGTAGCCCAACTTGTGGAAAAATTCCAGCTTGCTGTGTTGCGCTTCCATTTCTTCTCCAAAGATAGGAAACTCACAGGGGCACTTTAAAAATGGAGGCCCTCGTGTGGTTTCGTGTGTGCTTGTTTGATGGCGGACTTTCAGTCAATGGTATTGATCCAATGCAGCCAGTTCAGCTTTAGAGAGGAAACAAAAGGAAAACACTCATTTAGTAATTTACTGTTTAGTAAATACTAAAGATAGCAACCTTCCTTAGTCTTCAAAGTATGAACCATGCATCATTTAATGGATAATAAGCAGCTGTCACGGTCCCCTCCATTGATTTGTGTATGCTTTCTTAAAAAGACAGTGTTTTTATATATTATAATAAACAAGTAGTTACATCAGCATGTTGGCAGGATTGTGTAGGTAGTCACTAAGTAACATTAATATATCAATTAAACTTTTAAAAATAAGTGAATAAATACAATAATCTATTTTGTGTGTCCCTCCTGTTGCTAGCTTGCTGTTGAGCTAACAGATATTCATAACTGGTGCAATTATGCATATTTTATGTGGATTAAATGATACCGAGTTCCAAAATGTTCCTGTTCCTAGAGACTTCAGCCCCCTTTTTCCTAATACCAGGGAGGAGTAATTTGCACCTTGAGAAGAATGAACAGTAAGTTGCCTTTTTCTAAAGCCAAAATGGAGGCCATAAGGTTTAGTTTTCTGTTAAGAAAAGCTCATGAGGACATTTGAGAACCCTTGCTGCACAGAGCTCAGTTCATATCAGCTGCCTTTGACTTACCAAAAGACTCCAGCCTTTCTTCTGATATTCTGAGCACAAATGAACTCCTCTCATTAAATATACCCACTGGACGAGCAAGATTCGTCAGAATAGCAGGTATGTTCCTAAATAGGTGTGCAAGAGTGACGTATGCACATGCCTATACATGTGTGCATACGCACAAGCAGCTCAGGTTTATCTCTGATTAAAACATCCAAAAACAACGTAACTGAGGGATTGCACTTCTGCAGTGTGGTTAGTAAAATACAGATATCATCTCTCTTGAGTTTGTGAAGCGACTTCAAATGCCGCAACTGCTTAGCAATTAACATATCTTTTAAACATTGAAAAACAAAAACAAATTCTGCCTAGCTTGTTGTGGTTCTTCAGTTTCTTTGAGTACGGCTGGTCTGTGCTAGATTTTTTTTTTCTGGTATGACTACCACTGTTCATAATTGGAAGGGATGAGGTTATGAAACAGGATACTTTACTTGTAGCACTTTTGGGGGGAGGGGAGCATATTTCCCTCCAAATGATGCCACCATGCACCCCTAATATCAACATCTGCAATGCTTTGTGACTGAGGGGGAAACACCTGTATGATGGGGTCCAGCATTGTCATGGAATGCAGGCTCCATTGTGCCCTAGAGTCACTCTGGGGAAGCCACTGCAATTCTGTCTGTTCAGCATCATCTTGGAAATTTGTCTCACCACTAGCAACAACAGAAAGATTTAATAGACAATGAAAAGACCCTGGTTGCGAAGGTCTTTGACAAAGGAGCGTCATTTGCTGACTGTGAGGTGTTTTGGCTTTCATAATTTACCGTATTTTTCCATGTATTAGACTAGGTGTTTTTTTAACCAAAAAATTAGGTTTAAAATTGGGTCTCGTCTTATACACGGTTAGTGCTGAGGGGTGTTTTCTTAATTTTGAGTCCCCCAAAATAGGGGGCGTCTTATACATGGGGTCATATAATACCTACCTACCTACCTCTAGGTAGTGTATAAGTCAGTGTTTCCCAAACTTTGATCTCTCTCCAGCTTTTTTTGAACTACAGTTCCCATCAATGCTGACCACTGGTCCTGCTAGCTAGGGATGGTGGGAGTAGATCAAAAACAGACCCAAGTTTGGGAAACACGGGCATAACTAAACACTAATAGCAACTGCAGCTACTTATTCAAAGGCTTTATCAAATGGCAGCCTCACGGGGTGAGAGCCAAACTACATGTCAAATGCGTATTTTGACCTTGCAAGTCTGATTTTTCTTTCAAATAGCAACCTTGAGTAGGGGAGGCATTAGGGTTTGGTGGGGGGGGGGGTCCTAAAAAACCCTGACCAGCAGGTGGGTTGCACCAGCAGCAATGGCAGTTGCCCTGCTTGTATCTTCACCAAACATGCTCCAAAATGTTACAGGGTTG
The DNA here is from genome assembly GCF_965207765.1 of Zootoca vivipara. Classification (NCBI taxonomy): domain Eukaryota; kingdom Metazoa; phylum Chordata; class Lepidosauria; order Squamata; family Lacertidae; genus Zootoca; species Zootoca vivipara. The sequence goes on from NC_142586.1 coordinate 63,060,993, forward strand.
TTGTTGTTGTTGCTGTTTGGCAATTCTGACAAAGGATGACGTCGGATTTAGACCAGCAGCTGCAACAGTACATCAGATGTTGCCAAAGCAACTTCAAAATGACACAGAAAGGGTGAGCTCCTTATCTTTTCTGCAAAGAAGCTTGCACACGCGAGCTGTGTGCTGTGGTTTCCTTCTAGCCTGTAGTGTTTCCAGCACAAAACCGGAGCCTAGCAGGAGGAAGAGCTACCAGACTGCTCAGCTCAATACTGGCTTCTAACACGTGCCTAATAGCAATGAGTGTGTGTACCTCTACACATTACTAACTGCAGAGGAACTGAACCCATCCAGCTCTGCTCCAGCCCTTGGAGAAAAAGCTGCATCATTTAAAGAATGAACCAAAACGGATAAAAATGCTTCCACTGGGCATGCAACTGGCCTTGGGGGCACAATAGACACTGTTCACTCAACATTTTACACTCTCTTTCCCTTTATCCAGGGGTGTAGGAAGGGGTGTGTGGTGTGTGTGGTCTGTCCCAGGTGTCATGACTGAAGGGGGTGACAAAATGGCAGGTGAGTGGCTGGCACACCCTGCACCTGGCGGCAGAAGGTCTTCTAACCCGGCAGCAGAGAACAGCCCTCCTTAGCTGTGGCAAGGCGCACGCGGCCGCAGTAGCTCCGAGCAACAGCATCCCTGCCACTCTCCTACCCTGAACTGTGGTGTGTGGGAGGGCACCCTCCGTACCCTGCCCCCCTCGGGAGCGCCCCCCACCCTGGGCAGCGCGAGCATATGCTCCGCCTCTGCCTTTATCTAATTGATTCACCTGTTTGCCAGGATCAGCTGGTCAACCTCTTTTGCCCCCCACCTGGAGCCTTGGGATGTGGGAGAGGAGGCTATGGGAAGCCTGATGCCATGCTTAGGTTTGTTGTGTGCTGTGATTGAGACAGCACTCAGTCCAATCAGTCAGAGAGGAACTTCAAAAATTAACTGCTTAAAAATTACTTTGAATCGGAGAGATCAATCTGTGCAAGAATAAATGTTTTATACTGAGGATGTATCAGTCAAGCTTGTGGTGAATTGAGGGGGTGGACAGATTAACTGAAACAATTACTAATTATTGATGCTTATGAAGAACTCAAGTTTTATACTTTTGCCCATCATGGGTTATGCCATAATAATAGAAGTGTTAACTTTTATGGTGCTACAACCCTTGATTTTTTTTGGTCCGCAACAGCCTAACATGGCTATCCACTTAGAAATGGTTACTTTTGCCATTTCCTATCCTTGGCTCTCCCATCAGTGTTTTCTTCCTTACTGTTGAAAATGAGGTAAGTTCCTGGTTAAAGGGCATGGTGTGTGTATATGTATGTATATGCATGCATTCAAGTTACTGTAGATGTGCTGCATAATACAATAGCAACATAACACCTTGAGCTGAAACCCTCCCCCTTTTATTAATCTGGCTCCTAGTTTTAATGAGAAATCTCTCCTGAGAAATCTCTATGTGGGACAAGAAGCTACAGTTAGAACTGGTCATGGAATAACTGATTGGTTCAAAATTGGGAAAGGAGTACGACAAGGCTAAATATTGTCTCCCTGCTTATTTAACTTGTATGCAGAATTCATCATGCGAAAGGCTGGACTGGATGAATCCAGAATTAAGATTGCCGGAAGAAATATCAACAACCTCAGATATGCTGATGACACAACCTTGATGGCAGAAAGCGAGGAGGAATTAAAGAACCCTTTAATGAGGGTGAAAGAGGAGAGCACAAAATATGGTCTGAAGCTCAACATCAAAAAAACTAAGATCATGGCCACTGTTCCCATCACCACCTGGCAAATAGAAGGGGAAGAAATGGAGGCAGTGAGAGATTTTACTTTCTTGGGTGGGTTCCATGATCACTGCAGATGGCTATAGCAGTCACGAAATAAGAAGACGCCTGCTTCTTGGGAGAAAAGCAATGACAAACCTAGACAGCATCTTAAAAAGCAGAGACATCACCTTGCCAACAAAGGTCCATATAGTTAAAACTATGGTTTTCCCAGTAGTGATGTATGGAAGTTAGAGCTGGACTATAAAGAAGGCTGATCGCCGAAGAATTGATGCTTTTGAATTATGGTGCTGGAGGAGACTGTTGAGAGTCCCATGGACTGCAAGATCAAACCTATCCATTCTGAAGGAAACCAGCCCTGAGTGCTCACTGGAAGGACAGATCGTGAAGCTGAGGCTCCAATACTTTGGCCACCTCATGAGAAGACTCCCTGGAAAAGACCCTGATGTTGGGAAAGACGGAGGGCACAAGGAGAAGGGGACGACAGAGGATGAGATGGTTGGACAGTGTTCTCCAAACTGCGGGAGGCAGTGGAAGACAGGAGTGCCTGGCGTGCTCTGGTCCATGGGGTCACAAAGAGTCAGACACGACTAAACGACTAAACAAAAAAGTTTTAATGAGCAGTAGCTGCCTATGGCACAATGCTACAGGTTACAGGCAGGGAAAGTAAATATGAGTGTCTCTCACTTTCTGTCTTCTCTTGCAGTTGAAAGTGTGCAAAACCACAATTTGTTTTGCCTCCTATGTTTCAGCAAGAGCTTTCTGATCAGAAGTAATGTTATCCAAAGGACACGGCGCACAATGAGAATGCAGTTTTGAATCCTTCAAGATGGAACAGTGCCTTGAAGATGGACCTTTTGACCTACAGAAGCTCATCCCCAATTTCCTACGACTCTGTGGTAAAAAGCACTCTGCCTATGCATGCAAGGATTATATTGGAAGGGCAGGAGACATATGTAGCAAACACTACAAGAAGTGGGGTAAGGTCCAAACCCTGGTTCACACTAAGCTCTGCTTTGCTTTGCTAACCCATCCAAGTGGATTTGCTGAACATGTTGGAAAAAATAGTTGGTACTCACAATGAAGTGCAATGCCTTCCCTCAGTGACCAGAGAAATGTGAGGCTGGGTAAGCCATCGCTGTTATCCAGCAGCTCATTCAGCAAGCTACAGTGCATTTGCAATTCTATTCACTCAAGGAAATGCTGCCTGTTTTTCAAGGCACATTGTTATTGGTGCCAACTGAAAGTGCAATGTGCAAACTGCAACTCATTTCATGGGAACATTTTCACTTCCTTAATTGGGCATCTCATAAAATTTAACTCATTAGACTTTGATTTTGCAAAATGAGGAGGCAGGGAGAGGGGTGTGTCAGGACAAAGGCCATAGCCGTTTCGTGATAAGTACAGATATGGTTTATAAAAGCACGTTATCTTTTATTGGAACAACCTTTCTTAGTGTAGGCACATACAGAATTTTGTGTCACACAGAACTTTTCATTGTTTGAGCATTCAATTAAAAATGGTGAACGTGTTTTTTTCTAGTGTTTGAAACTCCCATTGTTCTAGGCGCCTTTTGTGACAAGGGAATTTCAATAGCGCGAGTGGTTTCTGAGCTCTGCACCTAAGATTTCAGATTAAAACTGCAGTGGAAGGAAAGGAGGAGCTTTTTCTGCCCGCCCACTTCCAGCTACTCTTTGAAGACTAGAGACCCTCTTAAGAATATAAGGGAGGGCTAGACTTTGTGAAAAATGAACATAATATTTTAGCTGCAGTTCACTCATTTTCAGCTTTGTATTCTTGTTATAAAAAAGCGCACCTAGACATTCCGTCGTTGTGCCCATAACCCAGGCTTAAGGTGCCATTTAGCTCCTAGCTTCATATCTCTGTTTCTAAGTTTTTTCCCTATTACTTATTGAGGGTTCACCACTACAGATTTAGCCATACACAACCTTAGAGTATGCACCTCTTTAAAAAACAAAAATTGGTCACAAACCACTTTCTATACTCCCCAAGAGGATAAGCAGAGGTCCACAGCTAGCAATATCAGCTGTGTAAGCTCACTGCAGAGTCCTGTGGATCCCAGTCACATGTTGGAAGCAATCAAGTGGTAGAAGAACCCAGGTTTCAGTGTGCTGCAAAATGAGAAACCTTTTGAAATGGAATTGTGAATATTTCAGTACTTTGGAAGCGAAATTAACTCGTGCACACCTAGCCCCAACAAATGTCATGGCCTAGCTGGTTTGGTTTCTCAGGAGAAGCACATTAAGCCCCCTTTGCTGCTGTTAGTCAAGAACATGGCAGAAAATCAGTCTGCTTAAGAAGGCAGCTGGTGGGTGAAGGCTTTTCGCTGCTAGACTGCCCTGACGAATCTGTTTCAGTTTTTTAACATTATTGTGTTATCTGAGTGTAAGCTGGTGTGTGAGTCTTCCTCTCCAGTTCAAAAAAGAGATCTTTAGGAGAAAGGGATTGAGGGGGATGAGTGCATGGGTTTCTGGAAATGTTTGTGTCTTGGTACTACCCAAATATTCTGGATTCCCAGCTCCCACCAGCCTTACGCAGTAAGCTGAAAGGTCAGATATTATGGGAGTTGTAGTCCAAAAACATCTGGAAGACAGTAGGTTGGGGAAGTCTGGTCTAGAATGCTAAAAACTGTTCTCTCTCTTTAATAGGTAGGAACTGTCTGCCACACATGGGAAGCTCATATTGGAGGAATAGCTTTCACCTGGAAAGCTTCACTTCTGTAAAGATTTTTCTACAAAAAAAAACCTGGCAGCACATCTTTAAAAGATATAGTATTCCAGGCACAGGGAGCTTGTGCTGGAAAGTTAAAAAGAATGTGGGAATATATGAAAGCTACAGCACAGCCCCATGCCAGTTTACAAAGCAGCAAATCCCACAGTATTCAATGGGTCTTCCACTCAAATCAATATAGAATTACAGCCTCTCTTGTCCAGGGGGAAAAAACCCCATATATTCCTAAACAAGAATGCATTACCGAGATAACATTTAAAAAACAGCTTAGTTACATCCCAACCTTTGAGAGATCTGCATATACATTAATACCTAACAGAGGAATACAGAGTATCTAAAAAAAATTAAGAAAATAAACACATGGCAAAACTAACGTCAGTCCTCCCTACAAGTATTTTATACCTTGGGTTGTGGTTTAATAAGCATTTCCTTTCTATGCTGGCTCGGTTTTGCATGCAGCAACAAGTTCTGCTGGCTGTTTCAACTCAGACATTTCTTGTTTGTAACGCTGTTAGCGTTCTGCATTAAAGGGGGGTTAATTACAATATTGAAGGCAGTAGAGAGAAACTAAATAGCCCTACTCTGATTTGTATTTGTAAATTGTACCTGGTGGTGGTTGTTTTTAACTTTAATAATTTATAGCATGGTGAAACACAACTGTTTGTGAAATGTTGTTCTAAGCTGAAATTTTTTTGGACTAAGCCAATCACCAGCAGGTCATGACTTGGTCTCTGTTTTCACTGCTACATCTTCTCAAATGAGATATTGTACCTTCTCCAATTCTGTTGTTGGCTTCTGAAGAAAGGATTCTTTTCTCATACCCTCTAAAGTAACATACAGAAACTTCAATTCTCATGTGGAGCTTGCTTATTGCTTGCCTTGCAATAACTACAAAGTGGAGAGACTACTTCCTGCAATGAATCTAGATCTCTGCATATAGAAAACAGCTTCAGGGAGAAGCGCGTAGGTATTAAAAAACAAACAATTATGAAACGTGTATTGTAAAAGATGGCCTTTTAGTGAAGGCCTCACACAACCAAAGGAATTTAGAGCTACTTTGCACATGACGAAGTCTCTACTTGGATATCAGTTCTGTTTAGGAACTGGATGTACCAACTGTGTATACAGCATGTGTAATTAAGACACACCACACTACTTCAGTACATGTAGCAGGAAGCCCCAACTGGAAGCAAGTTTCCATGGCAAAATAAAGCCCACTTCAGTCACACATAATGACATACCCTTCAGTTGCATGCAGTTTCCTATACAGAAAAGATAACAAAGTAGGAAATTAATGATGAATCAAGTAACTCTTCAGAGCTGACAAAAATAATGTTTTAAGTATGCCCTCTACCGTTAACAGCTAACATTACTAAGGTTCCTTTTTAGTGGGTGGTGTTTGTAATAAATCAAATAATGTGGTGGTCTCATCACCATTCCGCTGTAAACTGAAAACAAAATGCTTTAACACCCCCCTGCCCACAATACAGTCAAAATTCTATTAAATCCCACATTATAGGATGTCATCCTATAGAACCCCAGGAACAAAAGTCAAAAAGGAAGCCTGGAGGGTCTTTGGGGAGTGGTTGTAGGTCTCAATGGCAGAAAAGCACTGGGGGAAGTTTGTTTTTCTTAATCCTCATTCATCTGTACTTGGACTTCTCCTTCTCTCTGGGTTTCTTAGGGCTTCTGGCTTTCCTCTTTTCCTCATGGTATTTGTCCTTTGACTTTCGGTATCGGTCATCTCTGTCCCAAGACTGGCTACGGCTACGGCTGCGCCGCCTCTCTCGCTTTTCGTTTTTTCTTTTCTCTTCTTTCTGCCTTCGGTCAAGGTCCTGCTTTAAGAAATGTGATGAAATGTACAGAGAGTTGTAAGGATTAGAAAGGGGTAGGAATGACACAAATTAATTTGAGAAGAGTACACAAGCTTGCAATGACATAATTCAGAATCAGATGTAAATGCATTCAGAGCCTACAGCATTCTTTTTTGGGGCTGTGGCAAAAGATCAGTTGCATGAACAGCCTTCCTCTCAAACCATCTTTGGATACAACCTATTATCAGCAATGTGTGGCTGAATTAAAGTGGTTGCTTCAATCACCTGTTTTTTGAACCTTGTAAAGTTGGGTTTCTGCAGCAAAGACCACTTGCTTTAGCAAAAGAATACAGAAACAAAATTTATCATGGGCAATTTTCAAAACTTTAAACTCTCCCTTCCTTATACAAGAATGTAGTTTCCTAATAATAAATTCACCATATCTGTTATCTCTACTCCACCCCCAAATGTTGTCATTAGTAAAATATATTCAACCAACATAACTTGTATAAATAATGGATGAGGAAAGCATGCATGTTTCACAGGCTTTGTATGCTTACATAAAAGCCCTTCCCTTTGCTTTGCTTCAGTCCAACAAAAGTGAAAAATCTAAGCCTGATTCCAAAAATCAAGCAAGTAAGGAAAGTAAGCATGTTTTACAGGATCAAGAAATGTAATATATATCAATTATATTTTGTGACATGTGTGCTCTGAACTTTTGATGCTGTTGTGCAACACTGTATTATTCAATGCCCTTCCTTTTAAAACAAATGAAGTCCACTACTATTTTATTTAACTTGCTTGGTTTTGAAAAATGACATAGAAAGAGATGGTATCAATAAATCATACAGGAAACATCCAGGATAAGAAAGCAAGGGCGGAATTGTTTGAGGCAGGAGACCTTCAGGCAGCTGAGAATGGTGCAGCTGTAGGAGCCAAGGTCATGGAAAGAATATATTGGGATATGAGAGCAGAAAGTGAAGTGCTGGAATGGGAAAAGCAGATAAAGCTTAAACTCATGAACCAGAAAGCAAAAGAAGAGAAGCAGCAGCAAAGATAAATGTGGCAGCAAAGAACACACCAGCCCAGAAGAAAAGCTGCTGTATTAACTTGCTCCTTAAAAGAGAAGTGCAATCAGATCCAGAGCATTTATTTCTGCAAGTATGCTACCTGCACCAGCATCAGCTTCCTTTCACCTGGACCAGAGTTTGCAGCAGCTGCACCGTCACTAACTGTGAAAACTACCATCTGAACCCATTTCTGATGCCACCGGACCAGAGGAGGTAGATCCTGAGTGGTGAACCTGTGGCCCTGCAGAAACTGGTTGGTAACAACTATTATTCCTGACCATTGGCTATCTTGACTAGGACTGATGGGAGCTGGGAGTCGAGCAACATCTGGAGGGCCACAAACCCCCTATTATTTAGCTAAATGACAAATTGTATCTATGCTGGAAAAAAATGTAAATTACTCTCCTAAAAGACAGGGGGAAGCTGATCCTGAGCTGAGAAAATGAATCAATTGAAAAAGGCCTGATTTTGTGTAGTCTGTTTAGGCTGTATGGCAGGCTTCACCAACCTGGTGAAGTCTAGATTTTGGGGGGGACACCCAATGCCCATCAATCCTAACTAGCATAGTCAATAGTCAGGGATAATGAGATTTGTAGTCCAGAATAATCTGGAGGGTCATAGGTTTACCACCCATGATCTGGCTCTTCTGGCTAATAACCTGATATAGATGGATATTGCCACTCTGGAGATGGGGAATGCATTGTGGAGACATGGACTTCGGTCCTAACACTGTTGAACAATTCACATTCTTTGACATGCAAATGCCCACTTGCTCACTTTCTCTAAAAAGAGAAGAAACAAGAGGACTGGTATCATACAGAAATCTTCTAAAAGGGTGGCTTATGAAGAAAATCTCAACAATATAATTGTGCAACCAATGTGCTAACTTATGCAGCAACTGTGGAGCACTGTGAACTGTATGTGGCAGCAGCAGGAACACTCTGACCCAAATATGCTCCAGTTTGGCATGCAAGGAAGGCTGGCATCTAGGTGGCTGAAGCTTTCAAATAGAAAGGATTGCATAGAGCTCTTGAAAGGAAGAAGGTAGAGACCAAGGGCATCTCTGTAGGACAGCTGAAGGGCTGGGAGAAACCAGTAAGAGTTCTGTAGAAGTAGCAAGGCTACATGTGGGGCCAATAAGGAATAAGTATAAATGGTCAGTGAGATGACGTGGGGAAAGGTTAACATATATATGAAAGTAGCAAAATCAGGAGCTGACTTTGGGCTGAGATTATGTAGCCCCAAGAACTGGACAATGTTAGAACATTTCACAATATATCTACTGGGTGTTGATTGAAGTGTGATGAGAACATTCCATGCATCTGATCCAATATTTCCCTGAAGCAGCAACACATCATTCAACTGAAGGGAGAAGAGCCCATCACCTTAGACTTTTTGGACCTCTTCTCATCCTCATCGGTATCATCTGAATGGTGGCGTTTCTTCTTCTTTTTATCAGAGTGCCTGTGACTTGTTTTGATGTCATCCTCTTCCTCCTCCAATACAAGGTCATATCTTGAGCTAGAGCAGTCTGTTAAGGAAGGCTTGGGAGACTGATATTAGGGTTAGCCAAAAGGCAAGAGAGAAACCTGATTGAAGAAGCTGCATTTAAACAAGTTGGCCAACAGAGTAACACCTTGCAGCACTATCAGGCAAAAATGTGAGTGAACTGGATCTAGGAGAATAAAATGACAAAGTAAAATGGTTCACTTAAGCGCACTTCTGGATTCATTTCTGGAAGGTCAAAGCCAGTGAATGCACATTATCATTTTAACTGCATAACAAAAACAAATGCCATCTCTCCCCCCTCCCCATTTTACAGCTATTCTAAGGCTCAATTCAAATGGCACAAGTATGGCACGGTAGCTGTCAAAAGATATTTCCACATAGAGATAATGGTTAGACTCCATGTCACAGCATCTGTAATAGGTTTATTATGTGGTTCAGCCAGATTGTACAGTAAGATGATCCAGGCAAGCATAATCAAGTCTGAGGGAGGCAGCACTGGCAGGGCAAGTAGAACACACCGAGTTCCCACTATATGAAAACATGCATTTTTAAAAGTGAACCACTCTGATTCGAACCACAGCCTGAGGATGGAGCTGCTCTGTTTTGAAGCCCACAGAGCTGGAATGTGGCCCAATACAGACATTTAGCTGGGGCTATTTTGTTTTGGTCAAGGAGTTGGAAACGCCAATTGAAAACTGATTTCCACATTTCTAAATTCAACTAAGATTTTAACTAAATAAATGAATTTCAACTATACATGCACAAAGTTATATCACAAAGGAGTTTCCATACAAAAACTACTAGTCTGAGAAACAGTTATTAGACATCAAGGTAATAAAAATCTATCTACCAAAATAAATGTTTTTGCAATCCTGCTGCATAATTCCAATAAACTATGGTAGAAACATATACCATATGTATCCAGGTTATAGGCGTTTTACTCAGAAATAGTAAAATAGGAGTTTTTAAAAATAACATACAATTATTTAGTTGCAAAGGATACTCTTGCTTTGGCTTCACCTTCTCCTTCAAGCTTAATTTAGGAGTTTTGTCATGGTCCTTTTCATATTCTTTGAAATCATCCTTAGTATACTTCCCACCTGTTTATAGGAAGAGAGATAAGCTGCCATTGATCTTGAATGCAAGCAAGACACTCTTTCTAGAGCAGGCATAGGCAAACTCGGCCCTCCAGATGTTTTGGGACTACGACTCCCATCATCCTTAGCTAACAGGACCAGTGGTCAGGGATGATGGGAGTTGTAATCCCAAAACATCTGGAGGGCAGAGTTTGCCTATGCCTGTTCTAGAGAAAATCCAGTATCAGTTTTGTAACCCGGACAAAAATCACTAGTCACCTCCATACCCCACATTTAGAATTGTCAAAATAATAAATAATATAAAACTTTTTAAAATGTGGGGGAAAGGGAAAACTCACTGCTTAAATGAGTATCTCTAGCTATGTGCTGCCATCTCATGGTTCAAGGTCACAAAATGCAAATGGCTAAATATTTTGTACAGTTGAGGTTCCAAGCTAGCAAGAAGGAACTATTCACTTTTATGTCCTATAATACCTACAGCAGTGGGACATGCCTCATTTTTCAGCAAAAAGAAAGAATTGAGAGGAAGAAGGACTCCTACTAAAACAATCATTAATGTCTCTCTTCCTTGATCTAAAGATTCTCATGCACAGCAGAGCATATGTGAAGCTGCACACCGAAACTCCACATTGTCATCTGCCTAACAGAAGCTCTGAATGTTTGGGCATGTCTGTGATTCTCAGTAGGAAGAATAAATAGATTTTTAGAAAGGTAGTCAATTCAAAAAGTTTGAGAAACATTCACTTTCAATGCTCATTACCTCCCAGTTCTCCCAGCTTCTACTGGCTACTACCATTAGGGATCCCACAAGTGGCTTTCCTGATTGGCTGCATATTTAGTGGCTAGCTGACTTGGCTAACAGAACTAGGGAGGGGCACCTCTGTTCATTCTAACGCCTTCCCACCAGCCTGGTGTAAGGGAGAGGGTTGGATTGCTTTGCCCTTATTCTTCATCAGCACAAAATACTATACACTACCCAATTTGAGAAGCAGGGTATTTATAGGATGCTAACTGGGAAGAGATCACATTTTATGGTTGTTTGGCATAACTAACAAACCTGAATGTGACTGCATTAAAAGCTAATGTTTTTCTGCTCTCCTAAAGGAGAACTGATAGTTATAATAAAAGAGTTATAGATATAATGCGTAAAATAAATTACCTTTTCCTTTCCATTTAATCTTTGCAACAGACTGGCTAAAATCCACATGTATCCGCCTGTCATCTATTAAAACATTATCCATCTTAAAGTAAGCTTTCTCACAATCTTCTTCCTGGTACATGTTTCGGAGAAATATAAAGTTAAAATCAGAAAATAACATTTAAAAATAAACCTGCAACGGCAGTATATGAATGAGAAAAGGAAATTCCAGTATGTGAATATTTGGAACTGGTCAAATTGACGGATATAAGAAGACTAAAGCCAATGAATACAGTCAAGAAGGAATGAATGTGCTTGAATGATTATTTAGAAAGACAAGGTTCTAATGTAAAAATTTGGCTGTGTATAGAATGACCTTGTAAATGGAAAAGGGGAAACGTACATCTATATATTAAGATGAAAATAATACTGAAATACAGATAAAATATGAAATGTGAAATGAAGTGTTGTGAGAGTGATGGAAGTCTATTACTATTATTTTGTAAAATAGTGTTTATTGTATTGAAATATTATACTGTTCTTTATTCTTTTACTGTCTACTTTTCTTTGCAGTTTTTCCTTTTTATTCTTTTTATTTATATTATTCTTTATGTATGGTTTGGTATTGCTGTATTTACTTTGTAATTTTTTTTTAAAAGGAAATTCCAGTAGCTTAAAAGTCCATAAAGTCCTCATGCTTCGGATGAGGAACACCAACTGTTGTGCTGGCACAGTGATATTGTGTCAGCCATTATTGTAGATTTGTTTCAACTTAAATGTTTGGTATCAAGTTTGCATAATGAAACCCCAAATGTTTCTACACGGTGGTTATTCAAAAATGCACTAATCTATCTGTATGGTCAAGGAATCCAAAACCATTTCTGCCACAGCCCTGTGCAACCTACACACCACACTACTCTTAATTTAAGAGAAACAAATCAAGTGCCTAGTTCTTGCCATGCATTAAGAACTGTCAAGCCGTTTTCGATTTCTTAAATACATAAACTAAACCAGAATTGAAAGGAGCACAAGCAACATTCTCCCAGGATAACCAACTGTGGAATCAGGCACCCAAATAGGATCTGACTTTCTGAAAGTTTAGGGAATATAACGTTTACAACCAGTGAGACTGGTCACTGTAAGCTGTATTTTATGAATGGGGATCTAAAGCTGAGAGGCAGTGACTTCCCAGAAGCCACAGAAATGAACCTACTGCAGAGCTCATTTGGATCTTCCCAGATGAGCATTATACACCATCCAAGACACCAGAATTGTTCCAACAGAAAATACTTTCCTAAAACTCACAACAGAAGGTTTGAGAAGATTTTGGGTGTGGGTGAGTTGTACTGGTGCTTTGAAAGTCATAAGCTGCTCCTCCTTTGCAATTTTATTAGCAGCATTATAAAACCATTTCATAAGAGACAGGTAGAACACACCTTTAGGCTTTACCCTCCTATAAAGATGCTACATAAAATGAACTGTAGGTACAGTATTTGCGAGGCCACATACCTTTTCAAACTCGATGAAAGCATAGCAGAGGGATTCACCTGTCTTCCAATCTCGAATCACTTCACAACTGAAAAACAAGTAAAGCATTTTGTTCTAGAAACTTTGTTAGGGGACACATGCTGAAGGGGAGGGCAGCCAACAAGCACCTTCTTCCAGCCATAGAAAAATTCCCGACTCCCACCTACCAGCACCCGCCTCCGCTGTTGAAGTCTTTAAAATTTCTAAAATAGCCAAAGGCTGAAATAAAAGATTTATGACTGAAACAAACCCAAGCAGAGCAATCAGTCCCAGAAAGGAAGGGTTTTAAAATTACTTGTAAACTTTTTGTTTCTTGTGCCGATTTTTAATAATTACCTTTTTATTGGCCCGAATCGGGAAAATATGATTTCAAGGTCTTCATCTGTTGTCACAGGATTAAGTTTGCAAACAAACAAGACATTTTCAGGAGGCTTGATATCTGCATCAGGCAAGTCTCCAACCTGGAATACAAGTGTGATGTGAGAGATTTTAGTCCCACTTTATACAGAATCTCGGGCAAGTCACATTTATACATGTTTTGACATGTAATTATTTAACATATACAAACTTTTAAGCATGCATAAAATCCTTCTGATTTATCTTTACGGCCCATTGAAAGATCAATAATTATATATTTTTTAAAAAATTGAACCTACGTCTAGATTCAACAGACAATCCAAGTAGTCATCATACCTGATGACATTATTTTTATTCACAAAAAGCACATGCGTATCTGCAAGGCTGACTTTGAGTTAAATAATCGAACATATTTACCATTTCCAAAAGAATAGCCTTAGTTTTTGCTTCTTTCTCTGCCAGAATTTCTTCCACTTCATCAACAGACCTTCCTTTGAAGTCATCAATCTCCTCATCAGCTCCTATTCTTCCACTCTGTCTTATATTTAAAACAAATAAAACAAAGACAGCCAGTGAGTACATATTGTTGCTTTTTTCAATCCATTTGTGACTCAATGCATAGCTGAATTGAAACTATCTTTACTGTAGAAGTATCAATTTGCTTGAACACAAATTGTAAACATACACAGGAAGACATACAGAAGCAGTTTACAATCATTATATAGATGTGAGTTCAATCGTAAGAGATTGGTTACAGTCCTGTCCACAGTACAGTCGTACCTTGGATCCTGAATGCCTTGGCTCCTGAACAAATCGGCTCCCTAACAATTGAAACCCGTTGGCTACAGGACGCTCCTGCATTCAACTGGAAGCTGTGCTTTGGTTTCCGAATGTTCTGTAAGTCAGACGGACCTCCAGAACAGATTCTGTTCAACTTCCAAGGTACGACTGTACTGTGTAGCTTACCCTTATTGAAATTATACACTCAACAAAATGCAGGTTTACATATATCAGGAATAATCTATATTGTGAACCACCACGTGAACATGCTTGGTGACAACTTGATGACAATTATAGCAGTTAATTTGCATTTTTCTCCTTCTAGTATGAGTTACAGGATGGCCCTTGTTTTTCTCAATTCCACAATGAATGCACCAATTGTTCTCCCCATTTTCTTCACCTTTTAAAACCTGGACAGGTGAGGGGGGGTAGATGTAGTTCCATTTCTGAAGTTCAAGGCAGCAGTGTATCTATAAACCTAAAGTTGCCTGCCATGTTAATGTCTGAAGCACAGACATACAAACCCGTGCCTTAGAAGGCATAGCTACATAATGTGGCATGGATAGCACACATGCCTGTTTGCCTGTGAAGACACTTATCCTTCCTATCTTTGGTCAGACATATACCTTCTTTGGAAAATACACAGATATATCTTTTACATTTCACATATTGCACCTCCATGTTTCTGCAGGCATTGGGGTGTGTGCAGCCCAGAATTCCAAATAAAAATGGAAGGTATACCCATAAATAACAATTTTAATAACCTGTCTGCTTGAATGTTTTAGCCCTTGAAAATATAAATTCTTTCACATCACAAAATGTTAGCTCCAGTCTAACATAGTTTAATCAGAGATTGATGAATGCCTTTCAGGATATGCTTTTTTCATCACATTGCTTATTGAATTGGGAGGAAAGCAGCAGGTGGAGGGAGAATATCTCTCTGCGAACCATTCCTCATGCGAGTCAGAGCTCCAAAAAATGCACTCTGCTGAAACTGAAAAACACACATTACTCTTGTCCTTGAAGAGGACTCACTGTCAAGACACAGCTTGATTGTTGTTTCAGTAGTAAACTTTCCATCTCCACCAGTTCAGGTTCACTTTTTTCTTTTTGTTTTACTCTTCTTTTCACTTTGCATCTGTTGAATATGCGCCATGATTAAGGACTGTGGGTTTGTGTGATGGTGGTAAATATTCCTTGTTTATCTATTTTCTTATCTCCCTCTCCAGTATCAAAAGAAATTAAATAGCAACACTCACATCCAACTGTTCCTTGGTCGGCTCTGGTGAACGATCTGGTACTGCCAAACCAGGAGGGTCATCAAATGGATCATCCAAGATCACTGTATGGTTTATCCTAGACAACAATTGCAGTAAAAGTAAAGGATAATTTCATGCATATGTGTGCACTGTGGCAACAAATGCATCAGTAAAATACACTCACACTTAATCAGAATCTGTAAGAAAGTCAGGTCAGTTGCAATGTATGTATGTCAAGTATGGCACACAGCCAGACAGGCAATGAACAGAGCAACACTGTATAGTGCAGGGCTCTTGCAGAGTTTCCCAAAAGCATGTGAGCTGGCTTTTGTTGGAGGAAGGTTCAGATCCTACTGCAGCATACGACTGCAGAGATATTCTCTTGGCTAAAAAAGAAGGCAAATCATTTTTGGCCAGTTCATAAGACGGTCGCACTAAAAGCACGTCCAAAATAGCCAAGAGCCGATGGTCATACAACTGACTGGCAACAATTTCAGAACAGACCCCCCCAAAGTTAAGAAAAATACCATCATGTAGTACACAACTGAGGTCACTTGGCAACGAAAAGCTGCATATAAACACATTAAATAAATAATAAATACATTATTTTGTGGAATTCACTGCTTCTGAATATGGTCATTGTAACTAGTTCAATTGGCTTTGAAAAACGAGTTCCCTGAGGCTAGGTCTAGCAAAAACGTTTGGCATGATAGGCCAAATGGACCCTCCAGTGTCAGAGGTGGTATACCACTGATCAGAAGGTACTGGAATGCAGCAGTTGGGAACAGGTATTGATTGCTATGTCCTGCATGTGGACCTCTCAAAAGAACCTGGCAGACCCCTGAGGGGGATGCTGGACTAGAAAGACCTTTGGGTCTGATCAAGCAGGGATTTTCTGATATAATGTAGCCTATAAAAGCAAAATAAGAGTCAAACCTGATGTCTTGATATGGAACAAAATCCTTGTCAACGAAGGCTTCATTAATTTTCATCAACACATCCATGCCTTCTGTTACTTCACCGAAGACTGTATGTACACCATTCAGGTAATCTAAGTTGTCTCCTGTAGTAATAAGAAACTAAAAAAAACAAACCCCAAACTATTTTGAGTTAACTGCATGGTGGAAATCTCCAGGGATTTTAAGATGTTTCCTTTGAGACTGTTTGCTATCAACAGCAGCTTTCAATACAATCAATCATGGTATATTCTGAATGGGGTTAGGAACACATTTTAAAATTTACATAATTGCCGCAAGATTAAGATCTATCTCATCTTGCTTGACATTGTGAACAAGTAAAAGGAAGACAATACTGTACTGTATAGAAACTTTGTGCATGTGCTTTATTGTGATTTTTAGAGTCAATGCTCTTCTATTTATCCACAATGCCAATCTATGTTTTAGTTAAAACTATTAGTTTTAAATGTTGTGGCAAGTCTTGTTAGTAGATGTTCTTTAAGAACATATCTGTATCATGTGCATGGATTATGCCCAGTCAAATCGTTATTTTAATTCTTTGTGGCATCTCTCCTTTCACTTATCCCAAGTTTCTTGTAAGACTCTTCCAGTGCTGTGGACTGACCTGAGATCCATGCTGATCACTGCCATTGTTCACCATGGACACTGTACCCCTTTTCTTGTGTTTAATTCTTGGCACTTTTTCTGTTTCAAAAAATCTAGCTTGGTCCCCATACAATTTGCTGAAACACACAAAGGTAATATTCAGACAAAAAAACTACACAAAAGTTATAGTCTACTACTTACATCTTTCCTCCACAAGAATAGAAAATGATCAGTTATTGGCGGTGCTTGTAATACTGGTAATTAGTGTTTTAAACTTCATTATAAGTGCCTCAGTCCAGCAATCAGTTTAAAATGCTCCAATATGCATGCAAAGCTCTTCTATTAAGATCATCACTATTTGTTTCAGTAGGAGAGCAAGATGCAAACATACTCCTTTCAAATGAATAGGGTACATCAAATAATGTAGGAGCTTTCTGTGTGCCTATGAAACTCTTAATTGGGCAACTACACCCATGTTCACAAGCTTTTCGAACTGCTTTTCGAACTGCTTTTAGAACTGCTTTTAGAAAAACAATACATTTGCCTTGATCCATCAAGCATGCATCTAGTTCCATGTATTCAAAGGAGGGGTGTGAATCTTGTTGGATTGGCCACGGCGATGAGAAAAATATTCATTTCCATTTTTAAAAGAGTAATGTTCCATACAAGGGAATTTCCCTTCTTTAGACAGCTGAACACAAAATTTGTCAGCATTACTGGAGGGGGAAGAACACATAAGTCCAGATAAGGTCTATTGGTCTTTCTGCTGGGTTTAATTACCCAATGAATTGTCTGTTCCAATGCATGTTTACTTGGGCAAAGGTCCCACAGTGTCCAAAGAGACTCACTTCCTGGTAAGCATACATACATAAATTAAGATCTAAATTAAACTCACCAAAAAATTGATTCACCTCCACGGCCAGTCCCCTGGGGGTCTCCAGTTTGTATGATAAAATCTCTCTGAATGAATGCAAAGCACATATAAAAAGTTATTTAACGTTACCCATCACCATAGTTTATTATTATTTATTTATTAGTTTATTATTATTATTTATTAAATTTATATACTACCCTTTATCCAAAGATCACAGGGCAGTTGATGAGTTTTAGAAAAATAGGTTGATTAACATTTATTGCTTTGCACTAACGTCTGTATGACACAGACTGCAAGGCTATTATTTCCAATATACAGGTGAAGAAGTGAGCTGAGGGGTACATAAAGTGTGCACAGCTTGAAAGAGTATATTTGCCCAGATCTCCTAGATCTAAGTTGAACTCTCTTTATCAACTGTATAGCACAAAACATTTAAAGTGTTCAATGATTTAAATGTTCAGTTAAAATAAAAACCATGACAAATACAAATCAATCATAACAAATACTTACTTGTATATTATGTATAAGGCAGTAATTGTAGTACTTGATTTTGCAGAGCTTCAGAAAATTCAGGCAAGCTGCAAGAAATTTAAAGCAAATGAACCAGTTTGCATGTTTTGCTTAATAAAAGAAACTTTCACTGTTCCTCCATTACATGTAAGAACAACAAAATCCACAACACATCAAGGCCTGCAGTTAAGAGGCTAGTGGAAACAAACCCTGTGCCAATGTTGTCACTCTAGTCAACCCTTAATGGAAATTTCAGAATAAAGAAGTCATCCTGAGTAAAACAACAGTAAAAAGATTATGTTCAGATGTTAAATGGGGTTGCGCTCCCTTTAAAGGAGCAGGTGTGCAGTTTAGGAATGCTTCTGGAACCACGGCTGTCACTGGAGGCAAACATAGCCTGGATGGTGCAGCATTTTCCACCAGCTTTGGCTGGAGGCCTAGCTGCTACTCTATCTGGACAGAGATAATCTAGCTTCAATTATTTATATGCTGGTAACCTCCAGGTTAAACTACTACAATGCTTTATACACGGGGCTGCCTCTGAAAACTGTTCAGAAGTTACACTGTTGCAGAATTCAGCGGCCAGATTACTAACTGTGACCAGAAGGTCTGAGTACAGTAGCCTACACCAATTCTGTCCAGATTGCAATAGCTACTGATTAGTTTCTGTAATCAATTCAAAGTGCTTGTTTTGACCTATCAAGCCCTATTGTTCAGGACCTCAAGGACTGCCTCTTCTCACATGAACAAATCCAGACCTTGCAGTCTTTATCCTAATCGCATAGATAAGCAATTAGAAAAAACTTCAGTTGCCTAATCTTTGGGTGTCAAGCTACTAAGGCATCAAGGAAAACCAATAAACAAAGCAAAAGAAAGACTGCATTTCTAAAATAATCCTGGCAGGACTCCTGAAGAATCAACAAAAGTTGTGTCCTGGAAGCAGCTGTACTTGTAGAAATATATATCCCAAGAGAGACTGCCAGAAGATCTACGCTTTGCTCTCAGTATCTACAACACTGCAAAGGATCTTGGGGCTGTGTGTGTGTGTGGCGGGGTTTGCTTCCAGACTGCACAGTCTAGCCCGGCCTTTCCCGACCTGGCGCCCTCTAAATTTGGGAGCCACAACTCCTTTCAGCCCCCGCCAACATGGACTACGGGAGCTCTAGTCCAAAACATCTGGATGACACCCTCTCACCCCCTGAGGTGGGAGAAGGCAGGTCGAGCCACTTGGAGGCACAATACCCAAGACCGGTCCTGCTGAAACCCAACGAGTGCAAAGCAGAAATGCAACGTGGGAGGGAAAAATCCACTGCGGCTCCTGAAGGCCTCGCCGGAGAAGGATACTCGGAAAGGCATCCGCAGCCTGTTCGGCCTTCTCCTGGCGGACGCCAGAGCTTCCTCTCACCTCTCGGCCTCTCCTCCGTGTACAAGTCAATGACCAGGTCTCCCAGCGTGGTTTCCAGGATCACCGCCATGGCGCCTCGCTCCGCTTCCCGACGGCCTCTCTTGCCCCGGAAGGAGCCGCCTCAGCGCCGCTCCGCCTTTTCCTCCCCTGCTTGGCAACAGACTCACGCGTTCAGAAGCCGCCTCCTCCGTTGACTTTAGGCACCATTTTGTGGCGGTGGTAAAGACCGCCCGGAGAAAACACTGGGTTTCCCATTGGTGTGACTGGCCGGAGCGGGACCGTGACCAGCCTGTTCCCCATAAAACAGGTCGCAGCAGAGGCAGACGCTTCTGCTCTTTCCGGCGAGGCAGGTCGTGCTTCGCGTGGTGAAGGCGCAGCGCATCTGCCTGGAAGTGACGGCAGTTCTGACCGGGGATCCGCTCGAGCGGGGGTGCTTGAACTACGGTACCTGCGCGGACCTTGGCTGCAAGTGCAACCCGAGAACTGCCTTATCCCTACCTCTAGCCTGCGATAGAGTGGTGATTTTCATTGACTCCTGGAAGTCGCTTTCCACCACAGACTACAGACCCCGTAATATAATTGCATTGACATTGGTGGAGCAAAGTTTCAAATGCTTTAAACTCACAAAAACACATTTTAAAAAACCCACTGTGACATAAATCCATCCTTCCTTCCTTCCGCCCGCTCACAACTGTTCGGAATTTTTCCAATGGGCAGCTCCAAATTCTTTGTCCTGGAATTAAACAACTTCAGAAGGAGTCTGAATGTTTGGTTTCACTGCTCTATCACTCTAACTAAACTTCCTATCTCTATGGTTACAGCAGCTGCTAGCAGTGCCTGCAGAGCCACGGCCAAACCTCTCCGAACTCGAGTAAATTGGGGAGGGGGCGCTGCCTGCATCTAACAGGAAATTGTGCTTTGTGGAGAGCATACACATATTTCACAAGAACACCACTCAACCTGCAATTTGCTGTTTCCCTTTCAGTTGCTCCTTCCCTCTGAGCCACCAGGCATAGACAAACTCAGGCGTTAAACCATGGGTGTAGCCAGGATTTTTGTTAGGGGGGATGGACTTTGGGGGGGGGGGACAGAACCGATGTAATTGATCAGTTTGTTAAGTATATCTATTGTTGTACTTGATCTAGGGGGGTGCAACTGCCTCCCTGCCCCCCCCCCCGCTATGCCCATGAGTTTAACTGGAACAGTGAAGGAGTAATGGCTAAGTAATTATTCATATGTCCCCATCAACATTCAACATAGCAACTGTAAATCATTCACTAAACAAATGGAAAGAGATCCCAGTAGGCATTGATTTGACAGAACAAAGTGGTTCAGGAGGAGTTATTGCCATCAATCCCATCCACAAATGAATCAACCACATTATTGTATATTCACAAATTCTCCAAATACGTTTTTACTCTTGACAAGTTTAGACTCCCAGGTATGAACACTTTTTTGTTGGAGTGGGGTGGGGATAAAGTAATTTCTTTCCAGGCACATACTGAATTTTAATTACTATAGTACTTTCCCATTAATAGACTGGCTTTATGCAGCACATTGGTTTCAATGGGATTAGGATCATGCAGTGAGCTGATTCATGTCCTGATAGTCCATGTGAAATGGACTAACATGCATTTTGCTTCATAGTAAATATTTTTTTAAAAAAACGAACACACCCTGATTTTTAGTGTGCTTCCTTAGACCAGGGGTAGGCAACCTCAGGCCCATGGGCCGGATGCAGCCCAATCACCTTCTCAATCCGGCCCATGGACGGTCCAGGAATCAGCATGTTTTTACATGAGTAGAATGTGTCCTTTTATTTAAAATACATCTCTGGGTTATTTGTGGGGCATAGGAATTCGTTCATTATTTTTTTCAAAATATAGTCCACCACATGGTCTTAGGGATGGTGGACCGGCCCACGGCTGAAAAAGGTTGCTGACCCCTGCCTTAGACCCTCATGAAATGGCAAAACAGCCAAGTGTTGCACTCTTTTTAGAGAGGCAACCATACCCACCGTTAGAATAACAACTTACTCATAAACCCATTGCATTGGTAACCAGAGCCAGTGTGGTGTAGTGGTTAAGAGCAGTAGACTCGTAATCTGGTTCGCGTCCCCGCTCCTCCACATACAGCTGCTGGGTGACCTTGGGCTAGTCAAACTTCTCTGAAGTCTCTCAGCCTCACTCACCTCACAGAGTGTTTGTTGTGGGGGAGGAAGGGAAAGGAGAATGTTAGCCTCTTTGAGACTCCTTCAGGTAGTGATAAAGCGGGATATCAAATCCAAACTACTACTCCTCCTCCTCCTCCTCTTCTTCTTCTTCTTCATTGGGGTTCACTCTCAGGATTGCAGCATCACAGCCTCTTAAGAACATAAGAGCCATCTGCTGGATCAGGCCAAGGGCCCATCTAGTCCAGCCTCCTGTTCTCACAGTGGCCAACCAGGTGCCTGCAGGAAATCCCCAAGGACCAGAGCAAGAGCACTCTCCCCTCCTGCAGTTTCCAGCAGCTGGCATTCAGAAGCACGGTTGCCTCTCACCTTAGAGAGAGAGAGAGAGCAGTGGCCATCATGGCTAGTAGCCACTGCATTGTTTACTCTTATCTTCCAGGTTCCTCTGCAATTACAACAGATGGCTACCACAGAGATGGCCTTTCCCATGGTGACATTTCAGCTTTGCAATACTCTGCCCAGAGAAGCTTGCCAGGTGCCCACACTAATGTATTTCTGGTACCAAGGAATAACCTTTTTTGAATTCCCAGGCTTTTAAACTTTATCTGTTTTACTTGGGAAATTTTCGACTGCTGTTTTGTTTTGTTTTCAAGTAAAAATGCTGCCTTTTGCTTTGTTTCAGCTTTCTGTTTTGGTTTTGGCATTATTCATTTCTTCTGTTTTAAACCCCACCTGAATAATATTCGAAGGCGGGAAATAACTCTGTATCGTAATACGTACACAAAAAGATAATGCTTGGGTGGGCATTATCAGGGGATAGATGCTGAGGAGCCTTCAGTGGTACCGTATACAGTACACTGAATAAAGCGGGATTTGTTGCTAATCTAAACCACAGAGTTTAGGGCTTGCCAATCAGAAGGTCGGCGGTTCGAATCCCCACGAAGGGGTGAGCTCCCGTTGTTCGGTCCCAGCTCCTGCCCACCTAGCAGTTTGAAAGCATGTCAAGTGCAAGTAGATAAATAGGTACTGCTCCGGCGGGAAGGTAAAAGGCGTTTCCGTGTGCTGCTCTGGTTCTCCAGAAGCGGGTTAGTCATGCTGGCCACATGACCTGGAAGCTGTATGCCGGCTCCCTCGGCCAATAAAGCGAGATGAGCGCCGCAACCCCAGAGTCATCTGCAACTGGACCTAACAGTCAGGGGTCCCTTTACCTTTACCTTTAAACCTGCATGCCTATTCTCATCTCTGCTCATTTGAGGAAGGAGGACTAATTTATTTGAGACAGGTTGCTCTTTCCCCCGCGCAAATCTCCTCTGGGCTGTTTGGCTCCAACTCCTAAGCCTTTCCCAAGGGAAACCGTTTTTGACACGGCCTTTCTCCTGCCCTCAGCAGCACCTCTCCTAATCCTGCATCTTTCCCGGTTCTGTTGTTGTTGTTGTTGTTGTTGTTGTTGTTGCTGCTGCTGCTGCTGCTGCTGCTGCTGCTGTTGTTGTTGTTGCTGCTGCAGCCTCCTCCTCCTCTCCCCTCCCCTGCCGGACTCCTCCCCGCCTCTGCTCCGCCTGCCGCCTCCTCTGGCTTTGTTGATGTTTCACTTTGTTTTAATTCCCGGCTCCCAAGATGGAGGTGGCGCTGGGGCCACGCGAGTTCCTGCGGCTGCTCCCGGGGCTTCTTCTTCTGCTGCCCTCCTGCCTGGCTGCCCCGGAGCCGACAGCCGCTTTCTCCCAGCTCGATAACCAGGTAGGGAGAGGAAGGGTCTCCGGGCAGCCTCATCTTTATTCTGGCGGCACTAGGACGGAGAGTACACACGGAGGGAGTGGGGAAGAGGGGCGAGCAGAAGTGGACCCCCCGGAGGAGTCAGATAAAACCAAGAAACAATAAATGCAGTGGATTGGCCCCTAATCTTCCGTGCTCATCTGTCCTTTAATTCGGAGTAAGGAATCGACATGCTGCTGTAGATAGGCGCGGCGGGGTTGCATTGTTTGTGTCTTGTCTAAGGTGCCGTGGGAGTGTGCAGGAGCGTCGTGTGGACCTCCCGAGATGGTGCCCTAGTGCCCACCTGTGTGAAATGCTCAGGCTTGTACACTTTTAAGGTGGGGGTTTCTTCCTTCTCCCCCACCCCCACCCCCGTGAAGGAGCGATTTGTATATTAATATGTATGCAGAATTGCATAAGATGTGGCATCAGGCCTTGTGTGGCTTGGATGTTCGTATGAAGTATGTCAGCTGTGTACTTGCTATGTTTGCCCACAGGCATGCAAGGGACCGAATGAATATGTCGTGAGAATACAGGATGTTCATTGGGCTAGGTAACGCCAATATTAGATTTTATTTTTTGGGATTAAGTGCTTTCTTTAATGCATATGGTCTGCGTTGAGAGAAGAGCATGATAGTCTCAACTGTTTCTGTGCGGAAGCCTTTAATGACAAGCTACCCAACAAAATCAAATTGCTTTTGAGTGGAAAATATAGAGGAATATTTAAGTGATTTGTGGGTGTTACGAATCCTGTGATTTGTGGGTGTTACTAGTAGTTTCTTTAAGTTAACCACATGTTATAGCTGTGTTAGCTTGAAGCACAGGAGTGGTTTCGGTACAGCATCCTTTTCAAGCACTTAAGAGACAACTGCATTCAACTTCTGATAGCTAGCTACTTGCTAAGAGAGATAACCCAAAATCTCCATCACAAACATCTGAACAAGCAATGATTATATTTGGATTAACTTTATCCCTGGTTTCAGTGTGATGGATTAGTACTGTACAGGCTTACTCAACTTCGGCCCTCCAGATGTTTTGATACTACAATTCCCATCATCCCTGACCACTGGTCCTGCTAGCTAGGGATCATGAGGAAGCCTGGATTAGTATATGGAAAGATCCACCTTATGAAGAACTAGCAAAGTAAATACCTCAAGTTAGCATTTATAAGACATTCTATGTTTTTTAATATCGTTTATGAATGAACTAAAGTTTCACATGAATATGCTGTACTAGAAAAGTCAATAACTTTGCTTCTTGAAAGCATTTTTTTATTTTAGAAAAGGAAGGTGTAAGAGTCTGGGGACTCTTCACTACTAAGTTGATGGCTACTTGCAAGGAATTAAACAGTGGAAAATGCAAGAATCGCCCTCTGTGTCTTTGTGGTGCGTAATGCACAAAGAGCAAAGGAATAGTTGACACTCATCATAAAACTTTGATATAAAGAATGCATTTATTTCTTAATAACCCCTAAGAAGTACAGTATAAGATGCTGCTTGCATAAACATAAGGGTAAAAAGATTTTGAACAGTACTGTATTAATGAATTGCTAAGTGTTTGGACTGCCAAAAAGAAGTATTTTTGAGGTTCTTTCGTGATTTGCTTTCCTCTGGCTATCTCAGTGATTCCAAGCAACTATAAAATCAACAGGAGAATATCTAAGAGGAAAGTGGTCAGAAGTTCTGTCCTTCAGGCAAAAACACTGCTAGTTTTCATTCCATAAATCTGGAATGATCTTCCTTCAGTTGCTTTACTACTTCCCTGCCTCCCTCTTCCCTAAGGAATTCTCATTTTCACCCTTTACATCTTATATTTTAAAGCCTCCGGAAAGGCTTATTGCACCACTAGAACCTGCTGGTAGAAGTTTACCTTCAGAATACAATTATTTTAGAAATATATCTTCTAGAAAAATTGTTAGAGGAAAGGGCTAAGAAAGAAAGATATTGAAAGGCAAAATGAAATGTCTGTTCAGTCATTTCCTTATGGTGCAATCCTCCTACATGACCACTATTGCACAATTTCTTGCAATTTTTCTAAACTACGTAGAATATGCTCCACAGTTGACTCCCCACCCCCACTCCTTTGGTCTGTTGATATAAATTAGTCATTCTTTGCATTCAAGTCACAAAAGGAACATTGTGAACTCTATTTGGCAAAATTATGATGAAAAGGCCAGAGAGTTTTGAACTGAAGGGTCATTAAGTGCACCCAAGAAATACTCTACCCAGTCATGCAGTGTGTGTATTTGGCAGGGCAAGAAATGCTGGGACACCCAAGAGAAGTGTAGTGTGTGTGAAAATAATGTAATGTGAAAAGTACTGGTTTTTTTATTGATTTGTACTTTTTATTATTTAAAGTTTTATCACAACATTCACAATATGTACCAGCACAAATGCACCGATAAAAGGAGGGGAGGGGAAAGAGTGCTGGGCGGGGTGACAGTTAAAGGAAATATAAACCAGGTTATACATACAAAGCCATCATACCACCAGGTGAAGCACATATGCAGGCTAGTATACATTTGGTAAAATTCAGACCTAAGATGTGCATTAAAACTGCTGTACCTCAGTGAATTGTGAGGATAAAATGAGCTTGGTGGTAGGGCTGGGTGATATCTGGTTTTCAACATCACGATATACCAATATATCACGGTGTCTGAAATAAGGATGGAGCTATGTAGAGGCATTGGCTGGCTTCGTGGTTTCCCCCACATTGCGATTTTTGCATAGGACATGCACACACACACACACACACACACACACACACACACACACACACACCATGATTCGTGATATATTGCCAGGTCAAACATTATGAAATCAATATCATAATATGGCCTTCAAATTGGTTTTGTACAATATATTGGACAGCCTTAACACACATCATGATTCGTGATATATCACCAGGTCAGAAATTAAGAAACCAGTATCACAATATGGACTCTGCCCAGCTCTTCTTGGTGGTTGGGAAATCATGTACATTCCCCTAAGCGTCTTGGAGGAAATACAGGACATAAATGCAAAAAAAAAACCCCACAGTAAATAAATGAAGAAGGAGTTCCAGAGAGGTTATGCAAACAGGTTTGCTAGCTGCAAACCACCCCAAGAGCTTTTTATTTTGTTTGTTTTCCTGAAAATATAAATGCCAGCAGTAATTTGGATTCCATCTCTGGTGCTAATTGAATTGTAAGGCCGAGAGCAGAAGTAAAGTATTGGTTAAACTTTTGTTAAGTTAGACATTTGTCACAGTGTGGCATGTGCTCTCTATTCATGGCACTCTCATGCATATACTGTAGTTTATAAGCAGTTGGTTGCCTTAATTTTTTAATTAAATTATAAAGCAGGTGTGGGCAACCTTTGGCTTGTTAGCTCCAGCAATCATGGCATGGTGGGAGGTGTAGCCCTGCAACATTTGGAGAGCCAAAAGTTCCTCACACGTGATCTAAAGGATAATATGAACATACAACAGATAAGGATATAGTTAATGTACCATCATTTTAACAGCTGTTTTAATACTGTACAGGAAAACCTGGATATGGAATACAACTGGTGTGATACCTATTCCAGTAACTCAGATGAGAAACTGTTGTGCTTTGTAGAATGCAATGTTTATTATTATTCAATATCTGGGGATCAGGATAAACTACAGAATGTGGAAGTAACTTGGTGCCAATTCAACAGACTATACTTTTTTTTTTTTACCAACCACACCATGATCAACTGACTGCTAGATCTCACAGCTTTTGAAAACTTGGTTGTATTCAGTTCTTCGTAGTCTAA
This sequence comes from Zootoca vivipara, assembly GCF_965207765.1. Lineage (NCBI taxonomy): Eukaryota > Metazoa > Chordata > Lepidosauria > Squamata > Lacertidae > Zootoca > Zootoca vivipara. Next base: position 63,088,159 of record NC_142586.1, read on the forward strand.
AGGTCTGTTATCTAGTTTTTTTAAATAAAATTTTACTCTACTTTTTGAATACACAGGAAACACGGATTAAAACTGGTATTGGAAGGGGATTTGGAACTGGAAATAGAACCAGCTCCCTAGTACCGTGTTTCCCCTTTTTTAAGACACCGTCTTATAACTTTTTTCCTCAAAAAACCACAAGGTGTCTTATTTTCAGGAGATGTCTTAATTTTTTATTAGGTTTTTATTATGGACCCACCCTGGGGAGCAACTTCTTTTAAAAAGAGACAAGGAAAAAAGTGCAAAGGCAGCGGCGAGGGAGGCACTTTGTGCGTGCTCAGAGACCGGCCCCATCCCGAGCTATAAACACAACCCGGCTTTCCAAGACACCTTTTCCCCGGCACTGGACTAGCGGGGGTGGGGTGGGAAGGGGGTGTCTCTCTGTGCATGTTCAGAGGCAGCCTCGTCCCGGGCGCTGCTATGGGAGGGGAGGGCACTCACACAACCAGGACCCAGATCCCGGCCATGACGAGGTGCCGTGCGCCGGCAGCGGACAGAGCCAAAGCCCCTGCCGCAGGCCGGCGCAGACCAGCGTTGAGCCCACTACCGGTCCGCCGAGCGCAGCCATGGGCCCATCGCCCAGCCCGCCTGCCTGCCTCCCGCTTCCCTGCCCACAAAATTCCGGCGGCGGGCCATGCAGCCCATGACGCTGCGGCGGCGCGGAAGGGGCCAGCAGGTCTCCCTCCGCCGCCCGTCACCATGGCAGGGCCAGCGGAGCTCCCGCCGCCGCTCTGCCTTGGGCCATGCAGCCCACAAAGTTCCGGCGGCGCGGGAGGGGCCAGCAGGTCTCCCTCCGCCGCCCGCCACCCTGGCAGGGCCAGCGGGGCTCCCGCCGCCGCTCTGCCTTGGGCCATGCAGCCCACAACGTTCCGGCAGCGCGGAAGGGGCCAGCAGGTCTCCCGTCGCCGCCCGTCACCATGGCAGGGCCAGCGGGGCTCCCGCCGCCGCTCTGCCTCGGGCCATGCAGCCCACAACGTTCCGGCGGCGCGGAAGGGGCCAGCAAGTCTCCCGCGGCCGCCCGTCACCATGGCAGGGCCAGCAGGGCTCCTGCCGCTGCTCTGCCTCGGGCTATGCGGCCCACAACGTTCCAGTGGCGCGGAAGGGCCAGCGGGCCTCTGGCCGCCACTCTGCCTCACCGCTCTGGCTGGGCGCTGCTGGACGTTCCGAGCACTCGGCGCTGCAGAGCGCTCCACTCTGCAGTCGCCTGTTCCGGCGGCGGGACTGCAGGCCTCCACGGCTGGGCCAGGAAGAGGCCAGGCCGCTGGCTGGGCGCTCCGCCTGGTGCTGCGGGGCGCTCCGAGCGCTCGGCGCTCCAGAGCGCTCCACTCTGTAGCTGCCTGTTCCGGCAGCAGCCGGTTCCAGGCCCCGCTGGCTGGCTGGGTTCCGCTGGCTGGCTGGGGCGCTCGGCGGTCTCGCTGTACACAGTATGAGAGGTATGTCTTATTTTCGGGGGGTGTCTTGTATATATCAACTCCTAAAAAATGCTGCCATGGCTTACTTTCTGACTACGTATTAAAAAAGGGGAAACACGGTAGATGCCATATTGAGAAATCTGTAACATGTTTCTTTCTTTGAAACCTCTTCCTCCTTCTCTCACACTTGCAGGAAAGCATCAAGATTAAAGTTACAATGCTGGAAAACAACAGGGATGTTCAGGAAGGGCAGGTATGTCAGACTTCCTGTACTGTACTTGCTTTAGCTTAGCATTTTATCTTCTGAGGGTGATCAATCAGTGGAAATCAAGCATGTATTTAGGTTCTAACTAATCTGTAATAGATACAGAGTAGCCGGTACCCTTGATGGTATCCTGTGATGGCACCATGTGACTTCTTGTTTTGCTCCCCTAAAAGATATTTGTGATTAGTGGGAATTGCTTATGCCTACTACATGGCTGGTGTAGCTTTGCAAAGCATTTTGGGGTGTTTCTAGGGAATGTGGAGGTGAAAGGATGCAGAATCCTGTGGATCCTCAGCCTTGCCCGCTCCATTTTGACCCCTACCACCAGCAAAACATCTACATCTGCAGAGCTTTCCAAACTCTGGGGGACCTCTGGTGCCAGCTGCATCCCATAAAACAGTTGAGTGTCAGTTCCATGATTGCAGCCTTAACTTCTTAATGTCTGAATTCTGGTAATTGCTAAAATGATTATTTAGATTAAATAATCTTAACAATTGTGCTTGACCTTGTGTTACAAAATGTGGACATTTAACATGTTTGATTCTGTTATTTTCTTTAGGTCATCCTTAATATTACCTATGTAAATGGTCAGGTTTATGTAAATGACTTTCCGCTGAAGAGTGGAGTTGCTCGGATTAAATGTCAGACTTTAATATGTAAGTATTGTTTAATTCCTTACCTGTGCTGTGTGCTTCCATGCAGTTCACCACTCATGAATAATGGTATAACAAATAAGTAACATTATACTATATACACATCTGTACTGTTAAAAATAAATCTCCACTGTTAAGGTATGTTTAAAATAGATAAAATATGAAATGGAGTGTCCTCTCTATTTCTCACCCACAGTGCTCACATATTCTGCCCATAAAAAACAATGAGTTCAAACCTTCCCTTTCTGGAAACTGTTAGCGAAGTTCCTGTTCAGTTAATTTATTTGTTAAAGGCAAAGAATTTGTGCCGTAGACTAGGCAGTATAAATGCAAGGATGTGACTCCACCCTGATAAGTCCTGTCTGTCTCCTTTCTTAAACTGGCATGTATCCAGATAGAGTTGGTGTAGAAGAAAGAATAATAATAATAATAGAATGTTGGGAGAGTCTTTCAGATCTTTGCAAAACACTTTCTTCTCCTGTAGACTTTCTTAGTTTAAGTTCAATCTCTGCTAGAACTAGAGGTTTCATTGAAAAGATTGAAAATATTTCCCAGTAATTTTTATAATGTAGTTATTAAAAATGGAAATATTGTTTTCCCCCCTTCCCAATCTGCTTTGTCGTGGACAGAAACATCCTGATTTGGGTATACAGGCAACATTTTACATAATGAATGAAGCTAAAGCAATTACTTTCCATGGAAGAACATTTTATGCACAGAGTAGTCTCTTGATGCACTGGTTATGGGTGGTCTCAAGGTTAAGTTCTGAGATCATCTACCCTTTATGATCAGCTCTTGCACTAAGGGGATGCTAATGTGTTTTAAGCATTGGCTTTTGAAAGCCTAAAACATCATGCATTAATAACTAAACATGGCTTCCTTTAAGGAGACCACACAGTGGCTCATCATGGTTTGGATGCAGCAAAAGTGCTCCTATGCTTTAAAAAAATAGTATGGATCTTCTAAAGGAAGTAAGTTCTCTTGAACTGAGCAGGGCATATGTCTCAATAAACATATTTGGAAATGAGCTCTCACTGTTCTTTACTCAGATGCAGCCAACTCTCAAACCATCACAATACAAATTTGTATTGATTTAATATAAAACCTTGGTTCTGTAAGCCTTACCTTTGAGTTTCTGTTAAATTTCCAAGATAAGAATATAAAATGGTTCTGGGGTTGTATAATAAGAGTGCATGTTATTATTTCCCACAATGTATTCAGACATCCACTTTGCCTTACTGGAGGGATGGAAGGAAGTCAGGGTAGGAGGGGGTCTCAACTGACACTAAATACCCCAATCCTTGCAGAAGAAAATAGTGGTACTTGGAACAAGCCCTTATTTTTTTGCCTGAAACTCCAAAGACTGATTTGACTTGTGTGTTGTGGATAGAAGCTGCCTACATATTACCAACAGGGTTGGACGCCTGCATGTGCAAAGCCAGCAAGACAGCCGCTCCTTCCCTAACAGAAATGTCCATAGGAGCAAGGATACCGTACTTGGCCCTGGGGCAGGGAGTTTGGATGACTGAATGGAAGCACATGTCCTATCATTTGCTTTTCTTCATTTTTGTGCCAAGAAGTCGTGAGGAGATTGGTCGTGGTAGACAAGGTACACGCGGGTGGCGCTGTGGTCTAAACCACTGAGACTCTTGGGCTTGCCGATCAGAAGGTCAATAGTTTGAATCCCCATGACAGGGTGAGCTCCTGTTGCTCTGCCCCGTCTCCTGCCAACTTAGCAGTTCGAAAGCACGCCGGTGCAAGTAGATAAATAGGTACCACTGTGGCGGCAAGGTAAACGGTGTTTCCGTGTACTCTGGTTTCCGTCACGCTGTCCTGTTGCACCAGAAGCGGTTTAGTCATGATGGCCACATGATGCGGAAAGCTGTCTGTGGATATACACCAGCTCCCTTGGCCTGAAAGCGAGATGAGTGCCACAACCCCATAGTCGCCGTGGACTAGACTTAGCCGTCCAGAGGTCCTTTACCTTTTTACCTTTACCTAGACATGTGCTGTGTGCAGTTATCTGAACACTATTCCTGCTTCCATTTCTCTGCCACCAATTTTCACAAGTCCCAGCTTTAGTGGGAATGCAGTGCTGAACTTAGTTCTTGGGAACCCTATGGAATGGAGGAGGCTGCTTGTATTTCCACTTGATCTTTAGGAAAACCAATACACAGATGATAAAAAGTACTCTTGTTTGCATTCAGGAAAACCTTTGTACTGTACTCTCTTGGCCCATGACCACTTCTTTTGAAAGCTGCCTTGAATCCAGCAACAAGCAATGCTGTTCCTGTGCAGTGAGGAGCCAAATCCAATCTGCAATGCACCGATCACCCATTTATATGTACCTTGTTTTTAGAGATCATATCTCTCTATATAACCACTATATGACACACAGTTCTTCATTGATAGTGGAGAGTAGTAACTCTGAAACACTACAGGAAGAGCAGCGATTAGGAATTGTCAGTGTTCGCATTATGGTCCACGAATGGCCAATGGCATCCAGATCCAACTTACGGTTGATTGTCGTTCAAGAGGAAGTGACAGAAATTGATGAAAAGCGGGTAAGTCATACCACTTTAAATTATTGTATTTGTTAGCCAGTTTTTAAATTCATTGGAGTACGGTACTTTGTTCTACCGTGAATGGGTAGTTTAGTTGTATGATATGCCCTGGGCCACCATATCATAACGGTGTCCGATGTTAAACAAATAGGATTTAAAAAGAAACTACAACACCACATCTATATACAGTGGTACCTCGGTTTATGAACACAATTGGTTCCGGAAGTCTGTTCATAAACTGAAGCGTTCATAAACTGAAGCGAACTTTCCCATTGAAAGTAATGGAAAGTGGATTAATCTGTTCCAGACGGTCCGCGGAGTAACCGTTCATAAACTGAAGCGAACTTTTCCATTGAAAGTAATGGAAAGTGGATTAATCCGTTCCAGACGGGTCCGCAAAGTACTTAAACCAAAGCGTTCATAAACTGAAACATGGGTGTAATTGGTTCCGGAAGTCTGTTCATAAACTGAAGCGTTCATAAACTGAAGCGAACTTTCCCATTAAAAGTAATGGAAAGTGAATTAATCCGTTCCAGATGGGTCCACGGCGTTCATAAACCGAAAATTCATAAACCGAGGTGTTCATAAACCGAGGTTCCACTGTATATTCTGTATATCATCACCAAACAGGACTATCCAGGGACAGAGAGAAGACAGGGCTCATCTGGACTGGGATCCATTGGATACAGAGCCAGCCTTGCTGCTGTCACGTAATGATATTGACCTAATACATGTTAACAGAATTTCTAGTACATAGCTCTTTTCAGCTGTAGTCTGATCTTACTGTAAAATCCACTCCTGTACTGCAGAAATTAATGATTCATACACACACACACACACACACACACACACACACACACACACACCATCTGGCTGGGTTTCCCCAGCCACTCTGGGCGGCTTCCAACAAAATATTAAAATGCAGTAATCCATCAAACATTAAAAGCTTTCCTAAACAGGCTGCCTTCAGATGTCTTCTAAAAGTCCGGTAGTTGTTGTTCTCTTTGACATCTGGTGGGAGGGCATTCCACAGGACGGGTGCCACTACCGAGAAGGCCCTCTGCCTGGTTTTCTGTAACTTGGTTTCTCGCAGTGAGGGAACCGCCAGAAGGCCCTCGGTGCTGGACCTCAGTGTCCGGGTAGAATGATGGGGGTGGAGACACTCCTTCAGGCATACTGGACCGAGGCCGTTTAGGGCTTTAAAGGTCAGCACCAACACTTTGACTTGTGCTCGGAAACGTACTGGGAGCCAATGTAGGTCTTTCAAGACCAGTGTTATGTGGTCTCGGCGACCACTCCCAGTCGCCAGTCTAGCTGTTGCATTCTGGATTAGTTGTAGTTTCTGGGTAACCTTCAAAGGTAGCCCCAGATAGAGCGCATTGCAAGTGAGAGATAACCAGAGCATGCACCACTCTGGCGAGGCAGTCCACAGGCAGGTAGGGTCTCAGCCTGCATACCAGATGAAGCTGGTAAACAGCTGACCTGGACACAGAATTGACACAAGAAACTGTCAAAAGAGAATCTCTCCTCTTGTTGCCACACACATTTAGTAATAGTGCTTTTGAAGAAAAACGGTTCTGAGTTCTATAGAAGGGACAAAACTCTTCCTCTCAAATAGTTCTGGTAGCCTGGTGATTTGCTTAAAATGTATGGTGTTTTTAAATTTTCAGCATGAGGTAACTTCCCACACCCAGTTGAGTATTGTGTACCACTGTGTACAGTACAGTACTGTTTACAGCAATTCTGTGTTGTATTGTGTTTAGTGCTTTAATTGTTTTATGCAATTTGCTCAGAAATGTGAAATGAACTAAGTGTGAAGTGAACCACTAGGAATTTGTTTGCTTCAACTCCACTGTTCAGTGCTCAAGTCTAAATTTCAACAGAAGTGTCAGTGTGGATATGTAATTCTTGATCATGTCAGCATTCCAGCTTGGGCACTTGAAAGCCTGACAGAGGGCTGAGCGATAAAACTTACATCAACAAACGGCATCCTGCTGCATTCCTCTTCATTGACATGTCTCTAAATTGTTAGGGTTTAGCACATTACAGTCAGGTTGGATTCCCCCCTCCACAACTCATCATGTCAGTGTTGGCATCAGGTAGTATGATCTGAATTACTAGTGACAAAAGGTCAGGAAAATCAACAAACCAGTTCTGTAATTAATATATGACGGTGCTCTAATTTTGGTGCCAAGACTTATTCAGTGAGCAGTCATGGTATCCCATCTTCTGCTAAAGAGTTAATAGATTGGTGATTTGTTTAGAAAGTTTTGTTTTCTGAATTCCAACGTTCGAGAACTTGCCCCATCCAGTTGCATTCTATGCATAATGGGGAATTGTTGTCCAGTAAGTCTGTGTTGTGTTATTTTTAGCACTCCCATTGTTTTAGGCACTACACTCAGTCTGCTTCTTATTTCTGAGTGTGATAAATGCCTCTAGGAAGCAGCCATTAGTTTGTTTAAATGCATTTTTTCAGCTGAAGAGTAAGGTAAAAATACTTATATATATATATATATATATATATCTGATCTTTCTCTTCCCTTTTAAGGGAGAACCAGTCAGGATATTAAGTACAATTACTGAAGCTGAAATAACAGCAACAGACCCTTTGGAAACAAGTTCTACTGATTCAGAGTAATTTACTTCCAATTAAGCACACTTGGTAGAGTTTACACATCATTTATTAAAGATTTCTCATTACCATACTATTCCAGGCAACATGATTCACAAGATGCCCGCCTCATTTTTCTCCCCATGGACTTTTGTAAATTGCACCACACTGTTGCAAGCAACAAATGACATAAAGACTCCACAGCAGAATGACAAATTATATTCTGCATTGAGTTCGGTATGTGGCATAAAGGTAAAGGGACTCCTGACCATTAGGTCCAGTCGTGACCGACTCTGGGGTTGCTGCACTCAACTCGTGTTATTAGCCGAGGGAGCCGGCATACAGCTTCCAGGTCATGTGGCCAGCATGACAAAGCTGCTTCTGGCGAACCAGAGCAGCACACGGAAACACCGTTTACCTTCCCACTATAGTGGTACCTATTTATCTACTTGCACTTTGACGTGCTTTCGAACTGCTAGGTTGGCAGGAGCCGGGACCAAGCAACAGGCGCTCACCCCGTCGCGGGGATTCAAACCACCGACTTTCTGATCGGCAAGCCGTAGGCTCTGTGGTTTAACCCACAGCGCCACCCGCTGTGGCATATTAGAACAAAAATCCTACACCTTTATAGTGATAACTGGGGGGGGCACCTTGAGGCTTTGGTAAAAAGCCCCTGTGAAAATCAGCCTAACACTTGGTGGCAACTTCACTGTTATGAGTGATCAGAAAATAGAACTTTGTGGGGCTGTATGTTAACATAGCCATAGACAAGCTCAGGACGTTACTTAGCCATAGACAACTTACATAGACAAGTTACTTAGTTACATAGACAAGTTACTTAGTTACTCAGGACGTTAACATAGCCATAGACAAGCTCAGGGACCCAGGTGGTCCTGTGGTTAAAACCACTGAGCCTAGGGCTTGCTGATCAGAAGGTCGGCGGTTCGAATCCCTGCGACGGGGTGAGCTCCTGTTGCTTGGTCCCAGCTCCTGCCAACCTAGCAGTTCGAAAGCACGTCAAAATGCAAGTAGATAAATAGGAACCGCTACAGCGGGAAGGTAAACGGCGTTTCCATGTGCTGCTCTGGTTTGCCAGAAGCGGCTTTGTCATGCTGGCCACATGACCTGGAAGCTATACGCCGGCTCCCTCGGCCAATAATGTGAGATGAGCGCGCAACCCCAGAGTCGGTCACGACTGGACCTAATGGTCAGGGGTCCCTTTACCTTTTACCTATGTTAACATAGCCATAGACAAGCTCAGGACGTTACTGGTTCAAATCCACACAGAGACAGAAACATTTTAGGGAGACGGGTGCAGTCCAGGTAGGGGAGAGAAACACTGGTGTCAGCTGCTGACTGAGCAGTTAATATGCTACTCTCCATGTGCCATGGACTATAACTTCAAACTTTCCTGACCATTGGCCATGCTGGAGCCCCAACGTCTGACGGGCACCATGATAGCTGTAAACAATACTGAGCTGGATGGACAAATAATCTGACTCGGTATAAGGCAACTTATACTATATATTTTTCCAGTTTCACAGAAATGAAAATAAAACGGTGCCATTATTTAAGTCTGTGGGGTATTCCTTCCTTATCTGAGTGTAGTAGGGGTGGTAGAGGGTCCCGTGTTTGGATTAGAATGAGGGGGGCAGCTTCCTTCCATCCCAAGATTTTGGAACTCAGGAGGTAGAACTTTCCAGGAATTGATGTGTTCCTGGTCAGTCATGTCCAAGCACGGGAGCATCGTTTGGAAGGGAGGGGGAAGGAACAAGCCATTCATTCCCTCCCATCCAGCCTAACAGAGGCAGCTCCTTTCCTTATCAGTTAGGCCACGGCTAACAGATGCTGTTCTGTGTATAGTTCTTTTAGCCAGATGCACGAAACACTAGCATTGAGATTATCAGCTAAAACTGACAGCTCATGCTATGCACATACAGGAATTAACATTTGGCACAGAATTATTCGCAATTCTCTTCTTCAGTTACTTTAAAACCAAACAGCATTCCTATTGCATATGGCACTGCTGCTTTTTCATACTTCCGCACATTGGCCCTCATTATAGAGAGAAGATGTTCAGCATGTTTATGTTGTAGTGGGCTGGTCCCGTTTCCTGGTAATGTTTTAATGAAAGATTGGGAGCCTGAGTTGCTCTTTAGAAGAGAGTTGATATCACATTCTGCCCTTCACTTTAATATCTCTTTAATGATAATACAAAAAGGGCTACAGTGAGTTGGATATTTATTTAATGAGGAAGAACCATGGTTCACTGGTAGAGCATCTGCATTGCATGAAAAGGTATGAAGTTCAATCCCCGGGATCTCCAGTTTGGGCTGGGAATGGCTCCTGCCTGAAGAGTGGCTACTGGTCAGTATTGACAATACTGAGCTAGATGGACCATTGGTCTGGCTCAGTATAAGGCCACTTCCTACAGACTTTTCTACAGACTTCCTACAGACTTTTCATCTTGGCATTCTTTATATATTTTATACATCTGCCCTTTTATTTTCACCATTTCAAAAATGCACCTACCGCTCCGGTTTCAAGAGGATTGCTCATAAATAGTTATACTTCTCTTTTGCAGGTTCAGCAAGATGAAGTGACTGAAATAGACATCTTGGTAAAAGACTTAAGAGTCCTTAGGCACTCAAATTACACTGTTCCTTTGAAGGAAAGCATGCTGTATTCCATCCCCAGAGACAACGATATCTTGTTCACACTTCCAAACATAGCAGGAAAAGGTATGCAGTGAATGTTGATCTCTGACAAACCAGTTTTACTTCTTCATTACAGAAAGTGTTGCCATAATTTTTGCCTTTTCATTTAAGTTTTCCTGTATTACTTTTCAGTATCCATACACCAAAAGGGAGAACATCCAATCTATTTTAAGTTGATTGATTTTAAAATGTCTATAGGCTGCTTTTCCAATGTTCTAAATGGTGTGCATCATTTAATAACAACTTGGTAAGATGAAAGCAGCAAATAATGATAAAACAATCCCCAAACTAGTGAATCAGCCAAATGCCAGCTAAGAAGTCTTTCAAGTCTTATGGGAAATGGCCAGAAATTGACTCCTCAATTTTGAAGGCAGGTCAAATTTGTTTGCTGTTCGTTTGTCATTCTTTTTAGTATGTTGTACCTGTATTGTGAAACAAAATGCACAAGTAGATTTGGATAGTCTCAAAATGTAGCATTACTTTGTTATTTTGCTTGCTTGCTTTCCCCTGGAATTATCTATAGAGGTGGGGAGGCACCTACTTGTTAAGCTAACCTCTTTCTTTTTCTTTCTTTCTTTCTTTCTTTCTTTCTTTCTTTCTTTCTTTCTTTCTTTCTTTCTTTCTTTCTTTCTTTCTTTTTATAAAAAAAAGATATTGAAAGTCCGCTACAAACAACCAGTCACTACCTTCTAAGACAAGTAGAAACTACAGTGGATGAAGAGACAATGCCTGGCAAGTTGCCAGAGACTCCTCTCAGAACAGAGCCTCCATCCTCTTATAAGGTCTTTTCTGTTACTGTTCCACCACTATTGTAGGGTGGGGCATGCTCGTGAGACATTCCAGGAGCCTAAGTTATGTGGGGGACAACAAGACAGCAGGGCAGAGTACTGCTGGGACAGAGGAAACTGCTCCCTACCCTTTCCGAAAAATATAATAGTTATTCTTATTGCAGAAGGGACTTCAACCCCAAACCCCAATGGTAGGGAAGGCCAAGGGCTGGGCATACATGCACCTTTCAGAGATGAGAATTCACACTGCCCAGGGCCAAGCTTGTGTGTTCTCAGCTCCTTTCCTCCTGGGATATGAGAGCACAGGTGTCTCTTTTACACGTTCAGCTGAACTATTACTGGTTGGCAGCATGACCTGTGGGCATGGTCCTACTCTACAAGATGATTGAACAGATGTGATGTTCATCAAGGAGCTGAATGTTTCTTGCCCTGTAACTGAACACAAACTAGAAATGTTAATTTAAAAATGAAAAAGAAAACATGAAACCCAAACTAATAACCAAATGTATTATAGTCAAAATTGTATGCAAAAAAGAAATATATACCTTGAGCTAAAATGCATTTGTATTTGTATGCTAATTCTAGAAGTTTCAGATCCAAGATAAGCAAATTAAAAGTGCCTGAAATTAAAGAAAAGCATATATTTAAAACAGAGTTAAAATACCAGAAACCTAATGGTGCTAATCTATTTCCTACTCCTGGGTATAAAAATCCACAGGCCCCACTTGGAGTGGTGTTAGTCTGCATCAAAGAGGACATTACATACAATAAATTAAAAATCATAAAAGAAGAAATCCAGTCACAGAAATACCAGGCCTCCAAAATAATATATTATTATGTTATTATGCTCCTGACCAAAACTCTGATGGTGATTTTCAGACAGACAAGCCACGTAGGTAGCCAAAGGAGAAACTATTGTGATAATGGACAACTTAAATTATCCTCACTCTGAGTAAATATCAGGTCATAACAAAAAGAAATTTCTAGATACAATGTGTCTCAAATTGTGTCTCAAATTCAGCATTTCATAATCAGTGTAAGCTTGCCCAGAAAGTCCAGTAGAGTGGTGTTCAATTTCAGAAGAGGAAGTGTCTATAAATGAGAGGTTAGTTACAAAGGATGTTGAAAAATTTCTGCCTACTGCTGCAGTCCCCAGAGTCATTTCCCACACTGTCACCAATGGTCCCCCAAGTCTCTGGAACAGATTTTTGAGGGACATGGCAGGGTTATAGAGAGAAGAAGTAAATTGGCACAAACGACCTCTCCTCTTATAAAACAGACCCCCTCTGCTAGATCAAAAGCTGTTCCATTATCACCCAATAATTACAACAGTCAGATATAAATGTACAGGTGCAAACGAGTCCAAGAGAACGCCAGTGTGGTTAAATAGCAACGTCAAGGAAGCTGTCAAAGGCGAGTTAGTATCATTTTTGAACAAAGGAGGGAAGTAAAACAAAATCTGCCCGAAACAAGTGCAAGTTTATGAGGCAAGCACAGAAGGAATGTGAAAAGCTTTAGGCAACTGTGGGGTGGGAGATGGGAAGGGAAACTTTCCTTCCACGATCATCTTTTTGTTCACTTATCTTAAGATCTGAGTATCTGTCTGGAGACAGCATTTATCATGTGCTGAAGGCATAGAACAGGAAAAGGCTGCTGCCCCCAGGCGGTGCTTGCAAAATTTACCTCTAGACTGGCCACTGCTAGATAGAGTGCAGGGCTAGAGCCACCAGTCTGATCCTCCCCCACTAGCCTTAATTTCTTTTTTTGGAGTGACTCATGCCCACCTTTTACTGTCAGCCCACTGTTTATTTATCAGTAAATAAATAGTGGTTGAGAGCTAAAAAGATCATTTAAATGGGAGCAGCTGGGCTTCAGAAGAGGATCTATGGTCTGAGATTTGAAAGAGATATACCACCTTCTGTGTTTAGTGGATAAGGGCATCAGTGATGGGTATTTAACTGGCAGTATTGTTGCATTTGCAGGTGATGTGCCAGTGGGTGGAATACTTGAGAAAAGAGCTCTGCAGGTTCTGGCTGCAGTCCTTTCCAGTGTTCTTTAATCTAATGTTGGTCATTGTTGTTGGAGTTGTTGGAGCAGCTTTAATCATCAAAGTCTTAAAAGTGTTTTGCCCCTCATGTGAACCCAGGTAAATGCCTTTCTACATTTCATTCTGTGAAAGCAAACTGTTACTTCAGGGAAAAAAAGCTTATTTCTGACAACTATTTTCTTTCCCTGCTAAAATTCTAGTGAGCATAGTCCAGTTCCACAAATGTAGCTCTCCTAAAATATTATTATATATTGACCCTTTTAAAGCCATTCTTCTATATCTCAGGTGCAGCTGTTTTGATCAGTTGCTCTTCCTAATAGGCACTATAAATATAAACGTAGAAGACAAACTTTTTTTTAACAGTCTTGGCTTACCATGCTTACATTATCTGTTGAAGTAAACTTGTTTTAGTTGTAGAGTTTTCAGTTCTGAAGCTGAAAGAACACTGTTAACCTGGGCATAACAACTGGTTAAGGAAAACCTTGAATTTCTGAAGTCTAGATTTTAATGACTACCTGCTTCTTTTTCAGGGGAGTCCTTCAGGTTGATCTCAGTGTCATCCCTGTGGTTGGGATCAGCTTACTTCCAGATATTCCAGAGAAGACAGATAATATAGAGGAAAAATGTATTTAAACACATTCACCTTAATTGTTTGAATTTGTTGACATGGTATTTGACACTTGATTCTTAATATATTGTGTTCCCTTTCCTATACAGACTATGAACGATCAGTGTTTTAAAATGTTTTAAGAGGCCCCAAAGACTACATCTCCACTTCAGCCACCTTAATAAGTTATTGACAGAAGGGGGAAAAATAGCAGTCTCCCTTCCATAAGGACTTCAGTAAGTTCTAACTTCTATGAAGTAATTTCCCATCTCCTCATAAAATCGCCCCGACTACACTGGTTGCATGAACCTGCCACACTAATCTAAATAACCTGCTGCCTTGAAACACCCTGAGAGATTTCAATAATGATATGTGAACATAATTAAGACTGCAGCCTTAAGCTCCACAGAGCAATGAAAATATTAAGTGATTAGACCCCAACAACATGGAACAGCGTGGACAGGATTGTACACACCTGTGAGAAAAGGAAAGCTAATTTAGGCCTGCTGTCCTTAAGTGTGCCTTATGGGAGAGAGAGAGGGGGGGTTCATCCTGCTCTTACAACAAATTCAGTATTGGTGCAATGCTTTTTGGTGCATGAAAGGCAATCTGACATTACAAGCACTTTATTCAGTCATTTTTTTTTTTTTAAAAAAAGGCCTCTTCCCACTGAAAGTTGTGTTTGTAAAACTGTACTTCTTGAAGTTGCAGTACAGTATAAATGCCTCTTACCCGAGAGAAAATGTCTTCAAGATCCCAATTTACTAAGAATTGTTTTACATATGGATTTGTACGATCACAGCTTTACAATAAATCCTTATCTGTTGAGAGAAACGGGAGGCCTTGTATCATTCCTGTCTATTTAGGGCAGCAAGGCCCGGCCTTTGCAAAACTGATTTGCTTCGTATATTTTACAGGGGGTGGTTTATTTCACAGAGTTGTTAGACTACCCTTCAGCATTGCTGCTCCAAAGATGCCTAACAAAAATACAGCAATTTTTTTTAACTGCTTAGAGGTGAGGAAAGCAGCAACGTAAAATAAATTCTCAGCAGCAGATAAAAGACCCAATCACAGATTTAAAAAGCTTTAGGATTGTGTTGAAGGGACGCAGGTGTGGCTGTGATCTAAACCACTGAGCCTAGAGTCTAGATCAGAAGGTCGGCAGTTTGAATCCCCGTGACAGGGTGAGCTCCTGTTGCTCAGTCCCAGCTCCTGCCCACCTAGCAGTTCAAAAGCACATCAAAGTGCAAGTAGATAAATACCGTAGGTGGGAAGGTAAACGGCGTTTCCGTGTGCTGCTCTGGTTCGCCAGAAGCGGCTTAGTCATGCTGGCCACATGACCCGGAAGCTGTCTGCAGACAAACACCGGCTCCCTCGGCCAGTAAAGCGAGATGAACACGCAACCCCCGACTCGTCCGCCACTGGACCTAACGGCCAGGGGTACCTTTACCTTTAGGATTGTGTTGAGGAGTGTTGCTCAGCTGACCATAAGGAGTCTGTCAGCAAAATAGGGAGGGAAGCAGCATCTCTTCCCCTGCACATCCCTCCTAAGTTAGTCTGGAGGGTTGGGGAGTTTCCAGACCAGATTTGGAGGAGAGAGGGAGGGAAATTGATTTGCTCCTCATTCTGCTGCTGGAAGCCTTACCTTCAGCCAAGCAACAGCACTGAATACAACGGAATGATCAAATGTTACTTTGGGGGCTCTTTCTACAGCTGAAAGATGGCACATAAATGCCTTTGTAACATGAAAGCTAAAAGGCCTGGGGAAATAAAAAATATATTTGCTTGGGGCCAGAAAGATATCAGAGGATGCAGCAACTGAAAAAGCCCATATCCTAGCTGCTACCTGCATTAGCTTTGGAGATGGGAGAACCCAGGGTGATCGCAGCATGAGGGCAGGTTCATGTGGCTATCAAGCCTATGACTTCACGTGAAAAGAATGGCTTCAAATATTTTATATCGAAAAGTACTACTTAAATACTTTGACCTCCGTTTTCGAAATAACTGCCATGCTAGAACACAAAGCACTACATATTCATAATACTGAAACACTACTGCTGCTTGGTGAATAAGGTCTCCAGAGCAAAGTGTGAGACAAGGCAAAATATTTATTTTCTTACCAGCACCATGTTACCCTTTATATATTGCCATTGGTTTTCTCCTGTGAATTCTCCTTGTGCCATTCATGTTTCCCAGCACCACCTAGCATTGATTCCCATTGAATGTTTATGGAATTCCTTACAGTGGAACCTCCGTTTACGAACACCGTGGACCTGGAAGTGTTTACATCCAGGTCCGCGGCATCAGATGCACAGACGCGATCTGCGCAGCTCGTGTATGTGCAGAAGTGCTCTATCGGTGCTTTGCACATGCACAGAAGCATGCCTTCAGCAAGCGAATGCCTCTGCGAGTGAACGCCTCGGCGGAATGGTTTGCGTTCGCAATCCGAGGTACCACTGTATTGCTAAAGTTACAGAATTAAGGTACTGTTAGTGAGTGGTTCCCTGGACTGGATGGATGGGAGATCGCCTGTTCTTGATGGGTTTACATACTCTGAAGGAGCAGGTATGTAGCTTGGGTGTTATTTTGGATCCTTTGCTGTCGCTTGAGGCTCAGGTGGCTCACTTTTACTTATCATAAGTGTAAGCAAACAACAGAAGAACAAGCTTACTCTATTTGAATATAAAAAATTGAAACTGTGGATCTATGTCAAACAGTTTTCACCCTGTTATCTGTAAATAGGTACCCATAACACTTCCCAACTAATACTATTGCATTAGTTGGGTGCATAGATGGAAGTAAGGCTAGTTTACATGCAAATACCTTGTGCAGAGACCAGAAGGGACAACTGCAAGAGGTAAAAAAATGAGCTGCAGTTTAAAAAACTAACTTTATTAAGGATATTGCTGTTAACTGTAATTACAAAAGTTAAAAATAGTACTCAGTGCCCTGTTGCACTACTTTTTAATTACTTCTGGAATTGTTTGAAGACTTAAGGCAGATATCTCAAGGTAGGAAGGCTTAGCATGATCCAAATTCGAATATCCATTTCTCATATTTTTCAATGTCCGCAGCAGAGACTGACTTTGAAACTTTCTTTAAAGCCATTTCAAAATCTTCCATTGTGGTTGGCATGTGCATTTCATCTCTAGAAAGATTTCGGATTTCTTCTGGTGTCAGGCCTTCAATACGCCTTCTCATAGCCATCAGTGAAGCATCCCTGTTGGTATCCAAGATTGGACTTAATGAGAATACACAATGCCACTGGTCCTAGGTAAATGGCTAATAGTAGCTGTAGATGAACACTGACATGCTTATAATATCAAAGAGACCGCTTGTAAAGTTTGACCTTCAGCACACAATTGGAAATACATATGAGGACTTCTACAACAGTGGATTAATAACAGTTCAGTAGATAACATAAATCTATTGCAGTAATTTGGAATCTGAGACCCAGCTCGAAACCCCAGCTTACAGACACTCCTTTTTATTGTTCTTTTCTCTTATCCTTTGTATATTCATAGAAACTGCTACACATTTTTGGTATCTCCCTTTAGCAAAATGTCACAAGAATCCAGGAAGTTGCCTTATATGGAGTCAGAGCATTGGTCCATCCAGCTCAGTATTGTCTACACTGACTGGCAGTGGCTCACTAGGATTTCAGGTAAGGGATATTCCCAACCTAGGAATTTATGCATTCAGAGCAGATGCTTTACCATTGAGCTACAGCTCTGTCAAATATCAAAACTGCCTTCAATGGGAAGACAGGAATATAGGTATTTCAAACAGTGACCCTGGCTGGGCTAATAGAACACAGAAGGGGTGTGGAGTCATTTTGGAGGGGCTGATATGGGCGTTACCCTCCTCTCTTTATTTTGCAAGGGCTGAGTGGATTCACCTACCAAAAAAGGCACAAGTAGTGCAGTTGAGACAGGTTAGGGGTTAGAGAAAAGATTTACTGAGGCAGGAAAAATAATAATGGAGAGGGAGCAGAGGGGAGCGGAAGAAATAAGAGAAGGTAACTTATGTGGATGAGGAAAAAGTGAATATGCCCAGAGAAAAAGGATAAAACAAAATGTAGAGTGGAGAGGAACAATACATGAGAGAAGTGTGCACCAAGAAGGAAAAAACTCATCATGTGGCAGAGAATGGGGACTGGGGGAAAAGGTATACAAACCTGTCATTCCCAAAGTTCAAGGAAAGCAGACAAATAAGTTGAATCTGTCTGCTTTCCTTGAACTAGAGGAGAATGAAGAGGGAGAAGAATAAAGACTGCCTGGCTGGGAAGTATACTGTATATATATATTTAATCAAAGCAGCAGTAAGCCAGTGGACAACAGTGGCAACATTAATGTATTTTCATAAACAAATTCTGGATTCCAATAGAAGCCCCAATTAAATGATTATTCATTCAAATTTATTCATTCAAATTCATTCAAAGTAGGTATGCTTAAAACAGGCCTTAATTATTTTAGAAGTGTTATAGTTTTAACGTACCTGCACACATTAGTAATGTCAGCCCCGGAATAGCCTTCCATATTTTGTGCTATATTGGCAAGGTCAACATCATCAGCAAGTTCCAACTCTTTCAGGCTTATTCTTAGAAGTTCTTCTCTACCTTTGGCTAAAGCGGAACATTTTTTAAAAAAGTAACAGTATAAATAGTTTGAACCACATAGTATAGTTACTAGCTTTCACAAAATGCTGAGGCTTTCAAAAATGGGTTCCTAAACATGCACTTAGTTCTGCTTTTTGCCACCCGAGAATCTTGTGTGCCAAAGTTTACAAGCAACAATCTACCAAGGAAGGGAAATGATTTTCACTGCAACCCAAACTGCCATCCTAATTCCAGTTCTGGAGGTTCAGGGGACTTCCCAGGGGAGAAGGGAACACTGGGAGGGAAGACTGGCAGCTGTGGAGCCTCTATTGCATTTCTGTCCCTTCCATAGAAGAAGGCACAAATCTGGGATTCTACTTCTTGGGGGAGTATTTTCCCCGGAGGCCACTTGGAAGCATAACCCCTATTTCCCAATACAGTCCTCCTATACCAAATTCAAGTTCAGAATTCAAAATTCAGGATAAATAAAAAGGTTGGTTTCCCCTAAAATGAAGTTGTTCTACCTGATGGTAAAGGAATATAAATTCTCTTCTCCAGCCGTCGTCGTAAGGCCTCATCAATATCCCATGGAAAATTAGTAGCAGCTAGTACCATAACCATTTTAGAAGGGTCATCATTTTCAGAAGCCCCTCCAACACCTAAATCAGAAGGAAAGAAGAAGTTATATGGGGAGGTCACAAAATTCTGGAAGCTATCCAAATTTAAAGCCAATGTGAATTTCAATCACCTGCATAAATGGCAACAGATTTGCACTTAACAATTTGAACAAAGTGTCTCTTGGCTATTGTAGCAGCTCCCCCTGCTGCTGCATTTAATTACTAAAAAAGAAAAACAGGAGCAGAACTACTGAGCTCTGTAAAGAGGGAAAACACTTTTCAGAAGTCTATCCACTGGTCTCCAAAATTAAGACTGTTCAATGATTCCACAACCATAGTAATTCAGACAGCGGCTACATCCACACGATACACATATAGCACAAAGCTACTACTTTAAACAGCCATACATAATTTCTGATCCAAAGCAGAAATATTAGTACAGTGTTGCTAGTATAATGTCACATCAAAGTTCCTACTTTGAGCTCCACATCTCTTTAACACAATGTGAACTGAGCTTATTTACCATCCATCTGCACGAGTAATTCTGCCTTCACCCTTCGGCTGGCTTCATGCTCCTCAGAAGTTCCTCTGCGACTACAGATAGAATCTATTTCATCTATAAATATTGTTGTTGGTGCATAGAATCGAGCCTGGAGAGACAAGATGAAGGAACATCAATTGAACTTAAATCACCAGAAGTACTGCTGGGCTATGCTTAACAACTTACTTCACAAAAAAACATGGCATATAACCTTGAAAGTCCATATAACTGGTTTCCCCCTCTCAAGTCAGCAACCAGCAAAGGATTTGGGGTGATCCGGGTGGTTCCCCCCTCCCCACAGGTTGCCGAACTGAGGGGGTGCATCATCATCATCACACATTTATATGGGCACCTACTCAATGTTTTTTTGGGGGAGGGGGACGATGCCAGATTTTGCCTTTGCTCAGGGCACCATGTTACCAAAGTCCACCCCTGAAGCAACAATCTTGGGTTCCCAGACATTGGACTTCAACTGCCATCATTCCTAGCCAGCACGGCCAAATGTTAAGCATTAATCCAACATCCAGTGACCCAACAAACTTTCAAATAACATTCTGGGCAGTGTGCAAGCGGGCTTCGGAGTGCTTCATTAAAAAAATAATAAAAATTGTCCAGTAGCACCTTAGAGACCAACTCTCGGTATAAGCTTTCGTGTGCATGCACACTTGTTCAGACACCGAAGATACGTATCTGAAGAAGTATACATGCACATGAAAGCTTATATCCAGAACAAACTTAGTTGGTTTCTAAGGTGCTACTGGACAATTTTTCATTTTTTTTTTACTGCGTCAGACCAACATGGCTACCTACCTGAATCTAGATTCATTAAAAAAGTAATAGAAGTTATACATTAACTTGAATGGTATGAAACCAAGGGAGGTGGTACTATGCAATTCACTGCTAAGTGGCAAAGCAACCTGTAAGACTTTAATGGAGAGGGGTAGTGTGGGAATGAGGCAGACACACACTTTGTGATGCAACTGCATCATGCTTGTCTGGTAAAGGATAATAGCCCATTGCAGTACTGTGTTAAAATATAATTATGACAGTACAAGGAATCTTGTCCACGATAGCCCAACGCTGGTCAGGCCTGCTCAACTAGCAGAAACCGACCAATGTGACATAACAACCATTACATACAAAGCATGCATGTCCTTGAGCTGCTGTACAACTAGAAGTCTGAAAAAGCTTAAATATAAATTTCAGACGAGTAGCCAGGTGTTTGAAACACCTGCATATTCTATAAACTATTATTCATCCAAAATATATATCAAAGAACCAACAGTGAACTCTAAAGTCACCATTTCAAATAGAAGTCGAACAAGTTTTTCAGATTCTCCTCTGTATTTTGAAGTAAGTGTTGATGATGATATGTTGAAAAAGGTTGTCTTGCATTCAGTAGCTACAGCTTTTGCAAGCAGCGTTTTTCCAGTGCCAGGAGGACCAACCATCAAAACACCCTATGTAAAAGAAAGTAAGTTTAAAAAAAAGTTCAGAAATTTCTTATTTGAGCTATCTAGAACACATTTTCCATTGGAAATTGCTTTAGAACTTCCTTTTCTCCAAATGTGCTTTAATATCATGTTTAAGAAAATGGTATACTAGCTTTGAGGATCAGAACAGCATGCATTCTTACATAACTTGTTTATTGCATTCAGTGGAATTGTGATATATTATATTTTGCTCTATTGCTAAAATGTGAGAAATTTTAGCCATACAATAATTGCTTTCAGATTTTAGGTAATACTAACTCATCATTTTCTCTTATTAAAATTGTACCCAATCAGGACATATGAAAACATTATTCAAAAGTAAATTGCATGATTTTACCTTCCAAGGCCTTCTAATCCCCTTAAAGAATTCTGGCATCCACATGGGTAAAACCACCGCTTCCTTGAGCAACTTTTTAGCTTCCACTAAGTCAGCTATATCATCCCTGTTTAAGAAAAGAAATTAATTACTGTTCTGTTTAAGAGTCCCTATCACAGTCGTACAGTAAGCTTGGGTTAGCTTCTAAAAGATGCATTCCTATCTGCAGCTGAAACCTTCTATGACTCTTTACAGAAGAATATCAAATAAATAGTTTCCCATTTGAATTCTGTCTGCTCCCAGGTGTCAGCATTCTGTTCCAAGTACATTTGCATGCTCTGTAATTCTGTTCCAGGAGAAAACTATCAATACATCAACACACTTGTTGTTTGTACAAAATGTTCTTTCACATGGAAGTCTATCATAAAGTTGTTTTTAATATAAAAAGTTCAGGTGTTTTTTCATTTAAACATTTCAGTAATATTTATCATCCCTTAAAGTAACCTGGTTTAAAATGCTCTCTGAATGCAGGCATCACATTCAGTTAAATTTTGACTTTTTAACACACCAAAATAGGATTTTATATATAAACCAAGGGTAAAATTGACTAGAGGTCAAGCTTTATACAGTAAATACATGTATTTGTTATACAAATTATGAATATTCAAAATGTCAAAAATCACAGAAAGTTAGGTATTCAGTGGGTGTCCCACTGCTGACAGAAGAAATATATTAGCAGACTGAGCAGGCTGGCTGTTTCCAGCAATTCTCCCTCCCTCTGCAGCCCCCCAAACCTCCTCCTCCTCTGGAGAGTTTCAAAATATAAATTCAATAACAAACAATCACTACCCTTACATTCTACGTTATGGAGAAACATTATTCTGTACAGTAAGTGCCAGCCCTTTCTTTGGGCACAAGTAGCCTAATTTTATTCAAGTTTACTCAGCAGGGCACATTCCCCAGGATTTAGTAAGAATGAAGTGTTTCAGTATGAAGGAATTTGCTTTTAAAGTACAGGTTCAGAATAAAATAAAAAAATTCCTTCAGTAGCACCTTAAAGACCAACTAGGTTTATATTTTGGTATGAGCTTTCGTGTGCATGCACACTTCTTCAGAATAGAAACAGAAATCAATCCATTGGTTGTATATGGCAAGTAAAGACCAAGGAAAGCAGGCAATTTGCTTCTCTAAGTCAGAAGAGAGTTCTTTTCTTCCCTTTCAGGCATTGGAACAGGTGCAAACACAGACTACACAAGCTGTAATTTTAAGATGCACAAACTCATTCTCCTACCCTCACTTAAAACTGGCTCATGTAATATTCTAAGAAAAATTCTGTTGAGACAAACTGGTCATCTTTTCCAGGGATTCTTGGTGCAAGTGTATACAGTGGTGCCTCGCTAGACGAATTTAATTCATTCCACGGGTCTTTTCTTATAACGAAAAATTCGTCTAGCGAATCCCATAGGAATGCATTGAATTTTTTTAAAAAATTTTTTTTGCCCATAGGAACGCATTAATTGAATTTCAATGCATTCCTATGGGAAACCTCCTAGCGAGCCTAGCGAGGCAACCTCCACTAGAAAACACCTTTCGTTAAGTGGCAATTTCATTAAACAGGGCATTCGTTAAGCGAGGCACCACTGTATGTTAAGCTCATTTTATAACATTCCTGCCTCATGTATACACAAAGGAGAAAAATGTTAATTCAGATAATTAGCAACTCTTAACTGTTGACTATCCCACATTGGGTCAGTAGTCATGTACACTTCAGCCACTAAAACTACATCCTGTTCACAGCAAATACAGGATGCCAACCAATTCTGTTAATGGCTACTCAGCTGGCTATGTGGCAACAGGATTGCTTCTAAGCAAGGAATTAGCAGCATTAGTTAAAGGGTATGATTATTATTCTTTCAGACCACTGATGTTGTGATATAGTATCTAGTTGTGTACACAGTAGGTATGATGTGGTGATATCCCCTCTATAGAAGCCTTGTGCTAGATTCAGCCAAACGATGCAAATATGGTGGCAGGTCACAGTGGACAATATGTAGCACTGAGCTAGGCCTGATACACGTAATTCCTTGAATTTAGTATCTTGCCGTAAAATGAATGAAAAAGTTTATTAATGGAAGACCTACAATCTGTTGTCAGATTAAATTTAATTTTTAACCAAGCATTAGCATTGCCCTCTTTAAAGGATTGAGCTTACACACATACTTCCCAAGTAAAAAAAATTACAGAGATTGGTTACACTTACCATCGAACATTGGGATTTTGCGAAATGATGTCTTTTTCCAAAGCTTCTACTAAGTCTTTGTCGTATCCAGTGCTATCAAATCTCTTTGGCTCCGATTCTGAAATGTCAGATGAGGGCTTATTCTGCATTACAAACACAGTTTGCATATCAAACCTACATTTGTTATTTTAAAATTGTCCACACATTGAATCACTATACCTGGCATAATGCCCGCTTAATTATAATAGAAGCAATGGTCCTGTAGGCAAAAGTGGGCATAGTCTACACAGCTTACATCCATACCAGAATAATGCAAATTCAAGATGGAAATATGGCACTGGGTGGAACTATTAAAATCGTCCCCAAGTGCAGGGTAGCTAATTCACATTTTAGACACTTACTTTTTCTTCTTTCATTTTATTCTGCGGCTCCTTCTTTTCCCGGCCACGGATTATTTTGCCTTTATCGTTAGAGCTTCGGGAGGAGGGACGGCTGGAGACTTTAGGCGCTGCACTCGCTCGATTATTTTGGCTCCTGTAATCACTGCAATGAGCAGACTGACGTTTCCTGGCTCCTGGTGAACTTCTGGTTAGTTAGAAAATGTAAAAGAGAAAACTGTAAACATGCAGAGATATTTATCATCAAAGCTAAACTAAAGCAGCTTTCAACATATGGAAAAGTGCATAAGCATTTTGTTTGGACCTATGAGGATCTGACTAGTTTACATTATGGGGCAACAGATCTTAGGAATCCTCCACCCCCCGACAAGGTCTGTGCTGAGGCTCCATGTGGGCTGCTAAGGTATATTTATGGGGGACAGCGCAGCATGCTCCCCCCCCCCGACTTAGGAACTGGAACCAGTGTGTGGGCCTTACAGACATTTAAATGTAATGTTTTGGGCTTCCCTGATCCACTTTACACTCTCGGTGTCTCTTACCTACGCTCGGCAGGTACAGGCAGGGACCAAACTTCTCCATCATGAGCCGGTAATTCTTGCTGTGCAGCTTTCAAAGGCGTGCTGTCTAATTTAAAGCTTTCTAGTGTTTTCATGATATCCTTCACGTGCTTTGCTTCTACACTTATCTCCTGCCTAACCTGATTGAAAACATGAAAAGTATAGCTTTAACAGGTAGAAACGTGTCCGTAGCTAAGCATATGTCACTTTAGAAAATTTCTAGGGCTCCATTAGATGTGCAAGAGATGTTTAACTTCAATTGTTTACTTTGATTTTCTTCAATTGTTTGTTTTGATGTTGTATCAGTCTTTTATTTTTATCTTTATTTTGGATGAAGGGGCCATTTGGAAGTTTTCAAGATAAATGTGTTACTTTAGAGGACCCGGTCCACCAAAGATTCCCAAATCCTGCACCAAAATAGGGAACAAATGCACCATTATATGCCTGACTTTTCTTTCAATGGATCTTGCATTCAAACTTTTTTACACTAAAATTCATTCCAGAGAATAAAACTTTGTACTGTTTGCAAAATTATGCTAATTAACTTGGAAGTTCATTTGCATGTACCATTCCATATTAAAGGTACAGTATTACTTGTCTGTGATAGCTACTCTTAAGGATCGCCCATATGCTTGGTGCCCTTTAAAGGGGTTATTCCAGAACAGACTTCTGTAATTTCATAGCAGGCGTGGTAATGCACCACAGAAGCCCTCACACCGGTGTTTACTGTAGGCCTTTCAAGGTTACTTGGGCTACTGCAAGATATTCCAGTACTAAATAAGCAAGTCATAATGATGAACTATTATTCTATTTATATCCCACTTTACATATTTATATTCCAGAGGCATATGTAGGATTTCCATGTGGCCTCCCATCCAAGCATTGATCTCAGCAAGGTTGCTGCATCATGTGCCTTTGGAACATACCTCTAGTACTGAGAGAGAATACAGCTCCCAGCACGGCAGGAGCAAATTCTCTGACGGGAAATTTCAGATGATCATTCACATGAAAGAACCATGATATGCCAGAAAGATCACATTTCGTGTGCATAAAGTTGTGTTTTTGAAAAACGAAGGGCTCAGATGTTCACATGACAGTGATTAATTAAGACAATTCAACAGAGCAGTAAATTTTAGATTAATCAACTAAAGCTGCAAATCCAAACGCCACATACCTAGGAGAAAACCCCATTGAATTCAATATAAGACTTGCTTTTGAGAAGACACCGGAATCAGATTTTAATCAGTACTGAGTTTATTTTTGGGCTTTTTATTATTAAAACAATAGGAAACTTAGAAATTAAAGGTGCCCTTTTCTCTAACAATTAGTAGCAGCTTTTCTTTAGTAAGTGTAAATTATGAATTCACCAAGAGGAGGTTTTAGAAATGTGCATGCTTATAAAATTTAATCGATCTGCTGTAAGCAAATTATTATCAAGCAATTTTTTTAAAAGCCAAGGACCTTATGAATTAAGTGTAAATAAGAACCCAATCAATGGAAAAAGATGACCCACCTGTTGCCATTTCTGCTGGAGGTATGTGTCTTTGACAGAAGAGAGGTATTTATTCATTTGGTCAAGTACTCCCTGGTAATAGACCATTGCAGAGTCATAATTTCCCAGCAAGGCATACTCACGGGCCAGCTTCACATTCTCACTTATCATGACAAGACTCATGGTCAACATAAGCTGGGGAGGGGAAAAAATGCAGCAATTGGAATATACAACAGCTGGACTATAAAGAAAACCTGTCAAATGTGTAAGCTGGAAATGTGTAAGAATGGAAAGATCATCATGATGTATTTCAATTTTTCATACATTATGTGAAATAGTCTTAGTACTACAGAACAGTTACATTTTGTCATAAAGCCAACTCTCTCAAAGACCTTTGAATCTATTATTACTCAATACATAGTTACAGCATGTTCAAACAGTTTCATCTCCAAAGAACTATACTTTTAATAATGATAGAAGATGCACATAGTCTGTAGATTTGTCATAATTTACATTAGATTGTTAATTGTGAATAACTATAACATAAACTGAAGACCCTGATGCTGGGAAAGATTGAGGGCACTAGGAGAAGGGGACGACAGAGGATGAGATGGTTGGACAGTGTTCTCGAAGCTACGAACATGAGTTTGACCAAACTGCGGGAGGCAGTGGAATACAGGAGTGCCTGGCGTGCTATGGTCCATGGGGTCACGAAGAGTCGGACACGACTAAATGACTAAACAACAACAACAACAAAACTGAAGAATTAAATTCTATGGTATATAGCAACCAGACGGATGGCTTCTCCTCCAGTCCCAGTTTCATTGCTTTGTATTATTCAAATTCAGAATCTGAAAGATTTCCCCTACCAGTGTTAAAGCACCTGACTTGCATACAGAAGTCCTAAATTTAATCCCTGGCATTTCACGGTATGGCTGGGAGACACACGTGCAATCTACACACACACATAAAAAACATTCTGAAAACGCTTTTTTTAAAAATAATAATAATAATGTATTTTTAAAAATACATTGAATTTTCCATAAGGTTCAACACTGCCATATAGTGTCACATCGTATATTGCACTTAAACGTTTTATTTGCAGCTGTATAGCTGAGTCCACAGAGTGCCCAAAGGCTTTTAAAAGCATATAAGTACATGAGAGAACTATGATGGGCAGAAGATGCTCCATTAAAGCCAAATACTCTAAGAAAAAATATGGTTTTTTTCTCAGAATACATTAAATATCCTGGACTGCCCATATGTATTACAGAAATGCGTTCAACAGGAGGAAGGCTGATGAAAGAAGACACACTGTAGCTGCCCAACCAAATTGTGATTTCTTAATTATTATTTAAAGTTCTCTCTTTATATCACTTCAGAAGTGCTGTGTGCCTGACAGTGCAATTCTATACAAGCCTATTCAGCAGCAAGTGCCATTGAGTTAGTTAGAATCTACTCCCAGCATTCCAAGAGTTCACCCTTAGAAAACCTAATGTATCTTAATGGCTCATTCATAAAAGATCATTGTTCTGGTGAGACTTAAATAAGCAGCCATAAATGTTACATTTCATGTTCTGCATTTTGTTCTAAGTAAATTAATCTGGTTATCCATGGAAGAGGGATTTAGGATAGAATTACACTTATAAACAAATGCAGGATCATTTCTGCAGCATTTTGTGTTTAGTGGCAATTTTACTCTTTTGATTTCTGCTTGTTTGTAGATAACACAAGATTAAAAATTCAGGGAATGACTGTCACTGAAGCTGGTAAAAGCTCTCTGCTTTATCCTTTTAAAACACATTTCACTACGTCAAGTGTTGCTATGAGATTTAGTATGCAATCCATTCAGAGCTACACGTTGAAACTAGTTATAGATAACATTTCTGGCTACAGAACTTATATTAATAGAAACTCAAAACACACTGACATAACTGGCAGTAAGTAGTGCAGGGCGGGGCAGCAAGTTTGCAGCTTCCCCTGCCGATAACACAGAGGCCCAAACTACTACATTGACCTGATAAACAGCTATTAGCTGTACATTCTACTGATCACCATGTAATTTTTATAATTTTATTTTATGATATTGGTATATAATTTTGATTTTTATGTTTTGATAGTTTTGTACACTGCTTTTAGATTTTTTTAAAAAAAATATTAAGCTGATTTTAAGTGTCTTAAGTTTTAAAAAAAGTTTAACAAAACAATTTCATTTAAGATACCAACCACACTTAAATTAATGCTAAAATACATTGCTTTGTTTAGTATGTGGCTCTTTAATGGGATTTACGTTGTGTACAGTGCTCTCTCATTTGAAATACTCTTCCTCTGGTTTTCTCCTTGCTTACCATTACTACAGTTTCATTCAGTATTATCTGCTTCCTTTCTTTTTTGACTGCCTACCAGTATTACTTTTCAGAGCACTCTTATCTCTCGTGCTTTACTGCAAAAACTGAACTGTAATATGCTTTTAAACTCTGGAATCCAAAAAAACCAAATCTCCTTTATGACTTGCCATTACTTGCTTAATTGTTCTCATCATCTTGCTAAACTTGTAATTTCAAACTAGTTTAGTCATCAGCTCATACTAGCAAACAGGTGTATCAGGTATGAGAACCATTCTTACCCATCCTAAACATCTATGCGAAAGCTTGCTGAAATCTTGGAAGCATGTTTTCTCACACAAGTTGTACACTAAAAACTTCAAAGCAGTTTCCAAGACTTGTAACTTTAACAACAGCACTAACAGAAGCTCAGCTTCCAAAGATCTCTGTGTGCGCGCACGCAAGTGCGTGTGTGCTCTGCTGCTAAATGAATCTCTCCAAAAACAATACTTGGGCCGGATCGGATGTGGGGACAAAGCGGGCAAGTGCCCCTGGATGGCACATTACGGGGGCTGCAAAATTACTGGGTTCAACACACACACATATCAACACTGAAAGGAGCGAAATGGGAGGGAGGAGCCTCTCACTTCACTCTGCCGGAGATCCCAACATTGGGTCTGGTCTGTTGGGCTGGCAGCAGAAGGCAAACAGCAGCCAGACAATCCAAGAGTGGCAGCAGCACCAACAACAGCGGAGCCCAGAACCTCCCCTGCCTTTTCTGTCTTGCCTAGGCTCACTGTTGCCTGGCAGCCCTTGTTCCAGGACGCAGCAGGTCCCAAGGCAGACAGATGGGCAGCCCTCCTTGTTTTCTTCTTCCTTCCACTTCACCACCACAGATGCAGCTGCACCCCCTCTGCCTCCTTGCCAGAAATACCCAGGGCAGCACCCACAGATGTGCTGTAATCAAATGCCTCCTTTTTTCTCCCACCCCTGATCCTCAGCTTTCTGTAAATGTCATCAGGGTACACACCCCGCCACAGGAGATGGATCCAGATAAGCGCCTCTGCCTCCTTTCCCTTCCAGTCACCTCCTGCTTCCTAGTACCCACTGCACCAAGCAGGGCAAGCACATGAACCCTGGGCAGAGCAAACCAGGAGGGTGGCCCCCTTGCAGGCAGTCCCCTATATACTGGCCCCCCCATTATGCTTTAGTTAGTAACCTGTGTGTGGGCAAATTGGGAACACTGACAGCTTCATAAATCCAAGAGGACAGAAGTGTATGTAACTTGATTTCCTGTGTTGGATGGTCCTGGCTACTAAACTATACACATTATTATTATTATTATTATTATTATTATTATTATTATTATTATTAAATTTTGCTTTTAATCACACTTTAAACTGACAACGCAGTATAAAGGAAACTGGTAACTCCTTTTCAAAGCTCCCTTTCCTTGACTTAACCCACCAACCTATATGAGGCCTTTTTAACACATTTGTCTTTAGCAGGGTGGATTTGATTTAAATCAAACTGATTTAAATCACGATTTAAATCACGATTTAAATCACTAGTCAGTAAGGCTTGATTTAAATCATAGTTTTCTACATAAAGACTAATTCATAGAATCATAGAATCATAGAGTTGGAAGAGACCACAAGGGCCATCCAGTCCAACCCCCTGCCAAGCAGAAAACACCATCAAAGCATTCTTGACATATGCCTGTCAAGCCTCTGCTTAAAGACCTCCAAAGAAGGAGACTCCACCAATTCTTGCTGGTATAACTTTAATATGCAAGTAGATGAAGATTTTTAGAATAACAACTTTTCATATTAGTTTTTTATCCCCAGTTTAATAGGTTAATCATTCATATTTGGACAACTTTACTGTTGTACTTAGGAAGGAGAAAAATAATCATTACCTTAATAATAACAATTTAAATAGATTTATTCAACTGAAACAATAACATTACAGCATATGTTATTTGCTTAAACAAACATCCATGCTTGTTAACTAATTTGGCTAAACAAAAACAAAATATATATATTTTAAGAAATTTAGACTGTCAGCCCAGCCTACACATGAAAAACTTAAATACTGTCCACTCCAAACAATCAGAAAAATATTGTTTCTGTTCTATTCACTGAACTTCTTGAAACTTAGCACTAAAGGGGTTGTTTCTGTATTCATAGGTTTGTAGAACAATAGGATTAAGGTCTTTTCTCTCAACTCTGTTCATGTTATAACATTTTTGCTGTGAAGAAGAGGCATGTGATCTCTGTTGAGTCAAATTCAGTTTTGAGAACTGCTAAAGTAAACCAAGCATCTGTGATATCATCTTGTAGGCAGAGAAACTGCCCAATAATCTTACAAAAACCTCTGGAAGAGCATGACATTGTGAATGGATTAATGGAATTTATTTACCCAAAAAATTAAACATATACAACCTTATTCTACATAATTAAAAAACTAATCTTTATTTCATGATGGAATAACCTTTGGATGGTAATATATTTTCCTCAAAAAGCATTTTATTTTAAAAAAATCAATTTAAATCAAAAAAATCGATTTAAATCAAAAAAATCCGATTTAAATCAAAAAAATCCGATTTTTTTGATTTTTTTAAAAAAAATCATTGATTTTTATCCACCCTGGTCTTTAGGGAGAATGGGTGGCAGTACAGACTTTTGCATCCTGTGTCAAAACTTGTAGATCCGGCACTGATCAATACTACATAAGGAGAGTGTTGCTTCTGAAATGACAATTCAGAATTCTGCCATCTGCTATAGTTTCACAGTTAATTTTGAAAAGTTATTTGTAAATGGATAACAGGGATAGACAAAAACATTGTTACCTTCATCCCCTCTGATACGCATGTTACTTTGTTCATTTTTTTACTCTAGAAAACCAGAGCATTATGGGCACAATCTACCCAAAGTCAAAGTCCCACCAATATTAATTTTGAGAGAACACTGAAATTAAGAGAAAATGCTTGTTGTCATATTACAGCTTGCTACAGTTTTGACCTGTTTGAAGATTGTTTATTATGCTCATGTACATAATAGAACCAGAACACTTTGTTGCCATTAATTGGTTACATATAATAACAAAAATAAAATATGGACTAAATAACAACATTTTGATTACAATGTTTCTAGCTTTTAGAGTCTGGGTGCCTTCACTTAGAAATGTATATGCCTCTTTGCATCTTTTAAAAAACACGTTAGTCCAGTAGTGGTTGTTGGGGCAGGGCCAACCTCCCCACTGCCTCTGCGGACCCTCTCAGTAATAAGCAATGACCCAAGTGCTGAAAGATAAAAAGTGAAGCTTCACCCTATTCTGCTTAGCACTACTGCCTTAACCACAACAGTTATACCCAGATCCTTTGGAAAAGTGAAGAGTGTGGATGTTCTCTCTTGGGTCTAAAAAACAAGGTGTCTAAAAACCAAGGTGACCGCTAGTTTAGGGGGACTTACACAAACCATCGCAAGCCTCAAGCTCAAACTCTTCCTTTCCACTTCCCATGTAACTGGGAAGATGACCTTCCACTGAACCAGGGATAACCAAAGAGGTGTCCCCTAGATATTGTTGGACTACACCTCCGCCATCATAACCAAATGTCAGGAGTGATGCAGCTGTAGCCCAACATCTGGAGGGCAAAAGATTGAAAACCCAGAAAATTCCAACATAGATGCAATAATTTTATCCAGACCAAATGCCCATTCTTGCAACCTTCAGGAGCAGACCCCGAGTAATCATTTTACATTAGCTCACTTGCAACAACAACAGTAATAATGCACAATCCTGATACTGAATTCTCCACTCCCAGGGTTTATTATCTACAGGACGACAACAAAACAATGAAATATTTATTCCTACAAACATCAGAATTGTTTCTAATATTTATATACCATCCTTATTATCAAATTTCAGGGCAGCTTATATTTCTTTAAGAAAACACAAAGCATTAATGTAACAATAACAGTGGAAAAATATTTCACTCAAAGCTAGGTGTTTAAAATGCTTGATAAAAGTGGTAGGTATTAAACAGATGCCAAAACACAAGGTTGGTACCTGCCATACTTCAGAAAGAGGGAATTTCAAGAGCTGGGCATTGCACCAGAGACAGATCTCCCCCTGGGTGCTTCACGATGCATGTGTGCAGGTGATGGAATGACTAGGAGGGCCTGATATTTTATTAACAGACAGGATGATATGAGAGAAGGTGCTCCCTCAAGTAACCAGGCCCCAAGTTGTTTAGGGTCTTATACGTCAATAGCACCTTGAACCTGCCCCAGTGTAACATGCTCAATGGTAGGCAGCACCATTCAGCAACCTAACCACTGAGTTTGCCACAGCTCCTAAAGCAGCATCAAGCACAACACATTGCAATAATCCAAACTGGAAGCTAATGGTGTATAGATTAGCCCTGTCCGGGAATGGCTATGGCTGGTGCACCAGTCAAAGCTACCGTAGTAAAAGGCACTCTTAGCCTCTGGGGCCACCCATGCCTCCAGTAGCAATGATGGTTCAAGGTGTAACCCAGACTACACACCTGATCTTTCAGGAATTCTGCAATGCAGTCATGCAGCAGCAGTGAAAATAGGCAACTTCCATGCTAAAGATCATTATGGTAGCAAAGGAATGGCTCTCTATTGTTCCTTAATGGCCCTGCTTTGCATAGACTAGCCCAGGAATTCCTCTGCATTTTGCATTTCTCCTTTCACATCTCAAATCATCAAAATACTACCTGTTATAATAATTTTAAGGTCATAGAGATATATATTCATAAATGTACCAATCAAGCACATACAAATATGTAAACAACATGTCTGAAACCCACAGAAAACTGCAACATCATAACAAAAGAATGGCCAGGCTCCCCAGGTAATCCAGTCAAGTGACCATTAACAGACAAGTGACCTGGCAGACATGATAAAAACAACCCACTCAGATTTCTGCTGTAGACTGCCTTTTCTGTGATGTAAGCAGTGGCGCATGCTCGGGCAGGGGGGGCAGAGAGCAGGCTGGGGTGGGGCTGGCACGTGTCCTGGGGGCGTGGCACGCTGCCCGTAGGGGCGTGGCGTCCAGCAAGGGCAGGGGGACAGCCGCGATGGCACCCCGTTGGGATCGCGCTGCCGGGGGCGGTGCGCTCCCCCTGCACTCCTCTTCCTTCACCAGTGTAGGTATGATGTATCTAGGGGTAATCTTGAGCTACATCTCTTCTGTGGTGTATGTATGATGTTTCTGGGGGTGGTCTTGTTCTCCAGGGTGGGCAACTTCAAATGTCTATATAAAGGCTTGCACACCTGTGCTCAAGGCCCCTCCCCCCCTCCTGTGTGTGTGTGGGAGCACCCTGCTGCAACAACTTTAATAAAGATGAGGCTTACTAGCTGCTTTGCTTCTCAATAATCTCTGGTTTGTCTATGTTATTTTCTCCTACCGATAGAGAACCTCTAAAAGGACTCTATATGGGCTCCTGGGTACCCCATAAGGGGAAAGGAGCAGTTTTTATTCTTATAACACTACCATTTATTAATTTCTAGGATTCGGGGGGGGGGACTCCCAAATCTATAACACTAGAACTAGAAGACAGAGAAAATTTTTCCTCCCTCTCTCTCATAACACTAGAACTTGGGAACATCCAATGAAGTTGAATACAGGAAGATTCAGGACAGGTAAAAAAAGGGCTTCTTCACACACAGCACATAGTTTAGCTATGGAGTTCACTCACAGGAGAGGTAGCATCGCCAACCTGGATAACTTTAAAAGTGGACTAGACTAATTCATGGTGAATAAAGCTTTCAATGGCTACTCGCTACAATGGCCAGGGGTTCGACTTCCACTTTCAAAGGCAGTATGTCTCTGAGCACCAATTGCTGGGAATCCCACTCCTATGGCACAGGGAAGGAAAAGCCCCCCCCCCCCAACCATACAAAAAGAGAGACTGACTTACTCCAAAAGCAGGTGTTGTTTACTCCGGAAAGCAGTCCAAGGAATGGCAGGACGAGTAGCCTGACAGTGACGTCTCCCGCATCACCTGAAATCCTAAGAGAACACATAACTGGGCAAAGGGCTCTCCAGTCACCCGCGGGATGCCTCACACGGGTGGCGGGGGGAAGGGAATGCAAAGAAGGTATTGAGCGCTCGCGGCTGGATCGGGAGCGCAAGAGGAGGAGGAGGAGGAGGCGAAACAGGATCTGGAGCCGCAGGAAACCGGGAGCTGGGGATGCGGGCGCCTCCCCTCCAGCCTCTTTTCGGGCCTCCTGGACGAGGAGAGGCTGAGCAGTAAAGCCAATTCAAAGCCCTCCCGCCAACGCCGCTCCGGGGGCGACATCCCACTCCGGATGCTATCGTGGGGGGGGGGTGTCAGAGAAGACGCCAAAGGAGGCGGGCGGAGAGGGAGGGGGCGCTCCGGGCTCAACGGACGGGGAAAGCGAGGCCGAGGCGAGGCTGGCGGAAGGGGGAAGCGGACGCTCACTCACCTCTTCGGCGCGCTCAGCTCCGTAACGGCGGCGGCGGCGGTGGCGCTAGGGCCCGACTCATCTCAGCGCCGCCTCCCGCCCACTCCGCGCGGAGGCACTGTCACTAGCGCGCAGGCGCCAGCTCTAGTCCCTCCCCACGGCGTCCTAACGTCCCTACGCCCCGCCCACCAGGCGTTTCTTTTTTCCCCTCGGTACTTTGAGTGGCGTGGGATTCCTTCCTCCTTCGTTCATTTCCTCCAATCAAAACTCGTGGCGTCACTGCTGGGCGGGCTCTTCTACCCGCTTTTTTTTTTAACTTTCTTTCCCCTTCTCCACCCGCCACATTGTTTGGTTTCGTGTTCGAGGGGTCAGGTCTTGCTCGAGGGAAAAGGATCCGGCCGGCCTTTCATTTCTCGCTCTCTTTGGGAAGGGGTGCTGGTGGTCCCTGGACTCTTCATGTCAGGATCCCTAGGCCGAGATGCCTTCTCGGAGGTCTTTCCCAGCCAACAGCCTCATTCTGCCGCTTCACCCCTCGCTGGCCCCGCTTGGCGCCCGAGCCTTCTTGCCTGCTTGGAATGTGCCCTTTATCTATGACAAGGCATCTTGCACGTCTGAATTTGGATAGAGAGCGGGCTAAGTGTGTAGAAAGTAGCCTGCTGGAACTGCCTGTCTGCCTTCAGGCACTGCAGTCATCTGCAGGGCAGGGTTGATGTTGCCAGCCTGTCTGTCATGCTTGCAGACGTCTTTGTAAGGCAGAGTTGGTCTGCCAACAGGTTGGTTGGTGCCTGTAACTATGACCCTGGGGGGATCCTGCCATCTTCCATTTTGTGAATATGACCAAGTCAGCACAGGCGTCACCGAAACAGGAGTGCGAACATGCTGGGAATGTGGGCTTGGGAGAGCACATCTTTGAGACTGTCCTGCAATGTGCTGCCCAAAATATTTCTGACTCGCCGCATGTGGAAGGCGTTGAGGCATCAGGTTTTGTGTTGCCTTCCATTTTCCTGAAATTAAAGGCTATATGATTTTGAGAAGGGGTCCTCCAGAGGTTTTGGTTGGTATCTTCCATTATCCTTGATCATAGGCTCTGCTGCCTGATGGGAGGTGGCATGTGGAGGGTAGAGATTCCTTCCATGGCTTAGTGGTATAGGCTAGCAAAGCCAAGGAAAGACCTTTTTACCTTACCTTACTGACAGCTGTAGGATCACGCTACACTCAGCATTTCGCAAAGCCTCATACGTTTCACAAATTGCAGTATCATTGCAATGCAACAGTGCAGAGCATCTACCAATAAGTAGACCTCACAGAGGAAAACTGGGCTTACTTTCAGGTGTGTATAGAAAAGCAGCATAAAGTGTGTACTTTTTTTAGGTTTGATTTTATATTTTATTATATTTGTACTTTGGAATGCTACTTCATGTTACTTTAGAATAAAGACCAATAGGGGGTGAAAAAATAAACAAAAAGAGAATAAAGACCAACAGGATATATGTAGGATCTTTGTACCTAGGTTGGGAAGAAATTACCAGTTTTATGAACTGTGGTTTTCAAAATACCTATATTAATTGGGATTCCATTACATGGCAAGATTTATACTCTATTTGTACACTGTCGAGGAACCCCATGGCATGAGGGCAGCTTTAGAAATACAATAAATAACTGGGGGCAAAATCTTAACCCCTGGATCTCATGTCAGATGGTGTGCAGGCCTATCAGCTGATGAAGAGCACCACTGGTTGGGGCTGCGTGGTACCAGTGGCTCAGTTCTGTGAGGGCAAGTGTGAAGCTACTGCTGCTGGTACCCAGAGAAGCTCTCCCCCCCCCCAAACCCCAGGACATTAGAGGCATTGGGGCTCTGAAATCCAAAGACCCGTAGGTCCCCAACAGCTATACAAGCCTAACGCTAGTGCAAGGAAAAATGTATGAAAAACCACCCATGTGGCAGGGTTTTGGGTGAGCTGATGGATCCATCCATCCGTTGCTCCCTGTTAAGGATTTGGATTGCTCTGTGAGCCAGGTAATCATGGCCAGTAAAAACAAATACAGCATAACATTTGAATGAACAGGATTTCAATATCCCCATTCAACAAAGAGGAGGAAGACCAAACCAACACTTTTTTATCAATATAAAATTATATATGATTAGCAGCTTATTCATTGAATTTAAATTTTATTATCTCAGCAAATGGTACATTAGAGAAAACTGATTTAAAAAGTGGAAAGAGATCCATAAGACACTCAAGGAATTTAATGGATTACCGAATAGTTATTACATGCAGAAATATGCAAAGATGATTGTTACACTGTCCGTCAAGGCACTTCTCTCACACTACAGAATTTTCTTAATAAAAGTATGGTATAATGTTTACCAGGAGTGTTTACAATACAAAAAGCATATATACAAAATGCAATATAAAAGTAAACTTGAATAGTGCCTTTCACTGGAGGGTATATTAAGGCATTTTAAAGTTTTACTATCAGATGTTTACCCAAATATACCTTTGCTTTGCTTTGGCTGCATTACAGCAAATACTAATGTCTTGTTTAAAATACCAGAGATCTGCAGCCAAAAATTAACAGGTACTTTGGGTAACAGCAGCAGCATCTATGAACCCACTCTCACTGCACTCTCTAGCAGATGTACAATATCAACAAAATTAAAAAAAAACTGGTTCTCCATCACAGCTTTGCATACTGCAACAACAGATTTTTTTTAAGTCTCCAAAAAAGAAAGAAAAGTTTTAGTCAAACATTCTGTAGGGTTGGTTACGAACAAGGTAGAAAAGAATCAGCAAGAGGGCCCGCCCAAGGAAGGAATGTAAGCAAATAGTACAACCGTATTTACAATACAATTACATGATTATAGAACATTTTATATAAATACAGGTCATATGTGTATGTGGAAAAGCAAAGCAATGACATTTTTAATGTTTTAACTGAAAAGTTTATTTAGAAACCAAGTATGGAACAAGTTTCTGTTTTCTCTATCTTTTGTTCGGTCACGTCACAAACTTTTGTTGAAAATACTACAAAACTAAAAAAATAGAATTTCTTCCACGAAGAAAATTGTAAATTGTGCAGTCTATAAAATATTCGAAATTCACACCAGAGACTACTTTGAAAAAAGTTTGAGAAAATCTACATATGGACACAAGGCAACTATAACATCACAATTGCTTATGAGCATATCTTTTGTTTTTCCAAGGGCACAACTTGGCAATAAAGACATACAAACTGATGAAGTACATTGCTAATAAAAACTGATGCTACAATAAATCCAGTCTGACTACTGATAAAGAATAGGTCCACCAAGACTATAAGTCACAAAGATTGGGAAAGCATGACATTCTGTTTATATGAGGACTCTCACAAACACCAGTTATCCTAATTTAGCACTCTCCTTCCCCAAGAAAAAGTAGCATTTGTTGGAATCTTTTGGATGGAAAGTAGGGAACAAATGAGGCAGAATATTATTTCTAAAATGTTCTAAAATGCAGAGTCACACATCACATTCATAATTTCTCTGCATGTAAATATTAACACGCTTAATTAAAATAATTTGGGGTCTACATTTGTGAATGTTACATCATCACTCCTTAGCTGAAAACAGTAATGGGCAAAATCTAGAAAATTTGTTTGGTCAGAGTCCAGTTAAAATTAACAGGCCTTATTTGTGCACCTAAAACCTTTGATGTGTTCTTAAAATTTGGATTGTTATTATGGTTAATTTTTATTTATCACTCGCCCTTCAACCTCAGGTCTCAGGGTGGGTCACAACAATTTAGAATACAACTTTGTAGTTTGTTGTAAACTTTTTAATCACAAAAGTAGGGTACGTTCTACAAATATACATCTCAAGTGCCAAAGGCCAAGATAAAGAGGTGTATCATCAGCATTCTCTGAAAAAATTGTAGTGAGGGTCCCAGACACACCTCTGTGGGGTGGGAGTTCCAGTTTAGGGGCTGCCACCAAGAATGCCCTTTCTAAGCCTCGCCTAAAGTTCTTTGGGCAACAGAACTATGAAGAGAGGCCTCTTCTGCTGATCTTAACAC
This sequence comes from Zootoca vivipara, assembly GCF_965207765.1. Lineage (NCBI taxonomy): Eukaryota > Metazoa > Chordata > Lepidosauria > Squamata > Lacertidae > Zootoca > Zootoca vivipara. The sequence continues at coordinate 63,126,949 of NC_142586.1, forward strand.
CTGAGATGGTCTGCAGGGAAGGAGGTGGTCCTTCAGGTATACGAGGTCTAAGTAGTTTAAGGCTTTAAAGGTAAACAGTAAAGGACCCCTGGATGGTTAAGTCCAGTGAAAGATGACTATGGGATGCGGTACTCATCTTGCTTTCCGGCCGAGGGAGCAAGCGTTTGTCCACAGACAGCTTTCTGGGTCATGTGGCCAGCAGGACTAAACCACTTCTGGTGCAACGGAACACCTTGATGGAAGCACCGTTTACTTTAAACACTAACATGAACACCTTCAACTGAGCCCAGACAACCAATGCAGCTGTTTAAGAAAATGGATTATATGATTGAAAATGAAATCCCAGCCAGTAATCCTGATCAATTGAGCTTTCTAAGTAATCTTTAAGGGCAGACCAATGGAGAGTGCATTACAATGATCCAATCGGGAAGTTACCAGGGTCTGGAATACAGTGGCCAAATCATTTATTTTCAAAATGGTGCATAGCTGGAAAAGGCACTCATAGCCACCAAGGATAAATGAAACTTCAGTTGAATCCAGAACCCCTAAGCTATGGACCCGCTGCTCCTAGGTCAGGGTAACCTCTTCCAAAACAGGCCATCTCCTGGACTTGAGAACTCGGGACACATAATATCTCTCTGTTTTCTCTGTGAGTTTAGATGATGAACATTCTGTTTTGAAACTGAGAAAGCAAGTTCACATATGCACTTAACTGCAGATAGCAGTTTAAATTTATCTGGCTTTAGCCAGGAATATATTATATTTTATTGCAGGACAAAAAACAAAAACAACTTGCCAGTTTAACTGGAACTCCTATCAATAATAAACAAGGGACAACCTTCAAAATCCTCTTTAAAATAGGACTTTTTTATTTTTACAAACACATCTCAAAAGTTAGAATAACTGTACACTGCACCCTATATAATGCTAAAGTTAAGACATTCCAAGGTCTGATTCACACTTCAGCTGCAAACACAGAACTTATGTTTCGTAGTGTAGGGGAGCAAGACAAGACTATCTGACCACCCACAGAACTTTTCACAAGATTCCCTAGTTAAGACTAAAAGCTATATACCTGCTAAGGGAGCGTTCGTGAACTGTTTTTTTTATACCCATCATATGTAGGACATACACAAGGTAAATTCTAAACCAGAATGTTAAATTATAAAGGTGCTGGAGCAATTGTTTTTTCTTGAAGACAGGTATCTATTTATATGCATTTTGCACTAGCCTATACTCCATGAATAGTACTGTTTTTAATAGAGAAATATTAAACATGCCTAAGCAGGCCAGAGAATGGTCTAAAGGCACAAGATCTGATTCTAATGCTGAAAGTAAGCAGCCCTGACCATGTTAAACTATATGGGCACAAAATTATCTAGAAGATTCTTATGAGCCATTTATGTAATTATCAGAGGAAAAGCAAGGAATCATAATAAATAATAAATTAACTCATTGCAAAAGAATAAGCACTACTCAGGGAAGGAGATTCTTCAGAGCACATTACATTATTTTTCACAACCAGAGATATATATACATATTCTTAAGTAGTTGTATGATAGGAACTTCAGGATGTTGAATCTGCTAATTCAGGCATCCCCAAACTGCGGCACTCCAGATGTTTTGGCCTACAACTCCCATGATCCCTAGCTAACAGGACCAGTGGTTGGGGAAGATAGGAATTGTAGTCCAAAACATCTGGAGGGCCGAAGTTTGGGGATGCCTTTGCTAATTCTTCAAGGGTGAAAAAGCTAGCATATGGGTTTGAAAAGGTAACTATTTGTGCATCTCTGTGTTAGAGAGCAGGACGTTTAGAATAATCTGTGCAGGGGGGGAACTGCCTTCTAAAAAATCAAGCAAGCAAAATTGTATGATCTGACGTTTTTCCTTTAGTTTAAAGAAGCTGGGTCTGGGATGAAGAACTATTTACCTTCTGCAATCACTGAGGTACAAACAGATTTTGCGGGTACAACAGTTACCTGCAAAAGCAGCATGTGCCCTCTATGCAGGAAGCAAGAAATATCTTCATGCCAACATGTACTAGGGAAACCAGGATTTAGCATGTTATTCTTGGAATGATGAAACAAGAGGCTGCAACTGCAAAGGTTTCCCAGAAACAGTCTACTGGAGAGATAAAATTATACCTAATCCCCAGTAAGAAGGATTACTAGTTTAGTTCAAATTAGTTAATGAATCTGGGAGTAAGGAACTGAACCACCTGTTTCAAAACAAGCCCTTTGGTTTGAAATGATACAGCATGAGGACAGTAATAATGGAACTGCAGGGAATCTGGTTATGGTGTTTCTTACAGGGATAGTATAAGAATTCATAGTAAGTATGTATCACAGGAACTCAAGTGTTTCCAGTCTTTTTTACGCAGGATGAGAGCAACCAGCAAAGACATTTTGTGATAGGCCAGTATCACTCTACACACACGCCCCCCCTCCCCCGGCCTCAATTTTATGTTTTGGCACCACAAAGCCAGTAATGCTTCACAAAACAATCAAGCAAAATTAAAATAATTACTAATATGTGGACTTCATTATTTATTGTCAGAAGAAACATGAACATTCCTATGCATGTTTACTCAGAAGTCAGTCCCACTACATTCTCAACAGTTTACTTCTAAATGGGTTTTGGATTATAATTTTACGCTTCTTTGTTCCAAATCCACAACCCTGACAGAGTGCCAAAAAATCCCTACTACTGTAGTTTACTCTCTGCAGTCTCATCTAGAGTGAGAATTTGATAAATAGTCAGGAAAAACAACTATCAGTTTAGTAAGTACATGGTATTAATGATATTTGGTCAAGCTAAGGCAATTAAAAAAACAAAAAATTATGGGAGGAAAATTAATGTATGTGGTCTATATACAAACAAAGAAGTATCTAATTTCCTAAAGAAATTACAATTTCCTAATCTCAATACTTTACAAAGGTGTAACTATTTATTTTTCCTAACATTACTGTTTTCTATTTTCCTCTTTAACAATGCTGGAAAAAAAATGAATGCTTGAAAAAGGACTTCTGTGTTGATAGGGAGAAAAGAAAGACAGGAAAAACCACTAGATCAACAATGATCATGCATCCTTTTTCTCCAACCCAAGTGTGCAGAAAACCAGCTTTCCAACAGTATTTCAGGTTCTCTTGTAGCATACATCTTGGAAATCCCAAAGAATGGTTTAAGTCCTCCACTAAATATAAACTAGATCATGATTTTGGGCCTCTCTTCTGGTCCTCTCCTCATCTTCATCTGATTCTGACTCCAATCTATGACAATTACTGTATTCATATTCAATAGGCTTGGGATAGCTGTAAGGGTAACCATTGTCATCAAAAAACCTTCGAAATGTAAATTCATAAAAAGCATGTTCAGGATGTTTGCCATTTTTATACCACCCATTAAGTGTGTCATTTACATTCCCTTCCTTATCCTCACTCCATAATTTATCTGGGTCAATTGGATCAAAATTTGATGTGTCTGTGGGATGCGTAATTTTAGGGATGTATGAAGCAGGTTGTTGCCGCAGATCACTTGAAAAATCAATAGATTTAAAAAATGGATGTGCTTTTATTTCATCTGCACCATTCTTGCCTAGGCGGTCTTCTGGCCCACGGCAGAGCTTAATAATAAGGTCAGATGCCTCTGGCGTTAGTTTTGCTTGCAGTGGGATGTGCAGTGATGTTTTCCAATTGATAACCTTTAGTTTAAAAACACAAACAAGTGCAACAAAATTAGAAGACTGTTTCAGTAATAAAACACCTACCCTCACCAACAAGTGAAGAAACACTTCTGAAACACATTCGAAAGTAGATTTTCCTCAGATACCTTCATCTGTGTTTCCAATGGTGTTTGTGCCAGGAAGGGAGGTTGTCCAACTAACATTTCAAAGAGAATCACCCCAACACTCCACCAGTCACACAGCTGCGTATATCCTGAAACGGAAGAATACTCAGCAATTTGATATTTTGAATTTTTTTCATTGCCATGTTTTTCAATTTTCTACTGCATATAACTTTATTTTCAGGTCTTAAAAATGGGCTGGTGGTTAGTAATGCTTTTGTATGTGGCACATTAATGTGTATGCAGTTTGGCTTGATTCGTTTTCTTAAATGTTATTGAACACAATTTCTTTTGTGGAAAGGCAGCATACAAACAGAAGTCTAATCTAATTATTATGTAGCAGGACTCTTAAAAGTCAGGAGCTCTATCACACGTAGCACAATAATAGAAAATCTAGGATCATAAAGCGTCACAGTATAGTCGTATTACAATGTTATCTGTATGATAAAAACATTTTGAAAAAATGGTAGGCTCACCAAACCGGGAGGGGGGGGGGACTTCATTGTTCATGTTTGCATTTGTAGCTGAAATGAGAAGCTACCTTAAAAATAGGTGCTTTTTCTATCCAGGTGTACTGTACCACAAGCATTGGAATCTATACAATGTTGGATACCTGTGATCTTCCCTTATTAGGATGAAGAGTTCTTCACATTGATACACTATGTTGTGTTACAAAATATAGCACCATAAATTGTCATTTGTATCAATGTATACAGTCCTGTATTATAGCGGTGCTTCCTTATTATACCAGTTTATGTTTTTGGGTAATCATTTTCAAAAACTAGCACCAAATTACTTTGCCAAGAAACAACAGGAAACATTTACCTGTCCGCAGCAATACTTCAGGTGCAATATAATTTGGTGTCCCAACTAATGAGTGTGCCAGACAGCGCTGGTGCTGACGTGCTGCTCTACGTTCGAGTGGCTTCAACCTGTCTCCACATCTACAGCTTGCCGGATCTCCCCATTCATTACTGAAATCCATGCTGTCCTGACGTGGGTGGTCACCTGCAATAGAAAACATTTTGCGAACCAATAGAACCAATTATGAAGGGGGTGACTGGGAAGCAAAATCTTGCTCATCTTTGCTGTATATATATATTAAATGATGTCATTTCACAATAGTCATTAATATTTTTTAAAGTGGGACAAGATTACAAAAGGCATTTAATATTATATAATGGGTGACTGAGACTCTCTCTGCTTTGATAATGACTTCACAAAATGTTATGGCAGCAATGCGGAATACCTGCTAGTAAATACAGGTAAACACTGCTACTATATATGCTAATATGCAGTAACAAAATGCCATTATTGGACAAAACATTTCTCTTACCACTCTGGTAGTATTTGGAATCATGTGTCCACCGAAAGCCAGTACAAAGCCCAAAGTCAGTCAATTTGATGTGGCCATCACGATCAATCAGAATATTATCTGGTTTTATGTCCCTATGAATGAATCCCATCTTATGGACACTTTCAACTGCGCAGATCAGTTCTGCTATGTAGAACCGGGCCATATTTTCTGGGAAGACCCCCATTCGAATTAACAGACTCATCATATCTCCTCCTGGAATATAGTCCATTACGAAGTATAAATTGTCTTTATCTTGGAATGAATAGTACAAACGAACTACCCACTCATTATCAGCTTCTGCAAGGATATCCCGTTCAGCTTTAACATGAGCAACCTGATTCCGAAGTAACACATCCTTTTTACGTAGAGTTTTTGTTGCATATAAGGCATTTGTATCCACCTTTCTTGCTAAGCACACCTCTCCAAATGCCCCAATTCCAAGGGTCTTAATCTTAACAAACATTGATTTATCCATTTTTGCCCGTTTCAGACGGATGTAGTTAGATTCCTTTTGGCATAACATTTTCCTCATTTGATCCTGGGCTTCTTGGGATAACCCAACCTATGCAACAAATATGAAATTTGACAAGTGAAAAAAATGAAGAATTGCTCAAGGAAAATGTCTACAAACTCAGGTTTAGGACAAGCAAAGCACCAGTCCTTAAATAGGGAATAATGCCTCCATTTTTTATTGTTTTAATTTCTGTGTTGCAATATGTTAGGAGTCAATGAAAACACCTCAGAACAAATATGACAAAAAATGTAGTTTTCAGGGATGGTTAAAAGGAGTGATTATAACAAAGCCATACACTAAGAGCCATGCACAACGAGGCTCAGGATTTAAGGACAATTGGTTTGATGAGGGTCCTTGACTGATGAAAATAGGCAAGCTGAACACAACATTCTGTTACTGCTTAGTGTTTTTTTTGGGGGGGGGACAGGATGGCTAGGGCTACTTTCCTTCATAGAAACAATAGTCAGCTACAGCTAGATCTCATTCACATTTCTTCTATATACATGACAAGCAAAGTAGTCTTCTCCTGTCAGGATTCAAAGCTTACTAAAGAAACTGCGCTATTTCTTCCCATGTGACTTTCTACCCTTCACTGTTAAAGGACTCAATTTATAATTGTGTTGAACACAATCTTTAGAAGAAAGGGAGGGTAGAAAGCGATACAAATAAGTGTCTGGCGAAATAAGTAATGCAAGTACTAAATAAACCAGCCACTTTTAAGTATATAGAATTAAGTAAAATACAAAAATAAATTGTATCATTACCCTTTGCTACTGCAGACCATAAATAATTTTATAAAACAGGAAAAGGAAGGAAGATTAGTAATCTGATATAAATACATTCAAGTGCAGTGAAAGAATACATGCTTAATTCAAATGCAAGTAAGCATGCAGGGTCCCTAAGAAAGAGTCCATGCTATTCTGTAAATGCAACACTTGTCTCCAAAATATTACTTGCCTACCCAGTAACGAAGGGTAGAGATGTCAGGAAAGGTTCCAACACCTTAATAGTTAAATCAGCTGTTAGTGAAAGTGAAAAGGAAAGAGACTAAGAATGAACATGTAGAAAAAGCAAGAACTGGAATTTGATTTACACATCAGTTAGCTTACTATTACATAAAGATACAATTTAACAGGGATTCTTTTTTTTTGAAAAAAAACCCGCATTTCTAAAGAATATCACAGAAGCAGAGAAAAGAGGTTCACCCTTGATTCCAGTGAAAGTGTAAACTAGAAATTAATAACATGCAGCTGAAATTCTAATGCTTATTTTTAACACAGGTAATAAAGGCAATTCCACTGCTTTGTCAAAATACATCTGCCTGTAACAAATCAAAAGAACTCACAACTGATTAAAACAGTTCCTTCCTACGCCACATAATTTTGGAGGGTATACAGTTGTTGTTTTTCTTTCAAAGAGGCGTTTTACATTCCATCAAATAGCTTAACATAAAATTAGCAAGATTAAGGAAAACCCTTCTATCTTGTTAGCCTGTATTCATCACAGGATTTGGTAAATCTCTCAGTCTACTGAGTCACTTACTTCTAGGCCCATGTCTGCCACAAAAAATAGCTGCAAAGCTCAGATTTAGAAGGAATGGTCCTAGCAAAATCAGTGTTGCTAGAGTTTGGGGAAAATAATGCTTAATCTCTTTGACACATTCCTAGGGAAGCTGCCTGCTTCTGACTACACTTGTGTATATTCTTGGTTGGGCACATATAAATAAGTTCTGACTTCCCCATCCCCAACTCTCATGGTATCAACAATTTGTTTCTCTTCTGAGCAATAAAGTGGAAAGTTGGCATACTGCATTTTTAGATCACTTGTTTCTACCCATTTTCCAGTGCTTCCTGATTGCATGCATTCCTTTTCTAGTTTCTTGAATATACCAACTTGGCTTCAGCGGACATAAGGAGATAGATTCTTTTTTGACCAAGGACCCTGTTTTCAAAAAGTAAGGTAGGCCTTTCCTACAAAGGTATAGACAATGGCTAGAGAGCTTCAAGCTCTCCTGTGATTCCAGCCTGATATCCCAATTAGAGCAGCATCATTGCTGACTGTTAGAAGAGCTTTCGATTTTTCATGGTTTCCCCCCTGCAAATGAGATTCCTTCCATTAGGACAGGCTTTCTCAACCTCGGCCCTCCAGATGTTTTGAGACTATAATTCCCATCATCCCTGACCACTGGTCCTGCTAGCTAGGGATCATGGGAGTTGTAGGCCAAAAACATCTGGAGGGTCGAGGTTGAGGAAGCCTGCATTAGGATCTTAAAGTTCCCAGAGTACTCACAAAGCCCTGTTCCCTCACTTTGATTTGAGCTATGTGGACTGTAAAAGAATGAAGTCAGCAAGCAATTCTTATTAGAATTCTCTTGTGCTTGAAAAACTCATTTGAGGACTTCCCATTGACCGCGCCATCTTCCCAGTCGGAGGTCCGTTCAGCGGAGCGGACCTCGGCGCTTCAGAGGTGGGGGGAACCGCCCCAGCACAGCGGACCCCCCTGAAAAGCCCCAAATCGAGTGTTTTGGGGGCTGAAAGTCCAACGGGCGCCATTTGCGAGCTCCCCCCTCCCCGGTTTGGCTGTTTTGAGCCCCCAAGAGCAAGGAGGTAGAGCTGTGGCGCACGGACAAAGACCGCTAACTCTGACAGCGTGAAGCTGCGAGACCGGGAAACAGCTGCGGCCAATACTTCCAAAGAAAAAAAAATCTGCAAAAGGAATAGACCGTGAGTAATTAGAATCATTGGATTTAAATTTGGAAAATTTAAAGGGTGAGAGACCCAAAAAACGGAAGCCGATCTCCTCCCACTGATTGAGCTAAGAAGCAGTCATAAATACCCGAAGCCAGGAAAAGAACTGGAGTTTTCTTTTTTATATATATTTCCAAGGATTGAACTAAATTCTCCCCTTGAGGCAGGGTAAAGGGGAGAAGTGTGCAAGTTGTTCTATTATGATGTCATAATGGAAAGGAATGTATTGCTTTTTAGAGGCTTTGAAATGCATAGCAGGAGGGAGAGCTGAAATAAGTTTGACAAGTTTGACAGCTAAATATCAAGAACTGTAACAGATCTCCTTTGGAATAGTTATATGGAATATAAAGTAACAGGACTTTTTGAGGATACTTTGCAGCCAGTCTGGAGAAAATGTTAATGGAGGAATAAGTTGTAACTACTTCCTGTTTCTTAAGCGCCACTGTGTCCTTGAAAGGATTAAAAAATGTCAACACAAGACTATGCAATTGGATTCCAAGAGGATGGATAAATTTGGTCTGGAACTGGTCTGTTGCTGAGCTGGAAGGGAAATGCCGTGATCAGGGGAGGAAGAGGTAGAAGAGGAGAATTAACAAAAAAAAAGGATAATATGGAAATAAGATTTTAAAGTGGAAAAGGTTGGGAAAAATAAAAAAATGAAAACTGTTAAAGAAGATTCTAAAATGAAAATCAGGAAGGGGGGGTAGTGGAAGTCCACAAGACAATGTTTATGAAAAATGATAAGATGTATGATTTTTAGTGTTTAGTGTTGGGGTTTTTAGATGTTTTTGATATTGGTTTTGTTTGCGGGTATGGGTTGTTGTTTTTTTGGTGTGTATTCATTTTTGAAAAAGAAAAAGAAAAACTCGTTTGAAACCCCTTGGACAAAGCTAATTGCTACATCTCACATCACAACTTGATGCTAACTGCTTAAATAAAGAGATATGTAACAACGCCTGTGGTCTGAGGCTGAATTATACCACCACTACAGTAAAGAGAGAAACAGAGTGAACAACAAGAATCCATATGACAAAACAGTATCCTGGAAATGCTGCCCTGGGACTTTAATTGAAGGTGAAGGTATAAATTCTGCAAATATATTCTGGAACTGAATTTGAGATTGTACAGATACAGGCTTGGATCTTAGGCTCAGAGTCATTTCTGGTAGTCAAACAGCAACTCAGGATCAAAGCTATTTATGTGCTAGGTATAATATTTATTTAATTGTTTATTTATAGTTTTCAAAAGAGAGTAAATGTAGAACTATAACAAATGCTACATTCCTACAGAGCCAGGCTATCATCAATTGCGCACATGGAAGAGGTAAGTTAGTAGCATATGTCACAAACGCCTGCCATGGAAATGACCAAAAAACCTGAAACAGCTCCTTGCAGGAGCTTAAGTATATTTTGCTCATGCAACTATTTCAGAAACAATTTTTTTATAACTTTTCTTCCTAGACACAAAATACCTAACACATCTACCTTGATACTGTTGCATGATACAATACATATAAGGGAAACAACTCAGATTCAACGAATTATCTAAGTATGAATTTTGGGGGGCTGTGGCAAATGATAGTATTGCATATAACAGTAACGGCCAAGCACTGCCCTGGTAAGCACTGCCACCCAAGCACTGCCCTGGTAAGCTGCAGCAATGGTGCTGCCAGGAAGATGGCTCCACAGTTCTAGCCCATCACACCAGCTGCTCCTGGCATTTGGGTATGAAAGATCTCAGATTTAGAGTGTTTGGCCATGAGTAAATCACTGAAGGTCAGCCTAGTGCACCTCAGAGATTTGACACAATCAGAAGGCTTGAAAAACATTCCACACAGAAGCAACACAGAAATAGGAATTAATTAAAAGGCTTTACCCGCATCATTTCATTTTCCAGTTGTTTCTTACGATGGAGTCGCTGCTGATGAGATTTCAGTATGTTTTCGACATGCTGCTCCATAAAGAACTTAAAAGCCTGAGGAGAATAGCTCTGAATGCGGGACTCCCTTCTTTCTTCATCTCTCTTGTTTTTCCTAACAGGCACTGGTGAAGTTGTTATTTGCTTCTTTTCTCTATCCATTCCCTCACTGTTCTCATTCTTTTCACTTTCTTCTTCCTTTGGGAAACTGGGCTGATCCTCTTTGCCAGGCTTTGCAACAGACTCGTAAGGAGTGACAGGTGGATTTGGGTGTAATAAATGTTTTGGATAAGGTGGTGGTGGACCTTGATATGTTGGAGCCTCTGGCGCAGGTGATATGACTGCCATATTTGTACATGGTCCCTCAGAAAAGGAGATGGGTTGGACAGCCTGCATTGGTTGTGACATCCAAGAAGGGTGAGTAGGAGCTAAGGCAGTTTGCAGCTCTGGTTTCAGTACACGCATACTTTTTACTGGCTGCTGTATAGGAGCTGGAGTAACAGCAGTTACTGTGGTGGCAGAAGTCTGTGAATTGGTAGCATGATTTTGCCTGTTTCCAAGAGGGTTATTGAAAGAATTTGACCTTACTGGAATATTGGGTTGCCAAGTTGGAATTTCATGCCCAGAAGATGATTGGGGCCAGGATGTTGGGATTCCAGGAACATTTATATTGTACAGCTCCATATTGTGGCTGTTTCTGTTTGGCACCATCATAGACTGAGGAATGTTCCCATTAGGATATGATGGGGCTGCAGAGCCTCCTGCTTGCATTTGCAAAGGTGTGGGGCTTTGCTGGCTTGTCGGAGCCATGGGGTAAGGCGGTGGTGGTTGACGATTTGCTGAGTTACCAGGCACAATATTTTGATGAACAATATAATCAGTCTGACAATTGCCATTTTGTATTCCAGCCCTTCCAGATGAAAAACTAAATTTATTGTTAACTGAACTTTGCATGATTATTGGTTGCCTGCCAACAGGAACAGAACTAATACTTCTTTGTCCCTGTGTGGGAGGATTCATGGATGATGGATTTATAGGTTGCGGAGGATAGCCATCTTGCCATGCCCCTGGTGGCACTGGGGAAATGCGAGAGATCATATATTCCATGCTACCAGAATACCGTTTTGTCTGAGAATTTGTTTCCCAGGAAGAAGGAGGTGGAGTTGTTCCTCTGGGAGGTGGAGTTGTTCCCCTGGGAGGTGGAGGAGGAGGGGTTACACTCCTTACTTGAGGTGGAGGTGGTGGATTTGCTCTTTGTCCATTACAAGGATGAGCCTGAGCAAACCCTGTTATTCCAGAGCCAGACAAGGGTCTTCCTCCATCAGGCTGAGAAATGGGATTCTCGGAATGAAATGCCAGGCCATCTACCAATGCAGGACCATGTCTCTGAGGCACCAAGGATTCTTTAGAACCTTTCCAGCTCTGCCTGCGGTTGACTGACTGCTGCACTCCCCCTGTTTGTTTTTAAAAGAAAACAACAATGTGCTTTTGATTACATAGTGCACTGTTATTTCAGAACAGGAATTTCATAGGATTAATAAATGTAATGTTTCATTCACAATATGATTCATTTGAGTTTAAAAACATTAATTTAAAAGAACTTCTTTAAAGGAAGAAGGGGCATGAATTAATTCAAATTTATGCACAGAAAAAGACTGGAAGATCCTAAAGGGTTTATATCCTCAGGCATGCTTTCCCAACCAATTTTTTATTTTTAAAAGTTAAGTTTATTTCCCCTCTCTTGGTTGTTTTGTTGGGAGGCACTGTCCATTTTTTAGGGAGTATTGCCTACTTTCTTTATTTTATTATTTCTTGTTTGAGGAATTAAGATACCTGTCTGGGGTGCGGAGGACTCGAAACATCACAAGTGTTTCTTCTGTGAAATGGATATTTTGTGTACCTACATATTACAAATAACTGTATGTAACTGAGCCCAAACACCTTTTTTTTCCAAATGGAAAGCAGCAACAGGACACTATTTTTACTATCCAGCTATTTATTTGCACCAAATTGTTCCTATGCTCAAGAGGCATTCTCTATTTTGTGGTTAATTTATGAGTTTGATAGGACAAACGAACTTGTGGAACTCCACAAGAAAGTCTCTGGGGAAAGGAGGCATTTGATTTTCATCACAGACATGGCAGGCGGAGGATGGACTAAGTATTCCTCCCTCTTACACTCTGAACACTCCTTTCCTGAGGCAGTTTTTCATTTATTTATTTTTTAAAGGCTTAGTTATGCACATTTGAATATAATATGTTAAGTGATCCATTGCTGTAAAACTTTGTCCAGATCTCTATGTATTGCCATTCTCTGGCTATACCCAGTTTTCCAGTTGCCAACCCAAAAGTGGGAGAGAAATGGGGCTGCAGCTAGCCAGATGAGATGAGGAAGCATTCTCAACTTACTTCCCTTCTTTGTGCAGGGGCTTCCTCATGTATTGAGTTAGAATGAAAGCAATAGCAAAAAGACACACACATCCCATTTCAACAGGCCTTAAATTAAATACCCACTTCAAAAGTTAAATAACACCATCTCCGTCCAACCCGATGTCAAAATGAACTGAATACACAAAATTGAGCTGCAATAGTTTGTTGTAACATTGTGTAACCCTGAACATAAAATTTTGTAGCATAGATAAATGAAAATGCTACTTTTTAAAAAGTCTTGTCTTTATTGTTTGATTGTTGAACTTTACCTCAGCTTATTTCCCTGTCCTCTGCCACAAGATTTCCAACCATGGCGGAAGTAGCCAGTTTCATTTCTTGTTTCCAATGCCATATATTAGAAGTGGTTTAGTCATGCTGCCCACATGACCCAGAAACCTGTCTGTGGACAAACGCCAGCTCCCCTGGCCTCAAGCGAGATGAGTGCTGCACCCCATAGTTGCCTTTGACTGGACTTAACCATCCAGTGGTACTTTACCTTTTTTATCTTTCCACGTACCTGGTGGTTTTGTGCCAGCGTTAATAGGTCTAGCTGCTGCCGCTGCCATTTGTTCTCGCCGAGAATCTTGGTAGCTCATTTTACTTATGAATTCAATTGCTGCTTCTATACTGCGGCTGTTGGTTTGTCTTAGAGCTTGTACAACCATATCCTATTTGGGGAGTGGGAGGAGAAAGGTTTTAAAATAAACTTCCAATAACTCACAACAAAAAAGGGAGGAACACATTCAAACCTTTAATGCAGCGTGAAGATGTCTACATAAGATCTAGATTTCAGTTCCCCAATGTGGCCTAATTTGCATACTATGCAAAGTATTTGCTAATTATGCAAATCATGTGGGCAGTTGGGAAAGGATGAATCAACCATCTCCTGCTGGTTTCTCCCTCCAAATTACACTTTCCAGATGACAGGGCTTCTTATTTACGTTGCCATGGAGGGTATAATTGAACCCTCAAAGACTAAATAAAAATTCAATAGATTTTATATATTGTAAGAATTCTAAGACTACAATCCTTTTCTGGGAGTAAGCCCCAATGGACACAGTGAGTCCACTTCTGTACAGTATATGATTGCACTTACAGTTTAAGTTACGATCAACTCTCTGGCAAAGGCTGATGCATCCTTCATAATCTGTCCTTTTTCTCATGCACGGAAGTGCCTTACTATATTTCTATCTCTCTCTGTAGCTTGGTGCCTCCTTTTTTGTCACTCCTTAAGACTTTTAAATGGCATTTTATCTGACTCCAATACTGATGACACTGTGAAATTGAAAATGCAATACTATCCTATTCAGAAGTAAATTCCATTAAATTCAATTTGGCTTACTTTCAATAAGCAGGTACAGGATTGTAGCCTTAGGCTTCTTAGTGCATAGTGTTGGACAATTAGCTATTAAACTTGAGGCAAACTTTCCTCAAGCTCTATTAGAATTTAACATTTATTCCTCCTGGTACAATGTATTTTAAGGTTGGGGATTAGCAGTGTGGGAGAAAGTGTGATGCGGGATTAGGAGGAAAGAGTGAGTGTGGGGATTAGGCTGGAGGCAGGGTGGGGTCAAAAGCACACTGAGCTGCTTCTTTCTCTCTCTTTAGAATACATAAGAGAGTGGTCTTAAAGAAAACTCAAGGCAGACAAAAAAGAGAGTGAAGGGGGAAAGGTAAAGGGCTAATGCCTGAGCTGTCTCCTGACTCAAGTCAGAAGACTGAGGGACGATGCTCTCCTTTAGAGGGTAGTTGTGCCTGATTTCAATAGCACCACTTTCTGGAATAAACAGGAGCAGCAACCCAACTGAGGATATATTTATCCACCAAATCCATTCCTGCCACCCAGACAAAGGGATGTTTCCCAGCTGCAAGGGAATAGGAAAGAAAACAGAGGGAAAACTCTCCCTTATATCATGCAGTAAGTTTCTCAAGTGATGTATGTTGCAGGCAGCAGAAATAGCTGCAAGGGGATATTTTGCCACTTTCCTTCGAAATTCCTACTCCCTAGCTCATTACATATTCCTTTCACCAGTCGCAACAAAAAAACACTGGGTGTGAGAGGAAGTAAAGCAAGAGGTGAAGACTATGAGGAGACAAATAAAAGGTAGATAAGATTGTGTCCATAGAGAAGAGGTTTAAGAAAAGGAAGTGACAGCTTAAACTGGCTCTGATAAGGAACCCAATGAAGGTAATTGAAACAACAAAGACAATGGCCAAAATGAACTAAATTAGCCGCAGAGTTAAAAGGATGGAAGAGATCAGATGAAGCTGAGAAGAGGAAAGCTATTAAGCTATAAATTAATAATTAATACTACACCAGTGCTTTGGCAGCGGAAAAGGACAACAAAAATACATCTTAGTTATATTTATGTTTGAACAATTTTTTGAAACTGCTTGAAGAAAAAAGAGGAATCAAAAACAACTTTAACATAAAGGAGAAGAATGATGCAAAGTAAAAGAAAATATAGTGTACGTAGAGAAGGAGAAAAGACCAATAGCCCAGTTTGGGAAAGGTTAAGAGAAAGCGAATGGAAACACATCTAGCCAGAAATAGCAAAAACTCAAGCAGAGTTATCAGAAATAGAAAGCAAATATAGAAGTGAAGCTGCAGGTTCAGCATAAAACAAAATAACTAACAGGATTGTGAGGAAAGAGAAAATGATCCAAAGCAGATCATTGACAGACTCCAGAGAAGAGAGAAAGATGGCAAAGGGACTTCCTCTGGTAAACATGTTAGGAATGCAGCCTCAAAAACATGATGCATCTTAAAAATATACAAGTTACACTGAAAGAGTTGGGTACTTGGGCTGATTTGTTGCATGATCTAAAGCACTTGAATTTTATGCACTAATGAAATCCCAAAAATAATAAAATACAAGAAATAGGAAACACAAAAAGAGCAACAGTGCATAAAATAATCATTTAATTAACATTACTTATGATATTAACTATAATCAAACAAGAGGTTGCTAGCAATCTGAAATGCTTGTGGAAAAGACCTGAACCACAATACTGTAAATAAAAACAAACATGCCTTTGAAAACCAATAGAACTACGGTAACTATAATGAGCACTAGAAAGCCAAAGTTAAACACTCTGTATTTGGGACTGAATTCTAGAGAGGAACATTAAGCTTATACTAGGAATGTGCATAGGAAGCAGCAACACTGTTTTCTGAGTCCCCAATAACAAATTACAAGCAAAACATTCACAATGATTTCATATGGCTTTTGCACTATCATTAATATAAGAAACCACTTAAATTTGTTATTTTACCTCATCAAATCCAGCAGCTTGTAGATCTTGCAACATCTGTCGATTAACTTCAGATGTTCCTCTTGTTGAAGAACTTGTTTCATTTGCAAAGGGAAGCAGAGAATTTCGAATTTCTTGTAATGCTTTATGGTAGGTCACAAATTTAGGGGGATTTCGACCCTGTCTGGGATCATCAGCTGATATTTTACTCACATTTTGCTCAACTTTTGCAGCTTCAGAAGGCTTAGGCAAATTTCTAAGGCTTTCTCGTATTTCTAGCAACATTTGCCGGCTGCTACCAGTGTAATTACTGGCAGGAAAAGTTTTAGGCCTCATTTGTCTATATCCTTCTGGCTTCTCACTTCTCTTCATGAAACTGTATAACCTCTAACGAAGATTCACCTTCAATATACTCAACAAGTTGGATGGCAACTTCAATATTCACGGTTGACCTTGATTCCAGGAGGATAATCATTCATTCAAACCTAGGTCAGCCAACCTAAATAAATAAAAGTCATTGTTATAACATTTTCCAATTGCTGTTTTCCCACCAGCAGCAAAATCCTATGCATGCTTAGTAAAAAATAACTCCCGCTGGGATCATTTGGTTTTACTCTCAATTAAGTGGGCATAGGATTGCAGCCAGAGTTTTATTTACATGTTTGTTTCCAAATGATTTGATCTGACAGCTTTAGCAAAATGCTTTACTCTTTATAACCTAGCTTGAATTGAGGGAAGTAGGCATGGAGAGAATCTATAAAGAAGACCTCTTTAGAGGTATCCATCTATACGGTAACTCACCCAACCTAAGTGTTCTGTGCGCTGTCAAAGACTGGGGATACTTCTGGCATTGTCTGCAGACTCTCAAAACAAGCTAACCAAGTCAGACTATTATGCAAAAATTTAGACCTCTTTTTGCAAGAAGTCATTTCTGTTGGGGAAAATTAAACTTATGTCTAGTTTGTGGAGAAAGAAATATTTTAAACTGCTTTTAAAATGGGGGTGGGGTGTCCCTGAAATGCACTTTTGGAAAAGCTTTGTTGCAGATTTACTTTCAGTAGCAGTAGTACATTTCCCCCCTCTGAAATTTTTAAATGAAGCTAACTCATCTGGTGCACATCTGGATTTATAAAACACAACATAACTACCATTTTCTCTGCTCTACAATAGGCTTTTGCAACTGCTTTGTTGAGTTTTACGCTCTCTGAAACGGGCAAGTATGTTATTGGTCTCTGAGCCTCACCAATCCTCAGTGAAATGGATACTTGAAACTGTTTTATTCCTATGGCAAATTTAATGAAAGTTCATTTTGATACCCAGATCAGGCTCCAAAACTGGATTTTCCATTCCTAGGTAAGTTACAGCTGCTGAAAATCTGCTTCTCCTTGCAGCTGTTTAAAGGCACAATAATCCAGTGAGAAAAAAAGGTGGTAATTCTACTTGTCCCTCAAGGCATCTTTCTAGATTAGCAGCAGGATTACCAACTTTATTTTCCTGCTTCCGTGAGTTTAGCAGTAGCCTGATATGAAAAGCAGGGCTTCTATGAAGGCTGTACTCCAATGCACTTAGGAATAAGGCCACTTCTAAGTACACTGACTGGAAGCTGTGTTCCCCACAATTGAGATAGCCATGTTATGAAGAGCTTCACCTGTTTACTTTCAGCATGTTAGGCTACTGTCAAAGGCACAGTAATGCAATCCAATAGACACTACTTTGGGAGCCAGTCATATTCTATTCAGTAAGAAATCATGCATTGGATTGAGCTGCATGTGGTAAAATAACTGTTCCTGAAGGTAACATTTCGCTGGTTTCTCTATAAGAATGATGCAGCGTCACTATGAAATGACTAATTATATTTCTGAACAAAGTTTGTCATTGGTATGAGCTTTCATGTGCAAATGATTACGTATCTGAAGAAGTGTGCATGCACATGAAAGCTCATACCAATGACAAACTTAGTTGGTCTCTAAGGTGCTACTGGAAGGAATTTTTTTTATTTTGACTACGTAAGACTAACCTACCTATATTTATGAAGTAGGACATAGTCAATCTTACTCAGAAGTAGGTCCCACTTTGTTCAATGAGGTTTACCCTAAAATAAGTGTGTCTCACAAAAGTGTAGTACGGTACTTCCCCTATCTTTAGCTCCATCTTCATGTACCTGGCCCTGCCTCCCAATAGCTGCCCTATCCTGTGTTCCCCCTAGTCACATCTGGTGTTAAAGGGCCCTTTGGAGATTTGGAGGGCATGCAGGGGAGCTAAGGGAGCAAAGGAAGGGAAGTCCCTTTGCATACACAGAAATCTGCTGCACAATCAGGCGGACATCGTCCTATATATTTGCTTTCAATTAAGGATGTTCAAGGTAGTGCTAAGAACATAGGCCATCAATCCAGTTAAAATACTGCAAAGATAGTAGGTACCCAAGAGGCAAAGACATGCAGGACTATCCACTCACCTTTTTAAAAGGACTGCCTACTTAAAGTCTGCATTTTCAACAAAATGATCTACTTCCCACTTAAGTCAATGGAAAATCCAACTTTGATTTCAATGAACCTGAACAGTCCTCAATGGAAAAAAAGAACAGCTTCTAAAGTTTTGGTCCGCACTTTACCAATGGCACATTTAGTTCCACATTTCAAATGAGGTATGGGCTTTAAAAACCCACCAGTATCAGCTTTTGAAGCATAGTACTTTCAAAAGCAGTAGTGAAAGAATGTGGGATCAACACCTGTAATACAGAAAGAAAGATATCCTACTGGGGTGGCCAATATGAAAATACCTCTTTGAATAGGATTCAGCTAGAAATGCTCAACACTATATGTGCACTAAAATATTACATGTTGTATTAACTTATTTTTTAAAAGCTGATAGGAATTGGCTTGTGCCCCTTCTGTTTTCTTCCAATATATTAAGGTTTAAAACTATTTTTCTCTTCCTGCTAAATATCACTAGTCATGTTTAAATTCACAAAGAGCTACATTCAGACCTGCTATGTTACAAATGAAAAGGCTTCTCTAATGGAAATGTGTTGATTAGAGGAAGCTGCTGCTCTGCAAACTGGACATTCTTGCAGGTATAATGGTGGGATGGGAGATGCAGTATTTGCTAATTCCACTTAAGAGTCTTGAGCACCAAGTTATTGTATTTAACATTATATGGAATTCAAATTTTAAGAAATACTTCAACATCTAGCACAGCACATTACAATTGCTAAACAAATAGAAAATCATTAAGTGGTCTGCCAAGACCAGGGGTCCCCAAACTAAGGCCCATCGCCTTCTACATCCGGCCCGTGGATGGTTCGGGAATCAGTGTGTTTTTACATGAGTAGAATGTGTCCTTTTATTTAAAATGCATATCTGGGTTATTTGTGGGGCCTGCCTGGTGTTTTTGCATGAGTAGAATGTGTGCTTTTATTTAAAAAGCATCTCTGGGTTATTTGTGGGGCATAGGAATTCGTTCATATTTTTTTTCAAAATATAGTCCGGCTCCCCACAAGGTCTGAGGGACAGTGGACCGGCCCACGGCTGAAAAAGTTTGCTGACCCCTGGCCAAGACACTCAGCAATTTTCAGGTGGTCCAGGAGATAACAAGTTTGGGAACCACTTATCAGGTATATTGTCTGGTATGATGCTCAGTAAAAGGTACTCTGGCTTTTCCCCAAAAGTCACCCTCAACATTTTTTTCATTTCTTCATAAATTTCACCCCATAATTTATAAACTTTTTCACATCTCCACCAGCAATGAAAATAGTTTCCTCCTTTTTCACCACACTTCCAACAATTGTCTGAATCATTTCTATATATTTTTGCCAATTTATTTGGGGTCAGATGCCATCTTTAAACAAGTTTCAAAATGTTTTATTTTATATTCGTACTAGCCGTGAATTGCATCGAAACCTTCCATATACTCTCCCATTGTGCCATATAAATCGGCCTCCCCAGGTCTTGAGCCCATTTTGTCATTACCTCTTTGATTGCTTCATCTTTTAGCTCCCACTCTAAAAGGAATTTGTATACTTTTGATAATGGTTTCTCCTTGTTTTCTATTAATAATTCTTGTAATTTTGACTTCCCAATTGTGAATCCTATTTTTTTATGTTCCTGGAAGAGGCTTCGTATCTGCATATATAGCAACCAACTATTGCAATATTGTTTAATTTCTTCATATGGTTTTAACTTCCACTGTCCATCCTCACTTACCAAAATATCCTGGTATGTTATGAATCTAGAGAGAATGACGGCAGCAATTAGAAATACCTCTAAACAGAAATCCAAATTGGAATGGGGGTTGTAGAAGAATATTTTTTTAAAAATGGTATAAAAACGGAGCTGATGATCTGTTTAAATTAGATGGTCATGAGGAAAACAAAATTGGAAAAAAACAAAAACAAATCAAGGACATATATAATAAATGAAAGCAACGCAAATTCAAAGTGAATTTATAAGGTAAGCGATGTGAAATGACTGGGAAGGTAACCTTCTTTTCTTTTTCGTATTGGAATTAAGTATATATTGTATAACAAGACCTATACAAATGTTGTGATTTTTATGATTTTATGTTGTTATATTTTATGAAATTTAAATAAAGATGATTTTTAAACATTAAAAAAAAAGTTTGGGAACCACTACCTTAGATCACAAACACACTTGGAAGCAAGCCCAATTTAAATAAATGAAACTTGAGTAAATATGCGTAAGATCAAGCTGTTAGGAGACCTATAACAATGAAGCAAAAGTCCAATAGCTCATGAATGCCAAGGCAATACTACGGTATAAACTATGAGGAGAAAAGAAACAGCTAAATTTTATAATTGTTAATACCTACAATTATGTCTCAAAAACATCACATTGAGGCACACTTTTAAAACAAAAGAAAATAAAGCACAGTAATCTTTTCATTCTCCCCCCCTTAAGTAAAATTTATACACCTGAGGTTCTGTGTTTTTGTTTACAATCTCCCCTCCCTTCACCCTGGGCATAAGATAATATAGTAAGCCATCTAGGCAAAGGTTTGCTATTTTATTATTTGTATAGCATACAGAACGTTAAGCACCTAATATTTAATAATGACAATCAATATCAAAATACTTGGAAGTAGAGCTGTGGTTTAAAGAGAAAAAACTCCAACTGCAGGTTTTTCTTCACAATTAGGCTATTGATGACTATAGATCAATTCAACTCAAACTTGCACCTAAGCAAAGTACTATACAGTACTGTAAACCAGAGAAAGAAAAGCCTATCAGCATCATATTAGTTAGATAATGTTCTCTGTTAAGTAGATAATTTGATCTTGCATATTAATCTCAGATACGCATTTGTATTATACCTTGAACAAACATTCTTTTTCATCTAATCAATATTCCAAGCAGTAAGATGAAACATTAAAAAAATTATAATACAGAACTGGCTATGGAGAAATAGTAGGCAGGTTTCCAAACAATTCTGATGTGCCCTGGGAGAATGTTAACGACTACCCTTCTTTAATGATCATTTTTTTTAAAAAAAAGCAGTCAGCAAGATAGAGAGATCTGACAGGAAAACGAAATACCAAATAGAGAAATAAAAGAGAACAGCTACTTCGTTAATACGTTACACTTACTTCTCGTCAGCACTGCAGAAAAAAGTGGGGAACGGATGGAGGAGAGCAGGAAATAAATAAGGTGGCTGCAAGCGGTGTCTAAGGTTGAATGGGACGGATGGTCTAATAAGGAACGCCCACGACACCAAAAAGGCCAGAACCCTGCCTGAGAGAAGCTGTACGGAGACGGAGGAATGCGGGGGGGAGAAAGAAGGTGAGACGCTCACTACGCAAGGGAGGCAGCGACGTTCTTGCCGTGGCAGCGAAGGACCCGTTATAACGCCCCAGGCCAAGGCGTGTGGTGCGCAGGGCCTTCCCCATTAACTAGCCACCGAGTTTCCTTCCCTGAGGCGGAACTGCAGCCAAGCCTTCCTACCCACCTGCCTGAGGAAGAGGGAGAAGGAGGAGACGGCAGCGCCTCAAGGCGAGATTCCCAGAGGGGCGGGAGCGGCGCGTCTCTGCAGCGGCCTGCAAGGCTTCGGTCCCCGGTGCTGATGGCAGCAGTTGCTCGTCCCCTCCCCCCTGCAATATCTCCCACCCACCCCCTTTTTTCCGGGGTTCAGTTCCGGGCCGCCATTTTGTCGGAGGGCCTGTCGCCCAAGGTTCCCGGATGTAAAACCTTTTCCCGTCTTCCTTTGCGTGTTTCGCCGGCTTTTTGCCTCCTCCTCTTCTCTCTCTTCCCCCCCCCTGCTTTGGAATGCGAGGAGTCAAAAGCCTCCGCCTTCGCGGGGGGGGGGGGTGATGCAACTGGCGAGAGAAGCTAGGCCAGGCGAGCAGTGCGAAAAGGCAGGCGCGTGCATGCCTCGCGGCGCCTATGGGCTACTGCTTCTCGGAGAGGCTGCTGCGGGTAGACGGCGCCCTCTCACCAAAGGGAGGCAGAGATGGCAGTGCCAACGAGCAGCCTCCGCTTGCTTTTGCCCGGGAGAGTAGCACGCAGCGCAAGCTTATCGAGGGAAAGCGGCTGCTCAGGCGGGCGGAGCGCCTGGGCAATGATATGCATATGAACGTGTCGCTGAGAGAGCTAGAGGGCTGCGGCAGCTGTTTCTTGCAACTACCCGGTAGTTTCGTTGCTCGGTTGACGGCGAGCAATAGGTGGCTGCAAGGAACAGCTGGTCTCTACTCATGGGTCGCTTCTCCCTCGCCTGCTCTGGCTGTCGGGGGACGACGGATTGGGCCCATTTGGTGGAAGTAAGCAGAGGACAGAACCAGGCCAAAGCATTCTGATACCTTCGGCTTTGCCAAATCGGCAAATCCCCCCCCCCCCACCCCATTCTTCAGGGAAACAGTCTTCAGCCCTTTCAGATCCAGGACCCACTCTTCACCCAAACATGCAGTTGGGGACACATTCCTTAAACTTACCGTGCATTTGCATGGTGGTAGCGCTCCTGTTGTGGCCCACCTTGGATCGGGCCACAACTCACAAGTGGCATAGGCCTGTTTAACCCTAACTGAAAACTTATTGTGGAGGTAAAAATATAGCCTTCACATGGTTTCTGTAACAGGACAGCCTTCTTTGGAGTGCATCAGTGCCTACCCACCCACCTATGCCAAACAAAAACTCCAAACAGCTCTTGGTCCTATACACCTGGAGGGGGGTTGGAGCAAACTATTCACCTTTGGTTTAAAAGGCTCACTTGGACTCATAGACCCTTCTCTTGGCAGCCCTGCTTACAGCTATCAAGGCAGCTTTATTATTCAGTAAATATGTTCAAGTTTTATAATAATTGTTTAAGCACTCAGGTGTAGGGGGGAAAAACAACTTCTATTGACAGTTTAATAAAAAAGTTTTCTCATAAATGATACATGCAGCCAGTGGTTTCTCAACAATTTTACAAGCAGTTGTGTTTTTTAATTGATAAGGCTGTTGAACCTTAGCACACTTACTTCCAAGTAAAAATTCATAGTAACAGTGCTAATCTAAATGGAATTTGTATGACAGACCAAATATTGGACTTATTGTCAGATACAGTAAGTGTTGGAGGTATGCAGTCTCACATTAAAGTTACTATTTAAAACCATTCCATGGCTTACTATTAAAATTTTGAAGTCTGTTTCCGTTTTCCTTTGCCAAGATTTATACTTTTCCCAGCTTTGATTAGAAGTATTGTAACCTAATTGGTACATAAAAATGCAACGTAAGTCTCCCCTAAACAAGCATTTGTTCAGAAATTTAGCCTATTGCCACAATCAGTAACCTAAACATTAATTATCATATACTCTTCATAATTACTGGAGAACTGTAAAAGTGGCTGAACTATCCTTTTAAATTTTTGAGCTTTAGGTAGCTTATTGCAAAGAAGAGTTGGCAACCCATGAACTAGATAGAAATGACAATTATTTTTCTTTTATGTAACACGGTTAAAAAATCGAGGCTGCAATGTGAATTGTAGTTTATCTGCCATCATAAATTATTCCCCTAGTTTAATTACAACTAGAAAATGTATGTATTTCAGCATTTAGAAGTTCAGAATCAGCTTTGGTGGAGATAAAATTATGCAAATAGGTTTTTTTTAACATAAATAGATTCTGCATCAGTTCCATATACAAGACATGATCCTAAAACATCTAAACTATTCACAGATAATGTTGGATTTGGAATTAAATTTGTGATCTCCATGCGGTCTTTAGTGGGATCATTGCTCAGCCAGGCACTTGTTACAGATTGATTAACTGCACTGTGAGGCAGATATGTAGTAGTACTTCTCCCACCTAAAATAAAACACAAAATGAGTTAATTTTTAACTTAAATGCAGAAATTAGAAAATCATTGTTCTCCACAGCAAATGTGATGGTTAACCGTTGTTCATGTTGTTAACAGTTGGAAGTATTTGGCTTTGCTGCTAACATCACAGAAATGTAGCCTACACCTCTTGCCTTCTCAACTTAGGGATGGGGTGGCGCTGTGGTCTAAACCCCTGAGCCTCTTGGACTTGCCAATCAGAAGGTCGGTGGTTCGAATCTGTCCCAGCTCCTCCCAACCTAGCAGTTCAAAAGCACACCAGTGCAAGTAGATAAATAGGTATCGCTGTGGTGGGAAGGCAAACGGCGTTCCGTGCACTCTGGTTTCCATCATGGTATTCCACTGCGCCAGAAGTGGTTTAGTCATGCTGGCCACATGACCCGGAAAGTTGTCTGTGGACAAACACCGCTCCCTTGGCCTGAAGGCGAGATGAGTACCGCAACCCCAGAGTCTCCTTTGACTGGACCTAACCATCCAGGATCCTTTACCTTTTTTACCTTTACCTTCTCAACTTATGAGAGCCTAGTACAACAGCGAGACATGGTCCCTAGAGCCAGTTCCAGTTTGTAGGCTATCAGCTGTATTTTATACCAACTGCAGTTTCCAAACAGTTTTCAAAGACAGACAGATGCACATTACAGTAGTTCAGTATACAGGTTACCAGTCCATCCTATTCATTACCTATGAGGTCCTAAATGGTTTGGGACTTGGCTATCTGAAGGACTGCCTTCCAACACATGAACACTTCATTCTTCAGGTCTTGTCCATATCCTCTTGACAAGTTAGGCAAGTTGCCTTGAAGTCAGGCAAGTGGTAATGGGAAGAGGATTTACTCTGTCATAGTGCCTCATGTATTAAATGCTCTCCCCAGGGAAACTTCCCTAGCATCAACCTTAATTTCTTTTTGGTGGCAGGCAAAGACTTCATTGCCAATATGTTTCAACAGATTTTATACAGTAGATGGTTTAAGTTGTTATGACTGCTGAATTTTATGATTTTTACGAGTTTTATTATTGGAAATTATATTTTTTTATCGAGTTTTACTATTTGGGTTGTATGCTTCTCTTTCACCAAAGGGCTGCCTATAAATAAAATACAGAGTAGCAGCAGCATGGGCAAAACCACTGTTCTTCAGGTGCTACACATGTTATGTTACATAATGCAACACATTATTTCCTTCTCTTCCCCTGACTCATCTCTCTGTTTTAAAAATTCATGGCTTAGCCTTCAACCACTTGATTTCAAGGGGATCTCTTCCACCCAGCTTTCAAAATTTGAGCCTTTCATTCTAGCACCTTCTTTTCTACATTTGTGTGTTTCCTTCAAGCACTACCAACCTTTCACTTCCATTACCAAAGCAGCAAGTCACTGCTGAAAGTTTCATTCCCCAAAAGAGTGACTGTAAACATACCACATCACCACACCAACTTGGGAAATTGGCACCAGATACTGTACTGCTTTCACCACAGAATCCCTTTGTATGTATATATTTCCTCCCTCCTCACATCAAATAGAGGTGGTATAGCAGAGGAACATCAGGCCAGTTTACAAACTTGAAATGTAGATTGTGCCAAGTTTTATTGCTCTATCTTAATTTGGCTAGGGACATAGCACATTAGAAATAAACAGAAAATGCCAAATTGAACATCACAACGGAAGAATTCTCTAAAGATGAACAGACACAAAAATGTTGTAACATCTATACTTGACATGTTGTCCTATGCTTTTTCCTCTACACTCACTCCCAAGTCTACTGACAAAAGATAAGCTCCTTCAAGTTTCTCAAAAATAGGAAATTTACCTGTGTGAAGGAATGATTTTCTTTCAGAAATGTCAGTGGAAACATCCCAGTGCCACAGAGTTCCATCTTCTGAACAAGTGAACAGATGATCAGGATTGGAAGGATGAAAGTGGACTTCCCATACTGAACAAGTAAACAAATTTTATTGCAATATACACTAATCTGGACATAATAAGGATACTATATAGCCAGAAGGCATGCAACATTTTACAATAATAGACTATTTATAGAGGCTGAGTCTGATACAATGAGCCTAAGTAAAGTAGAACAGAAGCTTGACTTTTTACAAAGTAGACTCATACTGTATATTTTTCCTATGAACTACCGTGTTTCTCATATTTTAAGGCATCCCTACAAAATAAGGCATGGCAGGATTTTCCTGAGGTGGAAAAATATAAGGCATACCTCGAAAATAAGCCGTACCGGGTGGTGGAAGAAGGTCTGTGGCAAAGAAGGGTTGCTGCTGCCGCGTTAACCCCCGAGACCTGGCTGCAGCCTCAGCGCGCAGCGCGTGCAGCCCCAGAACCCGGCTGTAGCCTTTGCGCGTGGACACCCGGGACCCGGCTGCAGCCTTTGCCTGCCGCGCGCGCAACCCCAGGACCCGGCTGCAGCCTCTGCCTGCCGCGCGTGCAGCCCCAGGACCCGGCTGCAGCTTCTGCCTTGCGCGCGTGCAGCCCCAGGACCCGGCTGCAGCCTCTGCCTGCCGCGCACGCAGCCCCAGGACCCGGCTGCAGCCTCTGCCTGCCGCGCGCGAAGACCCGGTGGGAGCAGGTCTGTGGTCTGTACAGATACCGGTACCAGTACTTATTTTTTAATTAAGACATCCCTTGAAAATAAGCCATGCTGTGTTTTTTTCAGGAAAAAATTAATATAAGACATGACTTATAATATGAGAAACACGGTACGAAATGATTTTGTGTATGCACACTGCCTCTGGAACAGAACCCTCACATGGGGTTTGATTGTAGCTTTTCCTGAAATGAAATTTTATTGAGAAAATTCAGTGAAATCTGTATTGTTCCCTCTTGAGCACCTTATAAGGGCATTCTACTGCCTAGACTATGTTCCCAAGTTACAGTTGCTGCACTCTTGTATATTTTGTAAAATGTGCCATAGTTTCTGTGCCAACTCTCGTGTTTCCCAGCAGAACAGGGGGTGACTGTACTGGGAATAGGTTCTATTTAAGAATTTTGTAATAAATTCTCTTACTCATTCATGTTCTGGAAGAGCTAATTCCCTGAATACAGAATAGTTTGCTGATATGAATACACACACATGCCCCTGAGTTCACTTGCAATGCTACAATTCTATTACAGTACTCTATGAATCTGGGGACCCAGTGATAAGAAAGGCTGGCTTAGAGTCATTTCTCTTTTACCTCATAGCTTGTATACATGGACACACCACAACCATTTGAATAACTGGAGGTTGTACAGACCTCCCAAACATATACCCATGTATATGCCAAGGAGGAGAGATACAAGGGTCTATTGAGCTCTATGGAAATCCTGCCTTGGCCAAGTACTCTGCTCATGTGTGGAAGGCTTGTATCTCTAGTTGTTGACATTAAGAATTACACTTGTTTGTATCGGTACTTACATTCTGCGTCATGAGCATTTAGCAAGGAAACTGGCACGCCACCTTGTCTTACATCCCAAATACTCAACATTCCATCTTGGCTGCCTGTGGCTACAATGTGCTGCTGACTAGGATGCCTATCCACACAGTGCAATGGAACTCTTTCCCCTGTCCTGCAAGGCAAGAGGAACACACATTTTAATGGGGAATCAAACAGGCTGTAATCCAGGAAGTAAATGACATTTAGCTATAGTGCTTGGTTTTAACAGCATTCCTTATCTGAGAGTACATGCTTACAATGAAAATATCTGTGAAGGCTCATTTCCTTGCTGTCTGAAATCCCATACTTTTAGCTGGCCAATGGAATTGACTGTCAGGATCTCTGTTGTGCGAAGCTGAGTAACTGCATGGAGTGTACTGCTGTCAGCATTATCTACAGAAAATTAGACAAAAAAAGTTCATATAATCTAAAAATGTCTCACTCTTAGCAAGCATTGCTTGTTTATATATCAGAAAAGCAGAGTGAACAATTGTTTCTAAGAAGTAGCTGTAGGATTTACCCCAGGAGATTAAATGTTCTAGAGAGAATTTTCTGGCATGTAAACTACTAGCTGTATATACTAATATACCTTCTCATTAAGAGTACACTAAGGCTGTAATCCTATAGCCATTTACCTGGGAGTAATCCCCACATAATTCAATATTACTGTTTCTGAGATATTGCCCACACTTCTGTCTACCAAGAGAGTCGGGAATTTTTGTAGTGCTTATTAAAGTGCAAAGAATCCAATTAGAAGCTTCATGAAAGTAAAGGTCAAGTATTTTAAAGTGCACATGGCCCTTATCAGTGTCTTCACAAAAGATCAACACGAGAATAACTTCATTGGTGTATGAGAGAAGAGTGTTGCCTCCCTGAGAACTGCTGGCTGGTTTGTTATGCCACTTTTCATCATTAAATATCTCAACAGTTAAGTGGCCAGTAGCAATTTAGATTTTGTTAAATGGCTAAACGGTTTTGGTCTACAGCTTCCATTTTCCTGAAGCTATTGTTTCTTGTTCACTTTCCTAACCATTACTACAAAAGCACTCTTTTAACCATATGCCTGTCTGTAGGTCCCTGAGAATATTCTTTACTCTAAAAAAAACCTAATAATTTTATTAGAGAATGTTTTTAATGACAAAGCAAAGTATAGGCATTGCAGCAGAGTATACCATTCCCATGGAAATTGAATGTGTGCAGATGGAGTTTTAACAACTAATAGCAAGTACTAACATACAGTATGGCGAAGCATGAGCTATACTTCAGTTCAAACAGGAGAGCTGTCAGTTTAGAAAATGTTTATCCCATTGCTTAAAAACATTCAAAACACCTTAGCATGTAGATTAAGGCAGATGACAAAGGGCACCATCCAAAATTTAATGTCTTCCTGAGCCTCAATGAACTGGTAGTTTATAGAGTAAGGTAAGCAATACTGCACATGGCAATTGATGTCTCACATTCCAGTAAATCACATTCCAGTGTTTCATAGTTGTATATACTTTGTTCTAAAAGTGTACCTAATATTCTTGTTGCCTACAGCTATGATTAAGTTCACATAAAAATGGCACTCCTGGATCCTCCAATGACTCCCCAGGCAATTGTTTCATTTTTATCCTGAGCTTTCAAAGGCCAGCAGGAAGGTTTACAACAATACGTTGCACAAATATTTAGGACTTGAGCTCAAATTACTTACCTATAGTACGTTTAGCTTCCTTATGGTCAACTTCAAACACATTTATCCTACCATCTTCACCAACAGTAAAGATTTCAGGACTGTTGCATATGATCCCAGTGCATGATGCACTGCCACCAGATGCATCATAGTAATGTGCATTTTTCCATTTCTGGTTTAAAGACAGAGTCTAAAAGACAAAAGAGAAGATCAAACAGCCACGCTATGTGGAAAAAGTTAGTATCTAAATTTAGAGCTGCGATGCATACATTCAAGTTCAAAACCTCATCAGATATAAAAGGTTTTTGGGTGGCTTTACACAAATTACCACTTAGGCTAAACCAATTTACAGAGGGCGGTAAGACAGCATAAATGTGAATTGTAAATAAAATGGTATAGTGAAAAATGCCACAGAAGTAACAACTACGTAAGTTAGCTACCCTGTACTAAAGTTTCAAGTTTCAGGATAACAATACTGTATATGTATTATATAAATTGCCAGTAAATATATCTTCAGTTTTGCAAGCAGACACGTACTATATTTCTGGCTTCTCCTATACACCGCACATCTTCCAAAGGATTTTTAAAATGTTTGAAGTTCAAATGCATGAGTGACATGTCCACGTTTCAAGGAAGCGACCCAGAGGTATTCTGTTTCCAACTTTCCTGGTAACTAGGATATGTTGGATGGGCAGCATCATGAAAACCTTAATTAATGGTTTATCACAGATGTGCAAGTGGCTCTCACTTCACTTCCTTTCTAACATACTCAGGAGCTACAAATCACAATCCCTAACTTAGTGTTACATCCAAATTGGCAATCATGGTTTGTTTCACTCCAAACCGCAATGTCAAGTTAAGGTTAGTTCTTGACTTAATTATGTATTTTCTGGAGAAAAAGATGCTAAACCATGGGTTGTGGAATGTTGCTTCTTCAAGGGGGAGAGCAAAACAGACGTAATCTCCATGTTCAGGGCAAACCATTTGTTATTGTTAACACAAGCAAATTGGGTCAGTGTGTACACACTCACAATTAGCTTGTCACAGTTAGCTTCCAAAAAGCCTACTGTTTTTCAAAGCCTCAGTGCAGCAAGAAGGCAGGAGAGAATGAATATGTGTATGCTGCATGACAGCATCAGCAGATTTATGTGTGTTGGCCACACCATCAGCTCTAGCTCCACTCTGGTCACACTTACTTTCATTTTGAACCCAATGGCATGTGGCCCCAGAAAGCTGGCTATGAGGGAATGCAGCCCCTGGGTTGAAAAAGGTTCCCCACCCTGATATACAACATTTCAGGTCAGTGCCTTGCAGTTATTTATCATGAGTAACCAACTCCTAGGAAATCAGATTGCCAGACATGTCCCACCAAACCATTCTGCAGAAATGGTTTTGCATTTAATTTGAAAGACTGATTACACACAGCAAGTCAAATGGTAAGTTATTAGCAGATATTCAAGGACAAGGGCAAATAATTATGGATGGAATTCAACATAGCGTTAGGTGGGGTATGTACACAGGGAATGAGGTCTGCTCATGCAAACGGGTTTCCAGTTTTTTCCACCTGCACACCTCCCAAATACATTCCAGGAATTCCAACCCACCAGAACAGATTTAGGGAGTGTACAGGAGGGAGAGAAGGTCCAATTGCATGTCATTTAATGACTTAGCTGAATCTCATCCATTGTTTATTTATACACTATCTTTAGATAAAATAATCTCTGAGATAGCTTATAACGTGTTAAAAATACACAAGTACCCAGTGATCCTTATTCTTCTGGCCAATGACAGAGTCTGGCCCTTGCTTCTATAGTTCCATAACTGCTGATAGTTGGAGCATAGCCTTTGATGAAGTTCCAGACACATTTTTTTGGGGGGGGCATCTAATATAGGACTACATTGTAAGTGTTCTAATGAAGTAGAAATGTTTCACTGTTTTCTTTTGTATACTGAGCTTTATATTAACAGCACAATCATAAGCAGTAGTACTCAGAAGATTAATGGTGATTAGAACTGCAGACTACTCCACAATGAAGGTTTTGTCAACATTAATGTATACTCAGCTAATATACATCAACACAAACCAGAAGAGTTGTATGGCTATAGTTCTCATAAAATGTTTCTAAAGCTGCCTAGAGATCACACAATTATGCTTTAAGTCAACTAAGTGCAAGAGAAAGAACTAACCACTTCTCCTAGAGTTTTTTTTAGCTGTCATTTATATTTAACAGCTTCACGCTTGTTTATTCTAGACACGCAGAGCAACTGTCGTAGTAGCTGAAAGTTAATACTATTTACCTGATTATTTTGATGATGTCTGAATATGGTCACACTTCCAGTGGATGAAGCAGTCACAATTCTCTCCTGATCCAAAAACTAAGGGAGAAGTAACCCTCAAACATGTTAACACACAAATCTGTATTTACACAAGATTTGATAAGCAAATTGTATCAGTGTCTCATATTTAATTTCCCAAACTGTGGAAGTTAGGAACTCCCTTTCTTACTGGTATAACTACAACACCTTAAACTTTCTTAACACAGAAATTAAATGCCATTAAGAGCTATTTTTATAGCACTTTTACCTCCATATCCATAACATCACCACTGTGTTCAATATCACATAGCAGATGTGGTTCTCCATTATATTCTCCATTTGGGGTCAAACTTCCGAAGTCTCCAACAGACCAAATTGAAATCTTATTTTCCTGTAGGATTACAAGAAAAGCAAGCTCTTGTACCAGTATAAGAAAAACCAAACTTGGATAGCAACCTACTTCAGCTACACTTCGTTTTTCTTGCCAAGCTAAAAAAAAGCGTCCCAAATACCATACTATCATCAATATATGGAGCTAAAAGGTAGATACAGAACACTATACAGTATATTGTGCACACCACATAGAGGTAAAAAGAATGGAAACACAAAACTGCTGGATTTTCTTTTTTACACACATAGTACCCACTGAACTATACCTACTGAATAGACAGCTTTCAAGGTTTCTATAATTTTGTACAAAAGCTTTCAGTGATCACATAATCTATTTTATTGCATTAGTGAGGAGAGGGACCAAACAGAGTGAAAACTATTAAATTACACTTCCAACGCAGAATGAAATGCTTATTAGTACCTATGTGCCAGTTATTTCTAAGCCACCCCACACCTTAATTACAAATGGCTAGTAGTTGTTTTAATCGTTCATTTTAAAAAGGGGGGGGGAAGAGTTCATTTTCTAGGGAAACCCAGCCAGATGGGCGGGGTATAAATTTATTTATTTATTTATTTATTTTTATTTATTATCATCCTAACATCCTCACTGACTCGGGGAGCTCAACAGTTAAATAAGAACAGGCAGAATCACACAAAGCACAAAAACCGCCCAGTTAAATCGTAACTACTACGGTACTACCATACACGCGCCGTTGAATACACTAAAGAAAAAAATATGGGGTCTGGGGCTTCGACGGACCTCTGAGTCTAAGCGAATACAGCTCCACCCCCGATTCAGACACGGAAAACATGCACGTAGGAATGGAAAGCACCGAAGACGGGGAGAGAGAGTGGTGCACCCAACCTTTCCAAGGCAGCTCACCCTGAGGCCACAGGAGAGAGGGGCGGGGGTGGAAAGGGGTGGAAAACCGCGTTACCTCGTTATCCCACGAGCCGGTAGCGAAGACCTCGGGAGGCTGCAGGGCAGTAGCAGACACGGGCCGCCAGCGGGCCTTACTAACTTTCTGGGACACGTACTTGGCAGCCACATCCTCCATGCTTAAGCGGGGAGAACCCGCCGCGTCTTACCTCCGCCGGCTTTCAAATGCGCCCCCTTGATTGGCTGACACACGTCACGGGAGACGGCGAAGGAAGCGGGACAAAAGCCTGCCAGGACCGCGCTGCTCTCTCTCAAGGAGGCGTCATACTCCCGATATTACTGGGGGGAGTAACGCGGGATGCTCTACCTTTGGCTTTTCCTTTCGTTTTCTAATAGCTAGAATTGCAGGAAATGCTGAGGTGGGATGTGAAGCATCTCCAGACGTTCCTTCCTTGGCGGTTTTTCCCAGGACGTGGTGGTGATGCCCCACATCTCGTGATATGTCAATATTGAGCATCCTAATGGCACGAGGGAAGGCTTGGCTCCCTGCCATCCTTCTTCTTGGCCACCATCCCATTATATGCTACTATGGACGTAGCCAGGATTTATGTTAGGACAGGGGCAGGACACCCACCCACCTGTCATCATCAACTGGCTCTGTCTAGCAGATTCGGAATAAAATGTCTCAACAACAGTTGTTTTAAATTACTTTCTTTTCACCCCAAGTGCTCAGGAAAATATCTCAAAATCTCTGCAATTTCTACTTTTAGTTAAGTATTTTTATTTATTTACTTGATGTGGGGGCCAGCTGTCCCCTCCAGCTACACCCATGTGTGCTAGGCAGCAGCCGTAAACACACCTATTAGGAAATTCTAGTGAATAGAGTGGCTTTTACTTTTGAGTAAATATGCAAGGGATCATGCTAGTGTTATTTGAAACACGCTTACTCTGGAATAAGCCACATTGAACTCTCCGTCAGTGGAAATAGCTGAAGAGTATTCATAAGCCTGTAATGCTCCTTCCTTGTTTCTTCTACAATTTCTAAAGCTAGACCTTGATACTTCAGAAACCATGTCATGGTTTCCCTGATATGTTGCTTCAAAATTATGGGATGATACTGGTATTTGTATGGGTTGATGGATGTTTGCTCAGTTCTGGGAGAAAGAAGTGTATATACGTAAGTAAAATATGAGCATTAGTACTGCATCAGCAAGAGAGAATGAAATGTGTTTGGTTTGGAGGATTCATTTTTGTGCAAGACAAAAACAGCACTCGATTTCATGTGACAGTCTCAATAGCATCACATCCATGCACCCAAATCTTACTTGCTCCGTCATATGTCTCACTGTGTTCAATGAGGTTTATTCTCAGATAACTATACATAGGGTTGTGGCTGTAAACTCAAACTGGGCCAGGAGTTATTGGTTATTATGCACTTTCAAAAGCTATAATGGCTGATGGGCATAGGCACACTTAGCTCTGAATAGAATTGGGCTGTAAAATAGCATAGCATAAATATCGGATCGCTTCTTGGCAGCCACTCTAGCTTCTATAAAAACTACATGATTGCAAGTGGTGTAGTTAGGTAATTTTAGACTCTGGACTTAAAAGTATTACGGAGGGTACCCTCTTTAGAAGGCCGTGTGTATTATTTTGTTACTTCAAAATATGGTAAATCAGCCCTGCTTAGTGGGGCCCTTAATTTCTGCTCCAAAGTTCTACCCTCTAAGCCAGATATCCCCAAACTTGGCCCTCCAGATGTTTTGGGACTACAACTCCCATCATCCCTAGCTAACAGGACCAGTGGTCAGGGATGATGGAATCTGTAGTCCCAAAACATGTGCAGGGCCAAGTTTGGGGATGCCTACAAGTCTAAGCAGTTTATGTAAGGTAATATTAAATATTCATAAGAAAATACTGATAAAATCACTTTTTAAAAAGTAGGCATGATATAATTATAATACAGTATAGATAAAATCAACCATCTTAAAAACAAATATACAAAATAAAATTACATTTTTAGCAGACATTGCACACAGTACAACAAAGATGCCTGCCTATAGGCAGGGAATTCTGAAGAACAGTGCTGCCATAATAAAATAGTTATTTATCTTAAGTGAGGAGTGAACAGTAAATGGCTCTTGTTAGAATAATTCTCTCAGGTACATAAACTACAGATCCTGGGATTCTTCCTCATCCAAATCTAGACAGAGTTGAGGAAGTGTAAGCAATTACCAATAAATTAATTAAAGAAGCATGTTCCCCTCATTCTCCTCACAGGTTAGATGGAACAGCATTCTTGACTTGGCTGTTTAACAAGAGTGCATTTTCCTCTTTGGGTGGGCCTTATAACTTTATCCTGTAAATGCTAAGTGCATACTTTAGGTGTGCCCTACCTGGGGAGCTATGTGGGTTCCGTGTTGTGTGGGCTCCCCTTCCTGTCCTTGGTGGGTTATGCTCCAAAACAGTGGTTGTGTGGAGCATAAAGGGATTCAAATCCCTGCCTGGAGGGATGCTTCAGTTTTGGCTGTACAGTACAGCTTGGGCTGATAAAGAGTGGGGGCACAGTGGCATCGCTATGGGTGTTGTATGTATGGTGATGCAATGGTGTGTGCTGCAGATGTGCCCATCTTGCTGAGAGTTCATTGGCTCCCTCCACAGGTGGGCAGCATGTGAGCATGGCTGGCACCACAGTCACAGCTTAATGGGCACTGGCTGTTTTCAGGGGTATTGAGGGCTTGTTTGCCATTTTTGCATTGTATTTTCTTTGTGTGTGTTGTCCTATTCCACAAGCATTTCCCAGCCCTATCGTTTTAGTGGGCAACTTGCTTTTACCCCTTCTGTTGTTTTCACTGTCTCTTTTTGAATGTCAATGATTTTTTGTTACGATTTTCTCTATGTTGTACCCAGTCCTGGGATTGGTGGGCTATGAATCTTTTTTCTTGATACATAAATAAAAATCATGTGGCCCCATTACAGATATGTCCTATGTGCCGCCGCCGCCACCACACGATAGAAAGCGTTACGTGTCCAGCCAGGCGCGTATGTTGCGCTTTGCTCCTTGCCGGCGACGCTTCGAGACTTTTCACTCCCTTAAATTGAGCTCTGCCTCAAAAGCCTACCCACATTGCACTGCAAATGTGCCTTATGGGCCATGCCACGGTTATTTATAGCCCGACAGGAGAACCAGTCACATGCTTCCGTTTAAAGGAGCAGCCAGCTTCCCACAACCTCGGCTGCGATCCCCCTCGCTATCCTCCGCAACCCCAAGAACCCAGCCTCCTACCCCGCCCCTCCGCTCATCACCAAGAGGTTCCCCCCTTCCTTGCCCGCTCCCCTTTATTCCATGTACTGCGCCTGCGCACACCAGCCGCGGTTGCCCGGCGGCGGCGCCCGTTCAGAATGTCGAGCGCGCGGGGGGGCGGGGGAGCAGCCCCTCCCTCCGGCGGACGCGAGGCAGCGGCGGCGGCAGCTGCTGCTGCGGGAGGGAAGGAGGCGGCGCCTGTGTCGGCGCTGGAGGTTGTGTCCTTCCTGGGGAAACTGCTGTGCGCAGTCGCGGCACTGAAGGCGGCTCTCTACCTGCTCCGCAGAGTCTGTCTAGCTATGGCCTGGAAGTCAGGAGGCGCCAGTCACTCCGAGCTCATCCACAACCTCCGCAGTGAGTGCGTCTGTGGTGGCCAAGGAAGGGGGTGGGAGGAGGAGGAGGCAGAAGGAGGGGCTAGGGCGCGCGCAGCCCATTCATGTACCACACAAACGCGCGCGCGAACCCCGTCGCTAGGGAGTGACCGTTAGTTGTCGGCCCTCAGAAGCGCGCGCTGGGGTGCCTTCCGCCAACGGCCTTCGCGCCCGACGGCGGCTGGAGACATGGGCGGGTGGGTGGTCGCGAGCACCGCGAGGGGGAGACAGAAGAGAGTCCCCGCAGTCGAGCGGGTGTGTCTCGGTGCGGCGGGAGCTTGCTTGAGGGCGGTGGCTGCTGCCGCCACTACTGGAGGAGAGAAGGGCTGAGTCCCTCCGCTGTTTCGCAAGCGGGGAAGCGGCAGCGGCAGCTTCGCCGCTGGGCCCGGCAGTCGTGGTGGGGGTGCCTCTCTCTCTCTTCCCCCCCTCCCGGTTCCGTTTCCGCTTCCCGCGTCTTAAGGGGGAAGGCAGCTAAACGACCGGCTGTCAGCTGTGAGCATCGCGCACCGGACCTGCCAAACGTCTTTTTAATATTAAATAAACTATGCGGGTTACCTACTGCAGGGGGCATGTGTTAGATGTAGTTTTCCACCCACAGGCAAACAACCGATGCGTAGCTCACAAAAGCCGGAAAGTGCCAGGTTTTTCAAGTCATTAAAGGCAAAGTTAGGTTTCAGGTTCATGTGACTGCAGAGAAGAATGAAACCATCTAAATCTAAAATGTCCCTTGGATAGTGTGGCAGCTGCTCTTTTGCTCTCCCCATAGTCATTATGCAACCGTCTAGTCTCTTGGGGTGCTTCTCATCGGTTCAGCTGTTAACATCTTTGTTTGCCTGGGAGCCACCACCCATATTAATGTGTGCTGCAAACGGGAATCCCATAATGAGAAAGTTGGATGAAATGGATAATTTGTTGTTTTTATTTATTTACAATAATTGATTAACAGCCTAATAAAAAAAGTCACTTATTGGTGCACACAAAACAGATATCAATATACTATTCAACAAAATTTAAAAGCAGGTACGCATAACTTGTTTACATGGCTGGGTAGTCTTGCTGAAACAAAGTTTTTAGTCGGTGTCTAAAGCAGCATAATGAAGGTGTTTGTTCAGTGCAAGTTTTGCTCTTTGAAGCTGTGGAAGTAGGCACATAAGGGGCTTCCCACAGACAAACTGCTCCCAAGCTGATAAGGGCTTTATATGCTAATAGTAAGACCTTGAACTTGGCCTGATAGTGCAGTTCTTTGAGTTGCAGTGTAATATGCTAGTAGGTTCTCACTCTTGTCAGCGATAATGCTATAACATTCTGCTCTAACTGCATCTTTCAGAGCAATCGCAAGGGAAGCCCTGCATATATCATACTTTAGTAATCCACTTTCAGAATTACTAATGCCCTGGGTTACTTTGGGCAAGCTATCCTAGTTGAGGAACAGCTGAAGCTGGTGGAAGGTGCTCCTAGCTACAGAGGTCACCTGAGCCTAGTTAGCGACAGCTGGATCCAGGAATAACCCCAGACCATGTACCTGCATCTTCTGAGGAAGTGTAACTCCCATCCTTGGAGGCAACTGGCCTGTTTTTGGGACACAGGAACCACTCACCCACACAGCCTCAGCCTTGCTTGGATCAACGTTCTGTTTATTTGTCCTCATCCAGCCTACCATTGCATCCAGGCACTAGGCCACTGCTTGTGCAGCCTCTCCTGTTTCAGATTTTATTGAGAAATAGAGCTGAGTGTTCTGATAGTCTTTCTATATGCTTTTTCTTACCCTGAGACCATCTTTTGAGGGGTGGGAAAGGCATACAATAAATTATTATCAGCACCTTGCTTCAAATGTCCTAATGGCCATTCCTAGCAGCTTCATACAGATATCAAATAATATTGGTGATAGTATAACACCCTGTGGCACTGTCATGCGACCAAAAACCAATTTCCCAGTCTTGCTTTCTGGACTCAGTCCTGTAGGTAAAATTGCAATGCCCCATAAGCTATTTAGGAGGAAAGCATGGTTAATGGTAACAAAAGTGGCAGATAGATTGAGGAGGAGGAAGGAATTATTCCTCTTGTCCCATTCTCAGTAAAAGTATGGCTGAAGGAACGTCTCCACCCCCATCATTCACTGAGGTCCAGCTCCAAGGGCCTTCTGGCAGTTCCCTCATTGCGAGAAGTGAGATTATGGGGAACCAGGCAGAGGGCCTTCTCGGTAGTGGCGCCCGCCTTGTGGAACGCCCTATCAGATGTCAAGGAAATAAACAACTAACTGACTTTTAGAATACATCTGAAGGCAGCCCTGTTTAGGGAAGTTTTTAATGTTTGATGATTTATTGTATTTTTTATATTTTGTTGGAAGCTGCCCAGAGTGGCTGGGGAAACCCAACCAGATGGGCAGGGTATAACTAACTAAATAAATAACTAAATAAATAAATAAATAAATAGAGTGTACTTCTATAATGGAAACATAACTTTGCAACATTCTGACTTCAACAGCACATGCATAGCTATATTTTATGACTGCAGTATGTCCACAACACTCATTTTATTTTGTTTCTTTTTTATATATTTCCAGTATTTTATATTTATCCTTTGTAGAAAAATATGTGTAGGTGGCCAAAAGGATCTAGGTCAATAAAAATACAAAATTAATAATTAAGAGCAGAACAGGAGTCAAAGACAACACCAGAAAGTTCTAACTTAAGGCATTTAAATTTAACTAAAAAGAGAAAGTATGCTGAAGTTAATCTTTTCTGCCTGGCCTGCCAAATATTTAAAAACATTTCTCTATCATGAACATATGGCTTCCTCCACCAACCCA
The DNA here is from genome assembly GCF_965207765.1 of Zootoca vivipara. Classification (NCBI taxonomy): domain Eukaryota; kingdom Metazoa; phylum Chordata; class Lepidosauria; order Squamata; family Lacertidae; genus Zootoca; species Zootoca vivipara. The sequence continues at coordinate 63,166,492 of NC_142586.1, forward strand.
TCACTGGAAAATCAATGATAATGTCTACCAGAGACACCTGCTTATTTACAATAGGGTTTCCTGAGAATAGTGTAGGGAAGGTGGGCTTGTATTATTTCTCTCCCTACGCCCCTCTCTTATTCTTGATGTTGCAGGGATGAAGAGTTAAAAGCTACATCATAGTTTATTAATAAGGTAGGGGTGTGAGCAGGGACTTAATCTGCAGATTTGTTTCAGAACCTTTTGCAACATAAATATGTATGGTGCTTGCAGGAACAGCATGATGTAGTTTGAATTTTGCCACTAAATAATGAATATGACTCTTAGTACTTAAAAACCTTGGAAAGTGTTACATAAATTCTAGTGCTGGTTTGCAGATTTTGGATGACAATTTCAGCATGATTTTCGCAGCCCTAAAAATGATAGAAATGTGATAAAATGAAATAGTAAATATCCAGAAATGTGACACAGATAGGGTGGTATTCTGCTAGGTATTAGTGAACTCATTGAAATTAATGAGCATGACTAAATATTATTTTAAGACCTGATTCTTCCCCTGTAAAATCATGCTCAATTGTCATTTTTAAATCTTCTGATCAAGATAGAAGCTAACCAATCACTGTGTCGAAGAGCACATTTACTTCCAAAATTCACCCTTAAAACCATTCTAGTTTGAAGTCTAGAAAAAAAATGATCTGGAAAAAAATCTAGGCTCTTACAAAGATGTTTTCTGTTGCAGCTCCTAGTATGTGTTTTTGAACTTGTTTTTCAGGAACTCTCTAAAAAAGAAAGAAAAATCTTTACTAGTACCTAGATAGTGCTCCACATCTGGGTGAAATGTTAGTTATCAGACTGTTATTTTTCTCTCCTTCCCCCTTGTTATCTTCTACCGTGTTTCTCCGAAAATAAGCCATACCCCGAAAATAAGCCATAGTGATAGGCAGTTTAACCTTGTAGGTTAAATTGTACCATACTTAATTTAAAAAAGACATCCCCTGAAAATAAGCCACCGTGGGTTTTTTTTAAGGAAAAATAAATATAAGACGGTGTCTTATTTTTGGAGAAACACGGTAGCCATTTCCCGATTTAAAAAAACTCTTTTTCAAAATGAAATGTAGTGGTGTTCCAACCCCCTTGCCTGTGACTATTTAGTTCATTCCCACAGCAAAGATGAACATATTATTAAGCAATTCATAGTTTCTTGAACTCTCTTCTCAGGCTTATCTATAACTTGTACTATTGCTGAACCACAACAGTGTACTGTAGTTCTTATTTTACAACATAGTTGGGAAGAGACCATAGTTCAGTACCTGAGCACATTATTTCACACAAAAGGTTCCCAGTTCAATCCCTGGCACCACCTGTTAAGCGGGTCAGGTAGCAGATGGGAAAGACATCTGCATGAGACTCTGGAGCTGCCAATCAGAGCAGACACAACTGGACTATGTGGACAAATAGTCCAACTTGGAATAAGGCATTTTTTTTATTATCTTAGATGTTGCAATTATTTCTTCTGCAAGAATCTATTTCTGCAATCCACAGAAACAGGAACAACCCTTAATTAGTTTAAAGTGAGATAAAGAAGCTGGACCAAGAAGCAAATATTGCTAAAGCAATATATTAAGAAATTGGGACCATGCAAGTATTCTAATAATGAAGCACGGTTATCATATTTAGTTGTAAATATATTTTTATGCTGTTGCAGCTGTACTCTGAAGCTTTTCTCCTTTGTTCTTCTAAAAAATGGGAGGTTGGGAACTGGTTGACCAAAAAGTAAATAAAACAACACACTTATTCAGGGGGTGGGAACCAGCATGACTTGGTCTCAGTGGTAAACATGTGGTTATATAATGCTTGTCAACAAAGGTACCATAGTCCCAGCCGCTAAATCAGTAATCAAGGCAGGCATGAACTGGATTGCATATTGTGGATGTTAATTCAATTTGCATGTGGTTTCCTCATTGACAACTATCCTGAAATAAGATTAGAAGATACACTCTCAGGGTAAAGCCTCATCTAGAGTTCACATATTTTCTTTCTGAAAATTGTGGCACATTTTTCAGAGTGTGGAACTAAAGAGACTCAGATGTGTTGATACACCTTGGATTTGACAGGCTTTATATACAGTAACTCAAAAAGGGACATGGGTGACGCTGTGGGTTAAACCACAGAGCTTAGGGCTTGCCAATCAGAAGGTCAGCGTTTGAATCCCCGCGATGGGGTGAGCTCCCGTTGCTCGGTCCCAGCTCTTGCCAACCTAGCAGTTCGAAAGCACATCAAAGTGCAAGTAGATAAATAGGTACCGCTCCTGCGGGAAGGTAAACGACGTTTCCGTGTGCTGCTCTGGTTCGCCAGAAGCGGCTTAGTCATGCTGGCCACATGACCCGGAAACTGTGCGGACAAACGCCGGCTTCCTCCGCCAGTAAAAGCGAGATGAGCGCCGCAACCCCAGAGTCATCTGCGACTGGACCCAACGGTCAGGGGTCCCTTTACCTTTATATAACTCAAAGAGTTGCAGTGGTCTATTCTTTGCTGTGTTAGAACAAGTATACAATAGCTGAATTTTGATTACATGTGTTCTCTGCTGCAGTCCATTCCTGCCTGGATTTCAGTGCTCTATGTGCTTAGCTGCTCTGCTAAAGAACTTAGGAAATGTGGCACATAACCTTAGCAAAGGGGGATCAATCCAGAAACAGTCAATCACAGGCCAAAGTCCTAGATGAGGAATTTGTCCAAACAGGCAAGACTAATATTTGGCCCACCACAAAATTCAGGTTTTATCTGGAAGCACTTACACCCAGGCCATCTCTAGAATAACAAAGGGACTGGCAGGGATAGGATAAAGCGCTTTTCCCATTCTGAACCCTTACCGGTAAATAGCTGACTATAACAATAATATCAGCACTACGCAGTCCAGAAGACTCGTCGTCCAACTCCTAATTTATTTTGATGGTGGGTTTTCATAGTAATGTTGAAGTGATGAATTTCAGCTTTCATAATTTGCAGATAAACTAACATGGGCATAATGTATATCACTGGTGTAGGCCAGGCATCCCCAAACTTCGGCCCTCCAGATGTTTAGGACTACAATTCCCATCAACCCTGACCACTGGTCCTGATAGCTAGGGATCATGGGAGTTGTAGGCCAAAACATCTGGAGGGCCGAAGTTTGGGGATGCCTGGTGTAGGCTATATTTTAAAGTAGCATCTTCCTGAAGTTCCCCGATATGAATTGGTTCACTTCAGAGCCGTTGAAGAAGGGAAAAGCCAAAACATTTTGCTATAAGAATGTAATCTCTTTTTTATATAAATATATTGTAATAAAATTAACTCAATCCTTCCTGGATTCATAGAAGACATTTGTATTGCTGTTTGATGCTTGAAAAATTCTCTCCTATAAAAGTTTACAACTGATCATTACATCAATTGAATGACCACTTGTGTTTTTTCTGAAGACTCTGCTACATTTTATTTTGCAGTTTCAGTATAATGGTATTGTGGAATAATATTCTCTTATATTTTGATTTGCCTTTCTTCCAGAAAATGGAATAATCAAGTCAGATAAAGTATTTGAAGTAATGCTTGCAACAGACCGCTGCCATTATGCAAAATGCAACCCATATATGGATTCTCCTCAATCAATAGGTATGAAAATTATGTATTCAAGGTCTTTAACGATGACTAAAAGCTTTATTTTCCTACGGCCTTGTTGTGTTGAACCAAAGGTTAACTATTCCAGAAGTGTTGCAAATGCCATCTTGGTAGTTAAGATAACTCCACAATTAATAGGTAGTTCATATGAGCTCATATATGTTTATATCCACTTGCTTTGATATAAGCTAATTGGTTTGCTTTGATGTTATCCTTATCTGTGGGCTTGGGGTGCTGGGCTCTGAGCCCAGGAAGGGGAACTATCTGTAAGATTTTGATATTTGTCACCTAGGCCCTCCTCTGGTCAGGTGGAATGATGAGAAATCCTGGCCAAAGAGATGTAAGCTGCTTTGTGTATAAAATTTTATTAATGGGCATGGACAAGCCACCTTCTTGCTGCGGGGTCTGTCCTGTGTCTGTAAAGGCTGGGAAACCTAGCAGGCTCCTTTGCTGTAAGCCTACACCTTCTTTAATAAAGCACTACACCTGGCCAGTCTGATGTGTTTGACACCCTCCGTTGCTATCCCTGTACCCAACCACTCCCACAAGCCCTCCTATGGGCCTGCAGTTCAAAACACTTGTGTAATGTTGTTAGCTTTCATAACACAAATTAGAATGGCAACAACAGCTAGGAAAAGGCGGCTAAAATTATTAGGGGGTTGGAGCAACTTCCTTACAGGAAAATTCTCCCTTACAAAAAATGTGTGTGGGGATATTTCGTTTAGGAAAAAACATAGCTAACGGGGAGGGACAAAATTGGTAAAATTATGCATGTAACTAAGATGTGGATAGATTTTTCCTCATGGCACTAGCAGTCAAATCACACAATGAATTTTTTTGGCCTAAAGTTCAGGAATGGCAAAAGGAAATTTTATGTTAAATAACAGATAGTTACAGAATTCAGTGCAGCAATATATGGTGATGTCCACTAATTAAAAAAGGTAAAGGTACAGGACCCCTGACAGTTAAGTCCAGTCGCAGATGACTCTGGGGTTGCGGCGCTCATCTCGCTTTACAGGCCAAGGGAGCCAGCGTTTGTCCGCATACAGTTTTTCCGGGTCATGTGACCAACATAACTAAGCCGCTTCTGGCGCAGTGGAACACCAAAACCAGAGCAGCACATGGAAACACTGTGTACCCGCTGGAGCAGTACCTGTTTATCTACTTGCACTTTTTGGCGTGCTTTCGAACTGCTAGGTTGGCAGGAGCTGGGATCGAGCAACGGGAGCTCACCCCATCGCGAGGATTCAAACCGCCAACCTTCTGATCAGCAAGCCCAAGAGGCTCTGTGGTTTATACCACAGTGCCACCCGCGTCCCTAGCTTAGATGGCTTAAAAAAAACTTGGACAAATTAGTGGAGGGATAGGTATGTCAATGGTTCCTAACCATGAGAGCTAAATACAACATGTGTGTTCAGAGGCAGTATATCGCTGAATTTTAGGAATGTACATCAGAGCAGGTTATTAGATTACCTTTATGTCACCTTGGTTTCACTTATTTATTTGAGTGGGAAGGGGGAATGCCTGCATATCCTGCCTTTCTGATGCCCACAAAAACATCCACCACAGCTTACTGTCTCGCCTCTGCCCTGCAATGAGAAGGCGAGGTGTCTAATCAGAGGTGTATGGGGGCATTTAAAATTTGTACATAGGTTCAGGTCTTTTCATGGGTACCAGGGAAGGCCTTGACAGGCACGCCTGCGCTCATGGGCAACACGTTGGGATTCCAGATTAACATAACATGTGAACCAGGTCATTGTATTCCTCTTTTAAAATCTTTGGTTCATGTTTGCTGCTAATGATTTGCTCTTTCTTTGACATTATAATACTTTAGAAATGATATCTATATCCTCATTTGTTGGCTAGCAAAGGTGCTAATATTGAACATTTTGAGCTGTTTTGTTATTCTTATCGTTCTTTAAATGTTTTTATAGGATTTCAAGCAACAATCAGTGCTCCACACATGGTAAGCGTTATATTTATACACTCTCAGCCTGCCTCCATTAACAACTAAACTTTCATTTTCCTCTTTCTCCCCGGATTAACATCCCAGTGTAGTACATGGCGGGGGGGAACCTTAATGCTTATCCCCCACACCCTTTTTAAGGATACTGTTAGTTGTTAGTGGTTTGAGAAGGTAGTTTTTTTCTCTCCCTCATGTTTTTCTTTGTGGGTGGGATTTGCTTCCAGCTGTGATGTCTGTTAACATTGCATATCATAGTTGCTGTCAATAGTAGACTTGATTGATAGATTCACAGTCTGCCTGGCACAAGTTTCTTTTGAATGCTTTTCTGTCTTTCTGTGTCTAGGCTCATTCTGTAAGCTCAGTAGATTTTATTAGGGTTTATAGAGAAAAATACAAAACTTAATATCAAATATTAAGCTCATGGGTTCTTGTCAGATAACCTTTGGGGGTTCTAAAAGCTATTTTTCATTTAGTAACAGATTTCTGTGTATCCTGGGCTTGATCCTCCGAACAGTTATAGTATAAATGGACAATCCTGAAATCAAATTTGGGTAGATAAAGGGTTTGGGGATCTTTTTACATTTACAAATTGACAGTTGACATACTTATCTTTATGTGGTTTGAAACAGCAGCTCTTAAATTGTGAAATTGATATCTTCAACAGCTTGATTGAGTTCAGTTACTGGATTCTCTGTAGGGAATTGCATAGTTTGAATTCTTTATGAAAGAACATAGAATCATAGCATTGTACACTGGGCAAAACCAAAAGTAAAATACCAACATCTTTTTCCTTTTTTTCCTTCGGTCAGCATGCATATGCTCTAGAACTCCTATATGAACAATTACATGAAGGCGCCAAAGCCCTTGATGTAGGATCTGGAAGTGGAATTCTTTCTGCATGCTTTGCACGAATGGTGAGAGGACAGTTCTTAACCACTTACGATAAATATATGAATCTTGTTAGGTTTCTGTGTGCATTACAAAATGCTTTATTTTTTATGTCTTTACAAGAGAATTGCAAGGACTTGATTCTGATATTATTTTATACTTTTAGAAGGATATGTCTTTTTGGGTACTTTTACAGCAATGCCTTACTGCAGGGGTCAGCAAAGATTTTGTGGCTTGGGCCAGTTCACGGTCCCGCAGCTGCCACAGTGGGCTGGAGTGTGTGTGTGTGCGCGCGCATGTGCAGACGCTATTTCCAGCGCTCCTTCCGGTGCGGAGGAGGCGTGCACAGCTTCCCATTGGCTGCAGGAGCTTCCTGCAGCCAATGGGAAGCTGGCCAGCATTGCAGAAGGTGGTCCCCGCTCTGCTCCGTTCCGGTTTAGCGCGGTGCACGGGAGCTGACCAAGCGGGTGGCAGGGGTCCATGAGTCAGTTAAATGACCTCCATGGGCCGCTTGTGGCCCATGAGCCTTAGGTTGCCAACCCTTGCCTTCCTGTTTCAATAATGTCCAGCTCATATACTTCAGTAAAGAACATGAAGCAATACTAGTTAAAATCAGCTCATATTTTTGTTTTTTGCATTTAATGCCACCTAATAGTTGGACTGAATATTTTGAAGAAAGAACAGCCTATGAAGTATGGAAGTACTCCATTCTGGGGCAAGTTCCTGTGTAATGTTTAGTAATTATAACCTGGAAAAGGTTATAACAGGGCTAGGGCTAGGGATGCTCAGGGTTAAGGGCTAGATCAGGCATCCCCAAACTTTGGCCCTCCAGATGTTTTGGACTACAATTCCCATCTTCCCCGACCACTGGTCCTGTTAGCTAGGGATCATGGGAGTTGTAGACCAAAACATCTGGAGGGCCGCAGTTTGGGGATGCCTGGGCTAGATGCAGCCCTCCAGACCTCTCTGTCTGGCTCTTGGGACTCTCCCCCAGTGATGCCCATCCTCAGACCTCACTGGCCCTGTTCTGCACCCTCCTTAAATGCTTTACCTGGCTGGAATATGCATTGTGAAAATGCCTCTTGTTTGTCTGGGTAGAGGATGCAGAGATGTGTAGAAGCATTTGATTTGTATGTGGCTGGAATAAAGCTTACTGTACAAATGTAAGAATTGCATGCATTGCTCTGCTGACCTTTTGCCTTTGGCCCACTGACCATCAGCATGCAGGTTCCCCAGATGGTTGCTCGTGAGACCTTCATGCTGAAAAATGTTTCCCTTTCCCATTTCAATACCTTCCTCAGTGATTTTTCTTACTGATCATGTAATAAAGCAAGCAAGAGTGTGTAGGATTTTCTATTTCTATTTTATTTTGCAGAGTGTGCCACCTTTATGACATGCCATTATATAGAACTAGACTTCAGACTCTGCATTCTTCTTTTAACATCAACTTGCAACATGGAACACACTCTTATTTTAAAAAAACCACAACCCTCCATATTTCTTTCCTGTAATCTTGTAAGAAAATAAGAACTGCCAAGGTCCATCTAGTTCAGTATTCTGTTTCTAGCTAGTGGCTTCTTTCCATCATCTCAGTATATCTTAAGAAACTATAAACTTTTAAAAAGTTGCCTTGTCACTTGTGTAATCCTGCTTAGATGAATCAGCAGTCGGTACTAGTGCTGAACAGATTATATTGTATTACATTAAAAATGCCAATAGGATGTTAAGTTAAAAAAAGAGTTCTGCACATAACAAAATATAGTTGTTATCCATGTATTTCATAATAAAACTGCTAACATGCAGCACTGGTTTGAGGAATTAAAACATTCATATCTTCTTGGAATGTTAATTAAAATATATTAGTATGAAAAATACATATTGGGAAATGACTTCATAAGTATGAACCATGAGAGACTCAAAAGTATTTATGGCAAAAACTTTATTAGAAGAAACTTGCATGCCAAACAGATTCTAAGGCATAATGGATGTGGTGAAACTGTTGGACATATGTAAGAGAAACAGATAGACAGATAATAGGAAAAACCCATGCTGTATTTGGTTTCATCCATCTCCTGTAGCCTTTGCTTATAACTTTAATTGAAAGTAAAAGTAAGAAACTGAATACATACATAGTACATTCCATACCAAAATAAACTTGGATTTTTGTTTCAGGTTGGTCCCAATGGACAAGTTGTAGGAATTGATCATATCAAAGAGTTGGTAGATGACTCAATAAATAATGTTAAAAAGGACGACCCCCTATTGTTATCTTCAGGAAGAGTGAAACTGATTGGTAAGTACTGGAGTATATTAACAGTAAAAATAGGTATAGAAATATGCTTGTTCAATGAAGGGTCTTACTTTTTGTAGTAGGTTTTCTATGAAATATAAACAACTAGAGTAGTTAGGTTTACTATCCAACCTATATAATTATATTTAATTATTATATTTACTTTTTGATGGTTTTTTAAAAAACAAAAACCTTCTGAGCCCACTAATAACTTCATTTTCAGTTACATGTGCTTAGGTTTGTAATATTTTGCAAGCCACTATGCTTAGTGACCAGGTCATGGGATCTGATCTAAGAAGTTTAGCATTGGCACAGGGAGTCATAGTCTTTCAAACTGGGTTTCATTTGTGAGTGCACTCTGTAAAAGTGTTTCCTCTTTATGGAACTGCAGTTGCACAAGAGCAGAAATCACTAGGAGCCCTTTCCAATCCTCATGTTCAGCTGCCTTTTGTTGTGTCCACATCTGGCTGCATTTAGTGAACTGCTGCTGTTTGGTACTAATTCCCTGGAACCCAGGTCATTCATTCCCAGTAGAAATTTCAGATGGGAATCTGATTAAAATTTAGGAGGCTAATTATGGCTATTTTTAATTTCAACTTTTTTTGCTGGTTCCATTGAATAAGCTGAGGACAATATGAAGTCAGCTGTTCCTCATCCTTGTATATATCATTCCCCCCCTTGCAGTGGGAGATGGAAGGTTGGGATATTCTGATGAAGCTCCATATGATGCTATTCATGTAGGAGCTGCTGCACCAGTTGTTCCCCAAGCAGTAAGTGATTTATGCATATATATGGTACATATTGTTTGCTATGATTTTTCTTTATTAATTAAAATGATTAATTGGATGCTTATACCTGCTTTAAATGATGGGCTTTTAAATTAGATTTCATTAATTGAAACACATTACAACAATAGAATTTGATTTGGTATACTATGTATGTTGATGTTTTTTGGAATTGGGTGATGTTGATGTTTTTTGGAATTGGGGGTAATCCTGGTTTGGAAATGAAAAGCTTTGCACAGTGCAGGCCCAAATCCCTTTTAATTTTGTCAAGGCAAATAAAGACTGGGGCATTCTAAACTATCCCTTCTCCTTTTACCTGTTTCCAGAAATTAGCTTCCAGCAGTTTTTCAGGGAGAAGGGGTAGAACTGTGGGCTGTGTCTTAGAGACCATTAGGCCTAAAAGCTCTTACCATCAACGAGTATAATACAATCTTCTTTGTTATTTTACATTGTACAAGGTACGGATCTTAGAATTGTATCCAACTAAGTAATTAAGACTCAAGAGCAGGCCCATTGAAATTAATGGACCTAAATTAGTCATTTCCATTAACTTCAATGGGTCTGCTCTGAGTATAACTAACACTGCTTAGGGGTACACTTGCTGTGAATAATTAACTTTTTTTAATTTATAGCTTATAGATCAATTAAAGCCTGGTGGAAGGTTAATATTACCTGTTGGACCTGCTGGAGGAAACCAGATGCTGGAACAGTACGATAAGCTAGAAGATGGCAGTGTCAAAATGAAGCCTCTGATGGGAGTGATATATGTGCCTTTAACAGATAAGGAGAAGCAGTGGTCCAGGTGGAAGTGATTTTCTGTTCAACTTTCTTCTGCCACACACTTACACATACAAGGTGAAAGGGTCTTGAATCTTGATTCTTAAGACATAGCTTGCCAAGGCTGCTTTTGCTCCCTGCTTTCTGCTTGACTGTACCACCGAAAGCAACCTCTTGCATTGTTACATCACCACATGCAAGTTTTTGTGTGTCTCATTAAATGCTGCGGGAAAAGACCATTGCATGGATTGCACTTATTTCATTTTTCATTGTAACTTGTGTCTTCTTGAGGTTCTCTAGTGTAAGCTAGAAATACTGTATTACCTGCATTTTGAGACTAAAGTATTCCCAAAATACAAAGTTCTTATTGCTGTCTTGGGTTAAATTTTGATAGGTATGCATTATATGCAAGGTGCAATAGATCAGACTGTGTTTCACACTGCAAATGTCTGACTTGACTTCTATAAAGGAAAGGGATTTCCCAGTTTTCAAAAGTTAAACATTGTTCAGAAACCTTTAGAGCAAGCAATCTAATTACAGATATTTTTAATGTTACCGGTAGTTGTTTAGCTTTAAGACAAGCTCACTATAGTTGATCAAAAGCAACCCAAGCCAAATACTTCACATTTACTATTTTCAAAGAAGTTGGTATTGGATATGCGATAATGTTTGTCATATTTCCTTCAAGCTGACAAACTGTTCCTCTTCAACAAGCCACCAGGTCACAGAGATTTTTAACTCTGGGAGCTATCAGGGTTTGTGGATAGCTTTGTAGTTTAGGGCACTCCCTAAAAGGGAGCCTATCATTAGCATGCATATGAATAAGCCAGCAGTTCCACACTACTGGCTAAATAGAAATGCTTGTGTACTGTCTTTGTTGATGGGACAAACACATGCATGATTAGCTCTCCAAATCTATAAAGTTTTACTTTGACATTTAATAAAATGTAGCATTTCTAGACACTTTACAGCTGTAGAAATGTCTGTGCAAAAATAAACTAATTTTGTTTTTCTGCCTTCAATGGAAGGCCCACTGTTTTGTGGGAGCAGTATTGAGCTACTGCGTAGCATACCAATAACTTCATGAATGAATTGCTGCTGACCAAAAGCTGCCACAGAAAGCTTGTTTCATATTCAGAGACCTAGATTCTGCTGAGCAAATTAATATTTGCTATTTGTTTAAATGCTATGTTAATACTTTATTGATGGATAGCCTTTGCTTCCAAAGTAGATTTAGTACAGCCTTATAACTTATTACTGCTACTAAAAAAACTGAGCCTCTGACAAGCAACAGTTACCTCTAGGTTAGTGTGCAATTTCGCATTTTCACCAAAATTGTGTTGTGTTTTGGAGAGATAGCTCTAAACAGCTAGTATAGACTGTGTATGGCCCTCTTAGCCTCAAAAAAACTGCTGGCAACAGATTCATGGTACTCACATTCTCCCACTCAGTGAAGGTTGCTTATTTGGTTATGTCCTCGTAGCTGGTCCTGGGTAGAAACAGAAACCTTCACGCCTGCAGTTGTTGTTTGGAAGGCAGATAGGTATATTTTTCTGTTTTTATATAATAGATAGATTAAGAAGATATGGTGTAGTGTGTCATAAAATAGGAAGGTCTTCTTTTCATTAAAATCTCCATTAAAGCTAAACTCTTTTGAGCTTAGCTATTAGTCTATCCATTATTTGAAAACTGACTGAAGTGCCTCAAACGGAACCTCCATTTGGAAATTGGTTATCGATATTCACAGTGACCGATCTGAATGAAGCCTACTGAAGATCATGAAGGTGTTGCAACAGTCATTAATACAGATGTTGCTTAAAGAATTTAGAAACATCAGAGCAACGGGAAGAAGATTCAGTTTACAAAAATGTCAGCTAACACTCCCAAGATACAAGCTAACAGCTAGTGCAGTGAAGAAAATGCAGAGTGAGTAAGCTGATCAGTAGGTTTTATGCTTACATTTCAATTAATCTCCAGTATCTCCCTACCTGTAGGGATCAAGCCATGTGTCTAGTTATTTGCACATTGGACACTTCGTTGTGAGAGAAGCTAGATTGGGGCCAGTTCACATAACTGCTTTCTTTTCCCAAGCCTTACTTTTTACAGCACTCTGTTGTGGTGATAGATATGGCTGTCATCACAAGGTGATTGCAAAAATCAGTCTATTTAAATACTGCTCATCAAAGTAATTGTATTTCAGAATGAGCTCACAAACTAAAATGTACATCCGTTTATTTGAATGTACGTAAAATTCTAAAAGGTTTCAATTTGAACCACCACAAATATAATTATGAGGAAATCATATCAGGGTTGTACTTCTGCTGCAAAAGTTCTTAAGCCACAAAAAATGCAAGTCTCTAGAAGACCATGACCAAAAGACACAATTCTACCTCAGAAGTCCTTGCTGCTGCTGCTGCTGCTCCTTTGCTCTGCTTTACACCCCAAATCATTGCATTCTTGGATTATATTTTTCCCCCACAACCAGTGAGGGCACCAGAAAAAAATTGTGGGGGGGGGCACAGAAGGGGCTGAGTATATGGTGGGCAAGTTATTTTCTGAAATTAACCTAACAGAATATGCTAATGACAGCAAGGGGGAGTCATGTGGAGGTGGGTGAATCTCTTTGTTTTGGGGGACACTTGCCCCCATGGCACAGCCTTTGCCCCCAACTCTTACTGGTATTTCCTTAACTGCATTCTCTTGCTCCTTAGTTTGGCCTGCAAATTGACATGTTCCACAACTTGAAGCTGCCATAATTTTATTTTGTGATCTCTGTAGCTATTACGGTACTTTAATCTCTTGCAGAGTTGGTACTCTAATCCTTTGCACCCCTATAATCAAGTATATTTGGTAGAGATATCCATTCCTACATTAACTGCTTAGGAATCATTGTGCTTTAGCCATCTAATGACTCTCATCTTGCATTTGGAACACATCTGTGTTATGCTAAGAGGCTTGGCAAAGTATCTCATGTTCTTTTGAGAAACGTGAGGCTATGACACTTGGTGGAGTACATGTTATTAAACCTGAGTGCTCTCTTGCCTTAGATTTGTTATATTTAGTATGACAGTTAGTTTTTTGGGTGCCCGACCATAGGCTATTCTGTTTGATTGTTGTATAAAGACATTTTAATTATTTTGTCGTTTAGTCGTTTAGTCGTGTCCAACTCTTCATGACCCCATGGACCAGAGCACATCAGGCACTCCTGTCTTCCACTGCCTCCTGCAGTTTGGTCAGACCCATGTTGGTAGCTTCGAGAACACTGTCCAACCATCTCGTCCTCTGCCGTCCCCTTCTTGTGCCCTCCATCTTTCCCAACATCAGGGTCTTTTCCAGGGAGTCTTCTCTTCTCATGAGGTGGCCAAAGTATTGGAGCCTCAGCTTCAGGATCCAGTGAGCACTCAGGGCTAATTTCCTTAAGAATGGATAGGTTTGATCTTCTTGCAGTCCATGGGACTCTCAAGAGTCTCCTCCAGCACCATAATTCAAAAGCATCAATTATTCGGCGATCAGCCTTCTTTATGGTCCAGCTCTCACTTCCATACATTACTACTGGGAAAACCATAGCTTTTATTATATGGACCTTTGTTGGCAAGGTGATGTCTCTGCTTTTTAAGATGCTGTCTAGGTTTGTCATTGCTTTTCTCCAAAGAAGCAGGTGTCTTTTAATTTCGTGACTGCTGTCACCATCTGCAGTGATCATGGAGCCCAAGAAAGTAAAATCTCTCACTGCCTCCATTGTTCCCCTTCTATTTGCCAGGAGGTGATGGGACCAGTGGCCATGATCTTAGTTTTTTTGGCGTTGACCTTCAGACCATATTTTGTGCTCTCCTCCTTCACCCTCTTTAAAAGGTTCTTTAATTCCTCCTCACTTTCTGCCATCAAGGTTGTGTCATCAGCATATCTGAGGTTGTTGATATTTCTTCTGGCAATCTTAATTATTTTAGAACAGATTAATAGTACCTTCTATGAGAAATGGCTTGATTTTACTATTTGAGTGGAATTTTAGCTGTTCAGTGCTAAAGACTGCAATTGCTTTAGAGGGCATTATGAACTTAAAGCTTTTTGTAATCGATCTACAACCAGGCATAGACAAACTCAGCCCTCCAGATGTTTTGGGACTACAACTCCCATCATCCCTGACCACTGGTCCTGTTAGCTAGGGATGGTGGGAGTTGTAGTCCCAAAACATCCGGAGGGCAGAGTTTGCCTATGCCTGATCTAGAAGAATGTCAGAGATTATAATGCTAAATGGAATGTATTTGGAAGGCAGGGTCAGACTCTAGACCAGCTAAAAGACTTTTAAAATTTGGAGTGCTACAGTAATATGAAAACTCTGAGGCATGTCTTCACAAAGTTTTGCGAGTTGGGGATCTCATGTTGATTCTGCTTACTTGATCCCCTCAAAGCTCATAGCACTGGATTGCAGCATGGGGTTGACAGACAGGAGGGAAGGAAGTGTAAATCCTACATAACACAGCAACCTTTTTAGGTATTGTTTCACACTTTTTCAATTTTCTGCTTCTATGCAGATACACCTTTTAATTCAGATGCACAAACTGCCATTCTGTGCTAGAATACAGCAAATATAAGTGCTTCTGGATATGGATGCTTTGTAGTTCTCAGCATATGTCAGCATATTTTGTGTGTGGTGGTTGATTTAGCATGTTATGCATTGGGGCTTAGAATCCTATTAATATGCATCTGTTGAATTGTTCTAAAATACAAAGTTAAAAGTAAAAGCAGCAGTTGATAGAATAGCAGTAGTATGAAGTCATGTACCGTATATAGTTTCTGACATTTATGTATGCTTTTACTTTGCCTGTTAGAAAGATCCTTGAATACTGTGCTTGTCTAATCACTATTGCTATAGAAGAAGCTACACACATATATTCCATTCTTAATCTTTGTCCTTGGCTTGAGGTCTTTCAGTGATATAGGTACTGTTTAGTCCTGGATCAATTAAATTCAGTTGAGAAAGCTGTTCTGAAAAACAAGTAGTATTTTATAATTTGTATTGTTCTGTAATTGGCTACTGCTTTGGTTCATGCCTCATCATTATAACAGTAGAATCAAAGGCTCTGTTCTTTCTGGTTTGTGGATAGGGAACTATAGCTGAAACAAAGTAACTAGCTCAAACCCTCTCGGCAAGTCCATGACTTGAACTGAACTCCCACCATATTGGGGGCCAACTAGACTTCAAATGCAGATGCAGACCCTGTTTCCTTTTCAAAATAACAAAGTAGCATTAAGAGGCAATGAAAAGCAGCAGGAATAGTTGAAGAGTATAAGCCTTTCCTTGCTTGCTGTTTCTTAGCTACATATATCTGAAGAAGTGTATATGCACACGAAAGCTCATACCAATGGCAAACTTAGTTGGTCTCTAAGGTGCTACTGGAAGGATTTTTTAAATTTTGTTTCGCCTACATCAGACCAACACAGCTACCTACCTGTAAATATATCATCCTGCCACTCTCCACAAGGATTTCACAAATTTTTGCCCCAGGGTGGTCTGCATTCCTCTGGACAGAACAAATGTCTCCCTGCTCACTGGATGAGGCGCCTGTTATCAACACTGTGAAGTCTAATTTTGAACTCGGGTTTCACATTTTGCAGCCTTTGGTGCAGGTACCAAGAATAATTGGACTATAATGGCAAATGAATCTACATTATATGGTCTATAGAGAGCCATATGCTAAGGCATACTCTTCTTCAGTAAAAAGGTAGACTTGTGATTTTACAGTTAATGGCATTTCAAATGACCTTGACTGAAGCACAGGAAGTATTTTTGCTTTGATTTATGTGTCACTACTAGTTTGATGTTCTTGACCCTTCTTTTGGCTTAAGTACCTGAACAGGCTTATGCAATTTTGCTGCAGTATCTGAGAACGAGTTTAATTTTGAGGAGTTAAACTGGAAGGCTAGACTTGTAATTTTTGTCCTCTTTTTGCAGGGATGAAATGTAAAAGCTACGTCATCTGACCCAAACATAGTGTTAACAGTGGACTGCTCATCTCCAATTCTTAAAAGCTTTTCAAAACCAACAGCATTGCAGCTTGTTTTGGACTTTGTTACACTGTTATCAGCATGGAAAAGTGTGGTGTTTTTTATTTTGTAGACGTTAATGCAAGTTTGATAATGAACTGATGGAAAGTTTAAATTTGGGCAAATGTTTCTTTTCAACATGCCCTTATTTTCACCTGTTTAAAGAAGTGAAATATGTCTGCAGAAAGCCAGACAGACCTGCAATTTGTTATCTTCTTTATTTTGGATTGGGGAACTTTCTGAACACTTGTTTCAGCTCCAGTGTTCGTCCATCAAATCGCTTATCTGCACTTTCTGACACTACATGCACACTATATGGTTCCTGTGTTCAACTGTCTTCTAGATGCTACTAAAATGAGATGAAGTTCTTCAAAGCTTTCAGCGTGGTGTCATAGACTAGCATGTAGTATATACAATCAGCTGCTTTCTTCCCTTTAAAAATCAGATACTGTGTATATAAACTTCAAGACATCAGAAGTGACAGCTCTTGTTGAATACACTGCTGTTCAGGATGGACATAACTGACATAGTTTTCTCCCTTTTACTTGTAGAATAATTTAGAGGTTTATAGTAGAGCATTGTTTGCAAATTTGATGTACCTGAATTTAAAACTGTATAACAAATACTGTGTAAGCTATGTCCTAATCATTGAACAGTTTATGCAATGCTGCTTTGCCAAATAAAATTCAAAACAAAAAGGGTTTGCAAGTGCTATTTTTAATGGGAAAGTGTCTGGGTAGTTGACCCATTTGCTAAACATTAGAAAAGACTCTTACCAACAGTTAACTTTCAGAAGTGTGAAAGTTCTCGTGTGATCCTTATGTTGTTTTTGAAACACATGTTCATTTTATCCTGATGTACCTGCAAGGAGACACTTGCTTTAAAAAAAAAAGCAACACCCTTTGAGTGCTTATTGTAACAGAAGTGTGTGTTTGTGTGTGTGTTGCTACCTATCAGTTAGTGTACATAATCGCTGATGTTTCATATGTGCTGATAGGGCATAGATCTGCACAGAATTTGCATATGATTTGGGTCACATGCAAATTTGTGTCCTTTTTGTAGGTGGAGTGTCAAAAAAATAAATCAGTGTCCACAAAAATAATAAAAGGTACCCAGAATGTGACTAGGTAAAGCTTTTGCCCTTCATATTATTTCCATACTAGAAAATATTTAACCTGTTGAACTTCTGCCTGCCACACAGCTAAGACGCAATAACCATGCTTTTCCCCTATGCCAACCCTAAACCAAAGCCTAGGTGGCAATCCTATATTCACTTAGCCTCAGAATAAGCTCCATTAAACCCAAAGATGTGTAATCTATAAATTTCAATGAAAGCAGCAATTTGTAGTGGTTGTTTTACTGCTTTTGCTGCTTTATTCTACTTGTGATAAATAATCAGTATCAAGATCAGGGCTTTTTTCAGCTGGACCTCACTGGAACTCAGTTCTGGCACCTGTCAGGTGGGCATCATTGCCATTCTAAGGGAACAAGGGAGGTGTTCATGGTGAGTTCCGGCGCCTCTTTTTCTAGAAAAATAGCACAGATCAATATGACCTTTTGAAAAGCATAGCTAATACAGGAACAGGATGAGAGAAGAGATCCCAAAGATCTGAGCATTACAGAAGGACATTGTGAGGATCAATATTTTTGCTGTTGCCAGTCAGATAATTTTAGAGGCAAATAGAGAGTTAGCTTATTTTCCTGACAATACAAATCATTATGCAAACACAGGTTTAGGGGAATTTAGAACACTGGCATGATTGTCTTTGCAGACGTTGTTATGTGGTGATGAATAAATCACCAGTTCCAATAGCCCCGTTGAACATCTTTTAGTTGTTCAAGCATGTTTACAAATGCTGCAAAGGACCTCATTTATTTTTCTTCATAAAATGCATGCAATATGTAATGGCACCATTGTTTTTAGAATGTTTGCAAAAATGATTATGCTACAGCCTGCCTAGCAAAAGGCTGGTAGGCCTGACAGGAGCACACAGAACTTGAGAAGCACTGAAAAAATGGGAAATGTTTTAAGAAAGAAAAATTAAGGTGAGTATTTAAACCAAAAAGTGCTCTTTTGCACTGCCTCTTACAGCTTGGAGAAATAAGCTCACAGCAGTAGAAAAGGACCTTTGTACAATGCTAGCTAGTCCAGGCTAGGTTTTATGTCTTCAGTTAAGTAAATGAGAATGAGGCTATGGGCGTGGCAGGGTAGATATAACTCATCTCTCCCCACAACCCCAATGATCCCCAGCTATCTTTTTACTGATTTATTTAGATTTACGGTAGCCTAATAGTTTGGGCCAGTCAATAAGGTTAATCATTACCTCAGTTAAATTATTAAACTTTCATCTTGCTGTATTCCTGGCCAGCAAAAGCCAGCTTGAATAAAATTTCCTACCTTGCTTCCAAAAAATATATGAAGTGACTCAAAATGCATCCATGGGTCACATCCTAAAGCAGGAAAGAGGAAACATGGGTGATAGCCAGTTAAGCAGTTCCGTAAATCCAAGAAGTTCAAGGACTTCCTTCCCCACTGCTTGTGCCCCTCTTCCCAAATCTGCTCTGGAGGTTCCAGGTGGGGGGAACCTCAGAACAGGTACACAGGGAGGAGAAGAGAATAAGTTCCACTGTAATCGGAAGTCTTTGCATTGATGAAAGCACTGGCTGGTTGAGGCTGATGGGAGCTGGAGTCCCAATGGAATCAAGAGGGCCCCATATTCTCTGTACCTGCCCTTAAAGGATTCTGTGAATTGTGGCCTTTAGATTTGTAGATAATGGTAAGATTAAGAAGGGACAGAATTGGTAGCCTCATAGAGCAGGAGTTTCTTGTTAAAATGGATCTGCAGTGAAAATACTGCGAAGAAGGGGGAAACACATTCATAATAGCACTGCCAATAGTAAATCCACTAGTTACAGTCCTGCCCCTGTGAAAAATTATAACAATTATTTGTAAAGTTTGGCATATGGACAACAAAATTAGGATGTAACTCCAAACTGATAAGCAAGGAAAGGCAATCAAAGATGATGGACCAAAGCAGCGTGCAGCTACATCAGCATGTAGTGGGGCTTTTCCTTAACAGCAGCACTTCCACCCTGGGTCACATGATTTCTCAAAGTAGAAGGTTCACAACACACTTGGGAAGCAGGTGCAAAAGTATACATTAGCTCCACATACCTGAAAGTACTGTCAATCTACTGTTAAAAGTCACCTAACATCATAATTTTGTGACAAGTAATTTGTACATGGGACTATTGGTTAGAGAACACAGCATAGCCTTAACACAAATGTTTCTCTATCAGTTAATAATGCAAAGCAGCTGGTAACAGGTAGCAGCAGACCTGTTACTTTCAAACTCCACAGGGGCCTGCTTCTTAGCAAAGTGCTAATTGGCAAACTGGCTGTCAAGGAGAAGGTTTCTAGCCTAAGCTGCTCCGTGTGCTAATTTGCTATGTGAGGAGATGGTTTTGGGTGGAAGTGTCCTATGAAAACCTAATGTTCAGCAGTGAAGCCCATCCCAGGCAGTAGGTTTTAGAACCCAGCTAGACATGATGAGGCATCTTTCATGTGTCTGTCCAGTTTGCACATAAAGCAGAAACTGGGTGAGGGGCTGAGCTAATGAAATGCAGGAGATAAATTATATGCTAAGAATAAAAAGAGCCCTGGCTACCTCTCTTCGCCTTAGTCGGTTTCTCCAGATCCTTTCCTCTGTTCTCAGCTTTGACACGGCGTGTCTCCTTTTACTGTTGAAGACACAGCTTCATATTACAATGGGACAGAAATGTGAAAGGAATGCATGTGCAGCTATCACAGACTGTGTGGTCCCTTCCAACTCTAATTCTATGGTTCTATAATTGGTTCTGTGGTTGCACCGTTTTGCAACAACACAGAACCCTGCTAACATAGATTTTTGTTTACATAGTTACTGAAAGGAAAACAAGTATTTTGCAAGGTATTAAGAATAAAATAGGTTTATTATCTCTTACTTTACATTATCAGATTGGGACATTGGCAATGTGGAGGTCTGTGGTAGGATTCAAAGTTGTAAGTTCATTAGAATAAGAGAGACATACAGAATCATTGCATGCCTATTCTGCATTGATTTGTACCTGGGTCCTCGGATGGGAACTTATTTGCACAGATGGATAAAGAGGAAGGTTCACACACAAAAACTGACCCACAGACTACAAACTTTATAACGAACACTTCCTACAATTCAGTCATACATTGAATTCATCAGACGATGGGATGAGCTTTAAAATTGATGCAACTACTGAAACTTTAACTTCGCTGTGAGGGTCCAATTAGCAAGAATCTTTCAAGCTCCATGAAAGCAGGCAGCATTGTATCAATATTAAATGGCTATAGCAGCAATGGATGTGTTGCTGAACATAAGGCCTAGTTCATATCTGTAGCACAATGAGGTGGCAGAGTCCTGAGCTATTAGCATAGAGTGTACAACTTCAGACTGCTGGGGATGCTATCCTTTTTTTGATCTTCAGTTTAAAGCGGGGGATAATGTTGCTCATTGCCCATGATAAAGAGATTGCTTGAAAGGTGGGAATCCTCACTGCGTTTAGAAAAGTAGCATAGCAGAGGGCAGTCTCCCCTATGGTCCTTCTGCTTGTGCTGCTAGGTTTGTTTTTGTGTAACGGAACACTAAAACATTCTCTCTTCCCTTTCCACTGTCTGAAGTGATACAAACAACTCAAACCTCTTTAAGATCCAAGTACTTCATTTTGCTGCCTGTATGCAGCCTAATGTTTCACCTTCAGAAACTCTGCACTTTAACAGGGTGGTTTGTAAATAACCCCATGCCTGTGACAAGTAAGAAACAACCCCAGGCAAGTAGGTGAGTAGAAAAACATGCTTCTATTTGAACCAATTTTGAAGTGATAATAGTGCCATGTTATTTAAAGATAAAATAAAATACTAGTTTTAAATTAATAAATATCCTCTCTGTAAAAGGAAGCTAAAGAAAGGTCATTTATGTAAAATCTAATTTCTCACCTAAGGCCAGATGCAGAGAGCCAACACAACAGGAAACAGATGTGTCTAGGATCTTATATGACTGTTGTATTTTTCCATGCCCTGACCTGTGGCATCCCTTGGAACATGGGAGTGGTGCAGCAATGTGGATCACCAGCCACTCAGGCACCAATATTCAAAGTAGTGCTGTAACCCTGCATGATGCTTCTTTGCAAAACAGAACTGAATGAATATTATGGGTTACAAGGGAGAGGGGCAGTTCTTGGAGCACATGACATTTCATCCATTGGAGAGCTAACTCCAGCCACATTCCCTTAGATATGGTGGTATTTTTGTGGGACTGAACCGATACACAACACAGTAAGATGGAATTTGCCTTATTGACAAGCACAGGATAGTCCTAGAGCTCTGGCAGAGGAAAGCCAGTCTGTCTGCTGGAGCTATAAACATCTCTACCACTGATGTTAGAAATAATCTTTTAGAAGGTAGCTGCTGCATTTTCTCTTTAAACATGAGTTTTTACTTTTTTTAAAAAAAAGAGGAAAGTGTAAGATGCAAGAGGCACACTTTTTTTTTAAGGAAAGCTCAAGGAAAGGGAAGTCACCTGAACCCTGCTTTAGAGATACATCCCATTTATGAGGTAATCGGATTCCTCAGACATCAGGGGCCGGGCTTTCTTAAGTTTCTGTCTCACTAACCGAAGTCGGCAAGCTACCATGAGCAGCAGCATAGCAGTGATGGCCAGCCCAAGAGCCAGAGGGAGGACAGCACCTTTGAAAGGGAAAGAAAGGAGCAGTTAAACAATGTTAACACTGGAACTAATAAAGAATGTGCTATGTTAACACTGGAACTAATCAGGAATGTGCTATATGAAGCCAAATAATTTTTAATAACAACAACAACAACAATAATAATAATAATTAACCAGAATGTTAGTGTACATTTCTTCTAATACATACATTTTTGTATGCTGTTTTGCTGAATATACATTTTTTCCCCCAAGTGATTCCCCCCCTAATATTTTTGTACCTTATTTTTCCTAACTAGCATTTTTGGTTTTGCACACTTTTACCTAATATACATAGTTTTGATTGGATAGATGTACCACAAAATTTTGAGAAGTGTGAATTTCAAAGGACAGCTGTCTTGTGGTTTGTGTGTTGCTTTGGGAGCTACAAAATAGGTAGGTTTGCATTAAAATGTGAAATGAACCAAATTTATCTTTCATCCCTAATGTCAGCCCACTTAAAAACATTTGACACCGGTTGCTGTCCCAATTACTGTACTAGAAAAGGATTTTCTTTAAAAGTTAACAGAGAATGCTTGGTCTCCAGTAAAACAATTCCACGTTTTGCAAGAGTGCCTTGCAGGTATGATGCTCAGTGCTGGGGCTGAAGGGAAAGGTGCCTTTGAAGAGCCAGGCAGCTACCATGAATTGTAACTGTGCTTTTCTTCCCTTGGGTACAAAAACATAACTTTTGCTTAGTGAAACTGTTTTAAAACAACCTTGCCATTGAGACTTTGTAGTAATATTACCAGATGGTTTTCTATGTCACTTTGATAAACAGAATGCTGTTTACCAGGGGTCAGCAAACTTTTTCAGCAGGGGGCCGGTCTACTGTCCCTCAGACCTTGTGGGGGGCCGGACTATATTTTGAGGAAGGAAAATGGAACGAATTCCTATGCCCCACAAATAACCCAGAGGTGCATTTTAAATAAAAGCTCACATTCTACTCATGTAAAAACTGTTCAGTTTCTGATAATTGGTTCTCATGGGAAACTTACAGATTCTTGCTTCACACAATTAACTCAAGGCAGTGTCAATTTACTCTTGGCAGAAAGCCAAGGTCTGACTGGACTGGCAGCAGCTCTCTGATTGGTTAATGACCAGCACTGAACTCTGTTATCTAGGAATGCTAGCACAGTTGTTTCTTGTTGGGTGTTAGGAGTAGGAGTGCTGCGTATGGTTGGAGAGAGAGAGCCAGAGAGGATTTATTTTGCTTTGCTTTGTATGCAGAGACTCTGCTGCTTTTATTTTCTTTTAATAAATCCTGTAAATAGTTATTCTGCGTCTAGCCGACTAGTCATTTCCACCTCAACTAGCTTCTGCACTGTGCAGAAAAACTCTATGTTTGGGCTAAAGCCACTAGAGCTATGCCTGACACTTCAAAATTCTAAGAAAAACATGCTGATTCCCGGACCGTCCGCGGGCCAGATTTAGAGGGCGATTGGGCCAGATCCCCCCATGCTGTTTACTGTCTGAGCATGCACCTAGATAAAGCTTAGGCCAGTTTTCAATACATTTTTTTAATTACCAATGGCTGCAAGTAACAGCAGAATTTTGACTGTATATCTGATCATGAAAATTGCATCCTCCTACTTCTAGGAAAGAAATGTGATCACATGAAAGTTAGTGCTTAGGGCTATCAGCACTGCAAACAGCTGTAGCTGCAAATAGGAAAACAGTGCTGCTGATTTCTCTCTCCTTGCCTTCACTCTGAAAAATATGGACACACAACCCCTAAGCTGAAGGCTGATCTCCCCCTTTGTTCCTCCCCATTCTGAGCATCCTGCATGTTTAGCTGATCAATCTGCCTCTTTTTTTCTTATAATAGTAACACTTGCTTTACACGTTTTGCCTACTGGATAAGCTTGTAGGCTTTGGCATGGACACAGTACCCATTAGAACTGTGCAAAGCTGGCATTTGCTGCAAACTGGAAGAACAGGTTTTCCCTGAGGTCAATACGAGGGAGAAGACTGTGTGTCTAAAATGCAGCGCATATGCTTCTGCAGTGTGGTTGTGCAAAAGTTATGTAAGTCCGTATGCACCCTCACACAGTGGTCATTACCAGGAAATAAGCCAACCATTGCTTTTGTGATTTAAAAAGTTTCCCTTTAAGGTCCAGCTTGTTCTGCCTTATGAAACTGTTTAGATGGCCTCTTCCTTAAACAAATCCTTGTCAGAAAAGAAGTGCACACCATCAATTCTCAACTGCTGTAAGAATACTTAGTGCTAACCTACATGTCATAGGGATGATATTATAAACCTAGCTCCCATATATAATCTCAGGATCATGCTGAGTTTTCTGCAGGACATCCTTCTGTCCTTGACAGGAAGGACTGCATACCAGAAGCCCAACAGGTCAGGAAACCCATCTATTATCTACACTGAGGGCCAAAGCAGACACTATGTTATTGTCCAATCCAGGACATAACCACCATGCAGGGATGTTATTCCTGTAGTTTGTCCTTACTTGGTTGTTAAGATTGTATCGTTAAGGCATTTTGTTTTGTTTCTAATCAATCCCACTCTGCACATTAAAGGGAATTAAAACATTCAGTGACACCTAGCTCTCTGAGGGTTAGTTTGAAAATACAGCATTGTAATTACCTGCTTCTGGAACCGGATGGCTCTTTTCGATGGGAGTGCCCTTTAACACCACAATGTTATTTTCATTTTTATAATCTGTTTCTTTCCCTGAGGTTTTAGAGTCTGAAAATATGGAGCAGGATATATAGCTATAAGTCATATTCCATATACATAACAAATCATTTGCTTTACAGTCTGTCCTCCCTTCTATGTTTTTTTCAGTAACTACAGCACATAGAGAGCTGTCATCAAGCGAAAGCGTAGGTGCTCCTCTTCGGCATCTCTTAACAGGCTGCAGATGCATTAGTATTGTTCCTGGCTGCCACTGCAAATTTCTTCTAATAAGAGGATTATTCTTATTAGAAGAATAATGTCTTCTAATAAGAGGATTATTCAAGCAGCTCCTGGGATTTCAAGGGGCTTATTCTGAGCTAAAAAACCAAGAGATTCTGCAGCTATGTTGTACTGCAATATTCCCCTCTTCTAAAAAAATAAATAAAGTGACTGATTATTACCATGAGCTTTTACACATTCAGCAAGGCAGTCTGATTCTTGAAGGAAGTTGTTTTCATTGCCTTTGCAGCCGCCATAGATGAAATGTATGCAAGTGCCAGAAAAAGCATCAAAATGCCAGCGAGGGAAATGGCCATTGCAGGGGCCAGCAGCAGGAGGCACCAAGCACAGCCCTGCGATTAAAGCAGGAAAAAGAAACTATAAACATTATGTCTTCTAAAACATCTAAAAATAAGCCAGGGTTTAGCTTTTCTAAAGTTTGGTACTTATTGCATTAATTATGTGATTTAATGGTTGTCACTATTTTATAACACGTCAGTTTCTTAACTATGAAACTGATTGATTTTGTTTTTGCTTTAACATGCCTAGCTACTTCTGCTCTTTCCGCATCAGTGGCTAGAACTGTGTCCATCTCACGTTATTAATTGAATCACAGCAGAAAAGGCAAAAGAGTAATTTGCATGCAAAAGTAATCGGCTACGGAGACCATATGGCACCTATTAGAGCCAGATGCTGGGCGAAATGTGTATTGGAATATGCAGCAAAATGATAAGTGGTATAGGCTCAGGGTCATTTCGACAATCTTTCCCATGTCCAAGATGAAGGTGTATCATGTTACACCAGCCAAGGAAGACTTTCTACTAGACCCTGCCACTCTGAATCATGTGCAATACTATGAGGTTTGATCATTCAGAAATGCAGAATACAGCTCTAAATTTGCACATGACAGTAAGAGCTATCAGAATTAACCAGGGTGAGAACACTTTGATAAATACTTCCATGATCAGAGATGTGCATGAGAGGGAAAACGGTACTTCTATGATCAGACTCAGAACACACAACATTTTCTTCAAATTTCATTGAGATCAATGGGCTTAAGTGTATTTAATTCTGCACTGGAGGGTGGTCTTTATTTTTGCCCAAGTTAGTCTTGCAATTACAGGTGCTTAGCAACATAGTGTTGCCTGTATTGGCTATAAGTGCTTAGGAGGAGGCATATGAGAACTATACTAATGCTGCAAAACATGACATCAAACTTGCACTGTGGTGGCAGTGTGCTAATGTCAGAGACATTTAAGGTATATTCATTATACCTGGCATTAACCCAGTAATTTGTTTATTTGGTCCCTGAGAGGATGATTTGTTGATCTTGTCTGCATCAGATGCTTGATTGCTTACAGTCGTTTTCTGGGTGATTTCAAATGCAAGTTCCTTGTTGACATCATTAGTTTGTCCAATGCTGTTTGGCTGGATGAAGCTAGTGGCTGGGTGAGTTATTGTCTTTTGTCCTGAAGTAACTGAATAAATTAAAACACAGACATTGTCTTTATGGTGTGTGTTTATGTTGTTTAAACACTCAAATAATAATAACATGACTGACACTAAGAGTGCACTTTCAATGCTGATCAGGAGATTGCTGGTGACAGCAAGCCCAATTGAAATTTTCCACCTGCAGGTGTGGTTTGAATTCAAACCCCTCCTGTCAACAGACATTTTTCCTCTGCAAGTCTGTAGAGGAAAAATTTCCATTTGCAGGTGCATAAGTAAAAGATGCATGTAAACTCAACGTGCTGTTTACTCACATTTCTGACAAAAAGCTTCATCAGACCCATCCAGACACTGCTCTTCTCCATCACAGGCATAGGTGATATCAATGCAGCAACCATCATCACAGAGGAACTGGTAGCGCGAACAAACCCCAAAACATCCTGTAACAAACCAACTCTCAAGTTACATGAAAAGAGAACCACTAAACTGAGTTGTTTAAAACTGGAAATGCTGGAGTGGGAGTTACAGAAACTATACGTTATGAGATTATTATACTGCCCTTCATCAAAAATGCTTTACTAAAAAATAAATAAATAAATTTTAAAGCCACTTACAAGCCTACTTTGGCATTGTGGCATATAAATGAAATAATGATAATAATAGAAACAACAACATAATACATAATAAACAAAAGCTTTTTATGGCACACCCTTTCCCCCTCATCATTAGAGAGTAAGCTCTGACAATTTCATAATTATGGACAATATCAACATTGCACAAGTGTAAGTTTGCTTATGCTATGAGACTTCTCATTCTCTTCTTCAGTTCAAAGTGCTTGACAGATACCATGTGGTTGCAAAAATATTATTTCAACTGTTTTCTCACCTAACATGGAGTGACCCACTGGAAGTACGGTCACTGAGACATTATCTGAGCTCCTTTGGCCAGCTGTGTCTGTCACAGTCAGCTCCAGCATATATTTCCCTTCTTGCAAATGAGATAGCTTCAGAGTTCCGGGTTGTGGCACCTGTCCCAAAGAAACCAAGGCATTAATTGACCAAGTCCTGCTCCTCACACCCTTGCTATGTTACAGTAACACAGTCAAAAGCCCGTAGAATGCTACTGAATGAAGCCAACATCCATGCTTTGACACAAGCACAGACCTGAAAGTATGCTAAGCAGCTGATAAGAATAGAGAGAGAGTGCGAGAGACTGAAATTGGAAACAGTGAGTAGTGGTAGTGTAAAAATGTAGTAAAGCTTCAGCATATTGGACCAGTGCTCTTTTGGTAGCAAAGAGCACAGGCCCAGAAAATAAACATTTGACCATAAGAAGTGCAGTGATATCCTAAGAGTGAAGTGCTCCAACTTTTCCAGGACCACCATCATATTGTTAAAAAAGAATCCAGTAATAGGCCTATCAAAAAATAAACAGAAAGGTGATCAACCCATTTCAACTTCTTCCTTCTTAATGAAGATTTCATGCCAACTGCAGAGCTAAATAATAAACCCAAACAGCAGGATTCCATATACGACAATAGTAAACACATATTCATTCCCTTATGCATAATATGAGGAAGGAATGTTTGCAAGGCATGTTCATTTAAGGCTTAATGCCCATATTCGTAATATATTTGTAATATATACATATAGTATATGTATATATGTAGTAACCAATTTCCTGACAAATACCAGCTTTGAGAAATGAATATCAACTAAACAGTCTGCAGTCTCTAAAACATCTCATTTTGTTTTGTTTTTCTGCTTGCACTCTGAAAAGTTCACATTGTTATTTTTACAATACCAGGACCAAATTTAGTAAATAATTAACTTGCACAACAAAGTTATAGGTACCTTCATATCAACTGAAGGGGCACCTTGAAGCAGTCTCCACTCATACTGTATGATTCCATGGTCATCTCTACTTTCTCGGCCATCTAGAATCACCCAGTTAATGGGCAACTGAAGCATAATGTCTTTCCCTGCCTTGCTGAGAGGAGGCTCATCAGTTTCTAAATAAAAGAAAAGCAACCCAGTTACTAAAAGAAAAGAGCACACATCCCTGGCAAGTCTTGAGTTCTCTTCTGGCACACAAGTGCCTTCACAGAAACACACCTGGATGGTGAAGGCACAGCACTGTGAGACGGGAAAGAGAAGGGAGGCAGGCATACTCATTGGACTAGAAGGAGAGGACTAAGATCCTACTCAGTTTTCATGCAGCCTTCATGGAACTTTTGAGGGCTCTCAATGCCTCTTCCTCTGGGGAAGCTGCTGCCAGAGCCTCCCAAGGGGTGAAAATCCTCACTCTTTAATGGACAAACATAGAAGTCACTTGGTGCTGGTCCCTTGCCAGTCTGAGCAGAGGTGTAGTTGCTGCTGCAGCAGTTCACTTCTCCTCTTTTGGCAGCTCTTTTCCATTGTCCAAGCTCTCTCTGCTAGGGAATGCAATAAACGTGTCAAAGAATAGAAGCAGAGGCATGGATCTCTCAGTCCAGGCAAGTTTCTCTCCCTGCTTTTTACCAACTTAAAAAGAAAGATAAGAGATAGCTTGCCTGAGAGTACTCACCTTTTTCTCTAGAACCTAAAGACCTTGACTCATATGTCTGAAAACTGGCTGTGGTTCACACCAGTCTTGTGGGAAAACCCCCCACTCTGCTCATAATCAAGGCATCCTTGTCTTCTCAGCACTAGCATGCTTAAACTGCAACCTTCCATTTACTTGTAAGAGCGCAATATCTTCTGTAAGTAATGTAAAATGAGTTGCAATAACCTTCTTGTGCTCTGAATTTGAAGGTAGGAAAGTCCTACCTTCCCCAAATGCCCAAAGCTGCATGCATTTGCATGTTTGGAACTGCCAGACTTACGTGTTCATGCCACTTCACTCATCACAGGATTTCTATGTGTAGAAATCAACAAATTGTGCAGACGAATATTGTAACATTTGAAGATTATGCATGAGCAATGTTCCTACATATAAAGCAGTGATTCACTGCAGGTCCTCAGTGTGTCTGCAGCACATCATGACTGGCATGTTTTTGTTGTTGTTTGTTTAGTCGTGTCCGACACTTCATGACCCCATGGACCATAGCACGCCAGGCACTCCTGTCTTCCACTGCCTCCCACAGTTTGGTCAGACTCATGTTGGTAGCTTTGAGAATACTGTCCAACCATCTTGTCCTCTGTCGTTCCCTTCTCCTAGTGCCTTCAATCTTTCCCAACATGTTTATAATGTGCGTGTTTATAATGTGCTAATTTCTACATGGAAGTGCCTTGCGGAGAAGCAAGTGAGTCATGCTTCTGTATGGGCTGCCGCCAATGACACAGACACTGTGTCATCCTCACCTGAGTGGGCAGAGAGTCTTTGATCGGGAGCAGCTTGACACCAATGCAAAAGCACTGCAGCTACGTGCTGAGGAAGGAAATTAATTCATGCCTTTGTGTGTTCATGAAGGACCTTAACAATACATTGGGTGGTATTCAACTAAGTTTTACTCTGAGTATACCCACTGAAATGAATGAATATGGCTAAGTTAGGCTCCTTAATTTCAACAGGTCCTCTCTGAGTAAAACTTAGTTGAATACCACCCAGAGAGTGATGTTGAACTAAATTCTACTTGGAGCAGACCCAGTGAAATCCAAGGACACTTATTTCAATGGGTCTCCTCTAAATATATCTTAGTTCAGGGGTAGCCAAGGTGGTGCCCACCAGATGTTGTTAGATTCATCAGCCCCAGCCAGCATGAGTAATGGGAGTTGTAGTCAAGTAACATCCAGAGGATGTCATGTTGCTTACCCCTGACTCAGTTGTATATCACCCATAGAATTGAGAGAGGAGAGGAGAGGTGAGGTGAGTGACACTTTTTCCACTTTGTCTGTCAGCTTTATGTATAGTTTTCAAACAAGAGAAGAGGTTGGGCCAAGAAGGAAAGAAGAAGAAAATGAGAAGCCCACCATCTTGCTCACCACCCACCACTAAGAGGGACACAGAGATGTTGTGAACCGCCCTGTGATCTGCAAGTGAAGGGTGGTATACTAAATAATCAATCAATCAATCAATCAATCAATCAAGGGGGCCCAGGCAGAAAAAGGGTATGGCACAAAGATGCACTCTGCCTGCCTGAAGCGTAGTGGGTGCCTACATAATACTGTACAAAGATTCATCTCACTCCATCTATGGGGTCACTGTAGGAGAAAGAGCAGCCCTCTTTCTGCCCCCAGCCCCAACCGTCTCTGAGGATGACAGAAGCTCTAGTATGTAAACAAGGCCACCCTGTAGCGACTGCCATTTCCTTCCTGGTACACGTCTAAGGTGAGCACCAATAGCCCTGGCTCAGTTCCAGGCCTTAAACCGCTCCGTTTCCAAGAACCCGCAAAGCGCCTCGTCCCCACACCCCCAACCAAGTGCCGGTCTTCCGGGTCGGCGTATGTGACTCAGAGCGCCCACTGAACAAACCACCTAACAGGCCCCAAGGCGGCTGCGGCGGACGGAAGGCCCCTCCTTACCCGTGGCGGACGGGCGGCTGCTGGGCTCCAGGCCGTAGCTGCTGTAGCCGCGCTGCGGGGAGAAGAGGCAGACGGCGCGGCCGCGGTAGGTGCAGTTGAAGAGGTAGCAGCGCAGCGAGGCGGGCGACTGCTGCGGCTGCTGCACGACAGCCAGGGTGCAGCGGGCTTCGGCGCAGCAGGCGTCCAGGCACTGCCTGGGCCCCGCCACCGAGCCCGGCGAGTCGAGGAAGGTGGCGCCCGCCGCGATGGAGTCCTTAGTGCGGATGATGGTGTCGGGCCTGGCCGAGAAGAAGCCCGACGGCTCGCCGTTTCCCCCGCGGCAGCGGCCTGCTGCTACCTCCGCCAGCTCGTTGCCTCCGCCACCGCCCGGGGGCTCCTGCTCCTCCTGCAGCAGCTGGCGGCGGAACTCCTCCAGCAGCGACTCGACCCCGGACGCCGCCGGCGACCGGAGCTGCACCGACGTCCACCCCGGCAGCGGCAAGAGCAGCAGCAAGAGGAAGAGAGGCAAGCCCGTCGGCCCGGGCACCTGCACAGCCATGGCTCCGAGAGGGCCGCAGCGCTGCCGGCCAGGGAGAGAGCCGAGGGGACGGTGGGCAGGCGGAGAGCCCCGCCGCTACCAGAGCCGCCCAGGAGGCGGCGGAGGAGGCGGCGAAGGGCGCCCCATGGTGGCCCCTCCCCGCGCCAGCCGGGGACGCGGCGGGAACAGCCCGGCTCCGATCAGCACCACCGAGCGCTGGACAGCTCCGAGGCGCAAGCCCCGCCCGCACCCTGGCGCCTCCTCTTCCGAGCCTCCGCCCGCGCTGGAAAGGCGGAGGGCGACCCGAGGAAAGCTCCGCCCAGCGACCGGCGATCCCGGCTCCCTCTTTCTCCGCTACGCCGTATGTTTCACGTCCGAAGGCGGGATTGTTTGGAGGTGCGGGTCTGCTTATGCGCGAGAGCCGGCCGGGTATAGGCCTAAACAGCAAGTGGGCTTGGCTGCTCGTGAATCATGCGCTTTGGTGCTTAATCTGCCCAGTTCTAAATGGATCGCTGGCTTATGCACGCAACAAGCTGGTATGCTTCCAAAGGAGAACAAACTGAGTCTCCAAAAACCTTCCAAAAACGGCATTAAGCAGTATTTGATTTATTTTTTGTTTAACCAACCTTGCATCCACAGATGCTAAGGGTGGTAAAGAACACAATTTAAACATAGGACAGAAAACCTATAAACACCTCTTGCAACAAATAGAGTCAATGGGCTCATGGGCGTAGCCAGGATTTTTGTTTTTTTGGGGGGCAGGACATTGTTAAGGGGGGGCACAACAGATGTGATTGGTCAGTTAGTTAAGTATGTCTATTGTTTTACTTGATGGTGGGGGGATCAGCTGCTCCCCTCTGTCCCCCCTTGGCTTTAAATTATAGGAAGAAATACCTCACTACATAATTAATTCACTGTCACTCCTGGTCATTTGTACCTGAGGATGAGATAGTTAGAGTTATGGGACTCAAGTCTGCAAGCAGGATCCTTAGGTAAGAAGAGAATGGAAATGCCAGTGGTCCATCCTCTACAAATCATTTTGACTATCCAAAATGCCTGTGCATTGATGGAATGGATGGCCCTATTCATTCACTCTGCATGAAGAGTTAACTCCTTTTATAATGTAGTGGAACACTCAATTATGTAAATTTTGAAATGTCTATTATTATTATTATTATTATGAGTTGGCATTAAAAAAATAAAAATTTACCTTAGTTAGTTCTCTTAGAAGAGGGGAAACAGTATCTGAATTTTTATATGTGGTAGGTTTATTAGACTAAACAAGCACCCCAGATGCAATTTTAAAACATTTCTGAATGATACAGAGCAATAAACCTCTGAAGGTAGCCATCAGTGCTTCTTTCCTTTCATGCATCTCTTCCATTTAGTTAAAAATAATCTATCAAGAAGCCAAATGCCCATCTTGCTCTTCCTCCCCTGCAGTACTTGACAGTAGTAACAGCAAAGAACACAGAGAAGATCTTCTTTAGCGATTACTCATAGCCAAGTAAGATTGTCTTCTGTGAACATAGTCTTAACAGTGAGTCCGTAAGTGACTGTGAAGGCCAATTCTGGATTCTCATGTCCTTCCACAGTGGGGACATAGTTTTCTGGATGGGAGTTGATCATGGTGAGGGTTTGCCAAATGTGCTTGTTTCTCCTTTTAGCCCTGAGTTTGTGCTTCTTTAAAGTCCATGACACCTTTGGTAAAGGTTGTTCTCCAATCGTAGGCCAGTATTTCCCAGTTATCAGTGCTTATACTACATTGTTAAAGATTTGCTTTGAGAGCATCTTTAAATCTCTTTTGTTGTCACCGGTATTTCACTTTCCATTCTTAAGTTGGGAACAGAGTAGTTGCTTAACTTACTTTGGAAGACGATATAATCAGGCATCTGAACACCATGACTACTCCAATGAAGTTGATGTTGAAGAATCATCCTAGTGTTTATTAGTTTGGTATCCAATAGTTTGTTCACAGGCTGCAATAAAATAAGATAACAGATAGTTAGATGCTGTTATGCTTTTACTATGTAAACACATGTAAATGCTTTCTGTAGCTATGAATGAGTGCTCTTGGTAGATTGGTAGAGTAACAAGATCCCCTTTTCCTTGCCACCTATAGCATCCTTTCCTGACTTGGCATTCAACGCATGGAAGTCAGGGTGGAGATAGAAGTTGCCCTACTTTGAAGATGTGAGTGCCCAAGAGGCTTGCAACCCATCCATTGGGCTGCAGCCTTTTGCTTTCAGACAAGCATGGGAGCAGGGATGTACCTAGGTGTACCAGGTGAGGCCCCACCAAGGGAGCAGGCCCAGTGGGTGCAAAAATCATTCCTCTCCACTCTGGCTTGGAGTGTCTAAGAGCCTGCCTGCCTGCCCATGCACTCAGACAGATAGACTAGTGGAGGAGGAGAAGGGGAGGCGGAGCAGAACAGACCTGTCTGCGGAGGGTCATTGGCGGAGAGTGAAAGGCAGGCATCCCCAAACTGCGGCCCTCCAGATGTTTTGGCCTACAACTCCCATGATCCCTAGCTAACAGGACCAGTGGTTGGGAAAGATGGGAATTGTAGTCCAAAACATCTGGAGGGCTGAAGTTTGGGGATGCCTGGAAAGGAAATGAAAAGCAAACTTTTTGAGTTTCTGCTCCATGGTCTCTCCTGGCTTCAGAAGTGCTGATACAGCTCCTTCCCAAGGGTGCAAGGGAGCCTAAGTACCTTCCTAGGTACATTCTTAGCCTCTGCATAGAAGATGGTGTTCCTCTAAGATATGAACTCATTCTTTTTTTCAATGCTGTTGTTGTAACATAGCTTTCTTTGACTGTGTGTGTGTGTATGAGAGAGAAAGAGAGAGAACTTCGACTGTGTGCGTTCTGAGTGATTTCTGAGTTAGGGGCAGAGCAGGGCTTGATCTGATCAACAAAATAATATTTGGAAATTCTTGGAAATTCATTTCCTGACTAAAGTAGCACTCCAAAACCCCTTAACACCCAGTTCTGCCAGGCTCACTTGGTCTCCCAATGGTGGCTGCCTGAGAGTTTTCACATCTGAGACTGTGATATCACAAATGGTTAGAGAAGGGACTAAGCTTTCCTAACTGTGAATATGTATGTAATTATGCACAGTCAGATGGACTTCTATAAAGAGATTTTTAAAAATCATTCCCGTAGTACCTTAGAGACCAACTAAGTTTGTCATAGGTATGAGCTTTCGTGTGCATGCACACTTCTTCAGATACTCTCTTTTATAAAGAGAGTAATTTTAGGTTTTCTTCAGAAGGTGGCAGCAGCCTACTACTTATTACAACAACAGACTTCTTGGGTGTGGGTTATTAAGATGTCTGTCCCATCTTTCTTTATTACTTGTTGACTGATATTGCAGAATGAATAAAACATATACATAAACCAGATTGCTTATCAGCTCAGTGGTTAAGTAAATTATTCATTGTCTGGCTCAAAATTCAGTTTTTTCAGAGGGATGGGAAAAGGGAATGAGAATGCTTAGCAAACTGCTGTTAATGTAATCTGTATAGAAATTCTCAAAAATCATAGTTATGATTCATTAGGCTGCTGGCTTGAGCACTCTGTAAAAATGTTGCTATTATAATCTAACTTCCACCTCCATCACTGGAATGTGCTCAGATTTATAAATACAATTTGTAGGAGGAATTCTTTCTAACATGGCAGATTCCTGTGGCACAGATAATGTAATAAGACAGAAGCTGAATATAGGCAATCCTTGTTTTGCGTGAGGGTTGTGTTCAGGACCCCCATTTGTGTTGGCGGAGCACACATAAGCCCGCCCCGCCCCTTTTTGTGACATCTTTATGATATTTTGTGGCTACTTCCAGATTCATTGCTGTGCATGCCTGCGTGATTGTGCATCATTCCGACACGCCTAAATTGGTTGTTCTACTTCAGAGCTACAGTAGAATAGTATCAAAGTGTGTGTGTTCAGTTACAAGTTATATAGGCCCTTTTGATGAAACAAACCATGACAACTCAGTTTAACAAAACCATGTAACCAGAATTGCTGTGTTCTAGCCTGATTAGACCAATGCAACTTTTTAAAGAAATTAATCATTTGGTATCCAGATCATACACTCTTACTAAATACTATGGCCAGACTATGCATTTGGTATAACGGGAAAATTATAGGGTTTTTAGATAAGTGACTTTAATCTCATAAGCAAATGCAGAAATCACTGTAGCTTTCTTCTCCAACATATTAACTGACAGTGTGATACAAATACAGAAAACAAGACATGTTGTGTTAGAAAGCACAGAGTAGTTCAGCC
This sequence comes from Zootoca vivipara, assembly GCF_965207765.1. Classification (NCBI taxonomy): domain Eukaryota; kingdom Metazoa; phylum Chordata; class Lepidosauria; order Squamata; family Lacertidae; genus Zootoca; species Zootoca vivipara. The sequence goes on from NC_142586.1 coordinate 63,202,324, forward strand.
TGGATTATCTACACAGGCACAAATCTGGAGATTGTGCATTAGCTTTGTGGCAACGTACAGCTGAGCAAGGAGTGGTCGGTATATAGGGTCACTCATTAATCTATTTTACATTTGCTACACCTTGATGGGATTCAGCTTACAAATTGCTGCATCCAACATCTGATTCAAGTTAGGAAAGGTGTTGGCACCTGGGTATCTCATGGAGGCCCCAGAACCTTTGCTGCTTCCCCTTCTTGCTAAGTCAGACTCCTCAGAATAAATTAGTCAGGTTGAATCTCAACCAGGGTTGGGGAACCTGCAGCCCTCTGGATGTTGCTGGACTCCAGGTCCCATCATCATCCACCATTGGCTAAACTGGAGTCCATCAGTATCTGGGGCTCTAAATTGCATGTAATGGAAAAAGATAGGAGCTTGTAGCAGAGGATTGTTCCTCTTTCAGTTTCCACTTCTTCCCTTCAACCCTGTGTGCCCCTGTTAGGTCTAGGTGAAGAAAATTCACTACTATTAGCTTCAGAGATATCTGGCAAGCTCAGAGATGCTAAGAACAGTTACCGTATACATGTAGATAGTAGGTTAGGGGAAAGGATTCATTCACTTTGGGGTTTGAACCCCAAAGTGGATGAATCTCATGAATTTTTTTTTTAGCTGCACAGTACAGCTATGCTGAGGTTTTAAAAACAACAGGGAGGGGAATAAACCTCTCCTCATTTTTCTTCAAAATATTGCAAGCTAATTTGAATATAAATCAACAGAAAAACAACATCTCCCCAACCTTCAGTAGTTATAGCAGACACCCCCTCTTCCAATTTAGATAATTGCTTCACGAATAGCAATAAGCTGTCACAGGTGCGTGACATTCATTTATATAAAATATTGCCAGTTAACTGTTTTTATATCAGTCTGGATTATTTCTATGGCTCTCTCTGGCCTTGAGTGCAAGTGGCACACACACAATCAGACTCTCTCTCTCTCTCTCTCTCTCTCTCTCTCTCTCTCTCTCTCTCTCTCTCACACACACACACACACACACACACACACACACACCCCTCACTTCTCTTTAGCCTTCCTAATATGAATTAAATTAGAAGAAAGTGTGCAGAAGCAGTGTTTCCATTCCTGCTCCACCCCCCAAATAGATTCTCTTCACCAACTACTTTTTTATTATTAAAAAAGTCAATTGTATGATATATTCTACTATATAGAGTGCGTGAGAGTGCAGAGATTGTTTCTCTGCCCAGATACTGCATAATTGACTGCACAGCGTTCAGTAGACACCACGTGGTGTAAAAGATGAGTACAGCGAGGAACTGATGCTAGGAGAAATCCCTCAAATCTTGTTTTTAAAAAAGCAAATGGCAAATGGAAGAAAAGCAATTTATTTGAAGGGTTTATCTTTTAATTTGTCTGTGGCTTTAGGGAGAAATTCACCCAGGACAGTGAATGGCCCTATCATGCCAAAGCATGGCAAGTACCTGCTGAGAAGGTGGGTTCTGATGAATGAATGTGAGAACCGCAGGACAAGTAGGTCACAACTGATCAGTAGCGAGGCAAACTTGGCACACGCAGATATGACTAAAATGGGGTAATGACCGCTCTCCCATCAACCGGAGGGCGCCCTTTGCGTGGCCGCTCGCAGCATCCCGATCCCTGAGACAACGGCAGAAATTTATGGTCCACAGCCCTTTGATGTTCCCACCAAACCTCGGTTCTAAACAACCTATCTGTGGTGGGGGGAGGCGGAGCTCTTCATGTAATTAAAAGGGGTGGAGCCTACCTGAGAGCACGCAGTCAGCTCCAGAGCTTCACCCTCCCTCCCCTCCCTTTCTTTAATGCTCTTTTATTACAGGTTAACTTCTTTTACAGGTATGCAGGCGCTGCTACAGTCTTAGGATGGTTGCTGTTAAGGGACCGGGAAGGAATTTCCCTGCATTGGCAGATTTCGCCTTCCCCATAGCAGATGCCACAACTTTGGTGGTTTTAGGCCTTGGGCGGAATCCTTTAGTTTATCTTCCCTAAATGGGGGGGGGGAATGAAGCGGTGATTGCCCCCCCCCACGGCTCTGATTCCAGGGTTCTCAGTTAAAGGGGCTAAGTTGGAGGGGAGTCACTGGCCATACGTTGAAAGGTTGTCAGTGCACACCCCAGTGTTGCGATGAAATGGGGTAGGCACTCTGCCAAACAAATGTCTTCCAGAGCCAGCCCACTTCCCAGACAGACCCGATTACCCTGATGTGCCCCAGATCCCCAGCTGGGGACTGGGAGGGATACACGCCCAATGCCTAAGCCAAGGTCTTCCTACATCTGAAAGTTTAAGTAAAGTTGTGGCCAATTTAATCCCATAACATGTTGTCATGAGTCATTCATTTCTTCTGGGTGGCTCTTGGGGTCGGGGGTCTCTGCCTGGGCATGCAAAGCACACATATCCCACAACAAAATAATAATGGGGAACTACTCCCCTTCCTTACTGCTATGACTATGTCTTCTCCATAACTCTAGAGTCACTGGGAGACTGGGACCCGATTTTGCTGGAGCACACCCTGATTTCTGAAAGTGAGGATCTGTCTCCTGAGGTCTTTGGGCTCTTCCGGCTTACAATAAATATAGCAGGATATTGCAATGCCTAATATTGTGGGGATGATAGTTAGGGAGAGGAAGGAGTAGAAAAGAATGAGGAGGGGGATAGTGAAGAAAGGAGATAATAGGAGGATAGAGGAGGATAAAGGAGATAATAGGAGCTGCAAAGAACTTTCAGGCATAAGAAGCACCCATCCCACAATCAACACCCATCTGAAAGTGCCTGTGGTTGTCAGGGATTGTGCAGATGAAGAGGAGTTGTGGAGACCACCTCCCTAGGAGCCTCCCAGAGATCTAACATAGAGCTACAGGACTGGTTTGACACAGGGCACACCCCAGAGGAAGAAGAGGGAAGAAGTTGGGAAATGAGGAGCTAGGTAGTATTGAGCAGGCAGGGCCCAAGCAGCAGTTGACTGACACACTGTCCCTGGAGAGTCTCCCAGAACCCATCCCCTCCCCTAAAACCAGGCGTTCACTGAGAATAGCAGAGCAGAGGGCTCAAAGGCAGGGGACCCTTAACAGCAACTGTAGAAGAGGGGGAGGGGTCTGATGAATAGGGGAGTACAGAAAAGCATGGGCAGGGAGCTTCACTTGGAACATCATTAGATACTGAAAAGTCTTGGTTGCCTTGCCTTGGCATCTGGAATAATAATACAAAGGAATAAAAAGCCTGTGTTTTCTCTGTCTCTCTGCTTTCCTGGGCAATCAGCCAGGAGCCATCGACAGCACCCTGACAATGGTGTTCATTGGAAGTTGCTTTATACTGAGTCAGACCATTGGCCCATCTGGCTGAGCATTGTCTATGCAGGCTGGCAGCAGCTCTCCAGGCATAGGAGCCAACTCCTACAGGCCAAGGTCCCTTTGGCTCCCCCAATAAAATATTTGAGGGGTCTTCCCCCACTCCAGTTGATAGACATTGCCATTCAAATGATGCGCGTGAGCCTCGTCTTGTGATCTTTTACGCAGGGTGGAGCTTACCTGGGCCCCCCAATATTTTATTCAAATTGGCACCCCTGTCTCCAGGGTTTGAACCCAGAGCTGTAGCTAGGTGATCTTGCGCCCCTGACAGAACCATCCAGATTGCGGCCCCTAGCCACGGACAAATTAACTCTTATTTCTGCCTCTCTCCAACCCCTCCCCCTTCCACCCATTCAATTCACCATCTATTTAAAACCATTTATTATGAGGCAATAATCAATATTTATATTTATGGACATATTTTTAGCTGATTTTGCACACACACCCCATCGCCTGCGCCCCTGGTGGGGGCCCGCCTCGCCACCCCCTAGCTATGGCCCTGTTTGAACCTGGGACCTTCTGCATGCAAAATGGAAGCTCTTCCTCTGAGCTCTTCCCTGCTTGTTCAATGGCTACAACTGAACCAGCTTGCACAGTGGATATGATTGCTAGGTCCTCTCTATTTATCAGTGTTAGCTGCAAAACCTCAAATCTAGTATCCCATATGCCAGAGTTTGGGGCTGATTTGTGGTCTATATGCCTTCTTTTATAGTGATGTATACTGTGTAATCATTTAAAGCTTTGCTAGCTGTGTGTGGTGTTAGTCACATTTCTCTGAATTGTGGCCAGAAAAATCTTTATATGTTTTTATTCTAAATCAAGGTTTCCCCCCCCTTGAAATTTACTATTATGTTCTATCTGCGACTTTGAATGTATGAGAATGAGCCGTAATTGCAACACATGGCCACATTTTCCTCCAGTAAGAATAATTTGGAAGGAAAGGCATTTCTCTGGGCTTATCTCATGAAAACACGCCTACATTTCCACATGAAACAAAATAACAGTGGTCTTTCTTGTTCAGCTGACTCTTGCCAAGTAAGTAGATTACCGCTATCTCATTAGCATTGAAATGGCATCACCAAAGCACACAAAATGAATGTTTCTGTTCTTTTCACAGAGGGAATTTGGTGCATATTTGCCATCATTGTTCAACCATTTGTTGCTGCTGTTCTGCATTGATTCGCATGCCTGATTTCAGGGGCGAGGAAACAGTGTCCATCTAGTAGATGTTATTGGACTACATCTGGCCAGCCCTCAACATTGGCCATGCCAGCTGTGGATGATGTGAGTGGAGGTCCAGCATCATCTTGGTTCCCCACCCCTGCCTTATTTTCTAAAACTGATCAGAGCCCAATGGCATGTACAGTACAGGAAGTCCTACGACAGAAGATCAGCTGCACGGTTTTGGCATTGCCAGTCTTTACCGTTGACATGACTGGGATCATTCCACACCTTTTCTCATTCTTCACTGTTCCACATGGTTGATGGAAGGAGAGGGTGGCCAATGCAGTCATCATGCCTTGCTTTCCAAGGGTTCCCTATGTTTTCCATAGATGCTTTTTCTGGTGAAATTTCTACCTGGATTTCCAGTGGCAGATTTATATACTGTACTTCATGCATTGATTCTGGCCACATTTCAGAACAGTCATTTATGTGTAAGTCCAATTGAAATCAATGGGACTGGAGAGAGGGAGAGGGAGGGAGGGAGGGAGGGAGAGAGAGAGAGAGAGTTGGCTTGGCTTGGCTTCTTGTCTTTATGGAAAAAAACCATTCCTATAAACTTTCCTTTCTCAGCTATCCAATTGTAATATTTTGTTACTGGGGAATTTGAGCTGTGCATGCCCAGTTTGTGGTATGGAATGCTAAGTGCACGGTCCTTTTATGTCATAGGCTGGCACCCATGGTTAATGCCTGTATCACTGATGTACCCAACATGGTGCCCTAAGGTTCATTACCTTTGCTTCTGGGTGGGAGAAGGGTGGTCTGAAAATAGGGAGTAGCAGTGATCACCGCATTGCCCCATGGTCAGAGTCTCAGTGGCAAAGTTTGGTCTTATGGTGCCAATCTCCTCTGTGGGGGTAGAAATCCCATTAAAATAGTCCACCCCAGACTTATGGACTCTGAGGGATGTTCTGCTGCTAGAGCTGGTGATTCTCCTGAGGCGCTAGTTGAGCTATGTTATGGTGATAAAAGAAAGGTCATAGACACAATTGCTCCTGATCGTCCTCTCTGATGTTGCAGAGTCTGGAAGGCTCCCTGGTTTGGTGGTGAACTTCAAGCAATGCTGTTTCACTCAGGTCCTGCTTGTGGGCTTCTTGTAGGTACTTGGTTGGCTACTGTAAAAACAGGATGCTGGACTAGTTGGGCACTTGGCCAGATCCATCAGGGTTTTCCTCATGTTCCTGTATGTACTTAAGAGTGTTGTTCTGCAAAAGTATATGAGTTATTCTGTGTCATTAAGTGAAACTCGTTGATTAGTTCCCCATTGCCCTATCACTCAGAAAACCTACTGAAGGAATGTTCCATCAAGGAATAACTAGATAACATTGGTGTCTTTTTTGTAGACAGTAAATGGATATGCACATTAGCACCAAGCTGTCGCAACATTCTGTGCTGAAATAGACTGAACCATGATGCAAGGACTGCAATTTAGTACATATGCAGCTGCTGGCAGCTTAGTCCTAATGTATTTTGCACCAATACACACACGTTTCAGATAGAGCAGTATATCACAAAATGATTAGGCTTTGGGTGATAAACTGCATCATTTGTTCTCTTTGCAAAATGGAAGAGTGAAGTTCTTTCTGTGGAATTAGAAACATTGTGTCTTGAATTATTTGTCAGGGATTGGTGAAGGAAAGTTGGGATTCATTGAATCATGGGAGATAATAGGTATTGCCTTCCATGGAGAAATAACTAAAGACTTGGTCAGAGTGAAGGAGCTTTGTTAAGCTTGAAGGTCAACACCTGAAGTTTAATTTGAGTCAGGGTTTAGCCTTGAAACTTGTTACCACTGTTGGGATTTAACACTGAAAAAAATGTGAAAAAGTACTATTGTGAACTACAGACTCAGGATGAGATTCAACTAAGTTGTTGTGTGTGGAATTCGGGTTACTTATGAAACATGAATTATCCTCTTCTCCTCCCCCTGCACCCTCTGTGCATCCCCTAAATTTGCTTAGGAGTGTTGGGGAGGGGAACTCAGAAGAGTTTTAGGGTACGTGCAGGTGGGCCACACAGGGAGAGGAGAGGGTGGAGAAGTCTCATTGTGCAAGTAGACCTCATTCCCTGTGTCCACTTAGTGCTATGTTGAATTCCATCCTAACCTTTTAAAAAAGGAATGCTGTCTGGATTCTACAGCCCCCATTTAACTCCTTCAGAAGTTGCATCCCATGACTTTAGTGAGCTGCACTGATTGACCATTGAAGAGCAGGGTATACATTTTTAATAACAGCATTAATAAATAAACTATCGATCCCCTCCAGGCTGCTGAACATGTGGGTTCCTGGAGCCCTTGATTCTTTCTTTACTGCAGGTATAGGGCGGCTCTTCTCTTTATTCAGGCAAGAAGAAGGTTCTACTTTTTAGCAGTGTTAATGAAAAGGTAAAAGTATGTATTGTGTCTTGTATTGCTCAGGGTTCACCTGGCAATTTTGTGGCACAATGGATGGATCATAGAATCATAGAGTTGGAAGGGACCATGAAGGTCCAACCCCCTGCAAAGCAAGAAGCTTTTGCCCAACTTGGGGCTCAAACCCTGAGATAAAGATTTTTATGCTCTACCAACTGAGCTGTTGGATGACAACTAAAGTAACAACGGAGGGGGGGCTGAGAATGAAGTGGGAGCAGGTGAGACCATGGAGAGGGAGGAGAACTACAGACTAGCAGAGAGACCCTCCACTGTTGGAGAGGGAGAGGGACCCTATGCTTGACACCTGTCTGAGACCATCTTGCTTGTTGGATTGCATTCCAAGCCAGTGGACTGAAATAACATCATCCTAGTAATTTTATCAGGGAATGGCTCATGTCTTTTACAATTTAACTATCTACCTCTGATGAGGGGATGGTAGTATTTGACTACTAGAGCTGGACATTGCTGGACCTTGTGACTCGGAGGAAGCTTGTGTTCTGTACTTCTTGCCTGACTTAACATCTGATGTGTCAGATTTGCTGAGATATATCATTGTCATAATTGCCACACAGGAACCTGTGGTTTCTTAACCTACAAGTCTGAATGCATCAAAAATGTGTTTTTTTCCTACATTGCAGGTGGTTAACATAATTCACCATGCATTATAAATTTGTTTTTTTTCCTTCAGGAAATCATTTTTTAATTTTTTTTGGTGATGTACAGAGTCTAAAAACCACCCACGAACCTTTCATGCATTCTCCCCAGTAGCTGGTGCATTCCCCCCCCCAGTGTTTCAGGTGTGGATGACCTGGGCTCTGTGCTTGGACACCAGTTTGATTAGGCCTTTGCTGAGAAGCTCCTCTAGCCAAGGACCCTCAAATCTTCAGCCTTTCAGAGACCATGGCAGGTGTGATGAGTTTGCTTGGCACCTCCTTGCACAGCTTTGTCAAACAAAACAAGGTTATTCAACTTGTATCTTACTTTCCATTTGGACCACTTCTTCTTTTTGGCTTTTCCACCTGACTTGTTGACGGGGTCCTTGTCCTTCTTGGCCGACTTGCCTGCATTCTTCTTCTTATTGTCCTTTGGTGGCACGGTACAGTCGGAGCGGCTACCGTAGCTGCTTCTCCCTCAGTGATTTCTGGCCAGAAAGCTTTGCTGGTCTCTGTTGAGTAAGTACGAGAGAGGGGCATTGGTCTGGTGCCAGATGGAAGCCTTGGAGGAGACGGGGAGGGGAAGCAGCAAGCCACCAGCCTCTTTGCCAACCAATGAGATGATCCATGCAGTGGTTACAGTGTGAAGCTACTGAAGTTGACTTGGGGGGTGGAGATCACAGAAAGTTGTCTTTTGAATTTCATACAGGTAGACAAATCATAAAGAATAATTTCTTGGCATTTGTAACAAAAGATCTCTGTGGGCAAAAGGTTAACAGGATAAAATGAATAGCAGTTCCAGGTGAAACACACACACACACACACACACACACACACACACACACACACACACACTTTTCAGCACTCAACAAGAATGTAAAAACTTGGTTTTGAGAAATGCTGTACCGGTACATCTGCTTGCCCCAAGGCCTAAGCTAAGCTGATGTTTAGCTAAGGAAGGCTAAGAGGAAGCAGACTCTGGTATCAGCATGTGTTTTAACTTGTTACTTCAGTGTCTGTCACAAAGCAATTTTGGACATAAGATACTGTGCTACACAAAGGAGCATTATTCTGTGGGAAAGCAGTTCTTAAGCACTCCCTTGACTTTTCTGACAGCCAGAAACTTCTTTCATATAGTAAAACTGTATCTTTGAAAGCTGCCACAGACTAGCCTGTAAGTAGGGATGGGTAAATATACTGTATCATGTTTTGTTTTTCTCAGTTTCTCATCTTTTCAGTCTTGAGTTCTCCACATTTCCACGTCAGTTTGCATTTTTAAAAAGTCCTCATAAATGTTTATCAGAATTTTAGTGCAAATTTCCCCTAATATACATATTTTTGCAAGCAATTTCCTCCCCGTATAATGTGCCTTTGTAGGTTAGTCTCACCAAATTATGCATTTATAGGAACACTTTAGCCTAGTGTATACTTTTTATGCGTTACTTGGCTGAAGAACTGCATTAGAAAATTCAAAGAAGTGTGAGTTTCAAAGGACGACTGCCTTTTAGTTTGTATGTTGCTTCTGAAGCTCTGAATTGAGCTGAATTGAACTTCTCCCCCAACCCTGCCTGTAAGTCACCCAGGATAAAAATGGACAGCTGATCTGTGCTAAGAAAGTCAGAATTTGAAGCAAAGTATACTGAACATACCACCCTTCCATCCCAAATTGTGGGATATATTTCTCAGAAAGATATGAATTGTGTCCTTGGCCAATAAAAATAATGTATGTTAAAGTGAAATTCCATTCTCCCATGTCAGAGGGAAAGACCTTGGTCACCATGCATTGGTGCAGCACAACTGCATATTATGTCACACAACTAATTGTACCAGAACAAGACATTTACCCTGAGCATAGCTGCAAATGCCACACTCTTGGCTGCTGATGTGTCACATTATATTAGAGGCTTTTTGCTTGGAGCTTGTGGGATTTCTTCAGTGTGCCTGGTTCTTGATTCACCTCTGGGATTCTGCTGTACAAAACAGTTTTCCCGAAACTGCAGATGATTATGCTTGCCAGTTGTGGAGCTGTACCGAAAATATTGATCATGGACAAATATTAAGGCTGAGAAGTGACGTCATCTACTATGAACAAGATTTGAAACCATGTACTCCCTCTTTCAAACGGAGTGTCCTTTGGACCACACTATCAGGGCAGAAGGTGCGTGAGAGAGGAGATCTGCTCTACTTCTATCCCCATGGCTGCTCATGATATTTAAACAAAGGGAAAGGATTGTCATCTTGAAGGGCCATAAAATTGGTGCCTCATGCCCCATTCTTCCACTGCATGTAACTGAGAAATAGGTATTAATAATAAATAACTGATGAATACTTATCATGGTTATTTCTCACATGCATGGAAGACAATACAGTATAATAAAATTAAATTAACAATTACAAAACCCTGCCGGCGGGTTTATAGTATTCATTCTCATGAGGAAAGGGACAGAAGAGAGTGAGAAGGAAAGATGATGAAGCAAGAGAGATACTAGGTTAAAATCCCAGAAAATTAGAGAAGAGCAAGGAAGATAGACCTTCCCTGAAGCACTTCTCAAAAAGTAGACGGGACTAAATCGTATGAACATCTGGAGGCACTCCGGTGCAAAGATAGCCCTGCCAAAGAAAATGAAGGTAGGAGACAACAATTTCCTTTTAGATACTGCTACAGGCACCCCAGTCTCCAAGCAATGAGAGATTTTGGGTTGCCAGCACATACTTTGGGTTTGGTTTCCTTAGGAGCAGAGGAATCTGCCTTGTTTTAAGTCTGACCATGGATCCATCTAGCTCAGTATTGTCTACAGACTGGCAATGGCTCTCTGGGATTTCAGACTGGGGACATTCCCACCTGGAGATGCCAGAGATTGAACCAAGGACTTTCTGCAAACAATAAGATGCTCTACCACTGAGAAGGTCACTGGAGATGGATCTTTGTGATACATGGTTTTATTTGCACATGTAGACAGGCTGAATATTGGATGGAAGGACTTTCAGCATCAATACTCCAATAGATCTTGCTCCCCCATCAGTATTCTAGGGCAGTGGGCAAAGTCATACTTTGATTTCAGCACAGAGAGCAAGTCAGGTCTCTGTGTCTTTGAAACTCTAGTCCCAGACTAGCTGAGGTCCATTCTTCTTATGCTCACCGATGACATTGATTCCCAGCCAAGGCAAAGGAGTGAAGGTTGTCCCCTTCAGCATCTCCATCTAGTTGTTTCTTTACCTGCACTATTTAGTCATGCAAAAAGAGATACTTAACCACGTAAGCAGCTTCTTCCTCTGCAGAATCCCATCTGACTGACATTATATGTCAGGGGATCCAAAGATGACATCCAGACCTGCCTCTCAATCCTATAACAATATTTTCATTAACAGTGGGTGGTCCAAAAATAAATAAATCACCTTACATATTTGTTTAGAGTCAAGAAAAATGAGAGCTCATTGCAGAACTCCAAAGTAATTTCCCCCTTTCTCTGTTTCAGTCACTCCCAGGCTGCAGCAAAGATGAAAAGAACTTCTTTCCTTTGGCAGCCTATATTTCCCTTTATCAACATTCAAATACTGACATTTATTTTTTGCTTCCAGATAGGGAGGGTTTTTCTACATTCATGTTCCATCGTGTTCTGTTCTATTGTCTGCATCTTCAGGCAAGAGCAAGTCTCCCCAATAGGTTTTGTTGCTGGGTGTTAAATCTTCCAGAAGTTTTCAGCTGCTAGCAGTTTTGGCCAGGCAGAAGCAAAGTGCAGGAGGGAGGTAGAATTCCTACATAATATGTGTATGTAGCTGATGAGATACAATTGTTTCCTTAAAAACCAGCAGTCTTCCCTGCTGGCAGTAATACAAATGTGTTTGTGGGAGGGGGGATTTTTGGCTTGTTTTTGATCTTGTTTGATTATATTTTTGTCTTCTCATTTTGTGTTTTTATGTTATGAATTGCTTTGTGATATCCAGATGAAGGACAGTATACAAATTTAACAAACAAACAAACAGTGATTCTATTCTAGGTAGTAGATCCCCAGTGCATCTTTAAACTCATAAAATTGTTCAAATGTAATATGGGTTAGTTGCTTATCTCGGAGGTTAAAAGCAAAACCATGCAAGCAAAGAGCTAACATTCAATGAAACAACCAAGAGCAAGGCCCACTGACAACGGTGCAGGGTTGTTGTGTTTCAGCTGGGCAATGAAGGGTGTATGAGAGTCCCCTCTTGGGTCTTCTCCCTTTGTCACACTGGATACTTACTTTGAGGAAGTTTTGGACATAAGATACTATGGGGCAGAACAGGATCCCGTTCTGAACATTAATCAGTTCTATGAAGACAGAAATTGCAGACTGCATTTTTGTCCCCAACACTGCATCCAGCAATGAAGTCACACAATGAAAATTGTATTGCAGGCACATCAATAACTTGATGAAATGAGCGTCATAGATGCTGGTATTGGAATAAGAAAACACATCCATCATGAAGGCCATTCCATCTGTCTTGTGCTGTGGACTAGGTAGGTTCTCTAGATCCAAGTGAGGAAGAATATCCAAACCTGCCACCTCAGTAACACACATAGCAAACTCCTGCCTTTCCATTGTCGGTCAAAGGACTTGTCCACCCTTGAGTTTCTTGTGCGTTTGCTGGTGTTTGTGTTCTTATTTAAGTGCAATAAGATGTTACCCTCAAACAATACCAGTCTCAAAGCTTTTCCCCTGTAAAGTTGGATTTATGCAATATGGGGATAATATTATGCAATATAGGGATAATATGATAGGTTGGGGGGAAATGGGGTTCCAAATTGCTCCACTTGAGTTTTTAGGATGGGTGGGTCACTCGTCACTTTCTACTAGTCCCCCTTCCATGCCCACTGCTTCCATTTGTTTTCTAGCTGTGCTCTATTTCTGACATGCTCCTGAATGAAGGATGTATTTTCTTACTCTTGATTCCTCAGATTCACACCCAACGAGAAATCTCCAGAAGCATACCACATTACAACTTGTATATGTATATTTCTTTTGATCCCTCAGATTTGCACAAAAGCAGAAAACTGCACAAGCAAACCACATCAACCATTTTTACTCCAAAAATTGCACAGCAATCTGAAAAGTGTGTGCTGAGAATTTACAATTGCTTTTATTTCTTTTCTAGCCTGCTGGACTATAAGTAGATAGATAGATAGATAGATAGATAGATAGATAGATAGATAGATAGATAGACAGACAGATATAGATCCCTCAGATTTGCACAAAACCGGAAACTAATGCAAGCAAATTTTCAATTGTCTGACTGTGTCTTTTAAGCACTTCTTGTGCAGGGATACTTGTTTTTTTTAAAAAAAAACACACAAGGTGTGTATGCAGCTATCTGCGTGCATACTCTGTCAGTACTTAATTGATATAATACAATCCGCAAATTAGAAGATAGGAACAAACACAAAAACAAGCACCTGGTAGTATGAACAGAAAATACCAAAGCTGCACCTCATATACAAATACATGTGGATGTGTCTAATCTGAATGAGGAAAGAAGTAGATTAACAGCTAAATAATGCTCAAATGTGGCTAGGTTCTCAGTCACATATGTGATTTTCTTTACTTCTCCTTTTAAACATGTAGCATTAAGCAACCGTTCGGCTGATGGGTAGGAGTGATCTTTTGGGCTAGACAAGATCATGCAGTCAATTCAGGGTTCAAATTAGGCTTAAATGTGCCTTCTGTACCTTTCTTATATTGTTTGTTCCATGTTGTTAATTCAGGGATGATTATGGAAGAGAAATCAAAATGTATGCTACAGATTTATGTAAACAGACAGATGTAAGTGAAAATTTATATGAGCCTCACATGTGAAAATGTTCTGCGATATCAAAGTGGCTTGCTTAAAATCGTGGTTCAAGCTGACAAGAGTCACCAACTTTTTCTTTCTTTCTTCCTTCCTTCCTTTCTTTCTTTCTTTCTTTCTTTCTTTCTTTCTTTCTTTCTTTCTTTCTTTCTTTCTTTTTCACCAGCCCCAGTGTTCCTTCTGCAGACATTATCAGATTATAATGCTTATCTCCAAACAATGATAATGCTTTACAGGCTGATTTCTACAGATTAAGCTACTATTAAAGGCACAGGAGCCAGTCACTTGGTAACACAAATGATCAATTAAACTTGCGACACATAAAGAAGCCACATTTACAAAGTAAATGAATATGATAAAGGTAATTTTTATTACCTTAAACAATGGGTTGTAACTTTTATTTTAATTTCTCATGCTTAAGAAAAATTCAAAAGAGCGTTTTTTCCAATGAAAAGTTTCAATGAATAAATTTATCATCAGTTAATTCATTTTTTCACCTTGTTGAAGCCAGACAATTTATCAGTAAACAGATAATAATCTCAAAATCAGTTGATTGGACCTTATCTATTTCATTCTGCCACATCCTGAAATCTCAGAGCTGATAACACAACAAATCAATGTATGCCGAGGACTGGTTTGAAATAGAAATTGTCCTGTTAAGAACTCCCAATGAGAAACTAACTTTGTTATGGTGATCAGACTCAAGAAAGGGTGCAAACAAGGGTTTGTCTGCACATCTGAGAAAGAATATTGTGAAAGATTCAGCTGGTCACCTTTTGCAATGCTACTTTGGCTTCAGACATCGAGCCCTTATTTCCAAGGCTCTCCTCCACCTTTGCATGTTGATTAGGCCAGATCTACACATGCAGCAGAATGTGGTGATAGAGTCCAAAATGGCAGAATGAACACTTCTACACTTCAAAAGTGGGCATACCATTATTATTATTTTTAAAAATCCTCATTTAATGTTTCTGGTAAGCATTCCAGGAAGAGAGATTCCAGCCAAGCCCTCTCCTTGACCCCATGCCCCTAAAAATGGCATGATAGGCAAAAGTTCAACCAGTGAAACTTTTTGCCAGCAGAAAGATGCAGTGATGGGTAAAGTCTAACCCACCCCCCAATGTTAAATCCATAGGAGCCCCACTGGGGGGATGTACAACTGTGTGTACATTTTTGTTTCCATTTTTCTGCAGCTGAAATCAGACAGACAGATTTGAAATCTGTCCATCCATCCATCCATCCATCCACTTACCATACCTCCCCCCCCAGTCCAATCTACCTGAAGGGTACACTATCTATTAATGCAACTCCATTTCCAAAGTCAGATATCAACCACACACCAAACAAGAGGGTATATTGTACAGTACTCAGATGACTTTTCCAGGATCTTGATTATGCTTGTAACAGTCAGCTAGGTTCACATTAACCTGGCAAAGAATTTCACAGCTGCACAAAAACTGCTGGAGAAGCACAAACAAGAAACAAGCACAAATATGAATAGAGTTTCATTCTGCAGAAACATATTCCCTTTTGCTGCAGGCAGGCTGCCAGGTCACAACCCAGAAAATATTCCCTTTTGCTGCAGGCAGGCTGCCAGGTCACAACCCAGAAAATGGTTGTGATTCCTTCATAACCCAGGAACCATGGGGAGAGATGCAGGGGTGGCATCCTTCATTCCTAGACGTGTCACCCACCCTCTGTCCTTACCTGCTGTGAGGTAAAATTAAGAGTCCAGATTGCTGCAGTGAGGTGCCTGGGGCAAGCCACAAGTGAATCAAAAATGCTGATCAAGGTTATGTGCACATTACCATTTACTCTGGCTACAATGTGCTCCCACTGCTGCTGATTTAAGCCACAATTCATACGCATTGTTACATCCCACCCCAATCTCTGAGTGGTGTGAGATTCCACGGGGACCAGGCATACTTACCAGGCTCTGCGTTTCCTTTTGGACAATGAGGTCCAGTGGAGATTGTGGTGTCTCTATGATATATGGTTTGTTTATACATATATACAACCTGAGCCTGGGGTGGGGGTGGTGGGGCTTCCAGCTTTAAACTCCAGGAGGGCCTTGTCTCTTCCATGGATTGGTTTGGATTCAAACTGTCAGCCCACATTGTGCTGTGACCCCCTTTTCTCCAACTTGCAAACTGCTTCCCCAAAACGTAACTATTTCCCTCTTGCTTACATCGGCCCACTGCAATTCTGAAACTCCCCCTTCCAACTCTGCATTGTCTTTGGCTAACTACCAGAGCCCTGGAAGGGGCTCCACCCCTCTGTGTCTGACAGAGAGCCTTTGTCTTGTTGATGGCTTCCTTGATAGGCCACAGCCCAGTTTTTTGTACTCTCTTCATGGCCCATCTTTTCAGGCGATTACTTCATCAGGAAACCAGCTCAGTTTATATTTTAACATGGCTTAGATTTTAACATGCTAAATTCAATGTCTAGCACCCTGGAATTAGAAGGGGGGTCCAGGCACCCCACAAACATATAACATTATGCAGTAGCTTATTGAGAAACACTCCTGTTTGATGTGTTTCCCCTCAAACCAGCTTCCATCTGATTTGAAAATGTACGCTGTGGTTAAGCTGAGGTGTGTACATTTCAGCCGTCTGTTGCACATGTGCAGATGGCAGCTTCACTGAATAGAAGTTCCGGGTGTGTGCAGGGGCAAGAAAACAAACCAGGTAATGGTGCGTAGAGCAGTGTAAAAATGGGGCTTGCAATGCAGTGAGAGGAAGCGGTTGTGCTGCGTTTTCAACTCTACAACTCTATGATTCTCTGATTCTATGAATGCTCAATATTTTATTTACAAAGTTTGAATGCTTGTCAAGGATACGATTGAAGTGATGGGATATTAAAGTACATTAGAAGAAGAGACAGAATGTAATGGCAATAGAGTGTTATGGTGGAGCCTCGCTTCCTAGCCATAGAAAATCCTTCTGGACTTCTCTCAAGATTGGATCAGAAATGGCCACATATATTTCACACCTATTTCTCCTACAAGGCAACAATGAAAATTTAGAACGGAAAAAAAAATCTATCGACTCTCATGACAGCATCTGTATGCATGCCTCTAAGCAAGTGTATTTTGTCTCATTTATAAAGATGTGGAAATCTTTTATTTTTATGGGAAGAAAGTGAGAAATCAATAATGCAAAAAGGTTTTAAAAACAGCACAGCCGTGATGGACAATTAAAGTCCCATAGGCTCTGGTAATATTGATTTTCCTGGTGCCCTTGAGCCCTGCTGTCTTTAAAGAGAAGTGTGTTAACCCTTTGATTTAATGAGCAAATTGGAAGCATCAGTTCTGATGCTTGGGCAATGTTTATCACAGGTTTCCTTCCAAGATACAGTATTGGGGACTGCCACAACTGCAAGGAGATTAACAGAGCAATTTTATATGTGCAATTGTGTGGGGGTGGGGTGGGGAGAAACACTGCCATTGTGCCTGTGGTATTTCCACTGAATCCAAAATATCCTCAAACCTGGCAGAGGCAAAATGTTTTTGTTTTTTTTCAAACCACACAAATGGCAACTACAGGAACAACCAGAGCTCAACAGTCGACAACACCTGCAAGACACTTGGAGGTGATCTGATCTCAGCTCCACGTAGGTACTTCTGTGTCACAGCATGCAGAATGATGTCACAGGGAATGTGGCTCTCATACTGCCTCTGCCTCTGTTTCGTAATATTAAGCTACCATCTAGAAGCCCATTTTCTATCTTCTCCCAGAGCAGGAATACTGTGCTTGTGGCTGCTCCGACACATCACCTTGAGACAGAGACAACACGCTTCTTTCTTTAGAAATATCATTTTTATCCAGATTCAAATCTTTGCAAATATGCTGATTAAACATATCAGTTTAAGTAATTTAGCCAGTTAACATTCATTTGCAGGGCTATTTCTACTCTGCCCACCCCTCCAATTCTGTGGACCCAGCAGAGGGTTACTCCCCCCCTTTTTTTTGGTGGCCTGCCATTGGAGCATCAGTGGCAGAGGGGAGACAGTGACCACAGTGAGGAGGTCCAGGATCAGACCTCATGCTCCCACTCACACATCTACAAAGCATTCTCCCAAGGGCCATAACATCACACCCTTAATTGGGCCACATCCCTTTTTTTGCCATGTTTTTTTTAAAAAAATATGTTGTTTTATACTAGATTTCTTTCCACCATCATTATCTGTTTGTTTGTTTGTTTAACCACCCTGAGGACATTGAGCTGCAGAGTGGTGGGATGCATAAGAGGCCTTTGTCTCCATCTTGGCCTAAGAGACAGTTGCTTAGATACAAAATAAACTGGAGAGGATTTGGGATCAGAAGCTATGCTGGAGGTGGACCAGATGGGAAACCTCTTTTGACTGACTCAGGCCTGAGGACACTGGTTGTCGATCTTAAAAGCTTCTTCCCTGCTGTCTTCCAAATGTGCACTTTGTGGCCACTTCAAAGAAAGAGGGGAAATGATTTTCCAATCAAGCATTTTTAAAAATGAGATTAGCCATGGACAATGCTTAGCAGGAAGAGAATAGAGATGGAGCTGCTGATTTCACACCGGAATCGCCTCATCATTTCAGGACATCCGCCGAAGTGTATCAGAATGTTTATAAAGGCTTCTTATGAGACTTTGGCATCAACAATGCCACTAGCCAGAAATCATAGCTAGGGAATGTTCCCTATTTAAAACAGTACACTGATATGCACTGGACTGGGCTGTAAGTATTCCAGCTTGTAAGTAGCTGATCAGGACATCCTGTGTTTTTTTCAGCCAACCACCACCTGTCCTTTGTAAAAAGGTGGGTTTTACAGCTCTGAGGTGAACAAACATGATGGCTTCTTTTGCTCTGAATGCCTGCCTTTGCTCATCAAAATTAATAGGGAGCTTCAAGCAATCTTATTTCTTAATGCTGCTTCTATATTACTTCTAATTTTCCTAGTACCGTAGTATCCTCATTATTAAATGTCATCCTTATTAACAAAGTGTGCTGCTTTATCCGAAACGCTGGTCTTAATGTTTCATCCATTAGAGTCGAATTTTAACAATGACAGAATGATCTCTATCTGTTTCACGGTCTACAACCACAGGCTTTTCATTTTTACCTTGTGGCTGTCTAGTTAGGAGACCAGACTGTCTCGACTCTGTCCCTCATGGGGAAGTTTTTCCAAAAGGGAAAATTCCCTTATGGAATTTTCCATGGACACCAGGCACTTATATCCACTGCAAAGTTGTCCTGAGTCAGCCCCATTGAAATGAATGTGCAGCTCCCATTTGTTTCAGTGGGGCAATCAGAAATGTCTTTTCAGTGGATTCTGCTCTGTGGTAAAAGTAACCATTTGATATCTTGGTAATTCCAAAATGTTGCCAGTCCCCATTAACAGCAGAAACACCCTGTTCAGTGACATAACATCAAAACGGAAGTGTAAGTGTGTGTGTGTGTGTGTGTGTGTGTGTGAGAGAGAGAGAGAGAGAGGGCACTTCCTCAGCTAACATTGGGTCCCATAACTAGCACTACAAGGGTGGGGAATGTAAATCAAATACTCAGCCACTTATTATTGAGGGGAAGTGTGTGGAACAGGTCTCGGTGTTTCGATTTCTGGGAATGGAGTTGAGAGATGACCTAACCTGGGGAGAAAACAGCAAAGACCTGATGAGGAGAGGACAGCAGAGGTTATACTTTCTGAGAATTCTCCGGAAAAGTAATCTCTCAAAGAACCTGTTGACGGCATTTTACCATAGTACTGTTGAGAGTGTATTAACTTATGGTCTGTGTGTACATGCACATGCACATGCACAGAATTGCACTCCACGAAAAGTAAGCATTATACACTAGAGCCACCATATTGTGCAATTTGGTATTCGGTGCATGCCGTGGAAACAAAACAATCCAATTACACTTTGGCTGGAGATATTTGGTGATAACAGGCAAATTATCTTTTCGGCAATTCATCTTCCATTACAGATCTTTGTATCACAGGATCTTTGGAATAATGTTGTTTGACAACAATTGCAGCAACATATTAAGAACATACAAAGAGGTTGCTACATCAGGCTACAGTGGCCAACCAGGTGCCTGTGGAAATCCTGCAAGCAAGACCTGAGTGCATGAACACTCTCTCCTCCTGTGGTTTTTGGCAACTGGTATTCAGAAACACTTCTGCCTCTGACCATGGAGGTGGAACTTAGCTGTTGAAGGGCAGTAGCTATTGACAACTTTCTGTTCCATGAATTTATCCAATACTCCCTTAATGCCTTTTTATATTTTCTGTGGCAGCTCCTAACCTGTGGAGCTCCGTCTGCATGGAAGTTCATCTGACACCTTCATTGTATAGCTTTCAACATATGCTGAAGACACAGCACTTTCCTCTGGCATTTGACCCCTGAGATTACTGTATATGGTAGGGCATATCTTACTCTTCTAATTTTAATTGTTTAAACTGATTTTAATCTTGTATTTTTTATTGTTGAAGGTGGGTAAGAAATCCAATTAATAATAATACACCAGATCTCAATTTATGATTCTGGTCATACTTTCCTGTTGCATTATCAGTATTTAAAAATAGATTTGACCCCAATCAGATTGGAGATCCAGTTGATCTGATTCTGTCAGTAGTTCAGTACACCTTACTAGAAGCAGTCCAACTAATTTTGCAAGGAATTAGTTGAAAAGAGCTGCAGCTGGTGTTAGAGGGCCTGCTCTGTAGCCATAAGGTCTGAGATTCAGTCTCTGCCATCTTCGGTTTATAATATTCTGTCTGAAGGGCTGGGAGATACCTCTTCTTAAGACCTTTGAGAGCTGCTGCCAGTCAGAGTGAATTGCAGTGGGCTAACATGAACCAGCAGGCTGACTCAGGATAAAGCAATGTCATATGTTCAATTAGCTTTTCCCCTTTTCTGCCAAGTGAAAGAATTGGTGGTGTCACCTTTCATTGAAGGCTCTTTCTCCTTTAATAATGCATTATTCACAGGTGTAGTATCATCGTTTACTGTCACTGGGTGCTAAACTCAGACCAACTGCCGGAAGAAATCACATTTACCCACTCATTTTGCAAAGGTTAATACAGTACAAATGTGTTTGGCAAAAATCTGTTGAGAACACAATAGAGTTCTCAATACTGCAGTTACTGGGGTAAGGGAGATGAGAAACATGGATGAAAAGGTAATGCAGGGTTTGCTTTGAGACCCAGTTTTATTCCCCAAGTATGTCCCTGGAACGTGTGATAAGAACACTTTTGAGCATGTGCAGAGTGCTTTCCCCTCATCACTAAGTACCCACATGTCTGGGACTAGTGGAAGCCAAGAACTTCCCAAAAACATGTTTCCAGGTCCAGCCCTGGGATGTATGAAATGGAATATTAGTGTCTTTGCACTGTTGTGCCAAAGGAGTGCAGACTGATCGATATTATTATCACCATTTCCAGACATCACCACCACTATTAAGATTGCTATTTATCATTAGTAAAATATTCCCTGTGGCAATATTCCTGGTATCATGTAGTCGTTTTGTAATTATATTCTACCAAGACATACACTAGATTGATCCCTGACTTGAACAGATCCTCCATTTAGGTTTTGCTGTTAGCATTTACTTATTGGTGGCAGTTCCTGGAATCTGCTTCAGAAATGGCCATCAAGCCCTAGAATCAATCTCTGTCCCATTTATGCACATTTAAGGCCCTCTCCTTCAAAAGGCTAAAGCTGTGTGAGAATAAAAAGTGTTATAAAAATCCTCATTAAAACGGGATAAAAGGGTACCAAACTACAATTGCATTTAATATATAACATCCTCCACCTGTGACCTGGCGTGCTATGGTCCATGGGGTCACGAAGAGTCCGACATGACTAAACGACTAAACAACAACAACAACCTGTGACCTACAAAATCCAGCTCAAACAGGTCTAACTGGAGATGTTCAGGCTTCAGGCCAGCCAGCATGTTACATTACTACAGTCATACCTCGGTTTAAGTACGCTTTGGTTTGAGTACTTTCAGTTTAAGTACTCTACTACAGACCGTCTGGAACGGATGAATCCATTTTACATTACTTTCAATGGGAAAGTTCGCTTCAGGTTAAGTACGCTTCAGGTTAAGTAAAGACTTACGGAACCAATTGTGTACTTAAACCGAGGTACCACTGTACTGTATTGTGTTTTATGGCATGCTAGGCATGCCTCTTTCTTAACAAAATCTCCTAAGCTGGGATCCTGGTGCTAGCAAGGCTTCTTAAAATACCCTCCTGCCTAATAGAAGCAGGAGGGTATTTTATGGGGTGATTAACTGTAGGGAAAAGGAGGGCATGGAGGAGAGTGCATTTAAATTCCTGTGCTCCCAGCAATAGTGGCTGTGTACACACCAGACATTTAAAGTACACCCCCCCCCCCGCAATCCTGGAAACTGTAGTGAGAGGTCACAGAGCTGCAATTCCCAGCAAACTACAATTCCCTGGTTTCCTTTGGGGGGAGGGTATGGGCTTTATTGCGTGTGCAGGACCAGCCAATTGCCCGATGCCATATTCCAGTATACGACTAGTGTTATTTCAGTGGTTCCCTATAGTGACTGGTGGTGGCTATCCACATATGAGCCTTCCTAGATTTAGCGCTGCAGGGCGTTCTGGTATCCTTAAGCGCTACATCTTGATGGAAGTTCCATCAGATGTAGCTTGTGTCATCACTGCTTTTGTTTTCCCAGTATAATTCTCCCATGTAATTCAGTCTCATCCTACCCCTGTTTACTTGAAAACCCTCTGGGTGTCAGTATTTTAAAGGAACAGGGTCTCTTTGAGAAGGACCCACCTGCATGAACAACTAAACAACTCTCTGACTTTTAGAAGACATTTGAAGGCAGCCCTGTTTAGGGAAGTTTTTAATGGTTGATGTTTTTATCTTGTTTTTAATATTCTGTTGGGAGCTGCCCAGAGTGGCTGGAGAAACTCAGCCAGATGGGCAGGGTATTATTCATAATAATAATAAACAGGTGGGAGGAAATTCAGCAGGTGAACCTTGGGCAAAGCTTCCAGCCTAGCCACCATGCAGTCACGAATCGTATCCCAAAGTGGTAGCCTTAATGCTTAGTTAAAGGCACAAGAGCAGTGGCAGGGGGGAACGCTGGTGACCCCAAGAAGAGCTTGAGGGGGGCGGGAACCTGCCTGACGTCAGGCGGGCGGCGAGTTGCGCCTTTAAGGCGCGCTCCCCGCCCCGTTTCCAGGCCGCCCCTCCTTCCAAGGCTGAACCGGCGGCGAGAGCAGCGCGATGAGAGGCTGTGAGCTGCAGGTGCAGGCAGGGCTGGCAGCGCGCTCTCGCACGGCGGCGTAGCGGGCATAGAGCACTTCGGTGGGCAGCCGTAGCAAGAGCCCCTTGCCAGCCCGAGACCCCCGGAGGATCGGGTCTCCCCGCGAAGCAGGGGCTGAAGCTGACCATGTCGGTGGCGACCGGGGGCAGCGAGCCGGGGCCCGCCACCACCGGAGGAGGCGGAGGGAACCGCGTTTTCTTCCAGAGCGGCGGCGGCTCGTCCCGGGAAGAGTCGGTGGCCCCGTCGGCGGCGGTGGTGCAAGTTCAGCAGCAGCAGCAGCAGCGGCGCCACCAGCAGGGCAAAGTGACGGTCAAATACGATCGCAAGGAGCTGCGGAAACGGCTCGTGCTGGAGGAGTGGATAGTGGAGCAGCTCGGACAGCTCTACGGCTGCGAGGTACTCCTGCCCCGCTCCTGGCTGGGGAACTGATCCCAGGAGGGAGGGAGCCTTCGGGGAGATCGGGGCCCGGATTCGAAAGGCAGAAGGGAAGGGCACCCTGTCGAGGCCCCCCGACACACCCCACAGCCCTCAGCGGCTCCCGGTTGGCCGGAGATTGCCCAGAAAGTAGGAGCCACAAGTACCGGTACTTTAAATCTGCCCTCCCTCCCTGCCTCAGGAAGCGGCATCCTGGCGAGCAGAGAGGCTGAGCAACTCGCTGCCTCTCCAGCGCCTTCTACAAAACCGCTTTCGTGGTTTGAGCGCAATTTTTTAAAATAAAAAAATAATTAACCTGCATGCCATTTTTAATCCTCTCATTTGCATATTGGGGATTCCTTTTCATCACGGTCGTTTTATAAATTGCACCGGAGTGTGAAGAGCTCCTGGCTGAGGGAAACGCCGGGAGTGTGTGTTTGTGTGTGTGTGTGAGAGAGAATCTGAATGAAGCCACCTCTAAATGACATTCCCGTGTTCTGTCTCTCCTTCAGCTTCGCCCTCTTAAGGGTGTGTATGTGTGTGAGAGAAAGAGAGAAAGAAAAAAGAAGCTTTGCAAGATTCCACTTCCCAAAACCAAATAAAAGGGCACGTTGTTGCCCCTTAAAACAAATCCGTGTATATTTTGCCATAGATGTGCTGAGTGGGGGTTCTGGGGGTTCCTGCATGCGGCGCTTCTCCTCGGGATCATGTGATGCTCATTACCCTCCTCGCTTCTGCCTACAGCGGCTTAGCTTAAATCCTCAGCCAGCAACGAGGAGGAGCGCACCCACCTCTATGAATGGTTTATTTGCTGCTTTTTCTTGGCTCTAAACCCCACCTGACTGCCATACCACGTACTGTTGGTAATAATATTCATTAGTGTACGCGGAGCTGTCGGCTTGCTAACCTCTCAGTGTAATCTCGGATCGCAGGTTTAAAGTGCAAAGAGATGGAAACTGTTTTAATATCTGAGGCCAACCTTAATTTGTTAGGCTAAGTGGGCTCTCCGCTTTCGGTTAATGCGTAAAATGGGGAGGACACAATGCAACCAGTGAGTGCTTCTGTTAGGCTTGCATACTATCTAGAGATCATATGTTACTACGTAGATGTTTCTGTAAGGAGAGGAGCTTGGGAGGTGGGGTGGAGTGATCAGATATATTTTTAAATCGTGAGCGTTGTCTACCTGCCTTAATCTTGTCTGTAGTCAACTTAGTGCCAGAGGGGGGGGGGAATAGATCAGTGCCTTTGGGGGTTTATTTCAACGTAGTTGGCAGTTCTTTTCTCCTACAGAGACTGTTTCATGTTGGAGTTTGGTGGAATGTGTCAAGGCTTGTGCTTGGACATGTTAAATAAGAATGTTGCGTATTCCCTTACTTACATGTTGGGAATTTTCCTGGTGAAAGAACAGTGAGTGACAGTTCAGTATGTATAATGGGGAAAGCAAGAATCTGCTTTCCTTCTGGGATGATGAGTTGTCCCTAAGGAAGCCAAGTGCTCATCAGGTTAGCAAATAGTATCTTGCACAATTTTTATTTGATTGGAAGAATGAATGATTGATTTCTAGCAGGATTGAATTGATTTTGGACTTGCGTTCTTTTGACTTTGCTATGAAAGTTAGCTTCTGTTGAAATAGCAAATTGGGGAAAGAGTGTTTGTGTTATTTGCAACTATAAATTGCTTAAAGAATTAAATGAGTAACTATATTACCTTCAGGAGACAACTGAAGGCAGCCCTATATAGGGAAGCTTTTTAAGGTTTAATGTTTTACTATGTCTTTATATATGCTGGAAGCCACCCAGAGTGGCTGGGGCAACCCAGTTAGATAGGCAGGGTACAAATAATAAATAATTATTACTATTACTATAAATAGCAGCTGGGAAGGGGGGTTATGATTTAGATCAAAACCTTGGTTGTTTGGGAAATGGAGACTTGCAACTCTGCACTATTTTCCCAATGAAAACGATCCCCCACTCTCGAGCTGCTATTTTCCCAATACCTTGTCAAGGGGGACACAGGTATCATACCTGTAATATTGTCCTATGAAACAAAGAAGCTTGTGGTTGATAGTAATTGGGATTAATGGTGCCAAGGTGGGGCAAAAAGGTCAAAACTCCTTTCCTCATCCCACCCCGAGCCCCATGGTCCAGATTCAATTCTCTTTCTTTTCCCCTCCCAAATTTGTGTGCTATTCAGTTGTTGCCGCTTTTAACAATTTAAGAAATGGGCTATTTACCGACCTCCCATATCTAGTTCTAGTGATGACCTTGGAAGTCTAGTTGTCATTGAGGTGGCAGACCTGAATCTCTGAAGTATTTCAAACTCAAGGTGAGAGCTCATTGAATGTAACTCCATACAAAAATCCTGTGGAAACAGAAAACTAAGTTAGGGCAAAGGGTGGTAGCTTAGTCAACTCACTGACATGCTAGTGTTTTGTAGCAGCATATCACCCTGCTGCAATGCTCCATGTACACACACTTAAAGACCTCCCCTTTTTTGTCTCACTGAGGGCCAAAGTGGAGGTAGTCGATTGTTCACACAGTCAGCATATTAATGGATAAAGGTCTACTTTTGTCACAAAAAGAAGTATGCTAGGAAAGAGACTTGAACTCTTTACACTTTGCCTCACAATAGTTTCAGGCACTTCCCTGCCTGTTTAACTCCAGTACATGACGTGAACTTGGCTGGAGAGAGCAGTCATTGAATGGAAGAAGGGTAAGACATTGGGGGAGGTTCAGAATTAGACTGCTTAACATGTGAATGAATTTAGCAGAAGAGCCTTGTATCAGGGTGAAGACCCAACAATCCAGTATCATGTTCTCACAGAAGCCTGCAGGCAGCACCTGAGGGCGATATTGCTTTCCCTACTTGTGATCCCCCAGCAACTGGCATTCAGAGGCAAGCTGCCTCTAACAGCGGAGGCAGAACATAGTCATTGTGTCCAGTAACCAATGATGGTCCTCCATTATGGCACTCCACAGGTAGCTATTTCTATAGCATCTAGAAATAGGCCAGAAAAAGCATTTGGGATGCATTCTCCTCTGTTTTATGTTTTAATGGCTTACTGGGCATCTAGCCTAACTGAAAGCTAGTAAAGAATTAAGAACCCGAGGGCAGGCTTCATTAGAGTTTCTTGCAGCACATGTTGAAGGAAAATTTCTAAATGTAGAATATACATCTTCCATTGTTTTAAGTGAAGTGTACTGTCGTAGCTGGAAGAAGCTTTGTCAGTAAATTGTGCCAATTTAGATCTTGTTCTGATGGTTTTGTCTAATTAGCTGGAGCTGCATAGTGCAACACATGCACAACTTGTCAGGGACATTATTCTATACAGTGGTACCTCAACGTATGAATTTAATCCGTTCCGAACGGACCTTCGTAAGTCGGAAAATTTGTAAGTCGAAGCCAATGGGGGGGAAAATTTTAAAAATTCGAAGTCGAAAAAATCCTATCTAAACCGCATCCAAAATGGCGGACGGAACTCTGTTCGTAACTTGAAACATTCATAAGTTGAGGTACCACTGTATAGCTATGGTTGAGTTAGGTATGGTGTTAAGTGCTTTTGCAAGACTGGTCAATGAATCACCTGAAGTTTGCAAGATGCGAACGTGAAATGTCGCTGTGTTCTTGCCTTCTAACTTGAGTGCTTCTGTTCAAGGTGCCAGCCAGCCATTCCCTCCTCAATGATGTGGAAAGCTCAAGTGGGAGAATTCATGTCCTCCTGCCCCATCTTCCACTAAAGACTCTGTGGCTCTCGGGAGAGACATTGAATGTTGCTCATTCCTCATTTGATCGTGGTTTTTTTTTTGAAATTTTGTTTAGCCCCTTTAGGTGCATCAAGGCAAGTGGTAATTGTACTGACCATTCAGGTTATAATAAGAAAAGTAAAATATAAATATATAATTAGGGCACAAGCATAATTAATTTCAGAGACAGGAAATGACTTTGGATTCATACATGTGTTAGGTATAATTATTGTAAAATAAATGGTTAATGAAGCTGCAAGTTCTTATGCCTGCAGGAAAGTGAATTCTCAAACAGATTGTGGTGATTAAATGCTCAAGCCAGAAACTTGTTCTGATTTCTTCTTCTTGGCATTCTCATGGGGGATGAGAAGATTGTAAAAACCTGTCCTATTCTATTCCAGATAATATTTTCAGCAAGAAAGGTAGCATTAAAGTTGTGCATTTTAACATGATGGTGCTTAAATAAGCAAGTTCTTTAATCTGAATTTAGAGCTGCAAAAGTTCATATGCTGCTTGTTGTCAGAAGGACTGGCAATAACACACATGTGAATATTTGCAGCCTCAAAGGATGTTGAGGCTAGAAAAGTATGCTAGAAAAACCTTGTTGATACTTGTAAGATCAGCTTGACTAGTCCTCTTATTATAAAGGTTGCGCTTTGATTTCTTGGATCAAAAGTGAATACTATACATTTGCTAGATTCTGATCAGCCCCGAGGCAACATAAAGAAATACTCATTGGCAGGGTTTGAGTAAACAATCACAACTGTATACAACAAAAAAATAAGACTATATGTATTGGAAAATTTTTGGGGAAACACGCAGGGTGAACAATATGGAAATAAAACAAAATGGGAATATGAGGAAAGTCCAGGGGAGGAGGGTGGAAATATGAAAAATTGTTAAAGATATATTGTTAGAAGAAGTATACGTACTTGGAAAAATAAAAATATATTTATTTATTTATTAAAAGAATCTGATCAGCCCCAGGCTTGCAATGCTGGAATAGGTTTGGCCCAGCCCAGCTCCACACAGGCACTGGCACCCACAGATCATGAGAATTGTACATAGGAGAATGGGTGAATGGGTGAGCATTCTGGTGTAGGACTTATTCACTTTGTCCCAGGTTAAAAAGGTAAAGGACCCCAGACAGTTGCGTCCAGTCGCAAACGACTCTGTGTTGCGGCGCTCATCTCGTTTTACTGGCCGAGGGAGCCAACGTTTGTCCGCAGACAGTTTTTCCGGGTCATGTGGCTAGCATGACTAAGCTGCTTCTGGCGAAACCAGAGCAGCGCACGGAAACGCCGTTTACCTTCCACTGGAGCTGTACCTATTTATCTACTTGCACTTTGAGGTGCTTTTGAACTGCTAGGTTGGCAGGAGCTGGGACTAAGCCATGGGAGCTCAAACCGCTGACCTTCCGATTAGCAAGCCCTAGGCTCAGTGGTTTAGACAACAGCGCCTTCTGTGTCCCTATTTGTCCCAGGTTAGGCACAACTAAATGTTAAGCTTACAGGTCATAGCCATGGTAGCTGGTTTATAACAATGTGAAGGCTTTATCAGGTGGACCA
This sequence comes from Zootoca vivipara, assembly GCF_965207765.1. Lineage (NCBI taxonomy): Eukaryota > Metazoa > Chordata > Lepidosauria > Squamata > Lacertidae > Zootoca > Zootoca vivipara. Next base: position 63,230,807 of record NC_142586.1, read on the forward strand.
TTCTATGATGGCCTGTTGTATGGTCTGCCTTATCTACACACATCAAAATACTTGTGGTGTTATTTTGGTACTTGAATACCTCTATTGACCTCAAATGCTTTTGGACTTGTTTTAGATAAGCCTCACTGGTATGCCACCTCTCCTTCTAGCTGACTTCAAGGGCAGATGTGGTGGTGGTGGATTCAGATGGCTAAGTTTTCATTGGTAACCAAGTCCAAATAAGCCTCAATTGAGCTACGGTACCTTTTTTGTGGAACTGGACACTTTCACAAAAAAAAGGAAAACATTATTCAGTGCTGGAAAATTGTATTAAAATCCCCAGTACCATTAAGACTTTTTGGGCTACCAAGGATGCCAGGGTGATGTAGTAAACTGGCTTGACATTATGCAGTGTCTACATTTGGGGGAAGCCTTGCGTGTGGATGAGAGAAGGATAAGGGCTCTTGTGCAAGGATCTGAGCCCACATGGTAACGATAGTTTAAGACCCTGTGCTATGGCTCTGCATATTAAGCTTGACTTGCATATGTTTTTGAGGGATCTCTTGACTTTCTTTCTAGCAACTTCAACAGCATAGAGATGCAGACCAGTGCTCAACAAGAAGCCAAGTTCACACAGTTCTATAGCTTGTCATAACCCTTGCCTAAAGCAGTAGCCTTTGCTCCGATGCGGAGTTGCTGGCTGGATCAGTGGCAGATTTGTGGACTCCAACTTAGAACAGCAACCTAGGCCCCAACAATGAAGGGCCAGCCCAATCATTAGTCCAGTGGCACTGGAGGACAACCCAGTTCCCAGCATCATGACCAAGTCTGAGCTCTGCAGATCAGGAGCAGTGAAACATGAGACTTCCCATCCCCCACAGGTCTCGGGAGTTTGTACCCTCTAAGCATCATCCCTTGAGGAACTACCCCCCAACATCAGGAGGGACCCACATCCCCAAATCACTTTGTCAATTCAGGGAGCACACCTGGATGGACTTCTCAGAAGGGCTCTAAACCAGAGGCAAAGCACTCCTTCTGGTCCCAAGATGCAGACAACAGCTAGTATCTCATAGAAACCACTTTTGGCCACGTTAAACCAGTTTCCTAGATGCTGCATCAATTGTTCCTGGTGGCCTCATCTGGCCGAATTTGAGAAACCGTGACTTAGACAAGATAAATGCATTGCAGAGCAAGGTTGATGACTAATGTTGTGACTGGCTAACTTTGCCCTCCAGAATCTTAAGTACAGGTCATTCCTCTTAATAGATTGTAGTGGGTCTGTGGATCACTCACGCAACACAACTCCTAGAAGCTGCACTTTTAATAGGTTTAGTTTACGACAAAGCAGTTTGCAATAAAGCTTGCAAACAAAGTGATGTTTAAAGCTATAAATATTTTCTGACTTGACTCTTCAGAGAATGGATCATATCTGGAAACTGTTGGGTAAAGACTTTAAAAGCATTCTTTATGGTGCCTGTTACTTTAAAAATCTTGAAACCTGATGTGAGTGAGATGATGATCTATATTTAGAACATAAATAAATCATTATTCAGGGAACCCTTGTCTTTTCTTTTTTTAAAGTAATGGATATGGTATAACAGAAGGAAGTGATTTCAGGATGGCTAGTTACTACAGTAAGAATGCAAATTAATTACTACAGGAAAAGGAAAATGTTCAGTTCAGCGTGTATATGTTGAAAACAGCCCCCCGTCTGATCAAAAGAATTTTGAAACTTGATGAGGTTCATTTTTAAGCCAAGTCTCATACACAATAGTGTGTGTGTGTTTTGAACAGAGTCAAATCAGAATACATATCAGCCTGTTTCTTCCAGGGACTCAAAATGGATTGGCTTGATAGAAAAAAGCAATCTATACTTCATACATTCATCATTGTCTAGCATTTTGAGGTGGGATTAATATACAATGAGAGTGTTCATATTGTAGCTAATAAAAGTGGAATATTGAAGCCACTACTGGATAACTATGTTGTTCAGCCTGCATACCAAAATAAAAAAACTTAGTTGGTCTTTAAGGTTCTGCTGGAAGGATTTTTTTTGTTTTGATTTGACTACGTCAGACCAACACGGCTACCTACCTGTAACTAGAACCAAGGTTACCTAGTGAGCTTCCTGGCTGACTGGGGATTGCTCAGCAGTCCAACCCCACTCACCTGTGCAGTGTACTGACTGGCTGAGCAGCTAGGATATTACAAAGGATCCTCCTACCTCTCTCTGTTGAACAGTCTTGTGGCTTAATTTTAAAAAGGAAAAAAGTTGGACACCAGATGATAGTGCAAATAATGCTTTTAGATAAAGGGGAAAAGCCATGGGGAGAAGGGCAAAACTGACAAGGACATCATCTTTTGGTGTTGAGACAGGTAAGTGTGTCTCTTGAAGCATGAAAGTTTGGTAGGCGTATTCACAGGAGTAAAAAAAACAAAACCCAACTGTGTTGACTGCTGTTCAGTTGTGTATGCCCTAAATTTCACACTGACGTGATGGGGGGATTTGGTTTAGCTTTGGGATTCCTTCCAACTCCAGAGCCTAGAATTTGTTGATAGTTCTGGCAAAATTGCCCACTTCTTTCCCTTTGTTCAGGAGATTAGCTGATGGCTGTCAATAGCTGACCTTAGCAGTGACTAAGAAAATAGCCGGAGACTACTGTATTTGGAGAAGAGAATCCTGCCTGTCTTCCTCCTTTGCCTGGGGGTGTTGTACTATATATGTGAAGACATGGCGGTTTGGGAGGAAGGCAAATGGGAGCTGAGTTGGCTTTGGAAGCGTTTTGAGGTGCTGGTTGTCCGTGATGTGGCGCTGAACATTGGAACATGTGGTAGAGCGTTTTTATCCCATTTATTTGTATATAAGCAAAAATATTACAAAACACTGCTGGCCTCATTCCACAGTAGAATCAAACTTGAGTAAGCACTGCACTCCTGAAACTTCTCACCACCCAGAAATTGGGGAGCATGTAATAACATGATTAGTTTCTGCTGGATATTTCATTATTTCACATAGTGCTCTCACAAATTGTATATCTGTGTTGATGACAATTAACTTGCAGAAATATTGTAAACCCAATTTCCAGTCGAAGTTGAGCACATGCTTGATAAGCTCCTGGGATATAAAAGTGCTTTACTTTGAATCTAACCTTCTTAGAACACAAGGTTGAAGTATAGTGCCTTGGGGCCCCTCCATATATCCTGTTAATTGGACATTCATGTTGATTTGTGTTTACAGTGCTAGCTACTGCAGTTATTACACGCAGTCCTGCATTCAATGCTATTTGCACATGCAAAGGTGTTGGGATGGTCACACTGATTCATTTCCAATCAGTGCATATTCTGTAACTTCCCACTGAGATCCTATCTCACTTTATTAGGGCTTTTTTCAGCCACAACTTGCTGGAACTCAGTTCTGGCACCTCTCAGGTGAGCGCCATTGCCATTATAAGAGAACAAGGGAGGCCTTTATGGTGAGTCCCTGCACCTCTTCTTCCAGAAAAATAGCACACCTCTTTATACCACAAATGTTTGCTTTATTTTAGGGCTGCTTTTGTTGCACTCTAGCCCCTCTGAACAGCAGCAATATGGTTGCACTGTGGAAGTATTGCTGAACAAGCTAAAGCAGGATAAATCCAGCACTAATTCTGTTATTGTGTCGAGAAGATGTTGCAGGATACACATGTAATAAAACAGGTGGGGAGAAGCCCTTGATTTAAAGACATCATACTGAAATGGCTAGGGAAATGTTTTGTTCAGGTGTTGGGAATGTTTGGCTCTCCAGGTGTTGCTGAAATACAACTCCCATCAGCTCCAGCAAGCATGACTAATTGCCTGGGATGATGGGATTGGGAGTTCAGCAATATCTGGAGGGTCAAAGGTTTTCCATACCTGGTTTTGTTGGGCAGGTGCTTCACCCAGCGGCGGAGCAAGCTGATTGGGTGCCTGGGGTGGCACGTGTGCCTTGCACAAATGGGTGGGGCCAGCCACCCACAGGGTGGGGCGAGCCTAGGCAGGACACTCCGTGGGGCCTCCGAGGAGTCTGCCTGCCTCCTCCCACTCAGCCACCCTACAGCTGAAGGGGAGGTGGTGAGCGGACCGTTTGGGGGACCACGGAGCCTGCGGACGCCCAAGCTACAATGTCACTCCCAGGAGAGACGCGTGGCTTGGGCGCGCTGCAGGCCCTGCATTGAGTGCCGCCTGGCATTTAGTCACCCCCTGAGTGGTGACACCTGGGGCGGGCCACCTCCACTACATCCCCCTTTCTCCGCCTCTGGCTTCACCCACTACAACGTATTTTTGGAGTCTGTGCCAAAATTGGAGTAATTGGAGGGTGCTCCTTGCACCCTCTTGCCAGTAAGAAAAGAATGTTTTTTGGTGCACTGTTTCAATACATGAAAAGAGTTTAGTTGCAGAAACTGAAGTGATTCTGAATAGCATATTCTGAATCAATAGCAGACAAATTGCCATTTGTGCAGATGTGTAGGCTTTGCTTACACCTACATTCAGAATCCAAAAGACTCATGAATTTGACTGGATACTACAGATTCTGTCATTCAACGTCTTGTGCTTGGAGGGCAATGCTTTTTGTGACCATTCATGTAAGATAAACAAGGAGGCAGCTGTCTAATTCAAAAGTATATGATAGAAAAGTGATTATTGTAAAAAGCATATGAATATTTTTTATCCATTATTTTTGTGTACTGTACTTTATGCAATAAGTATTGTACTGAGCTGTTTTCAGTTGGCAAGGCAGGGAAGGGGTTAACTAAGCCAACAAACTTAAAGCCCCCTCAGAAGTGGATACTCCTCCCAGTTTCAGGAATTATTTCCTGTCTGCTTCCTCATCAGTAATGTAAGGACAAGGGAAGCAGTATAAAGGAATGACAGTAATTGTTGTATGGGCTAGTAAGGGTAAAAAAATTGTTGTCTATACCTGGTTACCACAGAATCTGAAATGAACAGATACTGTTAGCTAGGGATGATGGGAGTTGTATTCCCAAACATCTGGAGGGCCGGAGTTTGCCTATGCCTGTGCTAAACAGATGAAAGTTTTCAAGATGACATCTTAATACACATGCTGTGGCAAGATCATGATTAGACAAGCCTTCATTTCCCTGTTCATACAACATTTGAGGGTGGCTCCAACAGTAAAGCTGTGGTTACGTATGCAACATCTGGAATTGGTGTCTGCCATGTTAAAAATCAAGTGAACAACTATTTGAGTGAAAACTGTCAATCACCTGCAACCAGTCCTTAAGTGGCACTTCATACTGAACAAATTCCTCAATGCTGCTGTTACAGATTGAAATCTGTAAAATCTGCTGTACTACGGTAGGTGTAGGTCTACTTCAAGTAGCAAGGTTCTCCAAGTTGACAGCATTCTTCAGACTTGGAAGTGGCTGTCAAAGCTACTTAACCCATAATTAATATTGGATTGAGTTTAAAGCATGTATTTCCTCCTCTGGCATTCGGAGCATGGCATGCAAGAATGAGGCTATGCAAACAGTATGAATGAATGGCTGCAGTTGTTCCTTAGATCAGAGGAGTATTTCAGGCTTGATCAGTCTCTAATAAAATTATACTATATTGTATATTCTCCATGTTGGGAAAGCTCCTTCATGACACATAATCTTCTTCAGAAATTCAGAATACTTGCCCTAGGCAGCAATCCACTCATTCCACTCTTCTCTTCTCTTCTCTTCTCTTCTCTTCTCTTCTCTTCTCTTCTCTTCTCTTCTCTTCTCTTCTCCCCCCTTCCCTTCTCTTCATGATGACCCTTCACCTGCCAATTGGGGTTACAGTCCAGGTTTGGGGAAATTAAACCTTGGTGGCTTATCTTTATTTAAGCAAGGCCCATCTTGTACTAGGGTAGAAAACATACATATACTATGCATAGTTAGTCTCATCAGGCTCCTCCTTTTATATATATATAAAAATACATCTTATTTTTCTGTTTAAAAATGTACACACGTAAATACTAAAACATAACATTAAAAAATGGGTCACTAGGAGGGTAAAATACTAAACATATTATTTCACAGTACATAATAATGAGGTGATGAGAGTAAACCAGTTTATTGAATTCTTCTATAAATCAACTTGGAAAACACAGAATAATATGCTCTTGCTACTTCATATGTTTGTATTAATATTTTGTAGTTGTTGCTATTTCTGTGTGCATAAGAGTAGAGAAGAGGAAAACTTGGGGATTACATTCCTGTACTCTCCAGGGATGGGAATCCTCCTCACTGCACAATTTAGTTGTCCTCATGGTATAATTTAGCCAGCAGAAGTCCTAAAGTGATTTATAGAAATTACAATATATCATCAAATAATGATTAAAACAATTTAACGGAGAACAAATATTCTGCAGTGTGTATTGCTGTTTCATCTTCAGTATTTGGTATGTAATGAATCGGAACCTCAAAAATGTGATAATACAGACATTAATTAAGAAATCTAAACATGCAAATGCACTCTTTTGGGGAACATGTACACTAAAGTTATTCTCCAACAAGATGCAGGATACCAACTCTTATAGAAAGAGGTGAGTTATATATTGTTGCTCGCCACCCCAAGATTTAAGCAGTGCAACATTCAAAAGGGATTCCAGGCAGTTACCCAGGGTTCTGTTTTCCTCCAGAATGTGATATAAGGTAGTGGATACTGTAGTGTCTTTAGTATATATGGTTTATTTTCACATATATACAACCTTAACCTATGATGGAGGGGCTCACAACATCAACAGCCCAAGAGGATCTTGTTGTCCCAAAGCCCCAGCCTTGGATTCAAGCAGAAATCATACATCCCTCTGGCTTTCTCTGACTTCCCAGCCTGCAGCTCCCCCCCCCCCAGCTTCTAGTGCACATTACTCAGCTCTCAACTCTGCCTTTGTTCTTCTAGCTACCCATGAGTTGAATGAGGGGCCCCTTCCCATTTGTCTTCTCATGCATAGCCCCTCCTTAATGGCCCATTACCTGGGCTATCACCTCACCAGGCATCTATTCCATGAATGAGAAGGGGAGCCAGCAATTCCGCCTACTATTCCCCCAAACTCAAAATAATGTCTTGCATGCTGCTACTTATAGCAAACTAAGCCCAAGGCATTTTGGCATTACAAATGTTGTGTTGCTAAGCATATCTTGAGAGCAGATTTCATTGAAGCTAAAGAGGCTTTCAGGTAAAGGCTTCATGTGTTACTGTGAAATGAACATTTTCCTTTCAAGTGTTGCGTCTTCACAGGTTTAATAGTGTATCAACATAGGCTGTATGGCTAGATGTTAATGGCACCCAAGTGTGTGTAAACTCATTTTGTGGCCTACTTTAAATCTGGCTTGTAGTGTTTTTTCCATCTCCTGGAATTTCATTCATGTTAGTCAATGACTGATGTATTAATATTAATATTTGTCTGCACCTACTTCAGTGAATGCTTCTCACCTGACTTATCTGCTGTGCACTTCAGAATTGAGCTGGTTGCCATGGTTACTTACAGTCCTGGTTCAGAGGCTGCATAAACAATGTGTCGCAGGCCTTTTGCAGCATTTAGGGTGGGTTCTCATGTACTAAAATCCTCCCTGAGTTTGGAAAATCTAAGTAATTACTGGCCAGTGGCCAGTTCCTGAACATGGTTCTTGAGCAAGTGGTTGCAGACCAGATCCAGGCGCTCTTGAAGGCAACTGATTTTCTAGATCCATTTCCGTTGGGGTTTAGGCCCCGTTTTAGCACAGAAAGTGCTTTCATTGCCTAGTAGGATGACCTCTGTTGAGAGAGAGATGGGCAAAATGTGTCCCTCTTAATTCTCCTTGACCTCTCAACAGCTTTCATACCATCAACCATGGTATCCTTCTAGAGTTGCTGTCCGAGTTAGGGGTGGGCGAAACTGCTTGGCATTGGTTCTGGCCCTACTTGGACAGTCATTTCCAGAGGGTGATGATTGGGAAGTGCTGTTCAGCCCCATTGGGCCTTCAGTGTGGGATTTCTCAGGGTTTGATTTTACCCCCATGCTGTTTAACATTTACATAAAACCACTAAGTGGGGTAATCTGGAGTTTTGGAGTACATGGTCAAGCAATATGTTGATGACACACAGCTCTGGTTCTCCTTTACATCGGCAGGGGTAGCAGTAGATTTGCTAGACGAGATGATGGACAAGATGAGAGCCAACAAACTGAGGCTCAGTCTAGATAAGACTGAGGCACTATTCGTGGATGGTCAGACTGGGTGGATGGGAGGTGGCCTACTCTTGATGGGGTTAAACTCCCTCTTGAACAGCTTAGGGGTGCTTCTGGTTCCATTGGAATGCTTTTCTCAGGCAGGCTCGCCTTTGTTACATATCTTTAGGCACCAGGCAAAACATTCCTCTTCTCCCAGGCTTTTGACTAAAATCTATGGCCTTTTAAACCGGAGAGGTATTGTTTTTGTTTGTTACTGGGTTATGTATTTTGGTGTTTTTATCTAGTATAAAAATTAAATAAATAAAAAAATGTACTGAGACATGCCCAATCTACTTGCTTTTCTTTGTGGTATTTGATAATATACACTGCGTCTGTCATGTAGTGTTGGCAACAGGTCAACACTGTGTGACAGTATGCAATGTTTTGCTTCCTGGGCTTTGGGAAGCAGGTGCCAGGGGAACAGTTAGGGGACTAGCTTAGTCCACTGACCACATGCTACTGATGGCTAGCATTCTTTCAGGCAGAGAAATCATGCATCCAGAAAACGTACTATCCCATTTCTCTTATGTAAACCTGATTCTAGTGATAGATAACGAGCGTGAAAGCAGTGTGATGCTTGAGCACGCTTGTAGTATTCATTCATTCATTTTTATTACATTGTTTTAACATTTTAATTTTGCTTCATATACTTAGATTTCTGTTTCTGTTTCCCAGCCCCCTCCCCAAACTGGCTATGACATGCACATTCACACGCACACACACAGTTACATGTTTGGCAGTTGAGGATTGAAAGAGCGCCATGCTCTGAAACATCTTACAAAAGCATGTTTTAACTATACTTTATGCAAAGTGCTTGTGAACTGTGTCAGATATCGCTCTTTTGGAGCACACCCACCAGCCCCATAGCTTTCTAGGATGCTCGAAACTCCTCTTTCATTTTTGTGCTAACACATACCTGAAACAAAAATAACCTGGTTAAAGCAGACATTTTTTGTATGTAATGATTCCCTGTGTTTCAGAAATAGGCACAGTTACTAGGGAAAGCTGAACAAGGCTCAGCCAATTGCAGAGTAGGTCAGGCCAGTTTCTCAATACTGTAGAAAGTTACTTAGAAATTGATATAACTTAGTTTACCTCCAAGGACTCATGGACAAAGGCTAACATTTATTAACAACTGACTTTGTTTTCATGCTTCTAAGTAAGAAAGCAAATATGTACAAAAATGGAAAACAAAAAGACAGGAGGGGGAGCCACACAACTCGAAAGGGCAGGGTGCCTCAAAGATGTTCCAGTGATGGCTCAATGATGGTCAAAACTCTTGGGACACTTGGACAACAGATATATTCCATTCAAAGGAAAACCAAACTTTTCTTCTACAACAGTAATTCCCGGAAGATCGTTTTGAGTCTAGGGACCTCTCAGAAATTGGATTAGTACTGCAATGTAAGCAGCTTGTCCCTGAAGGTAAATAAGTTACCCATTGGTCCATGAGAAAAAGTAATTCATTTGTTTCTCAAACAATTAGCAAGGATCATTTCCTACTGTTGACCAAATGTTGCTAGTCTGAGTACATATTACTGGGCTAAATGGACTAATAATATGACTTGTTATAGAGCCTGTTTATATGAGACTGATGCTGGGTAGACTGCTGAGTTCAGAAACCAGGGCACTGCTACAGAGAAGGCTCTGTCCTGAGTTGCCCCCCCCCCCTGGGTCATACACATTGGCACTGTTCATGGCTTTAGTACACCAGTATCGAAACCTTGAATGGTGTGGTAGCTTACAGGGAGTGCTGTGCTTTCAGGACCAGTGATGTATGCTCCCATCTAGCTACCCCACTCAATAATCTGCAGCTACATTCTTCAGTGGCTGCAGCTTCTGGACTAAGGGTAGCTCCATGTTGGGAGCATTGCAGTAGGCCAGTCATCATGAATTAGAACAGGGGTCAGCAAACTATTTCAGCAGGGGGCCGGTCCACTGTCCCTCAGACCTTGTAGGGGGGCGGACTATTTTTTTTGGGGGGGGCGGAATGAGCAAATTCCTATGCCCCACAAATAACCCAGAGATGCATTTTAAATAAAAGGACACATTCTACTCATGTAAAAACACCAGGCAGGCCCCACAAATAATCCAGAAATGCATTTTAAATAAAAGGACACATTCTACTCATGTAAAACATGTTGATTCCTGGACCTTCTGCGGGCCGGATTTAGAAGGCGATTGGGCCGCATCTGGCCCCCAGGCCTTAGTTTGGGGACTGCTGAATTAGAACCTGCTTGAGCTACATTCTTTCATTTGCTCAAATTTGCTCCCTTTGTCAGTAGGAACACTGTAATGTTAAATAGGGTGACCTGTTGAGAGACTAATAACAGCAGTTATCCTTTCTTCTGCTGCCTATGCCTACCAAAGGCTAGCCTCCAGAACAGGTGTGAGGAACTGTTGGCCTTCCAGGTGTTGGTGAACTACAGCTCCCATCATCACTGGCCATTGGCCATGCTTCTGGGGACTGATGGGAGTTGTAGCTCAGTAACATTTGGAGGGCCAAATGTTCCCCACACCCACTCTAGAAACTTGGACCTGGCTTTCTCTAACCTCATCTGCATTGCAGGGGGTTGGACTAGATGACCCTTGGGTACCTTCCAACTCTTAAGTTTCTATGATTCTAATTCAATTCAGCTAGGTTCTCATAGCTTCTGCTTTGCAACATAATGTTGCCAGTCCTTCCAGGGAAACAATTTGTCTCTAACAGTCGACTTGTTCATTGAGCAATGTACATTTGGAAGATTTAACATTTAAATTGAATTTCCTAAGGCACTGCAATACACCACATAGCTTGGTAAAATGTTGACTGCACACTTAAATTAGTTGGAGTAGAACAGGCAGAAGGTTCCTTGGAGATCAGTTAGCCTCCCATTCATAAGTCTATTGAACATATTAGGAAGCATTATGAAGGCTGAAGGTCATACCATTGATCTCATTATAAGCCTTGTCTGTTTTCCCTTTATCTTTTGCATGCATCACTAGCCGCTAATCACCTTGGGTCTGGAGAATGGGCGAGAGATTCTGAGAATTCAGGGAAAAAGATTCAGGGTATTATTCTTCTCAGTCACATCCTTGAATTGCTAGTAATCAACACAAGTGGATGCAACCACCTTTCTCTCCCCCCCCCCCTTAAGTAAGATGGATCTTTCCATGCTGCAGTTTATGATCAAGTAAAAACACAGTCCCCAAAGACCTGAGTGGATTGCTAATGGGAGGATTTTAAATTTTAGCATTGTGCTCAGGACTTTACAGAATGACAGCACAATCAGTGCCTCCTAGTGAAAATCCTCTTATCAGGCTCTCTCAACAGGATTACTCTGCGGTAACTATAAGCTTTGCTTTTGATTTAAATGTTAATAGGGTAATTGTAGTTCTATAATAGAAAAAATGGATTCAATCTCCTTTGTGGTGTAAACCTATTTCTACCTATGCTTCAAATGACAGGCTTAATTATAAGCTGTTACGCCCTGTCCCTTTCTTCATAGACACATACTAGTAGAAAGCATGGGTCTGTGCATTGAGGAATGTGTGAATCAGGACAGTGTTGTGCTCCACACTTGTTTGTGGTAGAGCCAAATTAGCTTGTCCTGGCCTCTCCCTATTCTCCCCGCTGCCCCCCCATGTGTGTGCGCAAACTACTGAAGAGTCTACACCAATGTTGGAACTGGCATCATAGCTGGCTGTTTCCAAATTTTGCCCTTTTAAAATGGAAGCCAACAATGTAAAAAAAACAGCTAAAACCTTAAGACGAACCATTGTATTAATGTTCTCCTCTGATATGTGCAAGAGAGAAATGTATAACATGCTTACATTTTGAATTTAGCTCCTAGTAGCACCTGCTGTTTCCTTCCCAGGCAAAGTAATAATGATCTGGCAAGACCTCTGTATTTCATGCTGTTGAAAAGCTTGATTTCGTTCAAGAGCCAAACATATTATCTTCTGTGGGTCTTGATAAGCCAGAATTCCGAATCATGTCTAGAAACTTCCTTTTGAATAGTTGATTAGAACTTAGTGCAATTTTAATAAAGACACTTAAGGTTTCAATAGAACAGCTTGAAATGTAAAACTAGTCAAGCGGCTATGTAGCCCATGAAGCTGAATCAGCTTCCTGTTGCCTCTGAGCAGATGATATCCTAAATTACATAGAAGTGTGCAGACTTCTACAGAGCTCAGTTGGTTAGAGTGTGTTGCTGATAACGCCAAGGTTGCAGGTTGGATCCTTGTATGGGACAGCTGCATATCTAGGTTGGACTGGATGAGCCTCAGGGTACCAATGATTTTAATCCTTTGCAAAAAAAGAGTTGTCTCAAAGGTGCATCCTCTGTGATTGCAATGTGCTGACTAGCAGCTGAGCCTTGCTTGAACATCTGTTTGCTGCGTGGGGTTACTCAGCAGAAGCAATTACTGGAGCCAAGCTGCGAGTTCCTTATTTGAGGAAGTTCAGCCTACTCCTATACCACCACATTTACATCTTTACAGTCAGCCACAGGGTTCTAATTAAGGTCAGGGCATGGAGACCTGCCGCTGTGAGTGATTTGGTTTTGCTAGTAGAGAGATGGAGCCCTGGATCTAGATAGTTTGGTAACCCATGGAAAAGGAAATTTGCAAGAGAGAGTGCTTGGGGTCACTTAAAAACTACTCTGCCTAGATTCTAGATGGTCCATGTGGTGCCTACTTAGAACATTAGCTGGTGCAGATTCTTAGCTCTGTTTTAACTTGGCAATATGCAGCCAATATTCTGCCCAAATTCAGTATGAAGCAAGTCAGCACCTGTATTTCTTCCAGCATTCCAGCCAGAGACTATAAGCTCCTGTTATGATTGTTACCTCTTCATTTGTACATGATTGACTGAACTTTGTAAACTGATTAGAATGGGATCTCTAAATGAGAGAACACCCCCAGGTTAAAGGAATGTTTCCTCATAGGTGGAAATTGGTTCTCAGAAACTATGTTGTTTCTCTATAACCATATAGCTATTATGCATTTAGTATCTATGGTATGCTACAGCCATTTCTGTATGTTCAGGTCTACTCCTTTGGGTGTTGAAATGACTGTGGACAAGCTAGGGGATGGCAGGCTCCACAGATACCAGCAAGGAGTATACAGGAAGAGGAGTCTGTCCCTAACACATTTGCAGACTGTGCAGAGTAGCCCTGAATGTGTGAAAATGGCTTGCAGATCTGGGTTACGAGACAGGTTAAGGATAAGGTAGACATGTTAGGCTTTTAGACTTCAGAATTTTAAAAATGCTTTTTGTTTGTTGTTAACTTGAAGCGCCAGGTTAATTTCAGTCTTGGATTTCGTAACTGGTAATATGGAGGCAGAAATATCCATGTACTGTATCATTTACAGCTCAAAGCCTTAAATTTCTGTGCCATCCAGGTGGGATCCTTTGTGAATGAGAATAGGTTGTTGACTTGTGTTCACAAAAGTCTGGTCCCTGGGGCTTTGTGCCAGTGTGAACGGAGACATTTCCTCTCCACTGTGTATTATTGTATCCTGTGTCTCAGCCTGTTTGCATTGGCCCCAAAATGGTGGTGGGCTGCTCAAGGTGGCCTGAGGCGAGATGGTAGGCAGCTACTTGGCTGAGAGAAAGAGGCTTACTTTCCACTTGGGGCTTGCTTAATAAGGCCTGGTCAGCCTATTTGCTAATTGATTCCCTGGGGGGCCATTCCTGACATCAGAACTGCAAGTGCAGCTTATTCTTTTGCCAATCCTTCTGTCATATGGTAACTACTTGCTGAAGCATAAGAAAATGAGACCTGCTTAGCTTATTCTTCCATCATTGATGGAGGCCAGCCAGCTCAGAGGCAACAGGTGCTGCCTGCAATCTGAACAGGCCCCACACCTGTTTGAAATAGGAGCCTAACTGAGCTCCCCGCAGCAGCACTGGGGCCTCTGGGTCATGCTCTCACTTGAGGTGGTAGCCTGGGCGGCCATGTTGGTGTGCATGGTAGCCTGGCTCCTTGTTTCATGCTACCTCCACAGAAAAAGCTAGATCGCCCTCCCTTCAGTCCTGAGAGCCCCCTGATTTCTTGCTAGATTGTTAACCCCACAGAAACTGGTCCCTCTATAGAGGGTGAGGCTCATGGCCTCTTGTTGTTCAATCATGAAGTACATCTGTGTATTGTGTTTCCAATGACTGATCTGATTTTTCAGATTCCAGATCAAGGGATGACCTGTGGCCCTCCAGTTGTTGTTGGACTTCAACTTCAGCCAGCATGGCCAATATTTAGGGACAATGGAAGTCATAGTTTATCAACATCTGGAGGGCTACTGGTTCCCCACCACTGCATTAGAGTGGTCTCTGCTTTTCAGGGCCAAGTAGGGTTTGGCCTGTTTGTCCAATATAGAGAGCTGTTGGCATTTGATGGCATACACAATGTTGGAAGATGAGCAATTAAATAGTCCTGAGATGGTATGTTTGATGTTGTTGGGGCCAGTAATGGTGTTGTCCGGGTGTATATGGCAGCGAAGTTGGCTTCTGGGTTTATTGCAGGCTCTGGTACCAGTGTCCATGTTAAGTCTGGTGGTTGTATTCTTGTGGATGAAGAGTTTTTAAAAAATGGGTGGCTGTAGGCAGTGAAAGGTCTTCCTCAGGAAATGAACTGAGGCGATAGGAACTTAAGACTCGGGACTGGATGGTCTTTTAGATAATGATGTGGATTACTTTAAAATGTTATAAGCTAGCACTGCTGTGCTTATGGGGTGGGGTCTTGCTGACTTTTTGCACCAAAGTCCTGTCCTGAAAGCACCACTGTAATCAGTAAGACTCAAGCACTTGAGAGCCATTATTTCCTACTGGGAATCACTAGTAGTAAGGCTTCTTTCTGCCCCTTCTCACTTCACTTCCAATGTTTCACATGCATATTCTGGTTC
Source organism: Zootoca vivipara (assembly GCF_965207765.1). Lineage (NCBI taxonomy): Eukaryota > Metazoa > Chordata > Lepidosauria > Squamata > Lacertidae > Zootoca > Zootoca vivipara. Next base: position 63,245,883 of record NC_142586.1, read on the forward strand.
CCATTGGCATAGTCCACAGAAAAGAATTTGACCAAGGGGCTGAAGCTGAAAAGCCTTTGTAATATGGTGGGCAACCTGCATTTGGGGAGCTGGGGCGTAGCAACCCTAGAGGTGGCCATAACATCATTCTGAATCCTGTTGATAAAGTAACAATAGGCATCTTTGTATTGTTTTATATCTCCAGAAGCAGGTTAAATGGGCTTTCATGAAATAGGAAAGGAAATGTCAGTCTTTAGGCCCATACCTTAGAAATTCATGGCACTTGGCTTAAGGTTTCGTGACACTGGGTTTTCATTTAATACAAGCAAGATCTAATTTAGATAAAAATGGTGTATGTTTGACTCTTGTGCCTCAGCAATAGGATGGAATGTAATCATATTCTGCTGTGTGTTTCTCACTTAGGAGAAAATACTGTGTTTTGTAATCAAATGATGGTACTCCAACTAGTGTCCTTTGGCTCAACACTGAGATTAGTGCCAGTGATATCTGGCACTATTAAATGTGCAGTTTTTCTGTGCATTTGTTGTAATTAAAGGTAAAGTTGAAGATAAAGCTATATTGATTCATTTTCCATACAAAGGTGGTTGTTGTTTATACCATTTGAGTTTTCGTTTTAAAACGAAAACAATTACTCAACACGAAATTTATTCTTTGTAGCTTAGGCAGAAACCTAGCACTGTGTTGTGACAAACTATGTGCTTTGCACACCTAATGATCTGTGTGGTATTTTGCACACTGTGTGGTATTTTGCACATGTTTCTCATGTACAAATTTTGTAACCAGCCACTGCAGTATCCAGAACTGGTGACCCGGGAGTACTACAAAGTCATTTTCCGTCATGCTGCACCCAGCTTCAAAATGGTTTGCTTATGATTTGTAAGATCATGCTGAGAATGTTTTGGCAATGGGCTAATTAGAATAAAAGAGAGGTTTAAGGCAAGATGCAGCTGGGGAAAACTAAAAAAAAATCTCTTAATACTTTATTAAAATGAGTTGTGAAGAAGCAGGGCTTTCAATCACTTCGTGTTGGATTGTTTGTAAAGCTTGGGATGTAAAATGGTTGCTTTTTGCTTTAAAGGCACTTGAGCATTGTTGTTTAGTCGTGTCCGACTCTTCATGACCCCATGGACCAGAGCACACTAGGCACTCCTGTCTTCCACTGCCTCCCACAGTTTGGTCAAACTCATGTTGGTAGCTTCGAGAACACTGTCCAACCATCTTGTCCTCTGTCGTCCCCTTCTCCTTGTGCCCTCAATCTTTCCCAGCATCAGGGTCTTTCCCAGGGAGTCTCTCTTCTCATGAGGTGGCCAAAGTATTGGAGCCTCAGCTTCAGGATCTGTCCTTCCAGTGAGCACTCAGGGCTGATTTCCTTCAGAATGGATAGGTTTGATCTTCTTGCAGTCCATGGGACTCTCAAGAGTCTCCTCTAGCACCATAATTCAAAAGCATCAATTCTTTGGTGATCAGCCTTCTTCTTTAGCACTTGAGCATAGGAAAGTCAAAAGTTCTTAGGAAGGTTAAAAGCACAATAGATTGTTTTGCTTAGAAAGGTTTTCACAGGAGGGTCTAGCGTTCATCCTAAGAACTTAGGGTGGAATCCATCATAGCACTTATGCAATTGTGCTGTGAGAGCAAGGATTTCTGCTTGTGAAACAGAACGTTCTCCTCCTGCACACACCCCAAATCTGTTCTTGGAGTTGTCCCAACCCTCTGAAGCAGATTTGTGGGGTGTGTGGTACAAGCAGAAGAGGGGGGGAAAGTCCCACTATGCAAGCGGAAATATTTGCACTTATAGGGCCCATTAGCAGAATGCTGCCCCTTTCAATTAAGGGGAAATGGAAACTTACCGTAACTAAGACACCTCTCACCTCATGATTGACTAATGGGATGGGAGAGGAACTGAAAACATTGTACGGTATATAAGTCCAGCTGGTTGACCACTGCAGCAGGAAGAATCCTAGAGAAGAACTCAAAGGGCCCCAGAAACAGGAAGCACATTAATATATACGGTATATTGATTTTGTTAAGGAAACAGTATAAAATGTAACTGGATACATTAATCACTGTTTATTTTTTAAATCTGCCCTTATGTGTAGCTACTCACACTGTTCAACTTGTCGCCTTACTAAATTGTCCTGTTGGTTCCTTGTGCAACTACTGGTACAGATACAAAAAGTGACTAGATATATTGCTTGGTTGTGATAGAAAAGCCCCAAACATCCTTCAACTTCTTGTGAAGCGTAACTAGTTCAGAGCAAAAAGGTCACTCTTCTGTCAATCGCATTCAAAAGCTCTTCATTTCAGTGGTCTTTCTCAGTATTCTGAGCCATCTCCCTAGCTTTGTTGGGCACCATAGAGTTAATCCACCCCGCACCCCATGTTGCTTTTATTTACTCTCAAGTTGCCATTGATCTATACAAAAGTCTGGTAAGCTCTACGAACAGCCTTCTTTCACACACGCAGGTTGTCATGTTGAATAATCTACCCTGTCACAACTTTATAGAGCCCTTGTAGCTGTTGGCTCCGCAGGTGAGCAGGCTCTTCAGTGCGTTTCAGCTGTCCTTTGTTATGACTTTGATAGAAGTGGAGGACTGATATTGGTTTGACACTGTCAGGCAGAGAGGTTGAATGAATTATGGAAAAGAGTAAGAGCTTAATGTTAACTTTAAAGAAAAGGGAAGGAAAATGGAAGAGAGATAATACAGAAGCAAAGGGGGAATGGAAGGGGGCATACTTTCCCCCGCTCCTGACAACCTACCTATCTCATGGCACACATCCCCAAGAGCCATTATGGGCTCAAGCAAGCCAATTCTTCCCCATTTTCCTAAAACAACAACAACCCTACTCTTTCAGTGGCACTGTTTTGCTGCCAAACTGGGGCCATCAAATTGAGCCATCATTGCTCAGAATGCTGATCTCTATGTGGTACGGTACTCGAGCTTTTCATAATTTGTGTTCTGTGTGTATATTTGTGAACAAAGCAACTATTATAAAGTTGTCAGGAATCTGCAGGGGTAGCCAACATGGTGTTCTCCAAATAATCTTGAAGTCACATCTCCCATTGCTTCCAGCCAGCATAGCCAATGGTCAGAGATGATGGGGGCTGCAGTTCAGAATATCTAGAGGGCACTGCGTTGGTGACCTCTATGTGGCTTAACATTCGAAGCAAGCCAAATCAGGTAGTGCTCACGTCTCACTATTTGAGGAAATGAAGAATGAACTACAGAACAGAACCACAAAAGACCATATCTTCTCCAGATGTAAATTATTATTTTTGAACTCTATTTTTAGCTTGATAGTAAAATTTGTGCTTCAGGTTGAAAGTGTAAATGCTCCATTAGATTTAGGGGAAATAGGCAGTTTGCTGTTAAGGTGCTACACCCAATATGCCAGCAAGTTTGGAAAACTCAGCAATAGCCAGAGGATTGGAGAAGATCAGTCTACATCCCAATTCCAAAGAAGGGCAGTGCCAAAGAATGCTCCAACTACCACACAATTGCGCTCATTTCACACGCTAGCAAGGTTATGCTTAAAATTCTACAAGGCAGGCTTAGGGAGTATGTGGACCGAGAACTCCCAGAAGTGCAAGCTGGATTTCGAAAGGGCAGAGGAACCAGAGACCAAATAGCAAACATGCGCTGGATTATGGAGAAAGCTAGAGAGTTCCAGAAAAACGTCTACTTCTGCTTCATTGACTATGCAAAAGCCTTTGACTGTGTCAAACACAGCAAACTATGGCAAGTTCTTAAAGAAATGGGAGTGCCTGATCACCTCATCTGTCTCCTGAGAAATCTCTATGTGGGACAAGAAGCTACAGTTAGAACTGGATATGGAACAACTGACTGGTTCAAAATTGGGAAAGGAGTACGACAAGGTTGTATATTGTCTCCCTGCTTATTTAACTTATATGCAGAATTCATCATGCGAAAGGCTGGACTAGATGAATCCCAAGCCGGAATTAAGATTGCCGGAAGAAATATCAACAACCTCAGATATGCAGATGACACAACCTTGATGGCAGAAAGCGAGGAGGAATTAAAGAACCTTTTAATGAGGGTGAAAGAGGAGAGCGCAAAATATGGTCTGAAGCTCAACATCAAAAAAACCAAGATCATGGCCACTGGTCCCATCACCTCCTGGCAAATAGAAGGGGAAGAAATGGCAGTAAGAGATTTTACTTTTTTGGGCTCCTTGATCACTGCAGATGGTGACAGCAGTCACGAAATTAAAAGACGCCTGCTTCTTGGGAGAAAAGCAATGACAAACCTAGACAGCATCTTAAAAAGCAGAGACATCACCTTGCCGACAAAGGTCCGTATAGTTAAAGCTATGGTTTTCCCAGTAGTGATGTATGGAAGTGAGAGCTGGACCATAAAGAAGGCTGATCGCCGAAGAATTGATGCTTTTGAATTATGGTGCTGGAGGAGACTCTTGAGAGTCCCATGGACTGCTAGAAGATCAAACCTATCCATTCTGAAGGAAATCAGCCCTGAGTGCTCACTGGAAGGACAGATCGTGAAGCTGAGGCTCCAATACTTTGGCCACCTCATGAGAAGAGAAGAATCATTGGAAAAGACCCTGATGTTGGGAAAGATTGAGGGCACTAGGAGAAGGGGACGACAGAGGACGAGATGGTTGGACAGTGTTCTCGAAGCTATGAACATGAGTTTGACCAAACTGCGGGAGGCAGTGCAAGACAGGAGTGCCTGGCGTGCTATGGTCCATGGGGTCACGAAGAGTCGGACACGACTAAACAACTAAACAACAACAACAACAAAGGCAGTTTGAAAGATAGCTATTTCCTTGGTGTTTGATTATTCAGTTGTTGTTGTTGTTACTGGTCTCAAACATTCAGAACCTATTGTTAGTTCTAGTTACAGGTAGGTAGCCGTGTTGGTCTGAGTCAAAGCAAAATAAAAAAATTCCTTCAGTAGCACCTTAAAGACCAACTAAGTTTATATTTTGGTATGAGCTTTCGTGTGCATGCACACTACACGAAAGCTCATACCAAAATATAAACTTAGTTGGTCTTTAAGGTGCTACTGAAGGGATTTTTTTATTGTTAGTTGATAGACTTTAACATTAGAACCTTAAAAAACACTGCTACTGTCTTTTTGTGATTGATTTTAGACAACTATTTATGGAGTAGTAAAAGATTTTCTTCCTTTCATATTTCTGAGCTCAAATTTCAGATCTGGGTATGTGTCGTCTTAAGTGGCTGGTCTTGGCAGTTTAGTAGAGCTTATTGGCCATCTGTTCTGTCTAGTTCACCACATGGTGAACTTGAACTGAGCCAAAACATGACAGAACAGAATGTAGCAAGCAACTTGCTCAGGTAATGCATTTTATTCTGAATTAGATAATTACTCATTATATATATATATCTCTCCTCCCCCTTCTTCACACCAGTACTTCAGAAGTACTTGGGTGTTGCTGGAAACTTTGCATGGTGTAAAGGAGTGCAGTGCACTGCGGGAAACCAAAATTTCTATATATAGTCAGTGTGGACACCTCTAGTCTGTTTGTCGGCACCAACCCTCTTCCCAACGGGTGGGCACCAGAGCCAATTACAGCCTCTTGACTAGACTTCTCACTGCTGCTGCATCCTGCTGACTTATTAGGGTACTAAGAGCATTACCAGCTGTCCTTCAATTTGTACATTTTCTGTGTCAAGAAACAACGAATACAAAACTGATGTCACCCACCCCTAAAGGAAGAGACCATATTTCCCCTCCAGGGTTCAGAATTCCTGAAACCCGGTACCTCCAGTCAGAAGGTATTGCCCTCTGAAGTTCCAGAAGTGTTTTTGTTGCTCAGTAGAAATTGAAATGTATCTGTACTTTAAAATGTAGAATGCCTCAGGCTATTTAGAAGTCTCAAATACTGCAGGCAGGCAGCAGTTAAGTGGGCAGATCATGGGATTGGCATCACTGAAGACTTCCTAACACATCTGTAGTAGTAGGCAGGCTAAGGAGTAGTAGGCAGGCTAACTGCCCACCCACATCTTCCTAACAGCTCTGGGCCTTTGCTGGAGCTTGTGATTTTTCTGTGCATGTTGCAAAGTCTCTGTTGCAAAGTCTGACAATTTCAGGGGCTTTTGAGGTTGAGGACACTTTTTTTATGTACTCAGAAAGATTTATAAAAACTTAATCAAAAAGCTTTCTCAGGGCGGTGCACATAATAAAGCACAACTAAAATCCATGAAACTGTTAAACAAGTGTGCATAAAATAATTATCATTAAAACACAGATAAAAGCAGCAAAGCTTTCTAAAGGAATATAAGTAACTGAATGATGTCTGGCTTGTTGTTGTTTAGTCGTTTAGTTGTGTCCGACTCTTCATGACCCCATGGACGAAGAGTCTGGCTAGTCTTGCTGAAATAAAGCCCCAGCAGGCGTCTAAAACAATGTAGTGATCTCTTGATATTTATAGTGGCGTAGGCAAGTTAGCCTTGGAGCTTCCCCGCCAAAGACTGCTGCTCTCCCTGGAAACTAACACACAAAATACCACTATGTTAATAAAGCTTACAGGCTCTGAACCCAAACTGTCAGCCCACTCCAAGGGAAGTATCATTCAGAATCACAGGGAGCAGTAGCTAGAGGAATTCTGTAAGCTCATAGGAAGGTTAGAATAGGGACTGGTAGGGAAGTAAAAATGAATGATAGTAGCAACAGGGTGGCTTTGAAATCTGTTTAGATTTAGATTCTGGGCTTTATATAGCAGTAGCTAGGAAATTGGGTCACATGAACTGCAAACTCTGAGAAGCTAGAATAACAGAAGCTCGGGAGTCCCGAGTATAGGCAGCTTGGAGAAGTGGGCAACCATTGCATGGTGAGCAGGTGACTTGTTGTTTTGACTCTGCAGACTTGAAGATGATCAGCTAAGAAGCAAGCGAAGCATGGCTGTTAAGGCACGATTAGCACACACTGTGACACACAGACAGCTATTGTGGCTTGGAGTAGATTTACATGTTCATATGTATATTCATATCAGGGGGAGGTTAATACAAAAGCAGGCAGAATGTAGTCAGAATTCAATGAGAACAGCAAGTGTCATGAGCTCCCATTGGCCTCTGGAGTTGATACAGGTTTGTAATTAGTCCCTGCCTGCCTCTAGTTTTCATTACCACAGTTGTCTGTGCAGGTCCATTGGACTGATTTCCCTCTGTAGCCCAAGCAAGCCCTTAAAAGTGGTTTGTATAAATAGGGCTGCTTATATAAATAGGAATTGCGCCAATGGGACAAATGGCAGTCACTACATGTACTTTCTTATTCTCTCCCCCCGCCCCACGGTGCGGAAGCAGAACACTGGCAGTAGAATATCTGATTTCTGATGGAGATGTAGCTTCCCCCTGTGAAATGCTTGTTGATTGCATTGTGATGCAAGGAATTTGAAGTTGTGCTCCCCCCCCAATTCATTTTGAGATGGTGACACTGCTGCTATGATACAGCTGGTGTAATTCAATATGAAGCTGTCACCTTTGTGCCAGAGGCAGAACATCATGGCATGGGGCATAGCAGGCTTTCTGGTGTATGCAGTGCTGTAAGCAAATGAGTGACTTGAGACCTTATTGTGTGTGTGTATATATGTGTGTGCACATTTTCTCCTGTCTGGACCTATTAGATGTTATCTGCGACTTTGCGTATTTGTCTCCATTTACAAGGGTTGCAAATGCATCCTGTTCCATAGAGTCTCCACCCAAGCCACAGCATTCAGTTATTTTTCACAAACATACCCAAACAATCCAGAACTTAAGTTTTATCCTGCATAATACGTCAATTGTGGAAATGTCCTCACTGATAGCTGACCACTGTCAAGGTGCAGGTTTTTTAATCTCAAGATTTTTAAGAGAAGGGGGAAAGTATACCCTGAATTGCACACTCAACAAATGTGTGGAAAATACTTGGAAGACTTGGAAGATCAGAGTAATAGGATGTGGAAACAAGATCAAATGAGCAAACAAGCAGACAGTGGGACAATAATCACCTTTTCACCTAATTTTTCTTGAGATGGAGAGAGCAGGAGATGGAGTCGGCCCAGTGGTTTTCAACCAGTGTGCTGTGGCTCCTTGGGGTGCCTTGAATGATGCTCGGGGGTGCTGCGGGCAGCACTGGCCTCTGTCCCTCTTTCCCTCTTTCCTTCTCTCCCTCCCCTGATGCCCTCTCACATCTCTGCCTCCCAAAGACTTGCACAGCTGTTTGTTTCAGCATCCCTGGCTACACGCTCCCCAGGTGAATGATTCCTCTGGGACTGGTCGGGGGGGGGGGGGCTGGTTGGCAGAAGCTGAGGTGGCCTTGGAATAAGCAACCAAGCAGGCAAGGGAGCCCAGTCCGCCAGCCCTTGCTGTTGGGAATGGACACACTAGTGGGAGGCCGGGCAGGCAGGCAGGTCCCGCGATGGCTTTTCTTGTGTTAGCTGTGTGCAAGGCCTGCCTGGGAGCTGAGTGCCCAGTGCTGAAGGGGAGCCTTTCTGCCACACAGGCCCGGCAGCCCCTGCTGCTGCCACTGCTGCCTCCCAAGGTAATGTGCTGGTCTCACATTCACCTTTGGCCAGTCTCCATTGGGCCACTGAGGCTGGGGGTATCCTCATCCCAGGCCCCTATGTGGCAATGTGAGGAGGCACCTCTTTTGGGGGCAGGAGGGGCAGCTCAGACACCAGGGGCAGCAGCACCGGCTGCCAAGAGGACTCCCAAGGACAGGCATAGGCAACCTTTGGCTCCCAGATGTTTTGGAACTACAACTCCCATGATCCCTGACCACTGGCCCTGTTAGCTAGGGATCATGGGAGTTGTAGTTCCAAAACATCTGGGAGCCAAAGGTTGCCTATGGCATGCCTGCCCAAGGAGAAGGGAATGGAGAGGAAGCTGAGGAATCACTCCACAAGGGTGTTCAAAAAAGGGTGAGAAGCTGCATGGATTGGGGGCAGGTGGTTTTTGCATCGTTTTTTTCTTTTATAGCCCACAGCTGTTCTACCTTACCGTCCGTACAGGAAATATGTCTCTCCCTGGCAGAGAAGGTTCTATGACTTCTTGGTGATGTAAATGCTTCAGTGATTCATAATGTCATCCTTTTTGCTTTGGTGGCAAAAAAGAAAAAAGAAAGAAGACCCTGGACAAGATAGCAGTGAACTGTAAGGGAGACGCAGAGATCTAAATAGAGACCATTATTTGTGGCACGACACCCCTTTTGCTTGTACTTATTTTTGATTCAGATTTGTCATGGCCAATCAAGTTATTTGGATTGGATTGGTTGACAATACAATTTACTTAAAAGGGGACAAAGTTTTTAACCTTTAAAGGGTTCACCATTTCTTGTGCTAAATGTAAGTCAGTAATAATAATAATAATAATAATAATAATAATAATAATAATAATAATAATATATTATTTATACCCCGCCCATCTGGCTGGGTTTCCCCAGCCACTCTGGGCGGCTTACAACAGAAAAATGAAATAAAATAATTAAACATTAAAAGCCTCCCTAAACAGGGCTGCCTTCAGATGTCTTCTAAAAATCTGGTAGCTGTTTTTCTCTTTGACATCTGATGGGAGGGTGTTCCACAGGGCAGGCGCCACCACAGAGAAGGCCCTCTGCCTGGTTCCCTGCAACTTGGCTTCTCGCAACAAGGGAACCATCAGAAGGCCCTCAGTACTGGACCTCAGTGTCCGGGCAGAATGATGGGGGTGGAGACGCTCCTTCAGGTATATTGGACCGAGGCCATTTAGGGCTTTAAAGGTCAGCACCAATACTTTGAACTGTGCTCGGAAACGTACTGGGAGCCAATGTAGATATTTCAAGACCGGTGTTATGTGGTCTCGGCGGCCGCTCCCAGTCACCAGTCTAGCTGCCGCATTCTGGATTAGTTGTAGTTTCCGGGTCACCTTCAAAGGTAGCCCCATGTAGAGCGCATTGCAGTAGTCCAAGCGGGAGATAACCAGCGCATGCACCACTCTGGCAAGACAGTCTGCAGGCAGGTAGGGTCTCAGCCTGTGTACCAGATGGAGCTGATAGACAGCTGCCCTGGACAAAGAATTGACCTGTGCCTCCATGGTCCAGAATGACTCCCAGGCTGCGCACCTGGTCCTTCAGGGGCACAGTTACCCCATTCAGGACCAGGGAGTCCTCCACACCTGCCCGCCTCCTGTCCCCCACAAACAGTACTTCTGTCTTGTCAGGATTCAACCTCAATCTGTTAGCCACCATCCATCCTCATCTCACTTTTCAGGCCGAGGGAGTGGGCATCATGTGGGTCAGCTTTCCGGGTCTTGTGGCCAGCATGACTAAACCATTTCTGGCTCAATGAAACACCATGATGGAACCCAGAGTGCACGGTGCAAAGAATCCTGTGCTTCTAAAAAGTAAAGCTACTACAGAAGTCCTGGTGGTCTTTACTAAAGAAATAATTTAAATGAACATTTTCTAAATATTCCAGACTTTCCCACTTACCAGATTTGAATGTCACAGTTCATGGAAAAGGATTAAACTTTGATCAAGAGAACAAAAGCTCTTAATAATTCCACCCCATCCTAAATGGTAATCTTTCACCAATTAATTTTTCATTCTTCAAAATCTTTATAATATAAAGCACCCTTTTAGGTTTGGTACTAGAAAATGGTCTAAAAATAACCCTGGTTGTTAATAGTAAATACTTAATAGTAAATCCAGACATTCATTCACACAGCGACCTGCTTGCTGTTGCTTGCCCATGACAAAGTCTTTGAATGGAGCATAATGATTTGCAACTCCTGTCATAATTGCAGTCATTCACTGCAGCAAAGTGAAGTAATTGACTTTTCAGCTGTGCTGATCCTTTGCAGTAGTGGTTCTTGTAGCAGGAAAATGTGCATAGTACCGGTAGCTTGCTGAGGTGAAAGCTCTGATCTTTTTCTTCTAGCAGCCACAGGAGTAGCTTGGGACTAGCTGGGATGAGACAAAAGCCTGGATAGCCCAGTTGGTTAGGGTGTGGTGCTGATAGCGCCAAGGTTGCAGGTTTGAGCCCTGTATGGGACAGCTGTATTGCAGGGGGTTGGACTAGATGATCCTCAGGGTCCCTTCCAAATCCACGATTCTATGATTCTATGAAAATCCATCTTTGGACAAAGGAAAACACTTAAGCTCCGTCTCTGAGCAGACAGGCACATATGCTCCTTAACAATCAATCCATTTTTTCTGGCTACACAGAAAAAGCAAGGTTTTTTTTTCATATCAAGTGGCCCAAAGCAAGGTGTGTTTTATCTATTCAAAATGTGTGTGCAGAGTGCAAGTTCTCACCAATAAAGTGGGTGGGATGGTGGGGAGTAGAGAAACAGGAGGTGATGTAAATTAGTAAAATACGTTTTATTTAGGCATGAGCAGAGAATCTGTGGTCCTTAGGGTTGCCAGACTCAATAGTGGACAGGACTTCTGTGCCTTTAATTGCCCTGCTCTCTTTTGAGCCTGGAAACCTTAAAGAGAAACCAGCAGACCCTTTGCTTGGAAATTTAACAAAGGGTCTGCTGGTTTCTCTTTAAGGTTTCCAGACTCAAAAGAGAGCAGGGCAATTAAAGGCACAGAGGTCCTGTCCTCTATTGAGTCTGGCAACCCTAGTGGTCCTCCATAGGTTGTTTTGCTACAACTGTCCTTCCTCCCCCAGATAGCATTGCTAGTGATAACCTGGAGGGCCACAGGTTGACCACCTGTGGCTTGGGTCCAAAGTCTTGGATGAAAAGAAGGCCACTTCTGCTGGACAACAGGCAAGTTCCTAGTTTCAGATTCACCATTGCTCACTGCATCCCCATCTGTTGCATCACTTTTAGTTCTGGAGTGTCACCTGACCTCTTGAGGAATAGCTTTTTGAGGAGCAGCAATGGGAAGGAGTTCAGGAAAGCCCAGTTGTGTGAATGGAACTCTATCCAGATCCAAATTAGAATAATCTCATGGGGGGGCAGTGATCAGTGGAAAGGTCAACACTTCCTTTGAAGTAGAGGGAAGTGATACTTCTCAAATACTGTGGTTTTGCTTTTGCTGGCATGAGTAGGCTTGCTAAGACAATGATTGGTGTCAGTTGTGCACACTTTGGTTTTTTATTTCATGTTTTTAAAAATAGGCTTATGCCAAACATCATACATTAAACTTTGCCATTAAAAGCCTAATTAAAATTCTATAAACGAATCTCTTCCCCCAAAGTGGTATGAGGAGAGCTACAGTAACTGGCTATTGTGAAGAAAGGGTATTTCCTTTCAGTCGGATGAATAATCAAAGTAGAGTGGTAAACAGAAGAGACATTTCTTTGCTAAACAAATGTCTATATTTGTGTCTGGATACCATCAGACCTCTAAAAAAAGATGCATGTAATTTAGAAACTGTGTTGTTATGAAAGACTTGTCAGCATGCTGTAGCAGCAGTGGTAGAAGCTGTCATTCTGTAGAACAGTTTAAAATTGTAAATGGGCCACAGACAAGCTACTTTTGTTTCCTTATGAGAAGAAGGAATTGCGTCATATAGCACAGGTTGAGACGATAAAGAAACTAGGTATTAATAGTGCTCGGTGCAACATAATATTTTGATCAACAATTCCTATTTCAATATGAACATTGCATGACAATTTTAGTACAGTATATAATATAATATAATAGGTAGCTGACACTGCATGTGGGTCTCCAAATATCCAATATGCAAATAAATTATTATCTACTGTGTCCCAGATGATGCTCATCAACAGCTCTCAACATTCCTGACGATTGACCACGCTGGCTGGGCTGGTGGGAGTTGGAGCCAAAAAACACCTGGCTCTGGTTTACTCCATAAAATATAAAGTGCCACACTCCTAAGAGGGACCTTTCCCTTGGCTTGGTGAATTGCCTGGTGGCAGCTGAGCTTCCAAGTAACCAGCGCCTGATTCAAGTAACTAGCAACTTGGAATAACTACTTTTTCAACTGGATGCAACTGACTTTTATTGGGAGATGTTCATAAAACTTGTACATTTTATAAAAGTGCAAATGCATGAGCAAATGGTAATCCAAAATACAAGACAACATACAACTCAGATGCAGGATTGTTATGGGTTGAAATCTGTTAGCCACCTTTGGGGAAAACCCCTGATTAGAGCTGAAGCCTTGATCAAAGGGTCAAGATGCAGCATTATTTGGTGCTTTCTTAAATACGGTAGTATGGGGACGCGGGTGGTGCTGTGGTCTAAACCACTGAGCCTAGGGCTTGCTGATCAGAATGTTGGCAGTTCGAATCCCCGCGATACTTTACAAAACTGAAAAAGTACTGCCTCAACAAATCCTCAAATTTAAGAATCCTCTTAACACAATCTGTCAAGAAGTATGGTTTACTGTATGTTTCCTCTCCCTGCTTCTAAACAACTCCTACAAACTCCACCACGTGTCTTTCATGCTTTCCTTATGCCTTTAATTTTAAAGAGTTGTGTTTGAAGTTAATTGCCAAGCACTTCAGAGGGAGCAAATTGTAAATATTTCTGGTGGGCCCCAAAGCCCTTGGATTCAGAATAATTGCAGCCATCTCTACAATTGCAGGAGTATTCAGAGTAGCCCAAGAGGGACTGAAGTAAAGGAGTTGATTGCAAAAGGGATGGATGAACTTATATTAGTCTTGGAAAACAGAGTAATGCCAAAAAGTGTTTTTTTTAAAAAAGTCATTACCTCCCCTTCAGTGATGCTGAGAGGACTACAACAAGAATTACAGTTAATGTCATCTTCTTACCAAACATTTGAGCAAACTAAACAAACCTTCAAACCACCATCATACTATTTTTGTTGTTGTAAGATTACTGACTCCTTTTTATAACCCTTTTTTAATGACAGGGCAGATGTCTTGATAGACTAGCATGCTGTCATCTCTCAGATGTAGTCAGTCTTGACATTTTTATTTTTTTAACTTATGAAAACAGAGCTATTGGGGGGAGGCATACAGACGACAGTTTGTAAACTAAGGGTATGGTCCAGCTTCTGTTAATGCCTGTTGGGCATATGGGAAGTTTGTCTCAAGGTTGAGCGAAATGAAATGGAGTTTGCGCCTTGGTACCAGCTGGGTTGCACCCAAGAGTGACTTTTAGGCAAATAATGTTATGACTTGTTTTGAATCGGTTTAATGGATTCAAAGTCTTTATATCTTCTTTAAATAATAAAAAATAATAAAAAAGCTGCCCATCTGTTGGTGTAGAGGAGCTCACACCGACATACAGGCTGTTTCAAACTGTCTCGTTCTTGTACTAAGGGGCAGACCTGATCAGCCCACAGATGTGGAGAAACATGAAGATCCCTCCAGATGCAAGTGTTTGAAGGCTTGTGGGAAATCTTCAGTCACAAAGACTAGAATTGTAGCCTTTTTCTCCACAGTTTACCTTGACTTTTGTGTGTGCATTTATTTGGCTTTCTTGGCTGGTTTTTTTTCGTAGTTAGTCCTACAGAACAAATATTTACCATACTAATGATTTCTTTTCTGCCTTGAAGTATTCCACAGATTGTCTGTTGTGAAAAGAATTTGGCCACACAAGAGCTCTAGCCTTTTGGTGGCTTCCTGGTGTCTAATCAATTACTACCAGGGTGCTTTTTCCTGTTTATAATGGTAGGTAAGAGAAGGGAAAGAAAGGAATTGAGTTTCTACCTCCATGGTAGACCGATGGTCACACAGCTGAACAAATCTCTCTTTTAGCTCATGTCCCAATTCTTCAATGAAACCCAACTCTCCCCAATGCCATGTTTATGGCAACTTCCTTGCCAGCCTGGTCTCTCTTCATAGGGCTGGTAAATGCCCTCTTCACAACCACAATGTGCTCTGATAGCAACACATTTAGATTAGCATTAACAGGCAAAACTAATCCTTTAGCTTCAAAGGTGTAAAATTAAATGTCCTAACCAGCTGTTGTGACCTCTAATTAGGCTTAAATGTATCCTTTTAGGATCTGAATTCATGTTCCCAACATTTGATTTAGGAATTATTGCTGGAGTTTATTGCTGATTTGAATGATTTACATAGCTTAACGTTTTTATTGATAATTTTATTGTTTTATTCTCTTTGTAAATCGCTTTGAGGATTATTATTTTTTTACAATCAAGTGGTATATAAATTTTATGAAGTTTAATATATATATTTTGGAAAGTGGTTTCAAAAAAATTCATGGGCAGCCCCTGAACATTATCAGCTAGTATTAAATAAAATAATAAAAATCATGCTGTAGGAATTATCAAAATGGAAATACATTTTCTCTCTCTAGTTAAGCTGCTCCCATAATGTAGGTATGCAAATCTAATAAATAATATAAGTAAAATAAAAAGTCACATTTTTTTCTGGAGCTGAAATGAAGCGGGAAAAGGGAGGTAACCCTCTTGAATACTTTGCAGGTCTCTCCTTTAGTCTGCTTCTCTTTACACCTGCAAAATTGCATTATTTTTTTTACCAGGGCTAAACAGGGCTGCCTTCAGCAGATGGTAGAATGAGGTGTCAATGTATGTGTGAGAGATTGCCATTCAGCTTTTTAACCTGGCTAAAATGAAATTGAATGATATAGTTTTGAACTTCCCTTTTTTCCCAGGAAGAAGAGATGCCCGATGTAGAAATTGACATTGATGACCTTCTTGATGCTGCTAATGAAGAGGAGAGAGCACTCAAATTACAAGTTAGTTTGATTTTACCAACTTGGGACAGCAATTAAGATACATGGGCCACCTAATTAGATCTTCACTGTCTGAATCGCAAACCTAGAATAATTTTCTGTACAGAGTTTTTGGGGTAGGTGTGGAGGTTACTGCTGCAATGTAGAATAGTCTTTTACCTCAATCCCATTCTAGGTATAACTTGTGAGAAATGAAAGATAAACCCTTAATTGTGGAGTAAAGTAATATGAATCCAGGCATTGATTGCAGTAGGTAGAACTTGTTTAACTGTTTCCCCTAGACTATGAAATACTGACATAGAAAATGTCTATTCCTCAGCAAGTGGTGGTTACTTTGAAAGTGTCCAATCCTTAGATGCAAGAAGGAAGACTGCCCTTATAAAAACCACTGATGCTCTTATTTTATTTCTAGGAAGCGCTTGTAGATTGCTACAAACCCACAGAGGTAAACCAATCTTATACTGTTTTAAATTTAAGAACATGACAATAGTCTAGTGTGTACAAATCAACTTGTCTTACCCAAATGAATAAACCTGCACAGATAGCTATAATCTAGTTCCATGTTAATGGCGTTGTTTGAATACTTTGCCGTTATACTTTTGGCTAGATAGTTGGATCTCAAATTGTGTTAAACCACACTGCCCAATGATCTCCTCTGCCAGGTTTCAAATCCTTATTAACTCAGGGCAGCTTCACATGTGGCTGTGAGAAGCACTGGTGTTCTTCCTGCAACAAGCACATGCTGGGCAGACATTGCACACATATTTAAAATGGGTGTGTATGCTCATCACTGTAGTTGCATGGGGAACGTGAATAGATTTTCCATAAATGTGTGCAGTGTTGGTCCATGTCGACATGTGTTTAACATGTAACCTGTTTGTTAAAAGCAACAGTAGTGGACTACTGATGGTCTTCCTGCAACAATCCTCTGTTGCAGTTACTAAGTACAAATATTTGCATCTACCTGGCCTTGAATTGATCCTTGATGTAAAGGGTAAGGGGATGAAGGTACCGTATGTAGCAAATAGAATTTTCCTAGTTGTTCCTTGTTTAAGGCAACTGTAAATTTAGCATGAGCCTTTTGTTGAGTCTTATGAAATCTACCACCTGAAAAATATAACAAACAGAACAATCCCTGTGGAATGAAAAATTAACTGTTGTGGAAGGGCCATGAAGCTTGTGTTGTGCATCCTTCAGTTTCAATCCCTGGCATCTCCAGGTAAGGCTGGAAAACATCTCCTGCCTGAATTCCTGGTGAACTAATCAGCATAGTCAATATTGAGCTGGATGGGTCAGTGGTCCAAATTATTATATAGCAGCTTCCTGTGTTTAGTAACTTGAAAGTGTGTTGTGCAGCTGCACATAGCTGCTTGGGTGTTTTCCGTGTATTGTAAAATAAGGGCATTTGAGACACCAGCTTTTATACTGTGCTAAACAAGCAGACTGTATATACTTGTCAGGTTGTTCACTGCTTCCATGATTCCTTTGTTGCTTTCTAGCCTTTTTGACAGAGGGAGAAAGAGTCTCTCTCTCTCTCTCTCTCTCTCTCTCTCTCTCTCTCTCTCTCTCTCTCTCTCTCTCTCTCTCTCTCTCTGTCTCTCTCTGTCTCTCTCTGTCTCTCTCTGTCTCTCTCTCTGTCTCTCCCCCCCCCCAGCAGTTAGTCATCTGTAAGAAATGAATGACACAATGTTTTGATGTGGCTGCCTTATCTTAAAAGTAAGCTTGTTTAGTGGATGCCAGCAGCTAAAAATACCTTTCTGGGCATGTGGCATCAACCTGGGGAAAAACATACTTTGCAAGCAGCAGGGAAAATCTCTGACCTTCTGTGTGTATGTGAGCAGATTCAGTCAGACTGAAACAGCCAATCTTTCATACTACAGTATTGGAGTATTGCACTAAACTTTGCCACATAAATCTGTTGCCTAGAAAGAGGCACTCTGGCTTTACAAGCCTCCAGGAAATGTTTGGGTATTGTAAATGACTAATGCCTCTGTACTATTAATACACACACTGTCCTTTTCCCAGTAAGCAGGCTAGAAATAGAACTCTCTGAAACTTCACAGCAAAGCAGAGAGTGTTTAGTGATGCAGGTGCCATTCATGTTTGAGCAGGAGATGTATACAGTAGTCTTTTGATTTATTCAGATGGAACTCCAAATGGGGGACAGAAACTGGCTCCTTTAGAAGTCAGTGCTCATGTTTCAAAATGCATCTCCACAGCAGGAATATACGGAGATGGCTAGAAACTTAGTGAATGTTCTCCGCTGGCAGGTGGGAGGGAAGTGTGTGTGTGTGTGTGTGAATGGGATCAATTTCCCTCTGCCACCATTGTGATTGAGAGAAATGGAGTGGGGAGGAGGCATTAGGTCTGGGCAAAGTATGCCCTTTGGTTGCAAGTGGGGTCACTAGGGGAGACGTTCCCCTCTTCTGCCACTGACAGTCTTTTTCTGGGTTCCCGCTTGTGCAACTGTACTCAATCCGGATCCCTGGGATTTTGAAAGCAGCCTTTTGTTAAAACATGCATTTCGGAGTCCATGGCCTTTCTTGCTTTGAATGTTGTGTTAGAATGAATGCATGGGTAGGGGTTGCGCTTTCTTGGTGTTTTTTTTTCTAATGACACGTTTCCTCCAATTCTTTGTTTTTGTAGGATTTTATCAAAGAACTGCTAACTCGGATAAGAGGGATGAGAAAATTGAGCCCTCCTCAGAAGAAGAGTATATAACTGGAAGCAGAGCCCTCTTGAGAGATGTGGCTGCTAAAGTGGGACTTTCGATAGATCAACTTCTAGTTCTTTATGAGCAATTTATTACTTTTTGGTTGAGTTCTGACATTTTAATGAATTTGACGACTTCTGTTTTTCAGGCTTTTTTTTAAAGTGTCAGTTGTTTTTTTATATATATCATGGATATCAACAATATGGATGCTGCTTTTACTACCTGAGGATGCTCAAAGTGGGTGGGGAAACGCCAAATTTAGAAAGACTTCCGCTGTCCCAGACAGCAATCCTACCTGATGAGTTCTGTATAAAACTACTAGGGGGTGCTCTTCCTTGGCGACCATTTGGGTTGTTTCATTAAGTTGTGCACCAGACTCATGGATGTTAAGGTTCTTGTGCTTATGTACATAAATTATCGAGTGAGTGTTACGTTTTGCTTCACATGGTTGGAAGGGAAATGTGGTCTAGTTAACAATTTAAATGAAAGTTGTAGCAGATGTGATGTTGGTGGTGGGGGAGGGAGGCAATTTGTTAAGTCAATGCTGGCACTGTTTCTAAATGCATTTAAAGCATTGGGGTGAATAGACTCATTCACAAAGCAACATATGAGCAAGCTAGGGGGTTTCAAGGGCTTAATTTTGTAGACTTTGAACTTATTTTTATTGACTTTTGATGCTTAGCCAGATCATCTCCTCTTCACCTCATGGTCTGTTAGGATTGTGTTAACCTACTGCCTAAGGGTCCGATGCAACAGTGAGGGAAGGGTAGATGCCATTTGAAGGTTTCCACATGAGGAAATGCAAGTGAAACCAAACAAAACAGTGTAATATTGGCCCAATGCAGTTTCTTCCCACCCTCTCTTCTTGTGACAAGAATATTAGACTGATTCTCCAACTTTGGCATCAAACTTGGTAGGGTGTGTGGGTGGTACTGGTTCTTAGTTGTGAAAGCCGGAATCCCAAACACTTCAGGAAAACATTCTAAATGTTTCACAAGCCACCATCTGCTGGTAGATGCTAGTCTGGCATTTTATATCAAGGGTGCTCTGAACATATTATTTTTTAAAAGAATAAATACATGTTTGTGGACTTTATGTAAACTGGCAAGCTTTTTAAAATGTATTTAATTTTGTAATGTTTTATCAATGACTTTATTTACCAGATATTTACTCAAATAAATGCAACAAATTGGGGCTTCGTTTTACGTGTATTTTAACCAATGGCAGAAGTGAAAGGTGTTCTTACTTTGCCAATCTGTTTTGAGTACAGAAGCAACCTGATAAAGTTGTGTTAACTCAAGTTTCCTTACAGCATTCCATTGAAAGAAACTATTGACCAACTTACTTTAAGGCGAAAGATTCCAGTGTGCCCAGGAAAGGTGTGAAGAATGGACCTTAATTGCTTTTTAATGTATAGCGGTGATTTTTCTTCAGATTTAATTTTTAAGATTTAAAAAAATGGCATATGCCTATTACAAAGGAAATATGCCAGTACGTTTAGTACATTATAAATAGCTTACATGGTCATAATTGACCCACAGGGCAACAAGATGTTATACTTTTTTAAAGGAATGATTGCTACCTCATGCCACATGTATAGTAGTCCTCTTAAAGTGTGCATTGAGGGCCTGGGGTGTATGTCCAACCCCTTATCTTCCATGTTGAGACACCTACATGGTTAAGGCTCCTCCACACATCATTTTATTGTGCCTTCATGATGAGTTGTGCTCTTGATGGTGTTGGGCCTGTTTTACACGATCCTAATTTCAATACTGTTTATGCCTGCTAAAGATTGAGAGCAGTGATGCTGCTTCGTTTGCAGTCAGTGCATGTTCCATTGCTTCCTGCTGAAATCCTGCGGCTCTTTATGCCACAAATATTCTGGTTTTTGTCCCTTTATTGTTGCTGTCAATGACCGGCACCAAGGAAGCAAAATAAAAAGCACATAAAACGCAGTCTTAAATGTGGATTAATAGAGTAAAAGAGGATAAAATAAAATAAAAGAATGAGGTAAATAAGAGTAGCATAGAGTGGAACAAAAAGGCATCAACAACTTAAAAGATGTAATCATGTCATGAACTCCAAAGAGGAAGATTACAAAGTGGCTGGGAGCAGTTCACACTGCGAGTGATAGATGTATTTTGAACCAAAAGGAGTAGAAGGACATAGAATGCATCTGCTCATCCTGCTAGATTTGATAAGAAAGGTTCAATAAAGATTTCAGTAGGATTATGACAAAAGGAAGAGGACATGGGTCACTGACTTGACCTGTGTCAAGTCTAGGGGGCACTTGCCTTCATGGTAGGTTTTTTTTTTTTTTAAGTATCTTCCTTCCAGGACTGCTGGGGAGAATGCGTTTAAATGTGCCAGCATGAAGCCTTGGCAATGCTTTTGGACTGAGTATACAGAAAGATAGTTAGCTGATTTGCTGGACGTGGAGTGATGTGGCAGAGGGATGAGAGCCTAAAGAGAATCTATATAGCTGGAGGTTTTGGGGGTTTTTTTTAGGAAGGCATGTTTCCATACAGACTGAAAGCCATCCTGATTAGTCAACCCTAACCCCTTCATACAGCAATAATATAATGACACTGGGGAAGTATCACAAAACTAATAAAAAGGAAGGATGGTCCCGTATAAATCTACCACAAATGTGCTATTATTGCATCAATGCCATGTTGCTGAATACATCTACAAAACAAGGCACCACAGTCTGGAGAGGCCCTTAGACAGTTTATAACACCTGCGGAGTAAAACGAACCTTTCTTTTTCAGCACATGTTCATTATCTGAACTTGATAATTTCACTAAAGAATGTTGGAATTGGACCCTGAACTGAATTGGATGGGGGCGGGGAATTAAATATGGCATTCTCACGGTTGAAAGGGGTTCTTAAAAGTTAAACATATATGCACACACACTTTCCCATATTGGTTTATTGCAAGCTGAAATTAAAGGGGTGCTAAACATTAAGTATTTTTATTATTTGCAACTCCTAACGTACTGTAGGAGGAGAATTTATTATTCATTACAATTAAATCTTTCATTTCGGGATGAAAGGGACATTAAACTACACAACAAAAACAACAACAACAACAACAAGTTGCAGGACAGTAACTGAGGACAGGTTGCACTTGGGCGGGGGGGTCTGGTTGTCCCTTTTGTACTGCTTTACAATTCCATGTTCAGAACATTGTGGTTCTTTATCACATGAGAGTAAAAGTAGAAGGGCAAAGTTTGGATTACCACGCCCAGGCTCACTTCCAGTCAACCTGTTTTGAATATTCTGGTTTGCTTGGAGGGAGGTTATGTAGTGTTGCATCATTCATTATCCCACATATCTTTCATCATAGCAAAATATCCACTGGGGGTGGGGGGTGGGTGGGTTTGTTGTGCAAGTGCACCAAGCTAGCTTTCATTGCGTTTGCATTCAATCTGAAAATAGCACCACTCTGGAAGCCCACTAAGTCAGTCTGGGCTGGAAATAGGGACTTCAAAAAGATTCTTACGACTGAACAATGGATGGAAAGAGGGAAAGCTAGTCTCCCCCAGCCCATAGTGATGGCAGCTAAGCAAAGTGTCTTAAGTAGCTTTCCGGTTCATTAAGTAATTTGGGTCTTTTAAAAATGGAAGCCAGACAGTAAGACAACCCACTATAAGTCATGTTCATCATATGAAAATATGACAAATTTCCTGACATCTGAATAATTTGTTAATACTTGGCAGTAAAACAAAAGAAACATTGACAGTTAGCTAGGCATCTTCACTTGTTCTTCAACTCTGAAATCATCACATAGCACAACATAAAGCTTTACCTAAAATGTATTTTAAAAAACAACACCCTGCAGTTTCTTGGAGGTTAACCAAGTTGGTGCTATTGGCTCTGAATTGCACAGCAAAGTGGTTGCTGAAAATGGCATCCTTTAAGAAACTTGTTTCAGAAAAGATTCCCACCACCCACCCACTAGAAACACGAGAAGCTCTGAGCTAAAAAGCAGTATCTGTTTGCATCCAGTCTCATGCGTGAGCATAAAACAGTTAGTGTTGTGGTTTGCACTCCTACAGATTACACATGCTGAAAATTCCTTTGTCCATTTACAATGTATCTGAGAGCGGAACTGAATTTTAAATCATTTCTTGGCTGGTTTTGCTTCTGGTTTTGCACCCCCAGTGGTGTAACGTCAGTGATCTAACAGAATTACTTCTGATGTTTTTGTAAGATGAGAATTGGACCCACTGAGTTGAGATCTCATTGTGATTCACCTCTTTTATGCTGTGTGGGTGTTCCTCTAGCAATGGAGTGACATTTCAATAGCACACCGTGAACTAAAACAGCAAGAAACCAGATCTCCAGCCTAGGCTCTTTAGGTGGGAAAAGTAGCATGAACAGAGTCGTGTTTGGCACAGTATAATTTCATTTACCTTCAGAAATTGGGAGTGCCATTAAACCTAATCCTATCTAGGAATGAATGTGCATGCTCTCAAGCCCATTTCTGGCATTTCCTTTTAAAATAGGACTGAGGGAGAAGAGCCAGCAGGAGGGTTTTGAGTACACATTATTGATCTCCACTTGTTGGGACTTTGGCTTGGATGGGTGGGCTTCAGAGTGAGGCCAGAGTAATTCTAGCTTTCATACTCCTTCCACTTCAGTCATTGTTTGTATTACACTCTCAGACCCAGGGGAATTAATCAGTGCACAATATGATCAAAACACAGGTTAAGTGAGTGTGGATGAGCCCTTAATTCCAGTGTCCTCCCTGCTGAAGAGGTGGGACTTGTAAAAGCCAATAGGCCATTATTATTATTATTATTATTATTATTATTATTATTATTATTATTATTATTATTATTACAATCCACCTCTTTTAAGCAGACCCTGAATTTAGAAAATGTTGGGGGTTATTATTATGAGAATGTTAATATTTCAGGTCAAGAGCTATCAAACTATGCTGTGAACCACACTGAGATCTTTGGATGAAGGGTGGTATACAAATTTTATAAATAATAATAACTATAGCATGGTGTTTCCCAGGAAGGTGCTAGACATTTGGGAGGTATGATTTCTATGATACGTAAGTTACTTTCATTCCAACAGCAAAAGTTTAGCATTGCAGTCACAAAAACTCCAGTGGTAGTAGCCATCAGACTTGAAAGGAAGCTGGGAGCATCTGGGAGTTTAGGCCTGCAGCAGCTTCCTTCCCTCCTTCCGTGGTGGCTGGCTGGATTTAGAAGAGGACATAGAATAGATGCTCTGTCCTTCTTGTCTTGTGTTGAGATTACTGTCCCAGTTGAGATTATTACATGCCCAGCAGGGAGCTGTGCAAGGAAGAGAAGAGACAGAGAGAGGGTTGGGAGGTTTAGAAATGAAGGTTGAGGGTTGGGCTGAAGGCTAAAATTAGAAAGCGACTTGAGTTGACATTCAAGACAGTGGCTTGAGTCATCTGTGTCCTGGAGATGGGGATCCAACATTGATTCTGACATGCTATATTCTAGCCCCACCATTGTGAGACCAATTTTAGACCGGCAAATGGCATCAGGTGAAGTGTGCAGCTGCTTGCTTGTTCCAGTCTCAACATGCCAGCCTTTTTCTCCTGTTTGCACACAAAGTTAAAATGGTAAGAAATACTGTTTAGCCTTTTACCATAAATACTGGTATCTGAATTGTCAGTCTTCAAAAGTGAGATCTGATGTCTACCGGCTACAAACGAAATGAAACACAATGCTGTCCGTAGGAGCAGGCTACATCTGTAGCAATGTCTAATATTTATTACTGTTAGAGGGCCTGGCTTGTGTTAAGTGTAGGACTCCATTAGTCTATGTCTGATTAGGGAGGAAATGGCATTCTTAAACCTTCCACTTTGTGCACTGGCTGGGGAAACAGGGCTGAGCATACTGTTCTTTAAGCAAGTCAAGCTCCTATGTTGAAATCATCCTAATTCTTTGCCAGCAATAGCTGGGTTTTGCTACTGTCTATATTAGTAAAGGTAAAGGGACCCCTGACCATTAGGTCCAGTCATGACCGACTCTGGGGTTGTGGCGCTCATCTCGCGTTATTGGCCGAGGGAGCCGGCGTATAGCTTCAAGGTCATGTGGCCAGCATGACAAAGCTGCTTCCAGCAAAAACAGAGCAGCACACGGAAGCGCTGTTTACCTTACCGCTGTAGCGGTACCTATTTATCTACTTGCACTTTGATGTGCTTTCGAACTGCTAGGTTGGCAGGAGCAGGGACCGAGTAACAGGAGCTCACTGCGTCGCGGGGATTCAGACCGCTGACCTTCTGATTGGCAAGCCCTAGGCTCAGTGGTTTAACCCACAACGCCACCTGCGTAATGTATTAGTATTAAGTACCAAAGAACTATAAACCCTGGCATGTTTAATATGAATTTCAATAAGGACCCATGAACCACTTTTTCACTTAATTAAATAGAAGTTAAGTCACATTCAGGGACTGCAAATAGCCTTGCCATTCTCTGACTTGTGGACAGAAGAATCAGTGGAACTTTTCCTCACTTGGAACTCCTTAAGAATTGGATGCAGGCCATTGTTGAAAGGCATCTTCTAGTTTCTGGTGCTTGCAAACTCTTTAAGAACTGCTCAAGGTAAGATTTATGCTGCGGCTGATCACTTCCTGTTTGTAACTACCGTATGCTGTAGAAGACTGGCTTGAAAGCCCATGGAAAGTTCTGTAAGCTTGCAAGATTCATGTCTCCAAATGACAAAAGCCCTTCTCCTGGTTGCCATAACAACAGTTTACTGGACCAGTGAATGTGTATAATGCTGGAGTCCTTAAGATGTCAATTTTTTTTATCAAGTGCTCTCTCTTTGTCCTCCGCTGTGCTCCTGGCATGGGCTTGAATCAGTTGTATTGACTTGCTTCTTGGCCTTAGTGTCTGTGCATAGAGCTTAATCCCAACGCTCTCCTCTTTCAGGCTAGGTCTTCTGTTGTTGGGACAAAGAAAAGTTTATGTTGAGAGCAGGCTGATTTGTCTCTTAGATGCATGGAATCCTAGATCTTTGTAGAGGTAGAAGATCAATCTAATGGCTTTAACAGAATGGAGCAACACAGGGCAGTGAATCTAAGTTTGGCCTCATTGAGGGGCAGTATTTCAATATGAGTAGGAAAATGAGAGCACTCCTTTTAAAGCACTGGATATGAGCGTGCAGGTTTTCAATCATCCTCACCACTTTGCTGTGGGATGTTGGTGGCGCTGTGGTGTAAACCACTGAGCCTAGGGCTTGCCGATCGGAAGGTCGGTGGTTCGAATCCCTGCAACGGGGTGCTCGGTCCCTGCTCCTGCCAACCTAGCAGTTCAAAAGCATGTCAAAGTGCAAGTATATAAATAGGTACCGCTCCAGCGAGAAGGTAAACGGCGTTTCTGTGTGTTGCTGTGTGTTTGCCAGAAGCGGCTTACTTATGCTGGCCACATGACCCGGAAAAACTGTCTGTGGACAAACGCCGGCTCCCTCGGCCAGTAAAGTGAGATGAGCGCTGCAACCCCAGAGTCATTCGTGACTGGACTTAACTGTCAGGGGTCCTTTGCCTTTTTAACCACTTTGCTGAATTACTCCTTTGTTCCTGTGTCAAGGCTGCGACTGGCAGCCAATTAAGTCAAAGGAATGATTTCACTCTCCTGTGTGAAGTTTTTACCAGGAAGTGTTAGACAATAAGCTCATTTCAGAGTGCATATTTTCAGGACCCTTTGAGGGATTGGTGAGAAAAAAGGAGTTTACAGCCTTTAACAGCTTTGAGTTTTTTCGCAACAGTTTCAAATGGTTAACTCCCCCCCCCCTTGAGTCACAAAATAAGTGGTTCTGTAATTATCAGGGTTACAGAACACACCCTAATCTACATACCGATATGAGCATGGTGTTTCTTCTGTCCCCCCTCCTTTGTTTCTTCTGTCCCCCCTCCTTTGTTTGTTTTTAAAGTTCTTTCACCAAAAGCTAACCAACCATGTTCGCACTTAACAATATAAAATCTAGTTAGGTTTTTTTAAAAAATAAAATAAAAATAAAGTGACTAACTGAGGACTGCTGAGGCCTTTGTACTGTACAGATATTGGGAATAAATAAATCATGTCTGGGCTTAGCTTTCTTCATTGTGTTTTGTGCTTGAAGTGATGTGGTTTTTATGCTGAAAATGCTGAATTTCTCACTGGGCTGTTTTGCAAGAAAAACAAAAACAAAGATTGAGTTACCACACTGTCCCCTGAGTTTAGTTTCTACACTAAAATATATGATCCCTGTGACTGCCAGATCTTATTGGTGGACTGACGGAAAAACCTGTTTGCAAAGTTTCAAAGGAAATGTCATCAAGGAATACCTTTCTGTTGGATGCAATTGGATGTCGGAGCTGAAGAAAGAAGGCTCTTTTTGCCTTCCCCAGCCGATCTCTCTCAATCCAGTATTACACACCTAAATTCATATTATGTTATTGGTTTGGGTAATAGGTAGAGTCTAGAAGGATCAGTGACCCCCAGGCCGCTTGAGTAGGATTTCTTTCCTGGTCCCTGTTCTGCTACTGGACTTGAAGAGAATTTTAAGAGTGCATTCCTTGAGGATAAAAAAAAATTGGTTTCACCAACACTAACAGAAACATACTTGCCATGGGCTTAAACAGGTGTATATCACATTCACATTTTACTCAGGTGGGTACAAGTAATGGTTGTAAATATGAAAATTGGGTAAGTACCATTTAATTACATTTAAGAATGCACTATGAATCTTAGACTAAAGTTACTACCACTGTTTATTTAGTATATCCTTGCTCTTGCAATAATATGTACCTGTCCAATATTCATCAATACCTGCATGCTCTGTTCTTTTTTTCCATGTGAATTAAGTCACTACAATGCATAGCAATATTGTACAACCTGACAGTTCTGATAAATTCTACTGTGGGCAGTGTGTGTGTGTGAGAGAGAGAGAGAGAGAGAGAGAGTAGTGTAGTGTAGTGTAGTGTAGTGTAGTGTAGTGTAGTGTAGTGTAACACATTTCTGAGTGATAAGTGTAGCAAAGGTCTAGAACTATGTAATATTCAGCTGAACGTTGCTTGAACAAAGGACATATGTGAGAGAGATGTACTTGCTGCTGAGGCACCATGTACGCAGCAGATGGAAGCAGAAGTGCAGCTTTCTGTATGAAGTCTAAAGGCCTCAAAGGAACTCTTCATCTTCATGAAGACAAAATTGAAGTGAATCTAGATGTGGGGGGACCCATTTCATCAAAATGTACTATGTGAAAGAGCAACTCTGGAGAGAAGAGACTGAATAAAGATATGTTGGGGAACAAAATTGTAAGTGGGTGCAATAAATTGTTTGTTCCATTGGTGGTGTGCTTTGTTCCATTGCAGCAGAAGAAAACTGTAATTGTGAAGTGCCGCAAAAGATTCAGAACTGGTAAAACAGTACTGGCTTAATCCTATTTCCAGCTGGCTGCTTGCTGGATGCATCCTGTCAGATGATTTTTGTCCAGCTGACTGACTTTATTGAAAGCCACACGGTTGTTAAACTAAACCATTCTCTCCACACACACCTCTCTCTTTTTTTTGCAGATAATTCTTTTTAGCGTAAAAGTCAAAACATAAACCGTAAGAATGCAATGGTGAAACATATCATGCAAAAGAAACATTATGTGGTTTTGTGTGTGTGGCAAGTAGCAAAATCCTTCCTGGTGTGCTGCAAAGAGAGAAGCATTTATGCTTTTGCAGAAAGACTCCCCCACCTCATGATAAAGTTGCTGTACTCAGTGACCAACCCACATGCCAAACAAAATGCCAGAGCAGCCTCAGGGGAGTCCTGTGTTTTACTATGCATGTATCACATACTGGTGGCGGCTTTAGATGAATCTACATGCTATGCATATCAAAAGGCAATTACTCTTCCATGACTCTTGCGTTTGACCTTAATGCAGGAGCTCTGATCTGGAGCTTCTCAGAGGAATCAATCCCAGTGGGGCTCATATTTGGTGCCAAATTTAAAAAGTGCTAAATGCAATTCCAACTCGCACAGGAGCAATCTGGAGTGCACTCTGACACTCTTTCTTGTTCCTTTGCAGTCACAGATTTACCTGCTCCACACCTGACTTCAGATATGGGACAGGTGCTGGGGCTGAGGAAAGCTGTCTTATGTACCAAATTAGAATGCCTGGTGGGCCTAATCTGGCCCCTGGGCTCCAGTTCCCCATGTCTAGCAAACAACACCCATGCAAAATGGCAGGCACGTTGGTAATCAAGTCTTTATGGAGATCTTGTGGGAGTTTTAGCATTAAGGCAGCTTGTGAGGAATTTACAAATTTTCCATTTTGTCACAATTACTTACACCGTTTGTCCCCAAATGCATAGCTGCCAAGTATCCCGTATCCGCCGGGAAAACCCCTTTTTTCTTACCGTTTCCCGGCGGTCTCCCGTTTAGGTTAAAATCCCGGTATTGTCCCTTAAATCGGCTTCGGCCCCGCGGCCATTTTTCTGGTGCCGCTTTGCCCTTCTATGGGCACCAGAAAATGGCGGTGCCGGCGCCGGAAGTCGCTTCCGTGCATGACCGGAAGTCGCTTCCGTGCATGACCGGAAGTCGCTTCCGTGCATGACCGGAAGTTGCGTGACGCGACTTCCGGTGGCGATTTGCCCTTCTATGGGCATCAGAAAATGGCGGCGCCGGTGCCGGAAGTCGCTTTTACGTGTTTCCGGTCATGACTTCTGTTTCAGTGTATCTGAAGAAGTGTGCATGCACATGAAAGCTCATACCTATGACAAACTTAGTTGGTCTCTAAGGTGCTACTGGAAGGAATTTTTTTAAAAAAAATTTGAAAAATTCTTGACTGCGTCAGACCAACACGGCTACCTACCTGTAACTAGCTTATGGTGTGTCTGGAATAAAAGGAGGCATGCTCCCAGATTTGTAGGTAACACTAAGCCAAACTATGCCTTAGCCCTGGATAGCAGAGCAGCAGCATGGCCAGGCGAGGAGCACAGTGGTCATGATCTTCATTCTGAGAACCCACACATTTGCTTGTTTGCGCTCAACCATTGTTTGGTTACATGCATGAATGACATTAACCAAATGCATATACTCAACTTCAAAATTGCTATTTGCCTACATGTGGATTTCTTTTTTTTGGAAGGGGAGAAGTAAGGATAGTGGAGAGGCTATAATGGGTGGGGGGGGGGGTTACATGGACAGTGGAGTAATAGCTGGAGGAACAAGGGACCTCCCTGAACGTTCAGCACTGATGGCTCTGAGCACTTTCTATGCTAATCCATATTCAAGCATCTCTGCAGGCATGATAGACACTTCTCCTTTAATCTATCAGATTACTTAATAGTCTATTATGCCCCCATCCTGCAATATTTTTAGACCTGCTGTTGGCCCTTTGCCACCCTTTACTTACATGCGACTCAGGCCCCTTCCATGACAGCTGCCAGGTTTGTCTACATATGTGAGTGGTACAAAGAGTGTACTTGGCACCCAGAGCTGCAAAACGCAGAAGCTGGGCAGGTTCTGGAAAATTGAACCAGAGAGGCCTTTGTTGATGTTTAGTCGTTTAGTCGTGTCCGATTCTTCGTGACCCCATGGACCAGAGCATGCCAGGCACTCCTGTCTTCCACTGCCTCCCGCAGTTTGGTCAAACTCATGTTCGTAGCTTCGAGAACACTGTCCAACCATCTCGTCCTCTGTCATCCCCTTCTTCTAGTGCCCTCAATCTTTCCCAACATCAGGGAGTCTTCTCTTCTCATGAGGTGGCCAAAGTATTGGAGCCTCAGCTTCACGATCTGTCCTTCCAGTGAGCACTCAGGGCTGATTTCCTTCAGAATGTATAGGTTTGTTCTTCTAGCAGTCCATGGGACTCTCAAGAGTCTCCTCCAGCACCACAATTCAAAAGCATCAATTCTTCGGCGATCAGCCTTCTTTATGGTCCAGCTCTCACTTCCATACATCACTACTGGGAAAACCATAGCTTTAACTATACGGACCTTTGTCGGCAAGGTGATGTCTCTGCTTTTTAAGATGCTGTCTAGGTTTGTCATGGCTTTTCTCCCAAGAAGCAGGCGTCTTTTAATTTCGGGACTGCTGTCACCATCTGCAGTGATCAAGGAGCCCAAGAAAGTAAAATCTCTCACTGCCTCCATTTCTTCCCCTTCTATTTACAAGTGGAGGAAAAAGCAAACTTTGCTAATTGAAAAAGTGATACTATTCTAGAACAAAGTTTCTCAGTTTTTACTGGCATTCTTTGGACCTTTTAGATCATGTCTCCTTTTCCAATTTAAAAAAATATGCTGACTCTATTTCATTGCAAGGGTGCTAAAAAAATTATTTTTGAGGGTGGAGAAGCTTATATGCTGGATGAGTAAAATCAAACTAGTGAATAATTATCAGCAGCTGCATCGTGACATGAGCTGAAGCTAAACAGGTTTGCATTTGTTCAGTTCATGGACATGATGAAAGGAAAATGCCATATATATATATATATATATATATATATATATATATATATATATGTTTTAGTATATTGTATTATTAGGTTTTGTACGAAAGATTACCATAATCAAGGACAAAAGTGGTAAGGACCTAACAGAAGCAGAAGACATCAAGAAGAGGTGGCAAGAATACACAGAGGAATTATACCAGAAAGACATGGAGGTTTCGTACACCTCAGGTAGTGTGGTTGCTGACCTTGAGCCAGACATCTTGGAGAGTGAAGTAAAATGGGCCTTAGAAAGCACTGCTAATAACAAGGCCAGTGGAAGTGATGATATTCCAGCTGAACTATTTAAAATTTTAAAAGATGATGCTGTTAAGGTGCTACACCCAATATGCCAGCAAGTTTGGAAAACTCAGCAATGGCCAGAGGATTGGAGAAGATCAGTCTACATCCCAATTCCAAAGAAGGGCAGTGCCAAAGAATGCTCCAACTACCGCACAATTGCGCTCATTTCACACGCTAGTAAGGTTATGCTTAAAATTCTACAAGGCAGGCTTAGGCAGTATGTGGACCGAGAACTCCCAGAAGTGCAAGCTGGATTTCAAAAGGGCAGAGGAACCAGAGACCAAATAGCAAACATGCGCTGGATTATGGAGAAAGCTAGAGAGTTCCAGAAAAACGTCTACTTCTGCTTCATTGACTATGCAAAAGCCTTTGACTGTGTCGACCACAGCAAACTATGGCAAGTTCTTAAAGAAATGGGAGTGCCTAATCACCTCATCTGTCTCCTGAGAAATCTCTATGTGGGACAAGAAGCTACAGTTAGAACTGGATATGGAACAACTGAGTGGTTCAAAATTGGGAAAGGAGTACGACAAGGTTGTATATTGTCTCCCTGCTTATTTAACTTATATGCAGAATTCATAATGCGAAAGGCTGGACTAGATGAATCCCAAGCCGGAATTAAGATTGCCGGAAGAAATATCAACAACCTCAGATATGCAGATGACACAACTTTGATGGCAGAAAGCGAGGAGGAATTAAAGAACCTTTTAATGAGGGTGAAAGAGGAGAGCGCAAATTATGGTCTGAAGCTCAACATCAAAAAAACCAAGATCATGGCCACTGGTCCCATCACCTCCTGGCAAATAGAAGGGGAAGAAATGGAGGCAGTGAGAGATTTTACCTTCTTGGGCTCCTTGATCACTGCAGATGGTGACAGCAGTCACGAAATTAAAAGACGCCTGCTTCTTGGGAGAAAAGCAATGACAAACCTAGACAGCATCATAAAAAGCAGAGACATCACCTTGCCGACAAAGGTCCGTATAGTTAAAGCTATGGTTTTCCCAGTAGTGATGTATGGAAGTGAGAGCTGGACCATAAAGAAGGCTGATCACCGAAGAATTGATGCTTTTGAATTATGGTGCTGGAGGAGACTCTTGAGAGTCCCATGGACTGCTAGAAGATCAAACCTATCCATTCTTAAAGAAATCAGCCCTGAGTGCTCCCTGGAAGGACAGATCGTGAAGCTGAGGCTCCAATACTTTGGCCACCTCATGAGAAGAGAAGAATCCTTGGAAAAGACCCTGATGTTGGGAAAGATTGAGGGCACTAGGAGAAGGGGACGTCAGAGGACAAGATGGTTGGACAGTGTTCTCGAAGCTACCAACATGAGTTTGACCAAACTGCGGGAGGCAGTGGAAGACAGGAGTGCCTGGCGTGCTATGGTCCATGGGGTCACGAAGAGTCGGACACGACTAAACGACTAAACAACAACATTATTAGGTTTTAAATCATTCATTGCCTATATTATGGTACACAACCCTGGAATCTTATTTGATTGAAGGTGGCATAGAAATGTTAAATTAATAATCAATGTGTTATGAAATGCAATGTAACGTGTGACTTAATGGCACAACCCTGTATGTGTCTACTCAGAAGAAGCAAGTCCTAAGGCATTCAGTGGGACTTCCTCCCTATAAAGAGGGTATAGGATTTAAACCTAATTCTCCATTTAGACAACAGCTACTCTCAGTACAGGCTCCTTTCAGCTCGCTCACTCCCAGTGTTGGGTCCCTGAAACATCTGTCCAGCTGGGACCACTTCTAACCTATGTCCCGGTGCCTGCCACCACACACGAATGTCACAAGCTCATGCCTACATGTAGTGCATGTGATGTCACACTCTGTCACACTCCACGCCCAAGCCCCACCCCCTAGAAAAGGATGCCTTGCTTGTTGGCTGCGGAGGACGGAGCTGAGCTGCTTCTCTCCTGCTGGCTTTTTTCATTGACTTTGTGGGTGCCTGGCCCCCAGAATTATACTATTGTGGGTGCCCAAGCACCCACAGCCCCCTGGAGTTGACTCCTACACTATGTCCTATTCCCATTTTGAAAAGCAAATGGCAGTGGGTTCTCAGTCACAAGCCTCATGACCTTGAAAAGCACTATATTTGCAAAGGAATGTTCTAAAAATCTAGCCAGCGGCATACAAGAGTCTGAATGCAATGCCATTCCCACAACTGTGCACCACCTAATTAAAGACACAATAACATTTTGCCTTTTTTGTCATGTACTAATCCCATTTGGGTTGGAGAGATACTATCACTGAGCCCTATGCTATGAACTGGCCTGAGTGAAAGCTGCTTAGCCATTTGGTTTAGACATAGAACAAACGAAACCACTCTCCCCCATATCACAATGGTCTGGGTTATTTTTAACTCTTGCAGGAGTGCTGGGCATATAAGGCTAATGCTAACGACAGGAGATGCTTTACATTTCATCCGCCAGCAAGAGAGTTCGGGTTACTGAGCTAAACCGGAATAACAAGCTACTGTGCTAATCCTGCTGTTTCTATTTTAAGATACTAAATGTATTTGACGATCACTATTATCCTGACCCTGCCTACTAACACCTACATACAACAGCCAACACTGGCCTAAGGGCTTCTTCCCCTTTCCAGGCTCCAGCCAATTTAAATACGATCACCCACCACTTTCCCTTCAAAAAAAAGAAAACAAAACACCCTTGTTCTGCACTTGTTAGTGTCACTTTAAAAATCCTTTGTCATTCTTAACAGCTTGTATCCCATGTGTATTTTTCACTGGCCTGGCATCTTCCCTTCCATACTCCAAATATTATCTAAATTCTACCGTTTATTAATTTATAACATTCACCAACTTTAGCAGTTATAGGTGCCCTTATACACCCAAACTGTTACCCCAAATTTGTAACTAAATATATTATTTATGCATTTGCTGAATATACGATGGTCTCCTGCATTCATGGAACATGCTTCACACAACTGAACAGGGCTAACATTTTCCTTTGGATTTGAAAAAATGTTCCCCATCTTCAACATAATGAACTCTCACTACCATAATTCTGCTTGTGGTTATCTTACCTAGCACATTTTTCTGCCTTCCAGACTACAACTCCCATCAGCCCCAGCCCAGCACAAGCCTGTCCAAAAACTCAAGTCCAAAAAGATCTAGAGAGACCATGTTGGAGGCAGATGCGTAGCAAGGGGGGTGCCCCGGGCTCCACTCGGGGGGGGGGCCTCTACTCCGGGCGCCCCTCTCTACCACAGCTGCCAAGTATCCCGTATCTGCCGGGAAAAGCCCTTTTTTCTCACCGTTTCCCGGCGGTCTCCCGCTTGGCGAAAAATCCCGGCATTGTCCCTTAAATTTGCTTCTTCCCGGCAGCCATTTTTCTGGTGCCGCTTTGCCCTTCTATGGGCACCAGAAAATGGCGGCGCCGGCGCCGGAAGTCGCTTCCGCGCATGACTGGAAGTTGCGTGACGCGACTTCCGTTGGCGCTTCGCCCTTCTATGGGCATCAGAAAATGGCGGCGCCGGCGCCGGAAGTCGCTTTTACGTGTTTCCGGTCATGCGCGGAAGCGACTTCCGGCGCCGGCGCCACCATTTTCTGGTGCCCATAGAAGCGCCACCATTTTCTGGTGCTCTCCACCCCTTGCCTCCACCCGCGTGTGCCGTACGGACATACGCGGTCCGTACGGGCTGCCCCACGAGCAGCAGCCCATTACAGGCTGCTGTGTGCGAGCGGCGGCCCATGGGGCTGCCGTGCGCCAGAGGCAGTGCATACTGGCTGCGCATGTGCAGCATCCCGTGTGTGCACACTCCATACTGTGCATGTGCAGCATCCCGTGTGTGCACAATGCACCATCCCGTATGGAGTGTGCATGTGCCAGGACGCCGCACATGCGCAGTCAGTACACGCTGCTGCTGGCGCACAGTGGCCCACGAGCCGCTGCTCACACACAGCGGCCCGTAACTGTGGCAGCCAAGCAGCATCGTTCGCTACTGGTTGGAGGAAGCTTCCCTAGTGGGAAATTTATGAGATAATACAGCTGCTGCAAAATGTTATCAAATATATTGATGAAAATTCCCAGTTTGAAACTATGGCATGCAGCCTAGGCATTTTCTATGCTTCCGTTGTCAGCAAGAAAGGCTCTGTGGTGAAGGCTATATTTGCACATCTGTCCTGGTGAAAGCCTAAAGAATTGGAAGTGTCTTGATTTCTAACAAACTCTAAGGTAACTACAATACGTGGCGCAATTAAAGTCTGCTTTAATATGGAAGCCTCTTGAATAAATGTTCTGTAAAATGTGTCATCCTTCGGTTTTAATGTGAGTTGCTTTTAATGGCCAATGAGTGACTCTCCAACGTTACGAGGTTATTATAGAAATTAGCTGCATATGTTTATGGGGACTCAAGCACATCAGCAGGAGACAGGTAGTTATGAGCAACTGTTACAAACATTTTTATTGCCCCAGATGTCTCTCTAAGTATCTGTAGCAATAAGTAGCCATTTATTAACACAGCTATTAATACCTTTAATAAGTTTTTAAGAAAATATGTATTAATACTAATAAAATGTGGCCCATAAAAAGAACCTGAAGAGACATTTATAGAAAATGCAAGGAGTATCTGCCTTTGTCTGCCTTTTATCTTTTTACTGGCAATAAAAAATGAGTACTCCTAAATTCAGCCTGCAGTTTTTACTTTTATTTATTCTTTGATACATAATTAAATTACAAAAGGAGCAAAAAGTCTGGTTTTAAACATAGTCCTGGATCATTGTTGAGAACATCTCTGCCCTGTATGAGATAAAGGCCCCTCCTTGAGCTTGACACTGTTGGAGACACTCTGCCTCTGTGTGTCAGTTGCTGTATGCAAGAACAGAATGCTGCCCTAGCTGGGCCTTTGGTCTGATCCAACAATGCTGATTCAGCAATGCTCTTCTAGTGCCTATGTGACTATTTAAACCTCATAGGTTGCTTGAGGTGTGAGTGCAAGGGGCTTTGGCCTCAGCTACAAGACTGGCCTGG
This sequence comes from Zootoca vivipara, assembly GCF_965207765.1. Classification (NCBI taxonomy): domain Eukaryota; kingdom Metazoa; phylum Chordata; class Lepidosauria; order Squamata; family Lacertidae; genus Zootoca; species Zootoca vivipara. Next base: position 63,281,976 of record NC_142586.1, read on the forward strand.
CAGAACCTGGAGGAGATGATTGGAGACATCTGGGGCTTCTTGCAGACACCCCCACCCCGGGAACTTGTTGGAGATTCATTCCCCGTGTCTGCAGTCATGGGGTTGTTGTCTATCATATGATGGTGTATGTTTTCATTCGACAGAGTGGGAAGTGACGAAGACAGGATGTTTGTGTTACTGTGTGCCGTGAAGTGGGACTATTGTCCTTCGTTCTCGCTCTTTGTTGCCTGATGCTAGAGAGAGAGGGAGCCATGTTGCAGTGCTCCATGTATGTTTATATGTAGATTAGCCAAAATGCTGAGTTGCTGAGTTCTGTTATGCAACTGCGCAAACTCTGCGGATCCCTGAGTGTGCTGATGTTTCTTGGCATCAGTCGCTGTGATGTTCGGACTGACGAAAGGTTTTGAAGCTCCTGAACGATCGACCAGGAGGGAGACAACATGCCAGTTGGGCATGTGTCTCTGCCAGGGTCCTACTCATGTGTAGGAGATCCTAACACCTATAAGCAAGTGCTGCCACTGATCACAGCTGATGCAGCAGGTGTGCACACCCTCCAACATTTCTCTGATGAAAATAGGGATGTCCCATTCCACAATGATAATTTTACTATTTGTACCCCACACATCTTACTGGGTTGCCCCAGCCACTCTGGGCAGCTTCCAACATATCTAAAAATATAATAAAATATTAAACATTAAAAAAGCTACCCTCTACAGGATTGCCTTCAGACAGCTCGGGGGTCGGATAACTCCATACCCTCCAACATTTCTCCAATGAAAACAGGGACATCCTAAGGAAAACGGACATTCCAGGATCAAATCAGAAACCGGGACAATTTCTCTAAATCAGGGACATCCCTGGAAAATAGGGACACTTGGAGGGTCTGGGTATGTTCTTAGTACAAGTTAACATACAACTCCATCATAATATTCCTTTGTGACAACAATCTAAGCAGGGTTTTTTTCTTAGAAGGAATTCAGGGGAACTGAGGCCCTTACCGTTTAAAAATTAAATAATAATATTTTATTTTGGTTGCGGGGGAGGGGGAAGGGGAGGGGAGGCTGCCAGGAAGAAGCACTCCACTGCTGTTTAATTCCAACTCCCTGCAGCAACATTCATTCTTTGATGTGACTTAGCTGAGAATTTACTGGCTAGTACACATAGTTGTCTGCTCTCTGACATACAATTTCAAATTGAAAAATTGAAGATGACTAAATTATACAGTACTTTAATTTCTGAAGAAAATGTTGATAAGAATCCTTTTAAAGCCTTCTTAATACCCTTTCCCCAAGTGGCTGCATGAATTCCAAATATAACTCTTATGCTTTTCCTTCCTTCCGTCATTATTTTCTAATTGTGAAAAGGCTTCCATTTATACTCTTCCCCACCCATACGTCATCTTCTTGTCTTATTCTACCCACCCATAATCTTTCTGGTAACATGACAGCAACTTCTATAGCAAGATCACTTCAAATGCTAAAAATATCTGTATCTAAATTGTGCTTTTCTGCTCTAAAATGAAGTATTGATGTGCCTCATTTTTAGGCAGAAACACATTGTATGGAATACACCAAATTTTAATAATGGATTCTACATAATATGCTGGAAAAAGTGGGGTTCCCCCTCCTCCAAATGAAGTAGTGTGTCTGGTCCAAGGACTGTTCAGGACCAAAGCAGATGTAGTATTAAATGCATCTTTGCATTCAATATGCAGCTTTTTAAAATATGCAAATAGCACCAGTACTTGTTCATACAGCGCATAGTTAAACAATTGACTTTGCTCATTTAAGATGTAGTGGTGACCACCAACTTGGATGGCTTTAAAAGAGGATTAGACACATTCATTGAGAATTTTATGTTTTTAATTACCTTTCATTAGTTATAACTTTTCCACCTTTTCAGCTTCTCCAAACACCTCCTGTTTAGGGTTGTGCTGTCAGTGTGGCCCTTTTAAATGACTCCTTGTTCCAATTTTTCAAGCGTTGCTGTCTTTGCAGTGGCCCTTCAACTAATGTGTAAATTAATGAACTGACTTGTTGACCAAGTAACCTTACAGTTTCCAAGCAAGATAATAGTTCTTTTGTTTGGCCATCTTCAACAGCGCCTTGTCTCTATGCAATTCATTCCATGAATGGAGCCAGCTGTTTTTGTGTTTGTTTGTTTGGTTTTTGCTCACGTGGGAGTTATGTCGCCGTTCCTCCACAGCGTTTTATTTCAGTTTTTTTTTTGTTCCATGAACCATGTGAGCATGCAGAAATATGAGGAAAGCCGATTATGAGCATAATGGAAAAACACACAGCTATTGACAGTGGAATAAGGAAGGGAATGCCCTTCATCCCAGAATGCATAGCAAACCAACTTGCGTATTGGCTGAAATTTGATACTTTACTTTGCCTCCAGCATCAGAATTCGGGTGGACCTGCATGTGACAAGTCAGGGCTGCCAATGTGCAGCCCCTTGTGGGCCACAGAATCTCCTGCTCCTCCTCCCACAGAAGTTAGAAAGAAGGCTTGATATAGACATTATACCGCAGCCAATAGAAAAGGTATCCTTATTAGGGTGTGTGTAACCCATGATAATTTTGTTGGTTTGTAAATGTGCCCACCAGTCCAAAAATGTTGATTGCCTTTGTTAAAAATAGCTCTGACTGAAAATGGAAGCCCAGTTCCATTCTTCTCCTTAGTCATATGTAGTACGATATAACCATATCCTGGTTTCCTGTGAGTATCCCCTTCCTTTCCTTATCATTGACATTTGGACATTTGATTTGGAATCTTTTGGAACAAGAAGAGCCTGTTGAATCTGGATAATGGCCCATCCAAGTCAACATCCTGTTCTCACAGTGGCCAACCAGATGCATGTGAGTAGTCTGCAAACATGTGCACAACAGCTAACTGATGCCTTAAAACTCATTCTAGTCTAAATTACTACTCCTTTCTGGGTTGTGGCTTCATACACACACACTGGCCTGAATGTGAATGCTTTTATGCCTCTGTGGCTTCTTGACTGCTATGCTCCCTCCTTTATTTGGCAGCTGTTGTGGAGCTTGATGCTTCAGAGGAACTGGGCTCAGGGAAAACCATTTGTGAGGGTCTGAGTTCAGGCTCTGCAAGTTCACAGTGGTCAACCACACATTCAGCAACACAGTGATATGGTGGACAAAGCATCAGCCAACTCCTCCGCCATCTCCCAGCTTCAGCGATGCTCAAGAATGGAGCCATGACACAAGGCTATGCCTCCTGAATGGTGAATGGTGAAGCTGCTAGTGGATAAGGAGAGTAAATAAAGAGATGGGAAGAAAGATGGGAAGTTCAGATGACATACTGTATGTTAAATGAATATGAACCATTTTAGGGGTGCCCAAACTTTTTTCAAAGAGGGCCAAATTTGATGAAGTGAACAAGTGTGAGGGGTATCCAAAGTTGTTCAGCTTTTCTTACAATTTTACCCCAAAGTTGTTGGGCTTTTTTAAGGATTGAAGTTGTTGAGCTTTTTTTTTAAGGATTTAACCGCAGCACCAGTTTATGCCCCCGGATTATGCCCAGATTATGCCCCTGAAACGGACTTTGGACATGCCTGATCTAAGTAGAAATCAGAAAGGCACTTCGAGATGCAGGGCTGGAAGGTGTAGGGTAGAAATGTAGGATTGGATGCCATCAGCATTTAGGTGGTACTGAAAGCCATGGGCACAATGAAGTCTCCCAGGGACAGCGTATAGAGAAAGCACAGCAGGCAGCCAAGAACCGAGCCCTGAGGCATCCCATCAGTAAGAGTTAAGTAAAAGCTTCCCTTATGGAACTGAGTGATTAAGCAGGTAGGAAGAAAATAACAGGACAGACTCACAAGAAGCCTAGGGCAAAAAGAGAATCTGGCAAAACAAAGTGATCAACTAAGCAGAGGCTTTTGGATTCGGCAGTGAGGCAATTATTGGTGACTTTGGCAAGGTCAGTTTTAGCAGAGTGCTGAGAGATAGGATGGCAGATTAGAAGGGTTCAAGAATAAAGAGGAAAGTAAAGATGGTGGGAATAAGTAGCACACACTCCAGGAGCTTGGAGATAAAGAGGAGAAGGGAATGGTTTGCATTTGTTCATGACCCAGCACACATCAGAAAGAACTCTCAAATGATGTGTTGTGGTTTTTAATGAAGGCAGTCACAACTATTCAGCTATGAACCATCAAGTGTTATGTAGTCCAAGTGCATTGTCTATATCAGAGGTAGGCAACCTAAGGCCCATGGGCCGGAAGCAGCCCATGAGGGTCGCTTAACTGGCCCATGAGCTGCCCCTGAACCAAGCCGCCTGCTTGGCGAGTCCTGCATGCTGTGCTAAACCGGCACAGCGCGGTGCGGGGACTCTTTTCTGTGGCTCCGGAAAGCGCTTCTGCGCATGCCCAGACGCTGAAAATCACTTCTGTGCAGGCACAATTTTCGGCGTCTGGTCATGCACAGAAGTGATTTCTGGTGCTGCGGACACGGGAGTTTCCACGGGAGTGATCCAGCCCGTGCCTGGTAAGCCTTGCCGACCCTTCATCTATATTAGCCCTTGCCTATGGATTATATTTCTTCAGGGCTTGCAAGTCCCATTTTTCTTCCCACCTTCTGTAGATGATCATTGATGGTCTGGGCCACTGCTAAAAGTTTTCTTCTGCCCAAGGCTGTATTGTACTATAAGTATAATAATAATAATAATAATAATAATAATAATAATAATAATAATACCTGTACCCTTCCTATCTGACTGTGTTGCCCCAGCCACTAAGGGCAGCTGTAGAAATGGCTAGAAATGTTTGTTGATAATATGAAAAGTATTCAAGATATTTTTATGGTGGTGGGGAAGCACAGTATGCTATCTTTTAATTGCAAGGGAGGAACACACAGATTCTGCAGGGAAAACCACAGAAGATTAAGCTAAATATTAAAAAATAACATTTACTTTTAAATCTCTTTGAAGCTGTGCAGCACAAGATACATTTCTCTAAGGACACACAATCAGTAGCTAGTAAACTCTCTCAGCTGAGAATGAATAGCTGTCTCTTTTTCTTTTAATGTGATACTTAACCCCCCCCCAAATTTTTCTTTTAAACATGACTATGGGTGGTGCTGTGGTGTAAACCACTAAGCCTAGGGCTTGCCGATCGGAAGGTCGGCGGTTCAAATCCCTGCGACAGGGTGAGCTCCCATTGTTCGGTCCCAGATTCTGCCAACCTAGAAGTTCAAAAGCACATCAAAGTGCAAGTAAGGTAAAAGGTAAAGGGACCCCTGACCATTAGGTCCAGTCGTGACCGACTCTGGGGTTGCGCGCTCATCTCGCATTATTGGCCGAGGGAGCCGGCGTATAGCTTCCGGGTCATGTGGCCAGCATGACAAAGCCGCTTCTGGCGAACCAGAGCAGCACACGGAAACACCGTTTACCTTCCCGCTGTAGCGGTTCCTATTTATCTACTTGCATTTTGACGTGCTTTCGAACTGCTAGGTTGGCAGGAGCTGGGACCAAGCAACAGAAGCTCACCCCGTCACAGAGATTCGAACTGCCGACCTTCTGATCAGCAAGCCCTAGGCTCAGTGGTTTAACCACAGCGCCACCTGGGTCAAGTACCAGTAGATAAATAGGTACAGCTCCAGCGGGAAGGTAAATGGTGTTTCCGTGCACTATTCTGGTTTCGCCAGAAGTGGCTTAGTCATGCTGGCCACATGACCTGAAAAAACTGTCTGCGGACAAATGTCTGCTCCAGCGAGATGAGCGCTGCAACACAGAGTTGTTCGCAACTGGACTTAACTGTCAGGGGTCCTATACCTTTATGGCAGGGACAATCCTACCACTAAGTGGAGCAAGGGAGATGCTTTAGGTAACCGATTTTTGGAGGTGGAGGTCATGGAAAGGCTGCAAATTGTTAATTATTCAAGGCTAAAGAAAGACAATCAACATATAGGAACGACTGGAAGTCACCAGGGTGGAGGGCAAGGGGGAGGGTAATTAAGCTTTTTTAACAGAGTTAATGGTTAAGATGAATTGGACCAGAGTCCGAAAGAATCAGGGCGTTGAGTATGAATGACTATCTGAAGGAAGACATGATTTGTCTATTTCTGTTTTTACTATAAATTTTCTTATCTTCTGTTTGATGATTAAGATCTTTATGTTAGCTTTTTTGTTATAATTATGATTTGGATACATTACAAATATTATTTGGTTTATGTTATTATGTTACAAATAGTATTTTGTTTAAGTTATTGTTATTTCTTTTTTTCTTTTTTCTTAGTTCTGTTCTCTTTATTTTAACGTTATATGTGTACATGTATGTCTGTGAGTCTTTCTGTTTAAACAATTCTAAATAGAGTTAATTATTCAAGGTATCATTGTTGAGTTTTTACCTACCAGGGAAGGGAGAGGCATTTGTGCCAAAATAAGTGCATGCAGATGGTTGGTGGTCTAATCATAGCTGTCAACTTTCGGATTTGAAAATAAGGGATCAGCAGCCTCACCTGTCCACTTTCAGATTTGAAAATAAGGGATCAGCAGCCTCACCTGTCCACTTTCAGATTTGAAAATAAGGGACCAGCAGCCTCACCTGTCCCAGGGACAGTCAGTATATCTAACAATCCAGGATAACAGTGGGAAATGGCGCTGGAATAAGGGAATTTCCAGCAAAAAAGGGGAAGGTTAACAACTGTGGCTTGGAATAAGGGAGTTTAATCCAAGGCATCTTCATCAAAGGGTAATGTAGAACAAACCCTGCCTGGGACCCTGAAGTAGAGGCTCTAGATCAGCCTTTCACAACCTTGGGTCCCCAGCTGTTCTTGGACTACAACTCTCATCATCCCTGGCCAATATGATCAATGATCAGGGATGATGGGAGTTGTAGTCCAACAACATCTGAGAAAGGCTGATCTAAACAGTACTGGTCTAGTATAAGAATCTCTCTCTCTCTCTCCCCCCCCTGTAATATATATATTACCGCAAGTAGTTTTGTTTTGTAACTGCTCTTGCTTGAGAGGAGCAGTTGCTAGCCTAGTGAGAAATTCAATCCAGTTCATATTTAAAGGTAAAAGTAAAGGTAAAGGGACCCCTGACCATTAGGTCCAGTTGTGACCGACTCTGGGGTTGCAGCGCTCATCTCGTATTATTGGCCAAGGGAGCTGGCGTATAGCTTCCAGGTCATGTGGCCAGAGAAGTGCATGGAAACGCCGTTTACCATCCCACTGTGGCGGTACCTATTTATCTACTTGCACTTTGACGTGCTTTCAAACTGCTAGGTTGGCAGGAGTAGGGACCGAGCAACGGGAGCTCACCCTGTCATGGGGATTGCCGACCTTCTGATCAGCAAGCTCTAGGCTCTGTGGTTTAACCCACAGTGCCACCCGCGTCCCTATATTTAAAGGAAAACCTTACTAATTCACACTTTCTGAAGCAATACAAGAACTGAAACACAGCCATTCTTCAAAATTGTCATGTCTCTGAATTTTGCAATGCAGTTGTCTAGCCGAGTCACGTGTGCAAAAATGCATATACAGTGGTACCTCGGTTTAAGTACACAATTGGTTCCTGAAGTTTGTACTTAACCTGAAGTGTAGTTAACCTGAAGCGAACTTTCCCATTGAAGGTAATGGGAAATGGATTAATCCGTTCCAGACGGTCCACGAAGTACTTAAACTGAAGCGTACTTAACCTGAAGTGAAATTTCCCAGTACTTAACCTGAAGCGTACTTAACATGAAGTGAACTTTCCCATTGAAAGTAATGGAAAGTGGATTAATCCATTCCAGACGGGTCCGCGGAGTACTTAAACTGAAAGTACTCAAACCGAGGCGTACTTAAACCGAGGTATGACTGTAATGGGGTAAGAGGTCTATAAAAATATTAATAAAGTAGTGAAAATAACATACACAATGCACTTCTTTATAAACCTCTTTGAGATTATATTACTGTCAAGTCGTACATAAATGTTGTGAATTCATAAATTTATTTTAGGGGAAATTGATTTGCAAAAATGTGCATATTAGGCAAAATTGCATGTATGTTATAAGGACTTTAAAAATAAATCAATCATATATGGAGAACTGAATGGAAGATTGGAGAAAGTGAATGAAACCAAATTTGGCTTCAGAGACTAAATATCTAGGTGCTATTTGAAAGCAAAAGGTATTTATCTCTGGTCAAAGGCTAGGAAACAAAATTCAAGACCTATCATCATAGTATAAACCTAAACAAATAATTAGGAGTAGCAGCAGCAGCTCTGATCCCAAGATGAGAGGAGCCAGAATCAGATATTTAAAAGAGAGAGGCCGTTAGCAGTCATATGTTAGCAGGGTGACAGCTGGAATTGTTCTTGCTGAAGACAGTGCCAATTGTGATGCAAGGCAACATCTACACACATGAAACCCTCCTATTTTAACATATCCTTTCTGTTTTATATGGGCCACCGGCAAGCCCCAGACTGGTAGCCTTTACCTTCTTTGATCGTGACTGGATTTGAACCCGTAGTTTCCCCACTGAATAGGCATCACCTTGAAATATAAAAACCCTGATATTTTATACTATATTCTAGCAGCCTTTGTTACTTTTCTGGCTATCATCTTTATTTAATCATCCTGCTTCTGCAAACTAATTAATGCTGGAGAAAAGCCTGACTTTGCCTTTGGTCACTGGACTGCACCACAATGCAGCACTCGGGAAAACAAAAGACTCCTGTAGAATGGCTTGTTTCTCATTGAGAAAAGGAGTCTGATATGGACATCATGTGTTCTCTCTGCCTGTGTCAGCCTTCATGCGGCTGAACACTCTCTTCTGCAACGCTGAGAGGCTGGCAATGGCTGTGAAGACGGTTCCTTCTGAGCAAAACCCTTTTCAGTGCCTCTTATCTTCGAGAAGGAATAGCAACCAGTGCTGAAGCCAAGGTGATTCTGGAATTAATATGACTTTTAGGGGTGGAAAGCCAATGTAACAGGAGAAATATGTGCAAGTGAAGCTTTCACTAGAAATGACAGCCCTGTTTCAAGTTCTCCCCTCCACCTCTGTAACACCTATTTGTTTTATGGATTTGTGCTTTAAATCTATGTGCCCTCCTTCAATAAATAAATAAAAAATCAAGTCAGCTTACAAATAAAACATGAGAGGTTATTTTAAAATTACATACAAAAGCGTAACAAAACATTGCAGAAAAAGTAGAGAGTGAAAAGGCTTCGGGGCTGGGGTGAGCAAGGTCCTTCCCTGGTGCCTGGTGCCAAAAAAATACGAGTAGATATCTTGTAAGCTTCCCCAGAGAAAAAAAAATCCACAAGTGGGGTGCCACCACTGTAAAAGAAGACTCTTTTCCTGTCAGCACTGCCTCACCTCAGAAGGCAACTAGAGGAGGGCCTCCTAAGATGGTCTCATTATATGGACATATTCCTATTGGAGAAGGTAGTCCTGCAGGTATGCAATCCTCAAATGTTCTGAGGCTTTAAAGGCAAGTGGGGCCAGATTAAGACAAGCTAAGGCCCCTAAATCATGTCAGATTTAAGCGGCCTCATTGCCCGAATCGGACCTCAGCTGCCCCCAGTACTGTTCTACAACTAATGGACTCCAGCCCTAAAGAAATGTTGGACCAGTTACCTCTTCACACGTTTACCTACACAGTGTGATAAATAGCTGTGCAGCCATTATATATGTTTTTGTCATATCCAAATGATCTCTGTTTTAGAGTCTGTTTTCCCTGACTCCTTCATTTCTTTAGCTAATTACTGTATATAAAAGCTTAGCGCCCCCCCCGGTATTTACAGGCCTCTCATAATATATGAGGCCCTAAACTGTATCTTACTTAGCTTCTATGTAAATCTGGCTCTAAAGGCAAGCATATAAAATAATAATATATATATATATATATATATATATATATATATATATATATATATATATATCTGCTTATTCTATGTCTCGATGCCATTACCTTGTAAGTATCCTTGTCCACATCCTTGGCTTCTTGGCTTCTCTAGGAAAGGACAGGGAAACACACACAGCACAGTAACATCAGGCCATGGGATCAATGGTATGGCTTGCTATTACAGAGGGGAAGTGGAGAAGTTTATATGTGTCTCCATTTTGGGTGACAGTCCCTGATTCTTGCAGTCCTTAGTGGAAGGTGTGCTTGTGCAAGCGGGTGGGGGGAGGTATCCAGGTTTGGGGCAAGTACTCTTTGGTTAAAGAACCCCAGCAGAGTTTTAAAATCACAAAATAAACAGCAAAGTAAAGCATGGAAATATAGGCTTTTAGACCATTAAAATATGCCCTTCTAAGTTCCTTCCAAAGTTTCCCATTTCCTCTAGCATAGAAAAAGCCCACAATTGTGGCAAGATAAAGATGATTTACTTACAAACTTTCCAAAGGTCAGATTCATGTGCTTTTCCATAGAGCATTCAGGAAAAGTTGCAATGGCAGTAAAACGTGGCTTAGTTACAAGAATGACTCATAAGAGCCCTGCTGCTTGAGCTGCATTAACCAGCTCAGACCTACTCACACGTTTAGTTTCTCTGGTTTACTGAGGGCTTGATTACCTAGTCCAGGCATCCCCAGTCCCTCCAGATGTTTTGGACTACAATTCCCATCTTCCCCGACCACTGGTCCTGTTAGCTAGGGATCATGGGAGTTGTAGACCAAAACATCTGGAGGGCCGCAGTTTGGGGATGCCTGACCTAGTCTTTCCCAAGGTGAGATAAGCCTGGCAGGACAGCTTACTCTATGGTTTTAACCCCTTTATGCATTAATTATACTTAAGCATGTTGGTTATATGAGACTGGTTATCCCACAAGGTGGAGGTGCTTTTTCTGATGATTTTAAAAAACTGCCCACCAACAAATATTTACCGCTACTGAAGAAGTCTGAAGAAGCTGAAATGAAGACTTTGTTTCCGTTAGTTGATTTCACAACATGAAACCCAGCATGTCTGGATTTAGGGAAGCCATCAGTGACCAGATTGCCTTTGGGGGGAGAGTTAAGAAGTATTTAGAAGGAAAGGGAACATAAAGAAGAACAGAGAGGTCAGGCTAATATTGCCAATGACTTGGGCTATTTGGCTCTAGTCAAGTGTGAAATGGGAGTTTTGAAGGCAGCAGATGCAGCACACACTAGAAATGTGTTCTCTCTTCAAAGTGAAAGCTTCAAGAAACAACGTAGAACCAGATTGGGTGAGTGGGGAAGGAAGGACCCCCAAGTGGAACCCACAAGCCCCAACTCTTGATTCTCCCCCAATCAAATCATGCTCCTTAAACATGTTGCAGGATCCCCAAAAAACAGACCATTATGCTCATTTGCCTTCAGTAGCAGCAGGGCCGTCTTAAGTATATTTGGCGCCCTGGCGCCGTGGTGTGACGGATCCCTCTGGCACCTCCGCCCCGCCCCGTTTCCCAGTGTGGCGGGTGGGCGGAGCTGCGCGGCCAGAGCTGCGCGGCCAGCCGGCCGGGCGCAGTGCACAGCGCGACTGCCGGGGGTGCAGCTCCGCAGCCGTAGGGCCAGCCCTGAGTAGCAGTAAAGCTCTGCTGGATGAAATAGAATTGCCTCCGGTCTATTTTTTTGGGGGGGGGGGGGAAATCCTGCATCGTGTTTAAGTTTTTACTCTGCTAACTATACATTGGAGTTCTGCTCTGGATCAATATTGAGTAGAATTTCATGACACTGTAGCCTTCCAAGGGCCAAACTACATGTAGTGTTAAATGCATTTAAGCATCAAACATGCCTATTTTTTTTCTTTAAATAATAGCAGCTGAAAGGGGGGAAGGCAAGAGGAAGTTCAGGTTTGAGACCACGGCACATGGGGATGAGGGCTTCACGCTACACTGTGGTTCCAATGAACATACTCTCTCCCCAAATTGCTATTAGCCCCAGGAGGGAAGCAACAGAGTTAATGGAAGCTTACTTCCTGGGACTATTAGCTGCTTGGGACAAGGGGTGATGTTAATGTAATAAATAAATGGGATGGTGGCATAAGGCAAGCGTGGGAAAATTGTAACCTTCCATACGACACTGGAGTCCATTTCTATCAGCCCTAGCTTGCATGACCAATGGTCAAATAAGATGGAAGCTGGAGCCCAGTAACATCTGGAGGGCCATGTGTTCTGTATCCTGGTATTAAGGTTCAGTTATTACATCCAAAGTGTTTTTCCCCTCAGGACTACTGACTTGGAAATCTACATTAAACAACAAGAAGATATACTGCCGCCAAGTGGGACATGATACCCAGTTTGTTGCTGCAGATGAACATTAAGTATGCCCACAACTCTCAGCATTCCTGTATTGCCCATTCTTAAGTTTTGCATTAGACAAATATCAATTTTAAGACTTTCCCAGGAGGAAACGGACCCGGAGTCAACTTTATTTGATGTAGAGCACGGAAGACATTTCAGGGAAAGTAGGGGAAATGACAGGGACAATGTATTAAAAACTTATGAGGTGCTAATAAGGTTAAAATTGAAAAAGTGGCAGCAAGATGGCCTCGACTGGAAAGACTGGGAGATATATTTGCCTGTCTGAGAAGTTCTGCTTTTGGCCGGTTACTTAATTAAGGTGCCTTATATAACTTCCTTTACAGAACCTATAATTCACCAACCAGGCTGTGTTCAATAAAGCTGAAAAATATCGAAGATTGCTGTAGGAAGTGTGAGCAGGAAGGCCCACTGAAGCCTATCATTTGGCACTGTCCTAAAATTAAGTTTTTCAAAGTAATAAAATAAAATAGTTAAACAAAATATAGGAAACAGGCATGGAGGTTAATGCTATAAGGATT